>NC_138029.1:16000199-16600199 GCF_964106645.2 Podarcis pityusensis
CATAGATGGCAAAATGCTGACTGGATCAACCTCATTTTTCCTCCAGGACCAAGTTTGAAGGGGCTCTGGACAAAGTGTCCTCCATGAGCTCCTTGCTAGTTGGTTCTCACCACCAGAGATGGGCTTCCCTAGCTGCAGCAATGGGGCAGCTACAAGCATCTATTTAAATGAGAGAGAGAGAGAGAGAAAGAAGAAGAAGAAGAAGAAGTGGAGGAGGAGGAGTTTGGATTTGATATCCCGTTTTATCACAATGACAAACCTAGACAGCATCTTAAAAAGCAGAGACATCACCTTGCCAACAAAGGTCCGTATAGTTAAAGCTATGGTTTTCCCAGTAGTGATGTATGGAAGCGAGAGCTGGACCATAAAGAAGGCTGATCGCCGAAGAATTGATGCTTTTGAATTCTGGTGCTGGAGGAGACTCTTGAGAGTCCCATAGACTGCAAGAAGATCAAACCTCTCCACTCTGAAGGAAATCAGCCCTGAGTACTCACTGGAAGGACAGATCTTGAAGCTGAGGCTCCAATACTTTGGCCACCTCATGAGAAGAGAAGACTCCCTGGAAAAGACCCTGATGTTGGGAAAGATGGAGGGCACAAGGAGAAGGGGAGGACAGAGGGCGAGATGGTTGGACAGTGTTCTCGAAGCTACCAGCATGAGTTTGACCAAATTGCGGGAGGCAGTGGAAGACAGAAGTGCCTGGCGTGCTCTGGTCCAGGGGGTCACGAAGAGTCGGACACGACTAAACGACTAAACAACAACAAAAGGAGTCTCAAAGCGGCTAGCAATCTCCTTTCCCCTCCTCCCCCACAACAAATACTCTGTGATGTGAGTGGGGCTGAGAGACTTCAGAGAAGTATGGCTACCCCAAGGTCACCCAGCAGCTGCATGTGGAGGAGCGGAGACGCGAACCTGGTTCCGCAGATTACGAGTCTACCGCTCTTAACCACTACACCACTCCTTCATGACCTGCACTTTAGTACACAGACACAGAGGAAAGACTCAGGCGACAGCATCCCTTGGCATGTCTCCTTTTTGTGGACCCAGGAATGAAGGTGCTCTGTGCTGATCTGGAGATCAGTGGAACAGGGCAGCTGTAACACACAAGAGGTCTTGGTTTTGACCCCTGGCTAGGGTCTCCCAGAATGTGCACACCTGAGGCAAGGCAGTGTGATGACAGCCCATCTCCCTAGAGGCCTGGTATGAAAGCAGTAGAGTAGACTTTCAAAGACATCAACTGGAGTGTTTATGCCAGGAAGATCCAACCCTTTTGGGTCCAGGGTCACATTTGGGAATCAAAGAAACTGTCATGCATGGGCATAACCAGGATTTATGATGGGGAGGGGACGGTACAGGACACCCGCCTGACATCATCCTCTGTCTGGCTCTGTCTGGCAGATTCGAAATGAAATGTCTCAGTGACAGTTTTAAATTGCTTTCTTTTGACCCCAAGTGCTCAGAAAAATCTGTCAAAATCTTTCTACAATTTCTACTTTAGTTAATTATTTTTATTTACTCACTTGATTTAGTGGGGGCAGCTGCCCCCCATTCCCTCCCCCCCCCCGGCTATGGCCATGCTGTCATGGACAGCACAGAACACATGTTTCACAGAAGAAACCCACCTTCCCCCCCCCAAAAAAAACCCCCAGGCAAAACAAATAAAACAGACAAAAAAAGTGAGCAGTACCTGACAAGAATATGGGGACGTGGGTGGCGCTGTGGGTAAAACCTCAGTGCCTAGGACTTGCTGATCGTAAGGTCGGCGGTTCGAATCCCCGTGGCGGGGTGATCTCCCATCGTTCGGTCCCAGCTCCTGCCAACCTAGCAGTTCGAAAGCACCCCTAAGTGCAAGTAGATAAATAGGGACCGCTTTATAGCGGGAAGGTAAACGGCGTTTCTGTGTGCGGCGCTGGCTTGCCAGATGCAGCTCCGTCACGCTGGCCACGTGACCCGGAAGTGTCTTCGGACAGCGCCGGCTCCCGGCCTCTTGAGCGAGATGAGCACGCAACCCTAGAGTCGGTCACGACTGGCCTTCGGGCAGGGGTACCTTTACCTTTACCTTACCTGACAAGAAACAGAGTTCCCCAAACAAGCAACCAAAAAAAGGAAAATCACTCATTAAAAAAAAAAATGTTGAGCAGGAAAGCAAACATATGGTAGCCAATCCCTAGGGGCTGAAGTCTCACTCCCCCCATAAAATGTTTGAGGTGACTGCCCCCCAAAGTTGATGGGCACTGCCATTCCAGTGGTGTGTGTGCTGTGTCTTGCAATCAGTTACGCAAGGCAGGGCTTACCTGCCCCCCATACTTTATTGAAAGTTGGCACCTCTGAAAGCAGATATCGCTAGGCACCAATTAGGGGGCATCTGCCATTGTGCCCACAGACACCACGCTGGGGACCCTCAGTTCAAGTTGTGCCTCTGCCTCACCTGTATTTTTGTAAATAAACTCAAACTTTACAAAATGCCCGTAAGCCTCCCGTGAGCGAACTCCTTCCAAAGGGAACCGAACCTGGATGAATGTGACAACTTCTTGGGGCTTGGAGATGTGGGGTACACATAACTATATGCCAAAGGTTTCTTCTGAAATCTGTGGGGCTTAAAAGCACTTAATACGGGCTGGATTGTGCGCTATGAGGAATTGTGTTTCTGCTATGAACATATTTTGCTAGAGGCTGGTGTTTTCCTTCAAAGCTGAGAGGGAGGGGTGCCTCCCACTCTTCTCCCCCTGTTAATTTGAGGAGGGCATGTGCGCATATATATTTGCATTGTTTGATCTCTAGTGTCATCCATTTTTTAGTGTTATCCACTTCATCTCAGAAAATCCTCCCCCCTCCAACCAAAGAGTTTTGGAAGAATTCTTTGAAAGCTGCTTGCTTGAGCTCCCAGACACTCCTCCCCAAAGCTGGCAGGGGGATCAATGAGCTACTCAGCCCTGCCAGATCGATGGTTGCATTCATGTGTCTGGGCTGGGACGGAGGCCCGCTTGCACTTGGCTCACAGAGTGGCGCCACAGATGGATCCTCCTTCAGAGCTGTCTGCGCACAGCCAGTGTTTATGAAAGAAGGGGGGGAAGTCTCCTGGAAATTGTGCAGAAAATGAATTTGGCACAAGAGGATGTGCCACCGTGCTTCTTCCAGGCCAGTCCCTGGCTCACATACAAAGTGGGCAGTGCGCTGCTATCCTCCAAATTGCCGGGGCAACCCATAAATTCATTGGCGGGAAGAGAATTGAGCACCTGCCTCTGTTTCCCCCGCTTTCCAAAATGCTGACCAAGTTCAGGAGAGAAACAAACCAACCATAGGAAAGGCAGGTCAACAGAGCAGCGATATTCCTCATGCGACAAAATGGCAGCTGTCGTACAATAGCTTGGTTCTGCAAAATGGCTGTCACAGATAAGCCCTCCTGGGCAGAGTTTTCTTATCAGGGCAAACATACGGTATTCGCTTTATTTGTCCTAAAGATCTAAGGAGAGTCCACCCGGCCGGAATAAAACTTAGTCTAGTCCTGTTTTCTATCAGTGGGCCACCAGACAAGGGTTTCTGGACAGCTTACAAGCAGGACATAAAGGCAGCTGGTTCCCCCTGTGACTTGTCTTTTGTGCCTGGTATTCTTCTCTTGAGCATGGAGGTTCTACACCATGAGGCCAGTCGCTGTAGCATAGCGATTGGAAATAGTAAAGGTAAAGGGACCCCTGACCATTAGGTCCAGTCGTGACCGACTCTGGGGTTGCGGTGCTCATCTCTCTCTATAGGCCATGGGAGCCGGCATTTGTCCGCAGACAGCTTCCGGGTCATGTGGCCAGCATGACTAAGCCACTTCTGACGAACCAGAGCAGCGCACAGAAACGCCGTTTACCTTCCCGCCAGAGCGGTACCTATTTATCTACTTGCACTTTGATGTGCTTTCAAACTGCTAAGTTGGCAGGAGCAGGGACCAAACAACGGGAGCTCACCCCGTCATGGGGATTCGAACTGCCGACCTTCTGATCGGCAAGTCCTAGGCTCTGTGGTTTAACCCACAGCGCCACCCGTGTCCCTAGCGATTGGAAATAGCTGGGTCCAAATCTGGACTCAGTATCCATGAAGCACTCTCAGGAAGTCATTATCTGCCTGAGCCACCATGCCACACTTCATCCTGTTCCTGTTAAACAGAGAGGTGGAATCTGTGACCTTCCAGCTGTTGTTAAACTCCAACTCCTATCCGCCCCGGCCAGCGTGGCCAATGGTCAGGCATGGGAGGCTGGACGGCCATCTGTCATGTATGATCTAGCTGAGATTCCTGCATTGCAGTGGGTAGGACCCTGAAGACCCCCTTCCAACTCTACAAGTCTACCTTGAATTTGTAGTCTAGCAATGTCTAGAGGGCTACAGGTTCCCACTCCCTGCTGTTAATATCTGGGGCCGTCTCTAAAAGGGTTTGCTCTGCCAGATTCCACAATGTCACAGAAGACTACAGTGGTACCTTGGGTTACATACGCTTCAGGCTGCATACTCTGCAAGAGCCTCCCTGGTCTTCTGCTGAGGTTAAGAACTTTGCTTCAGGATGAGAACAGAAATTGTGCTCCAGCGGCGTGGCAGCAGCGGGAGGCCCCATTAGCTAAAGTGGTGCTTCAGCCTCTTGAAATGTAACTTCCTATATGG
Organism: Podarcis pityusensis; assembly: GCF_964106645.2. Taxonomy (NCBI): domain Eukaryota; kingdom Metazoa; phylum Chordata; class Lepidosauria; order Squamata; family Lacertidae; genus Podarcis; species Podarcis pityusensis. The sequence continues at coordinate 16,004,841 of NC_138029.1, forward strand.
AAAGCTTCTGGTGTAAGTCCAGTACAGTGGTACCTCTGGTTGCAAACGGGATCCGTTCCGGAGGCCCGTTCGCAACATGAAAAGAGCGCAACCCACAGCGGCGCATCTGCGCCCACGCAGGTTGCGATTCACCACTTCTGTGCATGTGCGAGCGGCGAAAACTGGAAGTAACCCTTTCCGGTACTTCCGGGTCACCGCGGGACGTAACCTGAAAGAACGTAACATGAAGCGGACATAACATGAGGTATGACTGTAGACTGTTGTGGCTGTTTTGCTTTTAACCATTTGATACTCGATAAAAAAAAACCTGCCACCAAACGGCAGCATAATCATCGCTATTTTGAAGAGAGAGAGTAATGAATGTAGTCTAATGGGTTTCTGAAAACTGTACAGTGGTACTTCTGGTTAAGAACTTAATTCGTTCTGGAGGTCCGTTCTTAACCTGAAACTGTTCTTAACCTGAAGAACTTTAGCTAATGGGGCCTCCCGTTGCTGCTGCGCCGCCGAAGCACGATTTCTGTTCTCATCCTGAAGTAAAGTTCTTAACCCGAGGTACTACTTCCGGGTTAGCGGAGTCTGTAACCTGAAGCGTTTGTAACCCGAAGCTTTTGTAACCCGAGGTACCACTGTATTTTGTTATGCGTCACATTGACAGCAGCCTTGCCTTCAGATCAGTAAAATTTGGCAACTAGGCGCCATCATGAGTCCTAAACGCGGTGCTGTTCAGTGGTGGAGGCAAATAACATTTGACTCACACTGCGTTGGGCAGAGGAAACAGCAGTGTAATTGAAACAAAAACAAAAGCAAGGTCTGGTGGGGAAATATTATTTTCTAGCCATATCCCATGGTTTCAGTGACATCTACTGGTCAAGGTCTAAAACTAGCTCTGAACAATTGAACGTATCTGAAATTCCTTTTTGTTTATCCATTGTGGAACTCGAGTCAAGAAAAATAAAGGGATGGGGGAAAGAAACCGAGAGCGCCTGAAACAGGAGGTCAGCATTTGTTTTTGTTTTTAGGAAGACATTTTTGGGAACAGTTTATTAAGAAACCAAGAGGAAATAAGCTGAACACTTCTGGAAGTAAAGTGATGCAAGAAAAGCCAGCAGTTTGCTTCCCTGCCCTTCAGGAGAACCTACTATAGACAAATTTTTTTTCTTCCTTTCCTTAGCCCCCGCCTCAAGGACTAAACCAAGAGGTGGAAGAAAGAGGGAACCAAAAGTAGTTTCAGACACAGATAAAAAGGCACAAACATTTTAAGGATAAACTGGAAAAGGTTCTCGGGAGAAGCTAGAGGTGATATTCAGCTGCTCAGAACCATCCGCACCAACTCTTCATAGTGAATGCAGCCATTGCTGTCTTCATGGCCAGCCACAAGCATCTCTACTTCTTCCTCGGTCATCTTCTCCCCCAGGGTGACAAGCACATGGAGTATCTCCGCTCCCATGACCGTCCTGTTGCCCTCCTGGTCAAAGACCCTCAGCCCCTCCACCTAATCCTCAAAGCAGCCTTGATCCTTGTTCTTGGCAATGGTTTGCATCATGGGCAGGTGAAATATACTCGGGAGTCGAGTGTGGATTTCATGCTCTTTATTCAGCTCATAGTAGTGAGGAATGGAAGTTTCCCCGAACTGTCTGGTTTATATACATTATTTACACAATGGGCCCCACATGATTGGTGGCTAATTCCGGGATTCTCCTGTAGGCCAATCAGGTTGCGGATTCACTTCCACCTGGAGTTGGATTGGGTGGTTCCTGCTGCATTCTGGATCCTATTGCTCTAGGACCAATCAGACTGCTGCATTCTGGATCCTATTGTTCTAGGACCAATCAGACTGCTGCATTCTGAATCCTATTGTTCTAGGACCTATCAGACTGCTGCAGTTTGGATCCTATTCAACTCAGTACATAACAGCAGGAATTGCTCGAAGCTCAGGGTCTTTACATTCATTTCATCACTCTTAAGGTAAAGGTAAAGGGACCCCTGACCATTAGGTCCAGTCGTGGCCGACTCTGGGGTTGCAGCGCTCATCTCGCTTTATTGGCCGAGGGAGCCAGCGTACAGCTTCCGGGTCATGTGGCCAGCATGACTAAGCCGCTTTTGGCGAACCAGAGCACGCACGGAAACGACGTTTACCTTCCCGCCAGAGGGGTACCTATTTATCTACTTGCACTTTGACGTGCTTTCGAACTGCTAGGTGGGCAGGAGCAGGGACCGAGCAGCGGGAGCTCACCCCGTCGCGGGGATTCGAACTGCCGACCTTCTGATCGGCAAGTCCTAGGCTCTGTGGTTTAACCCACAGCGCCACCCATATGCCCCTGATATTTGCTTTAATTTTTAAAAAATAAAACACCTCTGAGTGGTTTGCAAGAAATATTAAAATTATAAATAAATGAGGAACAATCACATGCCATGCCTCTTTTAAGAGCTGTTGTATGTCTGCAGCCTTACACTGTTGAAGCAATCCTAGAAATCATAGGAAATCATAGGAAATCATAGGAAGACTCATAGGGACCGATCCTAGAAATCATAGGAAAAATCATAGGGACTGAGCAGCGGGAGCTCACCCCGTCGCGGGGATTCGAACCGCCAACCTTCTGATCGGCAAGTCCTAGGCTCTGTGGTTTAACCCACAGCGCCACCTGTGTCGCTCTTAGGATTCTTAGGGTTCTTAGAACTCTTAGGGTTCCCCAGAACTTTCATGACTTCAGCATTGGCAGGTTTCTTGCCCAGGGCTCTCATGACATCACCAAACTGGCTGTACAGGATCTTGCCATCTTCAGTTCTGTCAAAGAAAGCCTCCTTGAGCTCAGAGGTCTGATCTTCCGAGAAGTCACACATAATTCAAGCTGCTCGCAGTTCTCTCAGCCTGGTGCTCTGACACTTCCCTCCTTCGGCCCTGAATGCGTGCAAAGTCTTTCTGCTGGTTGGGCTCTGAGGTCAGCAGGCAGACACTCGCCCCGGATTGGCTGACGCGTAGCAAAAATGGATCGACTGAAGGTCAGCCTTTGTGTAGTCGTAGAGAACGAAGAACACAGCCGCACAGCGCAGAGATAACATCTTCCATTTGACATCCTGATGTCGCTGAACGCCCGGCTCCACGTTCGGCCTGAATAGTGGGGGCCCCTCAAGAAAATATTGAGGGGCCCTAAAGAGCCTCAACCCCCTGGAGATGGTGCCTATGAGCCCCTTTCACCTCCCTCTCTGAAATCATCCCCACTGCTTTACAGCAGTTCAACACAGCCTACATTTTAAGAGACATTTCCTGTGACGGTCATGTATATTGGTTACCCAACCAAACAGCTTTTCCGACCCGGACCAACAAGACACAATTCCCCTGTGACCTGAACTAAGCATCCCTCCATTATTTTGGGGGCTACATATGAAGTGGCGTTGGGAACAGGCGCATGGCGGCTGCAAGCCTAGATGCACCTGAGAATAGGGCCCGTGGGGCAAAGTGGGACTTACTGCTGAGTTAGCAAGGATGGGATCAGGCTGCACAGCTTAACTACCGTATTTTTTGCTCTATAGGACGCACCGGACCATAGGACGTACCTTGTTTTAGAGGGGGAGAACAGGGGAAAAAAATCTCTCCCTCTCTGCTCAGCGCCCCTTTAGCGAAGTGGCAGGAGAAACGGAGCCCCTTCCATTTCTCCTCCCGCTTCGCTGAAGGGGTGCTGTGCAGAGAGGGGAAAATGGGCAGCGCCTCTCCAGCGGAGTGAAGCCTGGAGAGCAAGAGGGATTGGTGTGCACCGACCCCTCTCGCTCTCCAGGCTTCAGTGAAGGCAACCCGAAGCCTCCAGAGCGCAGCAGGAGTTCCTGTTGCACTCGGGAGGCTTCAGGCGGCTATCCCCAAGCCTTCGGAGCGCAGCGGGAACTCCTGCTGTGCTCCGAAGGCTTGGGGATAGCTGCCTGAAGCCTCCAGAGCGCAGCGGGAGTTCCTGCTGCACTCCGGAGGCTTCAGGTTTCTTTTGCTGAAGCCAAGAGAGTCTTGTTCTCCCGGCTTCAGCAAAAGGAACCTGAAGCCTCTGGAGCGCAGCGGGAACTCGCGCTGCACGCCGAAGGCTTCAGGCGACCATCCCTGAAGCCTGGAGAGCGAGAGGGGTCGGTGCGCACCAACCCCTCTTGCTCTCCAGGCTTCAGCGAAAGCGATGCGAAGCCTCCAGAGCGCAGAGGGAGCACTCCCTCTGCGCTTCGGAGGCTTCATGTTGCTATCGCTGAAGCCAAGGAGCCTGCATTCGCTCCATAGGACGCACACACATTTCCCCTTAATTTTTGGAGGGGAAAAAGTGCGTCCTATAGAGCAGAAAATACGGTATTTGCTCTGGTAAATAGAGATCTGGGTTCAAACCCCACCTCTGCCCTGGGCCTGTTAAGCGCTCTTGGGTAAATCATAGCTCCTCGGTTCCCCATCTGCGAAATGGGAATAATGGTGATCCACCTCAGAGAGAAGGTAAAAGCGACAAAGACAGCTAAGTATCTGCGGGATTAAAGGTTCTATATATAAATGGCTAGAAAGGATAGAATTATCCCAAACTTTATCCTGCCAATATTTGCAATTGGAGAATGGGTTGAAAAGTAAGCCTTTGCTGCCACCTAGTGTACAAATCCTCTTGTTTTCACTTTAGAGCATACAAGATAAGAACAGCAATACTTTGTCGTCGTTTAGTCATGTCCGACTCTTTGTGACCCCATGGACCAGAGCACTCCAGGCACTCCTGTCTTCGACTGCCTCCTGCAGTTTGGTCAAACTCATGCTGGTAGCTTCAAGAACATTGTCCAACCATCTCGTCCTCTGTCCTCCCCTTCTCCTTGTGCCCTCCATCTTTCCCAACATCAGGGTCTTTTCCAGGGAGTCTTCTCTTCTCATGAGGTGGCCAAAGTATTGGAGCCTCAGCTTCAGGATCTGCCCTTCCAGTGAGTACTCAGGGCTGATTTCCTTCAGAGTGGAGAGGTTTGATCTTCTTGCAGTCCATGGGACTCTCAAGAGTCTCCTCCAGCACCAGAATTCAAAAGCATTAATTCTTTGGTGATCAGCCTTCTTTATGGTCTAGCTCTCCCTTCCATACATTACTACTGGGAAAACCATAGCTTTAACTATACGGACCTTTGTTGGCAAGGTGATGTCTCTGCTTTTAAAGATCCTGTCTAGGTTTGTCATTGCTTTTCTCCCAAGAAGCAGGCGTTAGAATCTTATAATTAAACTGCTCGTCGTTTTGATAAGTGGAGCTTGCAGGGGAGAAAGTCCCGGGTATTACAGTGATTCCTGGAGGGTTGTTGCAGTGCCTAGGAAGACACCCCAAACCCATTTGCAGATAGCTCAACAATGTCAGGGGTGGAAGCACATTTTGCCCTTACTGCAGTGCAGTGATCTATTTACCCCTGCCCCCCACACACACAACAAACCGATACCAGTCAATATGAGTGGCTGTACACACACCCCATATTTAGGCTGTATGCACACTGTATCTTTAAAGCCCACTCAAAACCCATTCTTTCCTGCAAAGAATTCTGGGTGCTGTAGTTTGTTAAAGGCTGCTGGGAATTGGAACTCTGTCAGGGGGGAACTACAGTGTCCAGAATTCTTTGCAGGAAAGAATGGGCTTCTTTAAAGGTATATCATGTTTAGACAGCTTAAGGCTTCTCTCAAAGAGGTAAACTACAGTTCCCAGGATTCGAGGCGTGTGCTTTAAATGTATGGTATGCTATCAGAGTCAAGTCTGCTTCTTTTTACATAGCAGTATCCCAGATTCTGGTTTGCCAGAAGGTGGTGGCATGTTGTGGAAACTAGCTTTAGATAACAACCACCCTACTACTAGCAATTGAAATACTTTATTGTCACCTGTACAACTTGTATACAGTGAGATTACACGAGCACCCCCCACTCAGCTCTCTTAGTCTTAATTCCCCTCGTTTACTGACGCACACCCACCAAACCCGAAAGTCAGTTGCCCTGTTGTTATCTTTTCGTTCAGCAGCCTAACAGCCCACGGATAGAAGCTGTTCTGTTGGTGCGACTAATCATGCTTCTATATCTTCTGCCTGAGGGTGAATCATCCCTGAGAATTTTCCTCACTCTCCTGAGGCAACTTTCTTCCACGATGTCATCCAGCGGATTCACGGGACAGCCCATAATATCTTGTGCTGTATTCACCACCCTCTGTAGGCACTTCCTATCAGATGATGTCAAACCGGCGTACCACACCGTGATGCAGTATGAAAGGACACTTTCTGTTGTTGACCGGTAGAAGGAGATCATCAGATGTTGATTGACATTGTTCTTCCGCAAGACTCTGAGGAGATGGAGTCTCTGTTGGGCTTTCTTAACCACCTGGGTTGTATTTATTTTCCAAGTAAGGTCTTCACTGAGATAAACTTCTAGGAATTTAAAAGAAGAGACTCTCTTCTCTATAGTATTAAGTTCTATACCACTATCAACATGCTTTACAGAGCAACATGAATTAAAAAAGATCCATGTTCCCTTGCTCCTAGGAGCTTCCAGTCTAAATTTTGCCATGAGGGAGGCAGCAGAGGCAGAGTGGGGAGATGGACAGTCAACAGTGGATATTCTGTGCACCTCTCAGTTCAAGAACTGATTGACAAGGCCTCACGCAGGCCAACTTCAGGGCAATGCATGTGCCATTCAGCAAACACTGGATTGCTTTTAGGGTTGCCAACTGACTATACAAAAACAGGCCCAGCCTGTGCTTCTGCTTTTAACAGCAGCTTGATCGGGGGGGGGGGGGGAGGGAAATCCACAAGCAAAGCTTTTCACAGCCTGGAAAGAAAGTTTATTGCCTGCTGACATCAATAGCCATTCAGCAACTTTGAGGCAAGGAAGACGCCATTGGTAAAAGCCACACATTGTTTCAAGCAATCAGAAAGTTGACCTGGAATCCTCTTACGTGGGTCAGAGAATATCGGAGCAAGGAAGTTTGCTGGGCTAATATTTATCCCTCGCCTTCAGTTTAGCATGGGCTAAACCCTGTCTGATCCTCAGGAAGCTCAGTTCCTGACAGCAAGAAGTTAACATCTCAAGCTTCTCTTGGCCTCAGATGGTGACCAGAGAAAACAGACTGAGGTTTCTCTAGGATGTAAAGATGATCTAATAGGATTAATCCCACAGGCTTGGGGGTTATGTCACTGCTCAGCAACTGGAAGGAATTCCAAGCCGAGGCCAGAAAGATTAGACCGCGGGGCAGATTTAGGGGAGAAATGAAGTGGCCCTTAGCCATCTCTGAGTTGTCCTCAGCAGTGGAATATGTGAAGCTTGTCGTGGTGGAAATCAGGATGCTGAGCAGGGAATTTCTCATGTCAGGACCTTGCTGAAGCTTTGCACTTTTTAAAGAAACTAGAGACCATCCAGAGAAACTGTGGGATGCAGAGCAAATGGGGTAGCTAGCTTTATTTGCTGATTTTTATGAACAGGGTGGCCAGGTGCCCCACTTTGTGTAGGACAGTCCTCTGTGTTGATGGCGCACTCCTCTGTTTGAACACACCCTCTGTTTGAGGGCTATCCAGTCCAAGTCTGTTTTTAAGATGAGGAATGATAGAAAGTGAGAGCAGGAGCCACAGAGTTGACCACCGACAGTAAGGCTGTGTAGACACCAGAAATTTTATTCTAGAATCAATGGAAACTTCTTGTTTTGTGTGTGTAGTCCACACACTAGATCCATTTCGTACCCTCCAACATTTCTCCAATGGAAATAGAGACGTCCTATTCAATAGTTATCATAATAATTTTATTCTTTATACCCCAACCACTCTGTGTGGCTTCCAACATATAAAAAAAGATAATAAAACATTAAACACTAAAAAAAGCTTCCCTAGACAGGGCTGCCTTCAGATGTCTTCTAAAGGTTGTATACTTACTTATCTCCTTGGCTCGGGTGTGTGTGTGTGTGTGTGTGTGTCACGTAACTGATATATTTTATAATTTTAAATCCAGGAATCATAGGGGATGAAATATTCTTGGAGTCGAGAGTGGATTTCATGCTCTTTATTCAGCTCATAGTGGTGAGGAGGAATGGAAGTTCCCCCAGAATGTCTGCTTTATATACATTATTTACACAATGGGCCCCACGTGATTGGCTGATTCCGGGATTCTCCTGTAGGCCAATCAGGTTGCGGATTCACTTCCACCTGGAGCTGGATTGGGTGGCTCCTGTGCTCTAGGACCAATCAGACTGCTGCATTCTGGATCCTATTGCTCTAGGACCAATCAGACTGCTGCATTCTGAATCCTGTTGTTCTAGAACCAATCAGACTGCTGCATTCTGAATCCTGTTGTTCTAGAACCAATCAGACTGCTGCCTTTTGGATCCTATTAAACTCAGTACATAACAGGGGATATGAGTTTTAGAGGAGGCAGCAGCTGTAATGGCTTTATAGAGCAAGACTGTGATGGGCTCTGCTGCCATTTGCCCTGGGGGGAGAGGAGCCCTGCCCCATAACACTGGGCTCCTCCAGGTGACCTATTTAGGGAAGAGCTATAGCTCAGGGATAGAGCACCAGGCTCCCGTTTCAATTCCTGGCATCTCCAGGTAGGGCTAAGAAAGATTTCTGCCTGAAATCCTAAAGAGCTGCTATTAGTCATTGAAAACAGTACAGACCTAGATGGACCCAGTGGCCCGACTCTGTGTAAGGAAATTCCCTATGTTATTATGTTTAGAGAGTTTTCATTCTGATTTGCTTACTTGAAGGATACAGTGGTACCTCGGGTTAAGAACTTAATTCGTTCCGGAGGTCCGTTCTTAACCTGAAACTGTTCTTAACCTGAAGCACCACTTTAGCTAATGGGGCCTCCTGCTGCTGCCGTGCCGCCAGAGCACGATTTCTGTTCTCATCCTGAAGCAAAGTTCTTAACCCGAGGTACTATTTCTGGGTTAGCGGAGTCTGTAACCTGAAGCGTCTGTAACCTGAACCCGAGGTACCACTGTATATCCTTCCAATTACTTCCAATCTTCCCACTGTTCATCCATTCATCCCGCACTTTTCAGTGTGTTTCCCCATCACTTTCCTAACCTCAAAAGGTCCATTTTTATTTTTTAAGTGGATTTGTTGTACTGAGGTGGCAGATCCCTTTAACCCACTTCAACTGCACAAACCTACATTTCCGGTATGTGCGTGTATCCCTCCTGCAAAAATACCGGTCTTCACACGACCTCTTAAGGGTATGGGGATTGCCTGTAGTAGCTCAGTGGTCCAGATAAAGCCACTCTGCACATGCTCGGAAATACTTTTCCTCTATGTAAAAGGAGGATCTCGTGCTCCTTTCTTTCTTTACGGAAGTGGTGTGCCCACAGACGGGACTGAGTTATGATCAGTGGGTGTGGCTAGAGGAGGAGGGGCGGGGCTACAAGACAAAGACTGACAGCCCTTGCCAGAGATGCCTCTTACCCAACCCACTGGTTGCAATATGCATGTATTCTGTATATATCGCAAGGCATGCACCTCTGGTTAGAGCACTCTCTGCAGAGATTTCTCCCACTGGCTGCCTTTGCATTAGCGATTTCCTATGCATGTCGAATATTAGTGCCTGCCTGTGTGTGTGTGTGTGTGTGTGTTGTCGTACAAGCTTGTCCCCCTCCCTGTCGTCTCCCTGCCCAGCCCACCATCTGGCTTTGATCACCCTCCCCTCCCCGCTGGCGGCGGGGGCCCTCTCCTGTGGTTTCGGATGTAGAAAATGTTCCAGGAAGTGGCTTCTCTCTTTGGATTGATTCAGGCAGCCCAATCGGAAATTGTTACAAAGGCAAAAGGGGTGCAGAGTGTGGCCTGCTTGGCGGCTCTCCCCGGCTCATGCACTCCTCATGGCTTGTGGCCTGGGCTGCTGGTCTTCCCCATTGGCCCAGGGATTGTGGCTCTGGAAAAAAAGCTATTCCCCTTGGCGTCAGTGCAAGGGAACTCAGGGGAAGGGAGCAGAGTATGGTTATAGGACCCAGACCAAGCGTGGGGTGGGCAGCCCTGGGTGGCAGTCCTCCCTGCCCTCCCTCTTTGGGTGGTAAAGCAACACTACAAAGCCAATCTGTTCCTTTACCATGTTTGGATCTTATCGGCTACCTCCCAGAAGATCTCCGGTCAGCAATTTATTCTGCTGGCCGGCCATTTTGCATATTGCAAAGATTGAAGTGGTGATGACCCCCTAAACCAGGAGTAGGCAACCTAAGGCCTGGGGGCTGGATGCGGCCCAATCGCATTCTCAATCCGGCCCGCGGACGGTCCGGGAATCAGTGTGTTTTTACATGAGTAAAAGGTGTCCTTTTATTTAACATGCATCTCTGGGTGATTTGTGGGGCATAGGAATTTGTTCATATTTTCCCCAAAAAATATAGTCCGGCCCACCACATGGTCTGAGGGACAGTGGACTGGCCCATGGCTGAAAAAGGATGCTGACCCCTGCCCTAAACCACAGAAATTAATACAGTGGTACCTCTGGATACGAACGGAATCCATTTCGGAGCCCCGTTCACATCTAGAAGCGAACGCAACCTGTGTTTGCGTGGGTCACGATTCTCCGCTTCTGCACTTAGTGTGACATCATTTTGACCATCTGTGCATGCATGAGCAGCGAAAGCCGGAAGTAACACGCTCCGTTACTTCCGGGTCGCTGTGGAGCGCAACCCGAAAATACTCATCCCGAAGCTACTTCAACCCGAGGTATGACTGTAAATGCTAGGATTTTGAGTTTTGGGGATATGAAGGAAGGAAATAATCTGCAGAGGAATTCCTGGGCTAGCCTATGCAAAATGACTTGGGCAAGCTAGGGCCATTAAGGGCCACTGAGGGCCATTGACATTGCAAGAGAACTGTCCTTCCCCCCCTTGTCCTGAAGTGTGAACAGAGACTCAGTTTGGAAGGTTGCCAAGGTAACTGAGTGTGATGTGACAGGAAAAGAGAGTTTTGAGGAAGGGTTGCTGGGAAGAAGAACGAAGAAGGTATGGGATCCATGTTGGGCAGGCTGGCTGAAGGGCTGGCTGCATGGCTGTGAGGGACAAACCCTTCTTGAAATGACCACGCTGTAAGATGGTCTGTTTGTGGTCTAGGTAGCTCTCTATAATCGGTGGTCTTATGAAGCAGATGGAGGACAGATGAAGATGCACCCATTATCCTAGATGGCAGGATATGATAGTTCACCATGGGTATGAGAGTTCCAATGTTACAAGCCGGGCGAGTACTCTCAGAAAGTGGAATTGCTTTTTCTGAATTATAACCAAGATAGATGGTAAATGGTGAGCCAATTGCAGGTAAGCCAAGAGGAATTTGCCCACCATCAGGTTTTAGTTATAAAATGCGGTGCAATGCGGTGAAGAGTAGCTGATTGAAACTGACTGTTTCATTGTAACAACAACAACAACAACAACAACAACAACAACATGTTTTGCTACTGCTACTTCCAGCATGAATTTAGGAGTAGCTATGCTGCAGACTGCACAGGAAAGAAGGTTTCAGGCTGAGTTACGTCATCAGCAAACTCCCTGGATGTAATTGATGCTAGACACCTTATTGCTATTGCTATTGCTATTTATTATTATTATTTCTTGCCCATCCTTCTCAGTCCAGCCCAACAAATAAAGAAATAAATATACAGTGGTACCTTGGGTTACAGATGCTTCAGGTTACATACGCTTCAGGTTACAGACTCCGCTAACCCAGAAATAGTACCTCAGGTAAAGAACTTTGCTTCAGGATGAGAACAGAAATCACATGACGGCAGCAGCGGGAGGCCCCATTAGCTAAAGTAGTACCTCAGGTTAAGAACAGTTTCAGGTTAAGCATGGGCCTCTGGAACGAATTAAGTTCTTAACTCGAGGTACCACTGTAGTTTATATACAAATATAATAAACAAGTAAAGCAATTCCAAACAAAAGCAGCAAAGTGTAGTTGAACCAAAACAGCAGTCTGCTTTTGACTGCAGGTGTCAGAGTCCAGGCAGTCAATAAATACATCATGAGATTTTGCTGATCATGTAGCTCAGGTCATGTAGCCCTCCATAAGGATATTTAAAAATGTTTACAACAGTCCATCAAGCCCAGATTCAGCTTAGAGAAGTGTTTTCATGTGTGAGGGCTTAACATCTCGCTTACTGTTCTTTGCTTTTCACACAGAAAGTCCTTTCATACTGATTGTCACGTGGATATCTAATATACACCCAGCTCCCCCATGCAGGAACGCTTCAACTGAGAGTGCTTCCAGACTGTTCCTACTTTCGGGTGGGATTAAGTATCGTACTGGCAAATGCAGGCTGCGCAAGTAGAGTTGACCGGGCCTGGGGCTCCCAGTACGTTTCCGAGCACGATTCGAAGTGTTGGTGCTGACCTTTAAAGCCCTAAACGGCCTCGGTCCTGTATACCTGAAGGAGCGTCTCCACCCCCATCGTTCAGCCCAGACACTGAGATCCAGTGCCGAGGGCCTTCTGGCGGTTCCCTCATTGCGAGAAGTGAGGTTACAGGGAACCAGACAGAGGGCCTTTTCAGTAATGGCGCCCGCCCTGTGGAACGCCCTCCCACCAGATGTCAAAGCGATAAACAATTACCTGACATTCAGAAGACATCAGGGAAGTTTTTAATATGTAACGCTGTACTGTTTTTAACACATTGATTGGGAGCCGCCCAGAGTGGCTGGGGAAACTCAGCCAGATGGGCGGGGTATAAATAATAAATTATTATTATTATTATTATTATTATTATTATTATGGGGGTGATCTTGCGCAACAAACCCACTTCCCCCAAAGACTGGACTTTTTGCAATAAAGGAAAGCGGCAGAAGAATGCGCCGGAAATGGTGGTGTTGCGCTTGCTTCGATGGGACATCAGCTGACTTCCTTGCAAACAAATCAGAATGGGATGGTAGCTCAGAGGCGGAGCAGAAGGCCCCAGGTTCCATCCCTGGTGGCTGGGTACCGGTACTTGCCCTACCTGAAATCCCAGAGGGCTGCTGTCAGTCAGAGTAGACATACTGAGCTCACAGGTGGACCAATGGTCAGATGGATGAATGCTCAATAAAGAGGATGTTTGGAAGCGCCCTGACTGTGGCTTGCAGGCCTGCGACCAGTGCATGCACTTGAAGAGAAGAAAAGGTCCCTGATGTTTGTTCCTGCATTGCAGGTGTTTGGACTAGATGACCCTTGGGGTCCTTTCCAGCTTTACCATTCTATGATTCTATATCTCTAGGTAGGACTGGGACTGCTGCTGTCAGTCAGTGTCAGAAGACAATACTGGACAACAGAGACTAGGGGAGTGACTTAGTCTATGCAAGACAGTTCTTTTTTAAAAAACACAAAAAACAACCTTTTTTTAATTGCGTTTCACATTGCACATTTAAATTCAAACATTAAACATCATCATCATCATCATCATCATCATCATTTAGGATTCCCTCCACCCTTCCACAGTTACCATTTCCAGTCTTTTTCAACTGCTTCACATATTTTCTCTATTTTTCTTAAATCATCCATTTTTCCTTAGTTTTCAGTTCATTACAAGCGTTACTCAAATCCTACCAAAGTTTTTAGTTGTTTACAGTGTTCTCTTAAGTATATTGTAAATTTTCCCCATTCCTTCTTAAAGTTCCTCTCTTCCTGGTTTCTGATTTTCCCGGTCATTTTCGCCATTTCAGCGTAGTCCATCACCTTCATCAGCCATTCATCTCTGGTCGGGACGATCTTCTTTCCATCTCTGGACCAGTAGTATCCACGCTGCTGTCGGCGCATACATAAATACAGTCATACCTCATGTTACGTTTGCTTCATGATACGTTTTTTCAGGTTGCATTCCGTGGCATCCCAGAAGTACCGGAAAGGGTTACTTCCGGGTTTCTTCCGGGATTTAGCAGAAGCGCTAAATCGTGCTTCGCGCATGTGCACAAGCACCAAATCACGCCGCGCATCTGCGCAGATGCGGCGCTTCAGGTTGTGGGCTTTTCATGTTGCAAACGCACCTCCGGAATGGATCCTGTTCGCAACCAGAGGTATCGCTGTAATTGCTTCTGCTCCTTTGGTATCTCTGCACCTAAAAAGGCATCTGGTTTTTTCACAAACGTTATTTTAAACATTGTTTTCAACTCATTATATATCATTTCCCAGAATGCTTTTGTTATCTTGCACGTCCACCACATGCGGTAGAACATGCATGCAAGGCAGTTCTTAAGCTCTTGATAGCTTTGCATCTGCAGTGCCCAAAGGAAGGAACTCTTAGCTTTCTTGGTCTAGCTAAGCGCATAAACAAAGAAGGAGCATGTGCAGACCAGCCAATCCCCCACAGAGGCCCGTCACTCACAACCACTCGATTTTAGGCTGATAACCTATGACCCTCCAACTCTCATCAGGCCCAGCCAACATGGCCAATAGCAGGGGGGAGTTGTCATTTGATGGGAGTTGTCATTCGACAGCTTAGTAGCCACCCTTAACTCACAGAATATACCTGCACAGCTGGAGAGGCTGTTTGCACTCATGTGCCCCTGAGCTCCTTCTCTGCAACGAGAGGTAGGGCAGCAAGCACACAGAGGAGGATTCGCTGTTGCAAACTGGGGGGACCCTTTCCCATTATTTGAAAAGGAGCCTGGGGGGTGGGAGGGAGGGAGGGAGGGAGAATGCCTGGTACCGGGGCTGTAACCACCAAAGGCTGGGCCGTGGGCAAGGCAGCGCCATTGGGCTCCGCCACTTGGTTCCAGCAATTTTGGTTAGAACCACAGAAATGCAGTTCCTGGATATATCAAGAGTCAGAACCCCTCCCCTGTGCTGCTGTTGGCAAGAGTTACGCAGGGGGGTGCGGAGAGAGGCAGCCCTGAACCCAGTCACTTTAACTTTCTCTCTCGTGAGCACAGAGAGAGGACAAGGCCTCTCGCACATCTGGAGACCAAAGAACCGTCTAGAGAGGGAACACCTCTCCCAGGTTGGAGGCCCGTGGGAGGAATAGTCACTGTTGCTGCACACACAATGGCATTTAGATATATGCATCTTTAAAAGGACGGAGGGGAGATAGCTCTGCTGGTTAGTGTGTGGTGCTGATAACGTCAAGGTTGCAGGTTCGATTCCTATATGGGACAGCTGCATATTCTTGCATTGCAGGGGGTTGGACTAGATGACCCTCTGGGTCCCTTCTAGTGCTACAAAAACAGCACTAATTATTATTATGGCATAGGACGCTCCTATTTTCATTGGGTAAATATCGGAGGGTGCAGTCAAACCTCGGTTCCCGAACGCCTCCATTATTGTACGCTTCGGCTCCCGAACACCGAAAGCCCGGAAGTAAATGCTCCAGTTTTCGAATGTTTTTCGGAACCCGAATGTCCGACGCGACTTCCGCTTGAGGGCAAGAAGCTCTTGCAACCAATCGGAAGCTACGCCTTGGCTGTCGAATGTTTTGGAAGTTGAACGGTCTTCCAGAACATACAGTGGACGCTCGTGTTGCGAATGTGATCCGTGCATTCGCAACCCTCAGCGTTCGCAACCCTCAGCGGCGTGTCTGCGCATGCGTGGGTTGTGATTCGGCACTTCTGCACATGCGCAAAGCGCAATTTAGTGCTTCTGCACATGCGTGACTGCCAAAACCCGGAAGTAACCCATTCCTCTACTTTTGGGTTTCGGCGGGTCCGTATCCCAAAAAAACCGCAACCTGAAGCATCTGTAACCTGAGGTATGACTGTATTACGTTGGACATCCGAGGTTTGACTGTATACTGAAATAGCCTTCTTGCTGCAAAGTTAGCTGAGCACTTCTTCGCTGCTGAGATCTCGCCATGCACGCTCCCTCCTCTTCCTCCTCACCCCACACCATCACTGTCAGGCCCATCTTGGGGGCTTGAAGAGCTGGGAAATGTGCTTCCTTGAACGTGAAAGCTGAGATTCTTGGGATGCAGGGTTTTGCACGCCTCCGCACCCCCCCGAAGCCCAGTTCCTCCTGGGAAGGGGCCTGGCTCTCGCTGACAGGCTCACAGAAGCAGCCCATTGTCAGAAGAAGGGGTGGAAAGCTGCCAAGGGAATGCTATCTTGCGAAAGGAAAGTTGCAAAGCGTTGGGATTAACACGCCGGAGAGGGACACGCACGTGCGGGAGTCTCTGCCTGTCAGCATGTGGCTTATAATTGCAGGCTTCGCTCTCTTCCTGACATCGGCACTCCTCTTAGCCGAACCCTTCAGGCTGGCTCTCGATCCGATGTGTTACAGCGCGAGCGTGCCTCAGCTGGCGAAGGCAGCTTCAGATGAGAAGGGTGTCAAGCCTTTGATCGCATGGCATTCGTAAATAAATGCGGCGGCACTGCAGAGGGGCTAGAGAGGCTCAGGGGATTGCCACAGTCAGGGCCGGCCCTACCGTTAGGTAGAGTGAGGCAGCTGCCTCAGGCAGCAGATGCTGCAGGGTGAGCAGAAATGGGAAGACACCTGAGCACGTTACACAGACAACCCTAATCTAGCCAGCATCTCTCGGATGTAGCGGAGGACGCTGCCCCGTCGACGGCATTGAAGTACAACGCAGCTGCTTGCCTTTTGCGCATGGACTAGGGTTATCTTGCCCTGCGCCTCAGGCGGCAAAATGTCTTGGGCTCTGCGGAATTGGTTGGTATGAGAAGGCATATATAATGTCTGATAAAGAGTCCCTATGGCCGGCTGAAGGTATTTTGTCGCCTGAGGTGGAAAAACACATGCCTTCCCGGAGTTTAGGTGCATGTTATAATATGCACCTAAATTCAGGGAAGGCATGTGTTTATAGATGGCTATAATTTCTGACCCCAGAAGTGGGGGCAGTAAATTTAGGGCATGATGACTGTGGCATACTTTTCAAGCCATATATATATATATATTTGCATTTGCTTATTTAGTGAGCAAATAATAAAGCTATAAGCTATCGTGTTCTTATCGCAATCATGTGCATGTATGCATAAATAAATAAATAAATAAATCTAAGAACTGGGAGGACAGATCCTGAAGCTGAGGCTCCAGTACTTTGGCCACCTCATGAGAAGAGAAGACTCCCTGGAAAAGACCCTGATGCTGGTAAAGATGGAGAAGGGGATGACAGAGGACGAGATGGTTGGACAGTGTTCTCGAAGCTACCAGCATGAGTTTGACCAAACTGCAGGAGGCAGTGGAAGACAGGAGTGCCTGGCGTGCTCTGGTCCATGGGGTCACGAAGAGTCGGACACGACTAAACAACTAAACAACAAGAACTAGTAGCTGATCAAAGCAGAAATTGCAGAACATCAGTCAGCCTTCCTTCAGCAGTAGGAGTCTTTTGTTGTCTGATTGTCCCCGGCCCAATCTTAAGGGAATGGGGGGGCATCTGGAGTTCACGGCTCTCCAATAACATATGCAGAATAATTGGTGCCCATGTATTTGTATTCCACATACGCCTCTCATTTGAGAAAGCTTTTTGGTACTTAATCTAGATAGGGAGATAGAAGGTGAGACACAGGATGAATCACAACAGCAAGAGTGTAAGGGAACCCAACCATTTAATGTACCTACACCGTCTAGATGAGGAGAGAATAAGCTTTGGCCCTCTGGATGTTGCTGAATTACAACTCCCATCTGATGGGAGTTGTAGTTCAGTAACATCCATGAAATATACTTGGAGTCGAGAGTGGATATCATGCTCTTTATTCAGTTCATAGTGGTGAGGAGGAATGGAAGTTCCCCCAGAATGTCTGCTTTATATACATTATTTACACAATGGGCCCCACGTGATTGGCTAATTCTGGGATTCTCCTGTAGGCCAATCAGGTTGTGGATTCACTTCCACCTGGAGCTGGATTGGGTGGCTCCTGTGGACCAATCAGACTGCTGCATTCTGAATCCTATTGTTCTAAGACCAATCAGACTGCTGCATTTTGGATCCTATTCAACTCAGTACATAACAGTCCAGAAGGCTAATGCTTCCCTGCTCCTCATCTAGACGGTGTAGGTTCAAAGCCATGTGGTGCAGATTCAAAACCAACTGGTCCTGTACATGTATATGCAAAAAAAATCCCAATCCATGCTTTTTGTGCATGGACGCGGGTGGCGCTGTGGGTTAAACCACAGAGCCTAGGACTCGCTGATCAGAAGGTCGGCGGTTCGAATCCCCGCGACGGGGTGAGCTCCCGTTGCTCGGTCCCTGCTTCTGCCAACCTAGCAGTTCGAAAGCACCCATAAGTGCAAGTAGATAAATAGGAACCTCTCCGGCGGAAAGGTAAACGGCGTATCCGTGCGCTGCTCTGGTTCACCAGAAGCGGCTTAGTCATGCTGGCCACATGACCCGGAAGCTGTCTGTGGACAAACGCCGGCTCCCTCAGCCCATAGAGCGAGATGAGCGCCGCAACCCCAGAGTCGGTCACGACTGGACCTAATGGTCAGGGGTACCTTTACCTTTTTATGCTTTTTGTGCACTTCTGCCTGTTACTGGAAAAATCCGAGGGCTCCCTTGGACAAAATAAAGACACCAACCAGGATAACTTGGAGCAAAACAGCAGCCTGTAGGCTTGGCCTTTATTGAACTGTTGCAACAGGGTGTTCCCCTCACTTGCAAGAGAGAGGAAAGACACAGAAAATGGTGTGCAAGACCTTATAAAAACTTTTGAAATTCCCATCCTCTAGGTCAAGCCCACCCCCAGAAACATCATGCATACATTACAGAAAGGAGGGGTTGAGGGAGGAGTTGTGGTGGTAACCTGAGTGTCCTGTCACCTGGCTGGTTCCTCCTTTCCCCCTCCCCATGAGTCACTTCCAGGAGACAAAGGGGAGTTGGCAGTTTCCTGCCCCCAGAGGGAAGATCTGATCATTGTCCTTTGTTTCAGTCCATGCTGAATCCACTCCCATATGCAAGTTCTTTGTGATCTTGATGGTCTTCTGTCTAGGACCATCAGGGTTGGCATAGCAACTGGGCAGGGCTCCTGTGGATGTGCTGGGATGGTGAAGGGATTATGGCTGACCAGAACCAAGCCACCCCCCTTTGATAGTCCTTGTCATATGGAGTAAAATAAAAATGGAACAGTGCAAATCCGATGTATGGTTGATTTTTCTATGAATTTATAACAGAAGTGTGGCATATGTAGTGTGTGAGTGTGTGAAGTTTGTACAAACTGAATGATTGGGGTGGGGGGTTCCTGCTACATGCCCTCTATAGGAAGTTATTACACTAGCTCAGCTGGGTGCAAAGGAGGCAGGCAAGCATGCACCAATGTGAGAAACAGTGCTTTTGTGCGTCGGAGTGGACCTCTAAAAAATTTTAGAACAAATAGGGGTCCGTCTGGCCCCCCCCCCCGAGGATGCAATGTCCCTTTATGCGGGCGGTCCTGGCTCCCCATGCAAATAGTTTGCCAAAATGAGCCTAGGTGTGCCTGGCCACACGGGGCAGGACAAAAGGCTGTAGACTCAGGAAACACTGTGTGTCAGGTGTGCACCTGGGCAGGTGTGCAGCAGCTAGTGAGAGGCTTGCTTGCCCCGCCCCGCCCTGCCCCATCCCACCCCCCTGCAACAACAGGCCCAGGACCCAAATACAGTAGGAGCAGAGCCAGGGCAAGTCAAGAGGCAGGAAGAGGGAAAGTGGCGTTTAACGCGAAACCCCCGTGCCAAGAGGAAATGATTTGATTTGCACAGCTTAGGGAAAGCTTCACATTTTGCCAGGGTAACTGACTAGCATGCACACAGTGTGATAGGAATTTTGAGGTCCTAGATATATGGTAATGTTCATAAGCGTACCAACCAAGCACATACATAGATCAGCACAGGAAGGCCAATCTGGAACCATTTTGATTCCTAAACTGACCAAATCTTTTCTCTGCAAGGTCAAAATGGAAAAGCCTCCCCATTGTCTTTTCCTTCACAAATCCTGTCTTAAGGACACATTTAAGATATGAATAGGGTGTGAGCCTGTGACTTGGCCCAGGAACTAAGTATTTATCACTACAAAAAAATGGCCAGGCTCCCCAGGCAATCCTATCAAGTAACCTGCCAGACAGGAGATAAACAACAACAGGAGAAAAACAATTTCTGTTTTAGACCGCCTTTTCTGTGATGTAGGTGTGATGTATCTGAGGGGTGGTCTTAGGTTACACCAGTTTTGTGATATATGTATGATGTTTCTGGGGGTGGTCTTGATCTACAGGGTGGAAATTTCAAAAGTCTTTACAAGCCCTTGCATGCCTTTTTTCTGGGTCCCTCCTCTCTCCTGCGAGTGAGGGGAGCACCCTGTTGCAACAGATCAATAAAGATCAAGCTTACTAGCTGCTTTGCTTCTCAGTATTCTCTGGCTGGCCTCTGTTATTTTCTCCTACCAATAGGGAACCTGTGTAAGGACTCTATATGGACTCTTTGATACCCCATAAGGGAAAAGGGCAATTTTTGTTTACAACAACAGAAGCACTCGTTTCTTTATAGCTACTCCACCCGCTCCAAGATACAGTGTGGCTTGCTCTAGTGAGAAAGGCGGCGAGCAAACGACCTCTGTCAGTCGCTCAGGCGCCGTTGATGGGCAACCTCAAGATCTCCCTGTTCTCTCTTTGTATGCTGTTGATCTTTTAACTGGACTAGTTAGGCAGCCCTTGAAAGGGAAGAAAGCAGGGCTACTCTATCTTCCTTGCAAACATTAAAAAAAAGCCCAGAAAAACTGCAGGGAGAGAAAGTTCTGTCTCAGCCCTTTTGCTTAGTTGCTTTTCTATCTGCAGAGCATTTTTAACCTGGTGGGGAATTAAAACAGGGTGAAGGAGTACCACTCATTCTGCCAGCTCAGCACTTTACTATGTTGTCGGCTTTGCTGCTGATATTGTGGCAGTCTAATGTATTTAATGTATTTGTTTCATTTAAAGTTGTGATCGTTACTCCCTTGCGATGGAGGGTGTCCAGTCCATCAGTGTTGGATTAAACCCTGTGGAGGCCCCTAGGCTAAGGTTACCAGACGTCCCCGTTTCCCGGGGACAGTCCCCAGATTTACAAATCAGTCCCCATAGAAAATCCATCGAAGTTGAAAAGTTTCCCTGGATTCATTGAAAAAAATCTGGTAACCTTATCCTAGGCCAGGGGTCGGCAACCCGCGGCTCCGGAGCCGCATGTGGCTCTTTTACACCTTTGCCGCGGCTCCAGGGCGGATACTAGCGAGGGGAGGAGGCGCATTGTGCGCCCCGACACTCCCCACTGTGGCGGGCGCTGTACTGGCTGTGACGTCGCATGGGGGCGGTGCGTGCGTTAGTCACGCACCGTCCCGACGTCACCTTCCCGCCCGCCCGCTACATTGTAAGGGGCATGTACGCTGGTCACTGCATTGAAAGGGGGCATGTACGCTGGTCACTGTTTTGAAGGGGAGTGAAGAACACACACCAAAAAAAGGTAACTTGTGAATTTAATGTTTATTTCTATGAGGAGGAGTAATTCTGAGGGGTCAAACAAAGAAATAATAAAAAAGTGACAAAAAAGTTATTTTTATAATGACGAGTTTTGTGGCTCCCAGATTTTTTTTCCTTCGGAAACGGGTCCAAGTGGCTCTTTTTGTCTTAAAGGTTGCAGACTCCTGTCCTAGGCAGTTGAAATCTCAGGGAGTGGGGCTTGCAAATTATCTCCTAATATATTTTTTTAACCAACCAATAATAAAATAAACTAATTTCATTACACAAAACAACCATTAACAACCATTAATGTTATTAAACAATTTGACATACAGTGGTACCTCGGAAGTCGAACAGAATCCGTTCCGGAAGTCCATTTGACTTCCAAAACCAAGGCGGGGCTTCCGATTGGCTGCAGGAAGCTCCTGCAGCCAATCGGAAGCCGCGGAAGTCGCATAAGATGTTCGGGTTCCAAAGAACGTTTGCAAACTAGAACACTCACTTCTGGGTTTGCGGCGTTTGGGAGCCAAAACGTTTGACTCGCAAGGCGTTCGGAATCCAAGGTATGACTGTGTTACGTTATTGAACATAATTGTATTGTCATTTTCTTTCAAGATCAAATCAATATTATTTTGATCTGTTGCCACGGGGCCCCTAAAAGGTCCATAGGCCTATTTTGTTCATCCAGCACCAATTTCCATGTTTTGGAACAGAAATACTTTAACTAATAACAGTGGCGTAGCGTGGGGGGTGCAGGGGGGGCCGGCCGCACCGGGCGCAACATCTGGGGGGCGCGCGCTCGCACTCGCAGCTCTCTGCCCCTACTAAAATCCACGGGTTAGGGGGCGCAAATCACTTGCCTTGCCCCGGGTGCTGACAACCCACGCTACGCCACTGACTAATAATGAAATATATGCCTCCACTTTCAGTTGCATGGGTGGAGGCCAAGTTCAAAGGATGGCATTCATGCTCATCAGAGAGGCTGTGTGCTTCCAGAGCGAGGCCTTCAGTGCAAATTCTGCTGGGCATCTGGTTTAGAGGTCAGTCTGATGTTACTGAGGTCAGCGGAAGGATGGCAATTTGCCCTCCTGAGGACAGTTTCGGACTTGGGTCAGGAAATTTTCTCAGCAGGGGGCCAGTCCACTGTCCCTCAGACCTTGTGGGGGGCCGGACTATATTGGGTTTTTTGGGGGGGAGGGGAGAACGAATTCCTATGCCCCGCAAATAACCCAGAGATGCATTTTAAATAAAAGCACACATTCTACTCCTGTAAAAACACCAGGCAGGCCCCACAAATAACCCAGAGATGCATTTTAAATAAAAGGACACATTCTACTCATGTAAAAACACGCTGATTCCCAGACCGTCCATGGGCCGGATTTAGAAGGCGATTGGGCCTGATCTGGCCCCCGGGCCTTAGTTTGCCTACCCATGGTTTAGGTTAAGTCCAGCTAAGCCACTGTGAAAGCAAAATGAGTTCCGCAAGTGCAGCAGAACTCCCCCTTCTTTCCGTCTCCTCCTCTCCTCTCCCTGCACCTCCCCAAATCTTCTCTGGATTTTCCACCATCCCTCCAGAGCAGAATTCTTTTTGGGGGGGCACAGGGGCACATAGAAGGAGGAGAGAGAAGGGAAGTTCCATAGTGCAGACAAAAGTTATTCTGCTTTCACCCTGACTTAGCTGGATTCAGTCCTCTTAGTGTATGTGTGTGATCACAACATAAAAACACATTTTAAAAGCCATAGAATGTTAATCGGCCAAAGGCCTGGTTATAAGAAAACATGTTCACTTGGCACCTGGAGATATGTAATAAAGGTGCCAGGCAGGCCTCCCTGGGGAGAACATTCCAGAAACAGGGAGCCACCACAGAAAAGGCCCATCCTTGTGTTGCCACCCTCTGGACCTCTCGTGGAGGAGATCAATGAGGATGGGCCTCAGAACATGATCACAGAGTCTGGGTTGGTTCATAAGAGGAGAGGCAGTCTTTGAGGTTGTGTGGTCTTGAGCCATTTAAGGCTTTATAGGGTAGAATCTACACACTACAAGTTTCAGGGAACCAGGCAAAGGGCCTACTCGGTAGTGGCACCCACCCTGTGGAACACCCTCTCACCCGATGTCAAAGAGAACAACTACTACCAGACTTTTAGAAGACATCTGAAGGCAGCCCTGTTTAGGGAAGCTTTTAATGTTTGGTGGACTACTGTATTTTAATATTTTGTTGGAAGCTTCCCAGAGTGGCTGGGGAAACCCAGCCAGAAGGGCAGGGTATAAATAAATAAATTAATTATTATTATTATTATTATTATTATTATTATTATTATTACATATTAAAAAGTTGTGAAAATGCTTTTTTAAAAAGCTTTTTGAAAAATGCATTAAATTTGGCACAGCTCACTTTCGCCATCTAGTGTCACATTTGTATACTGCACTCTACAACACATTTTATTTGCAGCTGTGTAGCAGAGTCCTAGGCATAGCTGTCAACCTTTCCCTTTTTTAAGGGAAATTCCCTTATTCCGAATAGGATTCCTCGCAAGAAAAGGGGAAAGTTGACAGCTATGGTCCTAGGTCAAAAACAGCACTTTGAATTGGGCCCAGAAACTAATTGGCAGACAGTGCAGTTGGGCCAGGATCAGCGTAATACGCTCAGACTGTCTTGCCCCTGTGAGCAACCAGACTGCTGAATTCTGCACCAGCTGAGGTTTCTGAACCGTCTTCAGAGGCAGCCCTGCATATAACGTGTTACAGTAATCTAACCTTGAGGTTACCAGAGAGCGTAGACAACAGTAGTTAGGCTATGCCTGTCCAGATAGGGATGTAGCTGGGCCACCAGCCGAAGCTGATGGAAGGCACTCCAGGCCACTGAGGCACCTGAGCCTCAAGTGACAGCAAAGCATCCAGAAGTATCCCCAAACCGTGTACCCGCTCCTTCCCAAGGCTACAAGCAAGGCTACAAGCAGAGAGAAAGTGCACATGCAGAGATTCTTGTTACGTGTGAAGCTCCTTTCCACATGCTTTTACAAAGAAGCTGTTGCAAGAATTCTAAGGTCAAATATAAATGACATGTTCATAAATGTACAAGGCAAATACATACATAAGTATATAAACCATGTGCCTGAAATAGTATAGGAAAGCAATCCTGAAGCCATTTTGACTCTCCCAATGACCTCAGATATTCCTCTGCAGTAAGGGAGGAAAAATGGGGAAAGCCTTCCCATTGTCTTTTCACTTACAAATCCTGTCTTAAGGGCATATTTGTTTATGAATAGGGTGAGCCTGTGACCTGGATTCAGGAGCTAAAAATATTCACCATCACAAAAGAATGGCCAGGCTGCCCAGGTAAAGCAATCAGTGACCATTATCAGGTATCCTGGCAGACGGGATTTCTGCTGTAGACAGCCTCTTTCTGTGGTGTATGTATGATGTTTTAGGGGGGTGGTCTTGAGCTACAGGGTGGGCAATTTCAAAAGTCTATATAAGGGCTTGCACACCATTGTTCTGGGTTCTCTCCTTCCTCCTGCCTGTGGGGAGTGGGGACCCTGTTTGCAGCAGTAATAATAATAATAATAATAATAATAATAATAATTCATTTATATCCCACCCATGTGGCTGAGTTTCTCTAGCCACTCTGGGCGGCTCCCAATCGAGTGTTAAAAACAATACAGCATTAAATATTAAAAACTTCCCTAAACAGGGCTGCCTTCAAATGTCTTTTAAAGATAGGATAGCTGCTTATTTCCTTCACATCTGAAGGGAGGGTGTTCCACAGGGCGGGCGCCACTACCAAGAAGGCCCTCTATCTGGTTCCCTGTAACCTGACTTCTCGCAGGGAGGGAACCACCAGAAGGCCCTCGGTGCTGGACCTCAGTGTCCAGGCAGAACGATGGGGGTGGAGACGCTCCTTCAGGTATACAGGACCGAGGCCGTTTAGGGCTTTAAAGGTCAGCACCAACACTTTGAATTGTGCTCAGAAACATACTGGGAGCCAATGCAGATCTCTCAGGACCGGTGTTATGTGGTCCCAGCGGCCACTCCCAGTCACCAGTCTAGCTGCCGCATTCTGGATTAATTGCAGTTTTCGAGTCACCTTCAAAGATACCCCATGTAGAGCGCATTGCAGTAGTCCAAGCGGGAGATAACTAGAGAATGCACCACTCTGGTGAAACAGTCTGCGGGCAGGTAGGGTCTCAGCCTGCGTACCAGGTGGAGCAGGTAGACTGCTGCCCTGGACATAGAATTAACCTGAGCCTCCATGGACAGCTGTGAGTCCAAAGTGACTCCCAGGAAACGTACTGGGAGCCAATGCAGATCTCTCAGGACCAGTGTTATGTGGTCCCAGCGGCTACTCCCAGTCTAGCTGCCGCAGTTTGGATTAATTGCAATACTGGACTCGGGTGGCGCTGTGGGTTAAACCATAGAACCTAGGACTTGCCGATCAGAAGGTCAGCGGTTTGAATCCCTGCAACGGGGTGAGCTCCCGTTGCTCGGTCCCTGCTCCTGCCAACCTAGCAGTTCGAAAGCACGTCAAAGTGCAAGTAGATAAATAGGTACCACTCCGGCAGGAAGGTAAACGGCGTTTCCGTGCGCTGCTCTGGTTCGCCAGAAGCGGCTTAGTCATGCTGGCCACATGACCCGGAAGCTGTACGCCGGCTCCCTCAGCCAATGAAGCGAGATGAGCGCCGCAACCCCAGAGTTGGTCACGACTGGACCTAATGGTCAGGGGTCCCTTTACCTTTTTACTTTCTATTACAATAAAGATCAGGCTTACTAGCCGCTTTGCTTCTCAGTATACTCTGTTATTTTCTCCTACCGATAGGGAACCCACTTAAAGGATTCTATATGGGCTCTTGGGTCCCCCATAAGGGAAAAGGAGCAGGGTTTTTTTCTTATAACAATGCCATAGCAGCAGATAATCCCAGTTCCTAAGAATGCGGATGGCAGTAGGTCCTTTAACCCTTTCAACTGAGCTGCTTGGATGTTGTAGTCATCTCTCTCTACCCCCGCCCACCCCAGTCCCCCCCCCTCTGCTGCGTATGCAGCTTGTTGTGCACAGGGACCGTGGCTTTGATGAGGTCTTGCAACCACAGCTCAATCACTGCCACATGACGTCTGCGATGGGGGTGGGGTGGGGGCCGCGAGCCAGACCCGGAGAGCCTCCGCTTACCCCGGTGTCGCTTCTCATGTGGCTTGCAGAAGCCTGGCCCGGCCGCCTCTCTTTGGAGCCTGCAATTAGGGAACCATTCTCAGCATGCGGTGAACCCTGAGATGGGGCTGAATGAGTGTGGCTTGGAAGCCTTTTTTTTGGGGGGGTGGGGTGGAGAGAGAGAGAGAGATTGCCTCAGCTCTAACTGACTGATCTCACTTCTGCTCCCCCTGTGTGTTCGCACCTTTTGAAAGCTGATGGTCCTAAGTGTGTCGAACGCACAAAAGAATTGCAGCGCATTTAAAATCTGTAGCTAGTTTGTGAGAGATTGGAACGCAGTGCATACCCTCCCACATTTATCTGATGAAAACAGGGACATCCTATTCCTTAATAATAATAATAATAATAATAATAATAATAATAATATCCCAGCCGTCTGACTGGATTACCCCAGCCACTCTAGGCAGCTTCCAACATATATAAAAAACATAACACATTAAACATTTTATAAACTTCCTTATACAAGGCTGCCTTCAGATGACTCGGGTCCATACCCTCCAATATTTATCCGATGAAAATAGGAACATCCTAAGGAAAAGTGAGGGATGCAGATGGCGCTGTGGGTTAAACCACAGAGCCTAGGACTTGCCGATCAGAAGGTCAGCGGTTCGAATCCCTGCGATGGGGTGAGCTCCCATTGCTCGGTCCCTGCTCCTGCCAACCTAGCAGTTCGAAAGCATGTCAAAGTGCAAGTAGATAAATAGGTACTGCTCCGTTGGGAAGGTAAACGGTGTTTCCGTGAGCTTCTCTGGTTCTCCTGAAGCGGCTTAATAATGCTAGCCACATGTATGCTGTACGCCGGCTCCCTCGGCCAATAAAGCGAGATGAGCACCGCAACCCCAGAGTCGGTCACGACTGGACCTAATGGTCAGGGGTCCCTTTACCTTTAAGGAAAAGTAGGACATTCTGGAATCAACTCAGAAACCGTGACGGCTTCTGTAAATCTGGGACTGTCCCTGGAAAACAGGGACACTTGGAGGGTCTGTCAGTGGAGTCAAACCCCCACCCTTCTAATGTAGGGCTTCTCAGGAGAAAGTGCAGCTCTAAGGTGTCTTTTCAGGGGCACCTTTTGTGAAAGAAATTTTGGGAGGGAAATTAGGCTTCTGTGTGGATGGTGGCAAATGCCAGCCTTTTCTGGAGCTCAGTGTTTGGGGGATGTTTTTACACATATATCATTTGACTTTTCTGTACTCAGTGACTGGCGGCTGAATGTGTGAAATGATGCCACTGAAACGCAATGTACCTCAGGTGCTGTGAAAGTCTTTTCTGCCATATTGGATCAGCAACAGCCAAATCATGCAAGTCATCCCCTGACATTGGCATATATTATTCTGTGACTCAGCTCAATGTCTTTCCCTCATTCATCCTAATTCTCCTGAGCAACCCTTTTGAATGACTCCATTTAGCAAGCTGATTGGCCTAAAGTTGCTCGGCTCTGTACGTGGTCCTTTCTTATGTATTAATACAATCAACGCAGAGCTCCAGCTTGAGGGAAATTTTGCTGTTTTGTTTATATGCGTGTAAAGTGCTGCTAAAAGTGGGATCCACCAATCTTTGTTTGCTTTGATGACATCAATGGATATAAGGTCATCACCGGGGGCCTTGCCTGCTTTAAATCGATCTATGAGAGTTTCAACTTCAGGGCATGTAACTGGGTTCCAATCGGGCAGGGCTTCCGGCTCCACCGTATCTCCGCAGGCATCGTGAGCTGCATACAGATCGGCGAAGTATCTTTCCCAAGTGTCCGCTGAGATGTGGGGTTCTATTCTTGCAAGCGGCCTACCCAGGTATCTGGAAATTAACTGCCAAAAAGAGGCTGGATTTCTATTCTCTGCAGCTATCAAGAGGTTGTTCCAATTTTTCCTTTCTGCCTCGAGCTTCTTTTCCTTTAGTAGGGCTTTATAACTTCTCCTGAGGGTGATAAGACGGTTATTTGGCATGGGGTCATTTGATGCTCTGTATGCCAACCATTCATTATACAGATGATTCTTGAAGTTTTGGCATTTCTCATCGAACCATTTTTTGTGGAAAAACTGTTTACCATGCTTTGTGGGGGACCGAGCAAGTGTTGGTTTTAGAAGTTCGCAAGACTATAATTGACTGTATTGATATGGGGCTATCTGTTTAGCCCATTTTAGTGTTGGCTAAGTTTTAAAATCTCCCTGGATGTTTTAACTGTGTATTGATAAAATGTACTTTTTTCTGACTGACGGTCGAATAAAAATAATGATGATGATGAATGACTCCATCATTTTGTCAGCTGGCAGCAGATGGCATATCAGGTTGTTAGCAGATCTTGATTGTTCTCCTTGAAATGTTTCCATCCTGGCTTATCATTAGGACAACGTGTAACTAAGACCTTGAATCTGAGTTTGCTCATCTCCTCCTCCCTCCCCAATCATTTTCCTTTTGTGCTGTTTTTAGATTGCGAACTTGAGGGCAGCAGCCACCTTCCCCTTCGGCAAAACTCTCTGTAGAAGGGTCTGTCGCTGAGACAGATGATTTCAGGGCAGGTAAAAAGGACAAAGGAAAATAAGTATTTCTTCACACAGCAGGTGGGTGTTTGGGTTGGCAAGCAGAGTGGGGAGGGGCAGCAGCCTCTAGTTTTGCCATTAATTGTAATGATTATATCTGTTTAATAATAGTAATAATTTATAGACTGGCTTATATGCCAAAATGCCAAAAAAAAATGCGTTTTGCGTTGCAGTGTTTCCCTAGGACGTTTTGGTGAAAGGCAGGTAAGAAATCTAGCTAAATAAAGAAACGTGGGTTATGGTATCTTCTCCAGGAGGAAAAAGAGTTTGGTTTACTTTTTTCGTTTGGAGAAAAATATGTTTAAATAGGATAGATGTACAAAAAATTATAAAGGGTGTGGAGAAAGGGTATATATATATAGAAATGCACCCTCCCTCTCTCATAATACTAGACTGTCAGTTGCCCAATGAAACTAGCATGGGGGGAATCATAGAACTGTAGAGTTGGAAGGGACCACGAGGATCATCTAGTCCAGGGGTCTGCAACCCGCGGCTCCGTAGCCACATGTGGCTCTTTTACACCTTTGCCGCGGCTCCGGGGCGGATACTAGCGAGGGGAGGAGGCGCATTGTGCGCCCCGACACTCCCCACTGTGGCGGGCACTGTACTGGCTGTGACGTCGCATGGGGGCGGTGCGTGCGTTAGTCACGCACCGTCCTGATGTCACCTTCCCGCCCGCCCGCTACATTGTAAGGGGCATGTACGCTGGTCACTGTTTTGAAGGGGAGTGAAGAACACACACACACAAAAAAGCTAACTTGTTAATTTAACGTTTATTTCTATGAGGAGGAGTAATTCTGAGGGGTCAAACAAAGAAATAATAATAAAAAAGTGACAAAAAAGTTATTTTTATAATGACGAGTTTTGCGGCTCCCAGTTGTTTTTTTCTTCAGAAACGGGTCCAAGTGGCTCTTTTTGTCTTAAAGGTTGCAGACCCCTGATCTAGTCCAACCCCTTGCAACGCAGGAATCAAGAGTCTCATGCTCTGCTGACTGAGCTATCCAGTGAGCAGCAGCCGTGCGGCTGCTAACTATCAAATGCACTGCTGTAAGTTGCAGTGCTGGCCGTTGGGTGAGATGCCTTTCATAGGGCTGTCAGTTAGGCATTATGATTTCATTGAGCCTCCATATTCGGAGGCAGTGTACACAGGGCAGTCTTAAGCATATCCAGCGCTCCCTCCCTTTCCCAGAATTTAGAACTCGGGGCCCAACTTGCGGACCACATTGTAGCCCCGGGAGTCACCGCCCATGAAAGATGCCGCCGATGTGGTGGACGCGGCACGGCTGGCCAGACCGCTGGAACCCCGTGCTCGCTTGCGAGGCTCCGGGGCGCCTCCTCCGCTGCCTGACGACAGCTCACTGCTGGCGTTCTCGCTGCTGCCCAGCGGCCCGAAGGCCTGAGGAGCAGGGGGCGGTTGCCACGCTTCCGCCTGTGCCCTGGGGATTGGTGGTGGTGGTGGGGCAGCGGGCACCGGTGACACGGAGGAGGAGGAGGAGGAGGAGGAGGAGAAGAAGAAGAAGAAGAAGAAGAAGAAGAAGAAGAAGAGGAGGAGGAGTAGGAGTAGGAGGAGTTTGGATTTGATATCCCGCTTTATCACTACCCGAAGGAGTCTCAAAGCGGCTAACATTCTCCTTTCCCTTCCTCCCCCACAACAAACACTCTGTGAGGTGAGTGGGGCTGAGAGACTTCAAAGAAGTGTGACTGGCCCAAGGTCACCCAGCAGCTGCATGTGGAGGAGCGGAGACGCGAACCCGGTTCACCAGATTACAAGTCTACCGCTCTTAACCACTATACCACACTCCCGTCACCGCTGGTCCCGCCGCTTCCTCAGGCGACGACGACAGCAGCTTGCGGGTGGCGGCTGAGGGGATTCCCGTGGCCGAGGGATAGGAGGCAGTGGAGGAGGAGGAGGCGGCCCGTCCTTGACCGCCGCCTCAGAGTCGAGGAGCGGCTCCTCGTCCGCCGCCGCCCGCGCTGCCACCACAGATCACTTGTGAGAGCAGCGCCAATGCGCCTGCCCGCAGAGGGAGGCGGGCCGAGGAGGGTAGGAAGGAAAGATAGTTGGCAGTGTGCAGCTGGCGGTGTGCAGGGAAAGGGGAGGCTGCCGGCAAAGCCGCACAGCTCCCCCACTCACTGGGGCACCCCTAGAGGCCGGCGCCCTGGCGCAACGAGCCACTAAGCCCTATGGGAAAGATGGCTCTGAGTGTACATCTGAATAACAGTTGCAGTTTGAGGAGGGGGGTTGTTGCCTTCTGGCTTCCCAGAGACATTTGGCTGACCCCTATTGGAAACAGGATGCTAGGCAAGATGGGTCCTTGAGTTGGTATGTTTTCAGGAAGAACAGGCAGAGGATGAGAGAGGTGGTGCCATTCAAGGTGAGTTGAATTTTCGCCAGTGGAATGACAGTCTGAGGTCACAGCCACACCTTACATTTATAGTGCTCTTACCACCTCAACAGTCATGACTTCCCCCAAAGAATCCTGGAAGCTATAGTTTACCCTGCACAGAACTATAATTCGCAGCACCCTTAACAAACTCCCCCCTCCCCCTACTGTATCAGAAAAGGAAAATTTACGGGCTCCCAAAGCAGATATATCAGTCTGGTACTTGAAAGAATCTGTATCGTTGTTATCCATAAAGGAAATAAAGTCTTAAGGAAATAAAGTTTTAAGAGTGCTTTAAATGTACGGTTTGGGTGTGACCCGAGTCGCTTTAGCTCACTTCGGCCCCCAAAGCAGCCTGCAGTGTGTTTGCTGAGGTAAATCCTCAGCTATTCCCCTACCCCCTCCATTCCTCCCTCCGTCCAAGACTGAGGAGCCAGGATGAGCTCTGCTTCTGACTTCTCCTCAGAGGGAGAGATTCTGTCTCCACAGCGGCTACGCTGAACAGCCAAGCATCTCCTCCTGCGCTGCCATCTCTCTCCCAGCTTCTAAGTCTCATAAATCTCCCTGAGCTTTATTTAAATAACTGGAAAGTGAAGCGAAGCCCTTTGTTCAGAAAATAGCTGTGTGGAGCAGCCCGGGTGCAGATAATGAGCCGGGGAGCTATATTGGTCAGTAACATTCGCCGAACTTTCCATATTTATATTCCAAAGCTAATTATGGTTTGTGTGTTCACTCAAAATGATGATTCATCTAAACCAAGCCTAGGCCACAGAGCGATGGCAGGACCAACACAGAAAAGGGACTGCCCTGGCTTCTCCACCAAAAAAAGAAACATACCCCCTGCCTCCCCTCCCCACCCACTCCCAGGTCTGCACAATAAACACACCCACTTCAACACAGCCTGCTCACCAGTTTCCTTGTGCTGAAAATTAAAAGGGTCCCAGGATTTAAAGGAGGATAAGACAGATAAATAACAGCAATTCGATAACATTTTTTGTTGGGTGCCCCAAACAACTTGCATATATTATCTCAATCTGTACAATAACCCTGTAAGGTAGGTTTGGTGTCCATATTATAAAGGTGAGGAGCTGAGACTAAGAAGAGCAGTTTTTCAAAGATAACATGAACGCCCGAGATAATATTTGGACAAGCTCTCCCCCCCCCCCATTTAAGCATTTCCCCAAAATCTATCTATCGGCTCAGCTGAAGAGGGATAGGAATCTTTAAAAAGCCTAAATGCTAAACTGTGAGGTGCTTCTCTGCAAGTCATGTTTCTTTATCAGAAGCCTTTTCCCCGGACATTGAAACCAGATTCCAGGGTGAAGTTGTGATAAGCCTTGGCTCAAAATGATAGACAAATAAATAGGCAGATAGATAGAGACACTGTTCCACAACTGATGTAATTTACTGCTACAAAATGTGGCACCGGATCAGGGGTTCCCAACCTATCTGGGCATGGGGGCTCATTTGACAATCAAAGAAAGTGTGGACACCACAAAATACCCATTTCACAGAAGAAAGACTAACACTCACTCCCCTCCCCAAACAATAGGTAAAACACCTACATCTCTCCAGAAAATAAATAAAACACAGGCAAAACAACCACAAGAACCAGGCAAGCTCCTCAAAACCAAATATGGTGGTACCTCGGTTTAAGAACAGCCCGGTTTAAGAACGATTTGGTTTACAAACTCCGCAAAAGCGGAAATAGTGTCCCGGTTTGAGAACTTTACCTCGGTCTAAGAACGGAATCCGAACGGTGGAAGGGCACCGGCGGCGGGAGGCCTCGTTAGGGAAAGCACACCTCAGTTTAAGAACGGTTTCTGTTTAAGAATGGACTTTGGAACGGATTAAGTTCATAAACCAAGGTACCACTGTAGAAAAAAACCACCTTTCAAAAGCACCATGGGTGCGTGGAGCTGGGTGTCTGAGGCTGTCTTGGTGCCCACGGGTGCCAGATTGGGACTCCTGGTGCTAGAGCATGTTGCGTGTTTTTTAAAGCCTAGGGCAAATTTGTTAATAACCACAATCAGATACAGCAAAATGGAACCTCCATTGACAGAAGAAGTATGCTTCTGAATACCAGATGCTGAGAGGATGAAATAAGGGAAGAAGAATATCTTCATGACCTGCTAACTGAGCACCCAGAGACATTGGCCTCGCTGCAGATGGGCAGATATGCTGGACTAAACGCAGGGCTGTCTTAAGTATATCCGGCGCCGTGGTGCAAAGATCCCTCCAGCGCCGTGCCCCCCATTTCTCAGAGTTGCCCACCTTTTTACGGAGCTGCCAGCAGCTTTGTGGGGCTGGAGGAGGCGGGCAGAGGCTGGAGGGCGGCTCCTCCGGTGGGGAAGAGGCGGAGGCTCCGGGTGTGGCACTGCTTCAGCGAGGAGGGCGAGGGCGGTGAGCTGATGCCAGGAGGCACCGCACCCAGCCTCTGCCTCTTCCCTGGCGCCCTCCAGAATTTGGCGCCCTGGCACCCCGCGCCACTTGCCTCTATGGGCAAGATGTCCCTGACTAAATGGCCTTTTAGCTTGATCTAGAAAGGTAAGTATTAACTCATCCTAAACATCTGTTTGGAAGTCTCACTGGAAGCTTCCACATGAGAATGTCTCAGGCTTTGACTGTGGGCCTAAGTGCAATGTCTCAGCGACGTCTATACTGGCTTGGTCATTATTATTATTATTATTATTATTATTATTATTATTATTATTTATACCCCGCCCATCCCATGGGTGAATATGCTCCCATGGCAGAGACCCCGTGAGGAGCCTCGCTGCAGCATTCTGCACCCTCTGGAGTTTCTGGGTCAGCTTCAAGGGCAGCCCCGCGTAGAGCGAATTACAGTAGTCAAGCCTGGAGATGACCGTCGCATGGATCACTGTGGCCAGGTTGGGGCGGGAAAGGTAAGGGACCAACTGCTTGATGCGGCGAAGGTGGAAAAATGTCGCCTCGGCTGTTGCTGTAACTTGCGCCACCATGGAAAGGGAGGCGTCAAGGATTACACCCAAACTCTTAACGGAAGGCAATGGCACTAATTGGGCCCCCGCAAGAGAAGGGAGTTGGTCCCTCATCCCCATGCCATCCCGACCCAGCCATAGGACCTCTGTCTTCGAAGGATTTTAGTTTCAATCGGCTCCCACGAAACCATCCAGCCACAGCTTCCAAGCATCTGGTCAGTGTGTTCGGGGCCGAGTCGGTGTGGCCATCCATCAGCAGATAGAGCTGAGTGTCATCAGCATATTGGTGACAGCCCAGCCCAAAGCTCCGGATAATCTGGGCAAGGGGGCACATAAAGATGTTAAAAAGCATCGGGGAGAGAATTGCGCCCTGCGGCACTCCACACACCAAGGAATGGCGCGACGACATTTCCCTCCCTAGTGCCACCCTCGTCCCCGACCAGAGATAAAAGAGCACAGCCAGTTACGGGCTATGCCCTGTATCCCCACGTCTGCGAGGCGGTGGTCCAGAAGATCATGATCGACCTTGTCAAAGGCTGCTCACAAATCTAAAAGGATCAGCAGTCCTGACCCACCTCGATCCAGTTGTCGACGGAGATCATCTGTTAGGGCAACCAGAGCCGTCTCTTAATGTTGTCAAGCTGCTTTTGAGAGTCCTGTAAAACAGTGGGAACTGTTATCCATCGATTGAGATTGCTCCTGTAAGCTTGTTCACATGTTATACTGAATACACGTGCAAGCTGTCACCACACACACTGACGTTCTTTCTTTGCACAGCTCAGCTACTGTGTACACAGCCACACAGACTGCACACTCCTTAAACTTGACCTGCGAACAACTGCCCAAGTGTACAGCTCAAGTATCTGTGTGCACAGTTTGTACGCTTACTGAACGCAACGTGGGAACGCCCTTCTGGTCAGAGCTGCTTCGTAAGGCGCACCCAGAGCTCTGCAGCCTCTGTCCATGTGCCTTCTGAACCAAGGCTGGAATCCTGCAAACACCCCAGGCTGGAGGACAGCGAGAGCCAATGCAAAGGGACAGAAATAACTTCAGTGGTGCATGGCTTTGTGGCCGTTTGCAATCTGCCAGGTTGGCATGGGGAGGGCTGGGTGGGTCTCACCCACTCCCCGTGGTGACCACACAGCCTGCAAAACAAGAAAGGAACAGAGAGGAGCTTGCCCAGCCCTGCGCTCAAAGGTATTTTTAGCCCCAGGCCTTGGTGCTAATTAGACAGTAGGTCAGAGGGAATCAGGGAAGGGGAGCAAACCACAAAGTTCCAAAGCCCAGCTTCCAGAACTTCAGAGGCTGCATCCAACCTGCTGACGGACAAGTGTGGCAGCCTATGAAAACGCACCTCTGCAAAGCACAGGGAGTTGGTGAATCTGTCCTGGGCGTTGGTGGATGCTGAGGCTGTTTTTTGAGTGTGCAATGGTTTGTGCCTGACTCGGCATGCATCCTGAGCACATGAGATGCTGCAGCCCAATGAAGTGGTGGTTCAGAACAGGGAGGGGGAGAACATAAGACTCCCAGTGTCTGCTAGGCCAGCCTGGGCTCTGGAGCCGGCCTCCAAAACACCCATGGCGCTAGGGTGGTCAGCTCCCGAGAGAGAGAGGGAGCTGTTCAAGGCCTATCAGTTGCCCACGTTTCTACTTTTATTTCCAGAGGTTACATGGGAGAATAGGAGGCATGTAAAAAAAGGAACGCTTTTTAAAAAAGCAACAGGGCTCTGCTTGTTAATTAAAGAGGGAGTTGAGCCAGAGGTTTTGGAGAAAGATCCGAGCCAGCTCTGGCCAAACCATCTGCGGATTTGCCATGGGAGAGGCAAAAAGGGATACATTAGTAAAAAGCAAACAAAAAGACTCAGTGTGGTCTGGTGGTCAGTCCCCCCCTGGCCCTAGGCCCCCGAAGTCCGACTTTATGGCTTTGCCCCTACCCTCCGGGTTGACTTTGGGGATGCCTATTCTGCCTCCTGTGCCAGAGGACACACAGCCACAATTTAGGCTGTGTGTCCACCCATATGACTTGACAAGCGCACACTGGTTTTGTGCATCAGTCATAGTCAAACCATGAAAAAGGCAAAGGCCTTTGGGGACATGGTAAAGAATGAAATAAAGGGAAAAAATTAAGTGACTTCCCTAATCTTTCCTGCTGGGGATACTAGACAGCAAAACCCCAAAGGAAGCCTTAACTTTGGTATTTATGTATATGACTACAGTGGCAAAGATTATTTATGCACAGAAATGGAAGGAGGAGAGAACGCCCTCAAAGGAAGAATGGTTGGTGAAAATCTTGGAATATGCAGAGATGGCAAAATTGACAGCATTGATAAAATGTAGAAACTTTTAAAGGAGACTGGAAACGCTTTCTAATCTATCTAAAATGTTATTTTCCATATGCGAAGACCACAGTGGGGTTTGAAGCGCAAGAAAACAGCAGAATATATTACAGAAGATGAAATTAGATAAGACGCAATTGTACACAATTTGAGTTATAAGCATCAATGTTGGGTAAGTGGGAAGTCACTAGTTTTCTTGAACTGGAATATAATCGTCGAGTAACAAATGTAACTTTCTCTATGGAAAAAAAAGAATAAAATATTATTACTAAAAAAAACCTGCAAGGGACCACACATTGCAATGTGCATCGACTTTGCATCATCATGATCTCAGTATCACAGTATCATGCTCAGTATCATGCTGGTAGCTTCAAGAACACTGTCCAACCATCTCATCCTCTGTCGTCCCCAACATCAGGGTCTTTTCCAGGGAGTCTTCTGTTTTCATGAGGTGGCCAAAGTATTGGAGTCTCAGCTTCAGGATCTGTCCTTCTAGGGAGCACTCAGGGCTGATTTCCTTCAGGTTTGATCTTCTTGCAGTCCACGGGACTCTCAAGAGTCTCCTCCAGCACCATAATTCCAAAGCATCAATTCTTCAGTGATCAGCCTTCTTTATGGTCCAGCTCTCACTTCCATACATCACTACTGGGAAAACCATAGTTTTAACTGCACGGACCTTTGTTGGCAAGGTGATGTCTCTGCTTTATAAGATGCTGTCTAGGTTTGTCATTGCTTTTCTCCCAAGAAGCAGGCATCTTTTAATTTTGTGACTGCTGTCACCATTTGCAGTGATCATGGAGCCCAAGAAAGTAAAATTTCTCACTGCCTCCATTTCTTCCCCAAATGGGAAAAGCCACATTGGTTGCAGACCCTCCAAGTGCCCCTATTTTCCAGGGGCAGTCCCAGGATTACGTCCATTTCTGATTTGATCCCGGAATGTCCCGCTTTTCCTTAGGATGTCCCTATTTTCATCAGAGAAATGTTGGACGGTATGGAATTACGCGACCCTCAAGCCAAGGAGAGAAGTAACTATGCAACCTTTAGAAGACATCGGAAGGTAGCCCTGAATAGGGAAGTTTTTTTAAAAAAAAATTAATGTTTTATTCTGTTTTAATGTATGTTGGAAGCTGCCCAGAGTGGCTGGGGTAACCCAATAAGATGTGTGGGGTATAAATAGTAAAATTATCATTATGGAATGGGACATCCCTATTTTCATCGGAGAAATGCTGGAGGGTATATGGTTGCCACACCCATTCCCCCCCCCCAGCCCAGGCCTGGCATGTGGCCCCTGGAAGCCAATGTGGCCCTCGGGTAAAGAATCATCCTGGTTTAGGTTGTGAGAGGACAAAAAAAGGATGTCTTTGCGCAGCCAGTGCCTTTGAGCCTCTCTTGTGTGTGTTGTTCATGCGCACAAGTTGACGGGCTGTACCGATCTAGTCCTCTGGGTCAGAGGGCAAATGTGCGCTTCTTTGTTTACAACTTAAGCCCTGGCCCAGGGCTGTAGGTGAACCTCCTTAAGCTCCTTCAGGGATCCTGTCAGCTCCCACACGGTGCATTTGCGTGCGTCCTTGCAGGAAGCCCTTTGCGGAACGAAGTTGTTCTTCCTCTCCTTCGCCTCTGGCACCCTCCCTTGCCCGGTATTTTTGTCCTTGCTCCAGCAGGGAAGAAAGCGATGGGAGGTAGCTTCCACATGCTTGTGGCCTTCCCCATCCCCTCCGCTGCTGAGCTGTCTGGAGCCCAGTGGCAGCTGGCAAAGGCAAGTGGGGCTTCGGGTGGAGCGAGCGGCCGCCACAGCCCACACACCCATTAGAGGAGCTTATTTCAGGGCCTCTGACCACAAGGGAAACATCCGGGGCTGAGGGAGGCTCCTTGGACGGCCAGGGATTGGCCTTTTTCGGAGAAAGAGGGAGAGAGAACGCAAGAGAGCCGAAGGGGAGGACAGGCAGGCAAAAAAAGATGCAGGGATTAAACAAGATGGAGGCAGCCTGCATCTCACATCGGGCAGATTTGTATGGCCATAGGATGCTTTTCAGTCTGGACAATTAACTACGAAACCCAAAACTTTTAGTCTAAGGGCTGAACTAGGCTAGGAGTGATTTGTATGGCCAGATAAGACTTTTTAGTCTGCATAATTAACTCCCAAACCCAAAATGTTTAGTCTTAAGGGCTGGACTAGGCGTCATGTCACACACTTCTTTGTATTTAATGTGCAAGTTGTTTCCCCCTAAAAATGCACGTGGGTGGGAGGGGGGAATTAATAATTGGTGGGGCTAGAGCAGGCATGGAAGGGGGAGGAAGTACCCCTCCTGCTGTGGTCTGGGGGGAAATCCCACCTCTGAATCTCATCTTAGAATTGGGAGGAAATTCCCTGTTGACTCAGAGACACGCAGTCCAGAATAGCTCCATGCCTTTTAGAGTCAATCAAGCAGCAGCCCTGGAGGTATTTTTTATCTGGCCTCTGATGGCCCACCCACCAAATTTTAATCACCTTTCCCCCACCCCCTCAAAAAGTAAAAAGTTTGCACATAAAGAAAAGGAGGAAATGTTTTCCAGTTGTAGGAAACAGAGGCACCATCCTAATGTTCAATGTTACATCCATCGCTTGCCCTTCGCTTATCTTTCGCTTATTTGTGGGGCATAGGAATTTGTTCATTTCCCCCCAAAAAATATAGTCTGGTCCCCCACAAGGTCTGAGGGACAGTGGACCGGTCCCCTGCTGAAAAAGTTTGAAAACCCTCTGATTTGTTAAGGTATCCACAATTTTCCTCCCTTTATTTGCCCTGGGTGAATGAAGAAGAAAGGGGGGGGGGGAGACTGTGACCTTGGACAACATCGCTGGGCAGGAATGGACACACACTGAAATATACTCGGAGTCAAGAGCGGATTTCATGCTCTTTATTCAACTCATAGTGGTAAGGAGAAATGGAAGTTCCCCCAGGACGTCTGCTTTATATACATTATTTACACAATGGGCTGCACGTGATTGGCTAATTCCGGGATTCTCCTGTAGGCCTATCAGGTTGCAGATTCACTTCCACCTGGAGCTGGATTGGGTGGCTCCTGTAGACCAATCAGACTGCTGCATTCTGGATCCCATTGTTCTAGGGCCAATCAGACTGCTTCATTTTGGATCCTATTCAACTCAGTACATAACACACACACACACACACACACCCCTTGCTGGCATCACCTGCATCTGTTTTCAAATGGACACACTGCAGGGGAATGCAGAATCAATCTGCAACAAACTTTTATTATCAGAATGAAACCAGTTTATCGGCTCCCACATCTCCATAGCAGATTTTCTTTGTGTGTGCTCACATGCAAAGACACACACTTCGGGGGGCAACGTTCTGTTCCCTGCCTCCCCCTAATTATTTGCTTCTCTTTGCCATATTCTCTTTCCCTGATTCTTGGGTGGGACCCATCCTGCCCGGTGCCTTGTGGCTTCCACGCTCCCCTCTACCCATCCCAGGAGCCTTTCTTACTCCCCACCCCCCAACTCCTTCCCCTAAACACACACATACACACAGCAACCTCTGCACATGGAACTCATTCTACAGTTTATTTTGCTTCCTCTTTGAAGGAGAAGCGCCTGTTCGGGCGAGGAGTTCCCTCAGATCTTTAGCCCCTAGGGGTAAGATGGTTGGAGGGAGCCCCTCCTACACACACACACACACACACACAGAGAGAGAGAGAGAGAGAGAGAGAGAGAGAGGAATAACTCCATCATAGTCTTCCTATGATTTCTAGGATTGCTTCAACAATGTAAGGCTGCAGACATACAACAGCTCTTAAAAGAGGCATGGTATGTGATTGTTCCTCATTTATTTATAATTTTAATATTTCTTGCAAACCACTCAGAGGTGTTGCTGCAATCAAGTGGCATACGATTTTATTTTTTAAAAATAAAAGTAAATATCAGGGGCATATGGGTGGCGCTGTGGGTTAAACCGGAGAGCCTAGGACTTGCCGATCAGAAGGTCGGCGGTTCGAATCCCCGCGACGGGGTGAGCTCCCGTTGCTCGGTCCCTGCTCCTGCCCACCTAGCAGTTCGAAAGCACCTCAAAGTGCAAGTAGATAAATAGGTACCGCTCTGGCGGGAAGGTAAACGTCGCTTCCGTGCGTGCTCTGGTTCGCCAAAAGCGGCTTAGTCATGCTGGCCACATGACCCGGAAGCTGTACATCGGCTCCCTCGGCCAATAAAGCGAGAGGAGCGCCGCAACCCCAGAGTTGGCCACGACTGGACCTAATGGTCAGGAGTCCCTTTACCTTTACCTAAATATCAGGGGCAAGGAATTTGTGGTGTTCCAGATGTTTGCTGGACTACAGTTCTCATCATCCCTGAAGCGCCAGCCTTGCTGGCTGGGGTGGATGGGAAATGAAGTCCAATCAGAGCTGGAGGGCCTCAGGTTCCCCATTCCTTATGTAGATGCCTGTGTCTTTTGCCCTACTATCACTTCTGGTCAAACAGGTTTTCCAAGTTTTTAAAGCACCACAAAAGCCTGAAAAACCTGTTGGCCAGAGAAAACATCAAGACCAGTGTACACAAGCAGCAATGCCCACTACAGGCCCCCATCCAACTGTCTGGAGAAGGTGTTGTCTGCTTGCAACTTAAGAGCTGCATCTGCTGTGAGGAGAAGAGCTAAGATATCTGAGTGATGTGCTTGCTTGGCAGGGCTACATACACCAATATAACCCTTGTTTGGAAATCTGGTCTCCCGTGTTCATTAACCACAACTCTTGAAGGTTAAGCAGGGTCCCTAAGCCATCAGCGGTTTAGGACTTTGACCAGGGACTGGGCGGACAGTTGTGTATTTCTCAAAGTCGCTGGGCTAAAGAGTCAGCTGCAGATTCTGCACCAACAATTGATGCCTCCTCAGGTTTCCTAGGTAAAGGTAAAGGGACCCCTGACCATTAGGTCCAGTCATGGCCAACCCTAGGGTTGCGGCGCTCATCTCGCTTTATTGGCCGAGGGAGCCAGCGTACAGCTTCCGGGTCATGTGGCCAGCATGACTAAGCCGCTTCTGGCGAACCAGAGCAGCGCACAGAAACGCTGTTTACCTTCCCGCCGGAGCGGTACCTATTTATCTACTTGCACTTTGTGCTTTCGAACTGCTAGGTTGGCAGGAGCAGGAACTGAGCAACGGGAGCTCACCCTGTTGTGGGGATCCGAACTGCCAACCTTCTGACTGGCAAATCCTAGGCTCTGTGGTTTAACCCACAGCACCACCTGCTAATTCATTAGTAGGATTAACTTAGTAGGATTAACTAAT
This sequence comes from Podarcis pityusensis, assembly GCF_964106645.2. NCBI lineage: Eukaryota > Metazoa > Chordata > Lepidosauria > Squamata > Lacertidae > Podarcis > Podarcis pityusensis. The sequence goes on from NC_138029.1 coordinate 16,046,816, forward strand.
TCATTAGTAGAATTAATTTAAAACAAGCGGTTAAAAATATAATGGAGATAAACAGAAGATTAACTTAAAAATGGAATAAAGTAGAAGATGCAGTGTAAAAAACTAAAATTAACAAAGAAACCACAAAAGGGGGGAGGGAAGTCAAATATGTATTTGTATTGGATGTATGCAGTGCTTTTTTTCTGAGGAATGCAGGGGGACGCATACCCCTTAACCTTTTGTGAATCTTAGCTTGGCCTCATTAAGGGGCAGTATTTCAATGTTTAGAGAGTCCCCCTAAACATTTTTGTAAAAGAAAAAAAGCACTGGATGTATGTGTTTGTTGTGTGTCTGTTTGTAAACTTATGAAAACTTTTATATATATCTATAGATCTATATACAGTCATACCTCGAGTTACAGACGCTTCAGGTTGCGTTTTTTCGGGTTACAGACCGCCAAAACTCGGAAGTACTGGAACGGGTTACTTCTGGGTTTCGGCAGTCGCGCATGCGCAGAAGCGCTAAATTGGGCTTTGTACATGCGCAGAAGCACTGAATCGCAACCCGCACGTGCGCAGACGCAGGTTGTGAATGCTGCGGGCTGCGAACGTGCATCCCACACGGATCACGTTCGCAACCCGAGTGTCCACTGTGTGTGTGTGTGTATAATGTGTTAGTGTTAGTTGCTCTGACCTCTGGCCTTGCACACCACTGGCATGTGGCTGGCCCCTGGAAAGTTGCCTGCAAGGGAATGTGGTCCTCGGACTGGAGAGGTTGCCCACCCTTGATGTAGATGGATGTGTGTTGCATCTCTCAATAATGTCTTGTGGGTACCACACGGTAAGTGCCTTTCACACTCCTGCAGCCACCATAGACACAGCAAGAGTCCAAGAATAAGTAAAAGTCCCACCTCCCGGGAAAGATGCACCCATTTACCAGCAACTTGGGTTAGCTTTTTTGGGGGGGGTGAAGGGGCTGGTAAACAGGATATCCTCCATACATTACCGCAGCCACGTGGAGCCCTGAGCACGTGGAAACGATTTTTGGTGGAAGTGATTATCGGCAGCAGCTACGCGGTTGAGATAACATTTGGATTTCCCCTCAGCTGCTTTTAATTTCCCAGTTTAAGAAGCAGAAGGAAAAGCATTCGTTGCAATCTGCTACTGTGGGTGTCTTCATAGAGGCTTTGCCAGTTTTCTCCTGCCTCCCTTTTATTTCGCTCGGCTGCTGGTGTGTAGCAACATGCGAAGCTGTGACTCAGACATCATTCCTGCTGACGGGGGGCCAATGCCCAGATGTGCGTGGACTTCATTTGCCGCCTCCTCTGAGAGAGGGGCTGGAGGTACAAAAAGAAGGCGCCAATGTGAAGCGTAAAATGTTCCCTGTCAGCACTGTTTTTTTAAACAGTTTCGGGAAGCTTTTAATATTTGATGTATTATAGTATTTTAATATTCTTTAATATTCTTTTTGGAAGCCGCCCAGAGTGGCTGGGGAAGCCCAGCCAGATGGGCGGGGTATAAATAATAAATTATTATTATTATTATTATTATTATTATTATTATTATTAACCAGCCCTGTTCCCATGCAGCTTGAGACACTGAAACATTCTTCCTCTGTTGCTTAGCTTATGCCCATTGCTCAGACAAGCTTTCCTCAGTGATGCCATCAGGGGGCAGGACTTCAGGGCAGAAATCCAGGACTCTACACACACACAAAAAGCAGAAGCCACGCCCCAAATTTCAGAAGCTGAAGAGGTAACAGGGCTTAGTGAGCTTGGAGAGTCTGTGACAGAGAACAGCCCAGAATCAGAGGCAGAAGCTGAAGAAGGAGAGTGGGTGAAGGGAGGCCAAGAGGCAGAGAGGAGTCAGGCTGGGGAAGAGGCAAGGGTATCTCTCTTTCTTGCTGCAACAAGCTCCCCTCCCCACTTGTCTCCCAGAACCAAGAGAGGCATGAAAAGGGCGAAAGAGCTGCTTGGCTGCATGTAGGCTCAGTCTCTGATTGCTTGGAAAAAGCCCCGAGAAGGTGGGGAATTTTAGTCTCGGCATCTGATTTTCATGCAGGAAGACTGCCAGTAAGAAGCTACTCTGCTCATTAGGCCTGACATTCAATCCCATCTATGGAGATCGTGTTTTTGCTAATAAAAGTTAACTCTATCTTTGAACTGGGTGATTACTAACTGGCAGGCTCCTGTGACATCTAGGCAGCCAGAGTCGCAGGCCTGGGGCACAAATGCAGCCCAGGGAGTGGATGGGCTCCTAGCCTTTCCAAGCCAGAGTAGAGAGGCACAATTTTGATGCCCCGTTAGTAGAGGCCAAACTGGCCAACCCTTAGTATGCCCCTGCTCTCAGGCTGGAATTTGAAGCTGATCTCACTCAGCTGCTGCTTTAAACTGAAGCCCTCATAATCCGGCTCTAGCTGTCTGCATTGTGTCCCATTAACACAAATATGGAGAAAGGGAAATGGAAAGGTGCATCAAAATAATATATATTTGCACACAGCTAACTAATTCATTGACGAATGTGTTGGCTTTTGGGAGTCACCTACCTGCTGGTCTCTTCTCTTTCCCCTTGAGACCCCCGGAGGGGAGACAGAAAGAGAGAAAGTGAATGTCTGTTCATGCTTTCCCAAGGGATCTGCACTGAAGTCACATCCAGTGGAATTAACATGAACCTTGAAAAGTGCATAGAGTTGAAAAAAGAAGCACGAAAGTGCACCACTCTTTCAACTTCCTCCTCCTGCTCTATGTACTTTTCAAGGGAGAAAAAAATAAATAACCACCGCTACCACCAGATGACCAAGGGGGCAGTGATGGGCAGCTGAGAAGCTTTTGGGGCACCATTGTAACCCTAAATGACCCTAATTTACAGGAACATAAAGGTAAAGGTAAAGGGACCCCTGACCATTAGGTCCAGTCGCAGACGACTCTGGGGTTGCGGCGCTCATCTCGCTTTATTGGCCGAGGGAGCCAGCATACAGCTTCCAGGTCACGTGGCCAGCATGACTAAGCCGCTTCTGGTGAACCAGAGCAGCACACGGAAACGCCATTTACCTTCCCGCCGGAGCGGTACCTATTTATCTACTTGCACTTTGAGGTGCTTTCAAACTGCTAGGTTGGCAGGAGCAGGGACTGAGCAACAGGAGCTCACCCCGTTGCGGGGATTTGAACCGCCGACCTTCTGATCAGCAAGTCCTAGGCTCTGTGGTTTAACGCACAGCGCCTGCCGCGTCCCTTTGATAGGAACATACACTTTGCGAAATAGAAAAATGGGGTACTGAAAATTCAAGATTCAGGTTTTTCCAAGATTGGTAGGCTGTGTTCAGCTCAGTGGGTCACAGACTTGTGCAGGAATGTTTTAAGCACGCATTGCTAGTGGCAGCTCAGGTTGCCAGTGAGCCCTGCAGGATTATTCTGGAGCCTCCAAGAATTAAAGATTCATTTCCAGGGCCCTATTGCTACTTAGAAGAATTAAAACCAGTGGAGGGAATTCTCAGAATGAATACAAACGGAGAATCAGATCGACTTTTGTTATCAGCAAAAAAAATCTGATTGCTGCTCCACAGCAAATTCGTCTCTGGGTCTCTTAGTCTCTGAAAGACATTTCTTCATGACACAAAACCTCTAGGAAAGCATCCAAAAAACAGGGTTGCCAAGCCCAGTGGCAAAGCTGGGGATAAAAGCCCAGGAATCTTCCCAACTCTCATTCTAAATATCTAAATCCCGCTTCCCTTCCAGGGCTTTACGCCATCCTGTTCTAAATGATTATACTTAGTTCCTTTCTGAGAGCTTAGAAATACAACCCCAAAATCTCTAACCACCAACTTCCACTGCACAGATATCCCGGTCCTGAACATATTCAACGGTCTCACTGGTTTCAACAGAAGTTTCTTCCAAGTAAATGCAGTTTACATCAGAACAGTAAGCCAGTTTTCATTCATGGTCCTTGTTCTAATTCTGTCTCTTTGGAATCTTTCATGGAATGGGAATAATCAAAGAGTCTCTTCGGTCACTGAGCTGTAGAGCTGGAAGGGACCCCAAAGTCCATCTAGTCCAACCCCCTACAATACAGGAATCACAGCCCGAGGTTCCCCATTCCTGCCCTACGTGATTCTCTGAGAGATGGTGCCTTCACTGTCCCAAGAGCTACCCATAGAATAAGAGAATTCTAGACTTGGAAGGGACCCTAAGGATCATCTATTCCAACCCCCTGCAATGCAGGAATATGCAGCTGTCACATACGGGGATTGAAACTGCAACCCTGATGTTGCGTGGCGAGTTCCCGACCCCCCCCCCCAGGTGGAAATAATGACACATGGCACAATTATTAAGGTTAATGGGCTAAAAAAGGCCACAACTTTATTGGTTACAGGTGATGAGCGGTATTGGCTTAGGCATTGGTCCTAACCGACTATATCCGACTCCAGCCCGTCTGCTTGAAGTCCGGGAAGGGTTAACCACCAGTAGGGGGAGTCCTGCTGATGCACATCAACTAGGAACTCCCCTGGAGTCACCAACAGGGGGCGTGCCTTAGGCCCTAACCTCCCTAGTCTTCGGACAGGGCCACGCTTTTAGCGGACTACCCTTCAATATGTGGGGCAGGTGATGGTGCTACCCCCCCCCCATTCATCTACAGAACTAAACCAATGTCTAACTGCCAATACCCAGTAAGTTGTGACGATTTGCTACAAGGTAGGCGAAAACCAAGGGGCTGGTGCCAATTTGCCAAGTGGAAAAATTCCTACCAGGCCCCTCAACGGCAACCAACCAAGGTCCATAGCAAGGTCAAAAAGAAAACCTTATAGGACGGCCGCGTCCTGCCTTTATAGGGCAGGCCCTGCCCCCGAGCTGATTGGCCAGCTAGGAGTGACGCGGCCAGGAATCCCCCCAATCATGTGTCGCACGTCGCACGTGTGGAGGGACCGTGAAGCCCGCAACCCTTCCTCCTTCTTCATGTGGAAGTGGCTTTATCAGCACCACACTCTAACTAACTGAGCTGCCCAGGCATTCCGGCCTGGGCTCGCGGCGTGTGAGGAGCAATTTCTGGTTGCACGTCACTTGTGGCAAACCCCTAGAAAAACACAATGCAGAATGATGCTGGGGAATTTGTGGATCTCTACGTTCCTCGTAAATGCTCTGCTAGCAACCGGATAATTGGTGCTAAAGACCATGCCTCCATCCAGATGAATATTTCTGAGGTTGATAAAGTCACAGGCAGAGTAAATGGCCAATTCAAAACGTACGCAATTTGTGGAGCAATTCGCAGAATGGGGGAATTTGATGACTCAATCCTGCGCCTTGCAGAGAACGATGGTAAAATATCCAAGAATTTCTAAAGCATGATGAAGAAGCATGATGTGAAATTCGTTATAAAAGGTCCGTATAGTAAAAGCTATGGTTTTCCCAGTAGTGATGTATGGAAGTGAAAGCTGGACCATAAAGAAGGCTGATCGCCCAAGAATCGATGCTTTTGAATTATGGTGATGGAGGAGACTCTTGAGAGTCCCATGGACTGCAAGAAGATCAGACCTCTCCATTCTTAAGGAAATCAGCCCTGAGTACTCACTGGAAGGACAGATCCTGAAGCTGAGGTTCCAATACTTTGGCCACCTCATGAGAAGAGAAGACTCCCTGGGAAAGACCCTGATGTTGGGAAAGATGGAGGGCACAAGGAGAAGGGGACAACACAGGACGAGATGGTTGGACAGTGTTCTCAAAGTTACCAGCATGAGTTTAACCAAACTGTGGGAGGCAGTGGAAGACAGGAGTGCCTGGCGTGCTCTGGCCCATGGGGTCATGAAGAGTCGGACACGACTAAACGACTAAGCAACAACAAGCTTCTCCAGTTCCTACCTCATACTCCCTCGCTTCTTTCAGGAGAAGCCCTGATCCCTGGATATCACAAATGAAAGGATTGCCCTCCCTAAAACGAAGTGATACATTTATTAAGAAACCAGAAGCCTTTCTACTTGGAATAATAGGATTGGAATTGCCCAAAAAAAGATGGTAGACTGTTTTTGTATGCCACTACAGCGGCTAGAATTTTATTAGCAAAAAATTGGAATTCGCAAGAAATACCAACAATAGAAGAATGGCAGATGAAGATGTTGGACTTTTTGGAGCTGGCTGACCTGACTGGAAGAATCCGTGACCAGAAGGAAGAGGAGACATAAGAGGATAGGAATTAATTCAAAGAATATTTAGCTAAATAATAATAATAATAATAATAATAATAATAATAATAATAATTTATTATTTGTACCCCGCCCATCTGGCTGGCTTTCCCCAGCCACTCTGGGTGGCTTCCAACAAAGATGAAAAATACACTAAAATATCACATATTAAAAACTTCCCTGAACAGGGCTGCCTTCAGATGTCTTCTGAATGTCAGGTAGTTGTTTATCACTTTGACATCTGATGGGAGGGCGTTCCACAGGGCGGGCGCCACTACCGAGAAGGCCCTCTGCCTGGTTCCCTGTAACTTGGCCTCTCACAGTGAGGGAACCGCCAGAAGGCCCTCGGAGCTGGACCTCAGTGTCCGGGCAGAACGATGGGGGAGGAGACGCTCCTTCAGATATACTGGACCAAGGCCATTTAGGGCTTTGAAGGTCAGCACCAACACTTTGAATTGTGCTCGGAAACGTACTGGGAGCCAATGTAGGTCTTTCAAGACCGGTGTTATATGGTCTCGGCGGCCGCTCCCAGTCACCAGTCTAGCTGCCGCGTTCTGGATTAGTTGTAGTTTCCGGGTCACCTTCAAAGGTAGCCCCACATAGAGCGCATTGCAGTAGTCCAAGCGGGAGATAACCAGAGCATGCACCACTCTGGCGAGACAGTCCGCAGGCAGATAGGGTCTCAGCCTACGTACCAGATGGAGCTGGTAAACAGCTGCCCTGGATACAGATTTGACCTGTGCCTCCATGGACAGCTGTGAGTCCAAAATGACTCCCAGGCTGCGCACCTGGTCCTTCAGGGGCACAGTTACCCCATTCAGGACCAGGGAATCCTCCACACCTGCCCGCCTCCTGTCCCCCAAAAACAGTACTTCTGTCTTGTCAGGATTCAACCTCAATCTGTTAGCCATCATCCATCCTCCAACCGCCTCAAGACACTCACACAGGACCTTCACCGCCTTCACTGGTTCTGATTTAAAAGAGAGGTAGAGCTGGGTATCATCCGCATACTGATGAACACCCAGCCCAAACCTCCTGATGATCTCTCCCAGTGGCTGCATGTAAATGTTGAAAAGCATGGGGGAGAGGACAGAACCCTGAGGCACCCCACAAGTGAGAGCCCAGGGGTCTGAACACTCATCCCCCACCACCACTTTCTGAACACAGCCCAGGAGGAAGGAGCGGAACCACTGTATGACAGTGCCCCCAGCTCCCAGCCCCTCAAGACGGTCCAGAAGGATGTTATGGTCGATGGTATCAAACGCCGCTGAGAGATCCAGCAGAACTAGGAAACAGCTCTCACCTTTGTCCCTAGCCCGCCGGAGATCATCAACCAGTGCGACCAAGGCAGTTTCAGTCCCATGATGAGGCCTGAATCCCGACTGGAAGGGATCGAAATGGTCCGCTTCTTCCAGGCGTGCCTGGAGTTGTTCAGCAACCACTTGCTCAATCACCTTGCCCAAGAATGGAAGATTTGAGACTGGGCGATAATTGGCCATCGTGGCCGCATCTAAAGATGGTTTTTTAAGAAGCGGTTTAATAACCGCCTCTTTCAGCGGGTCTGGGAAGGCTCCCTCACGGAGGGAAGCATTCACCACCCCACGAAGCCCATCGCCCAGTCCTTCCCGGCTAGCTTTTATAAGCCAGGATGGGCAAGGATCCAGGAGACAGGTGGTTGGCTTCACTCGTCCAAGCAGCCTGTCCACATCCTCGGAGGTAACAGATTGGAATTGTGATATAATAATATTGTGATATAAGATAAATAGAAAATTTTTGGAAGTAACAAATAGGCCTAGGGGTAGAATAAGATTAGGCAGTAGTGAATATTAAGGATTGGAATTAATAAAGGAGAAGAGGTTAGTAAATGAAAAGAGTCAATATTATTAGAAATAGATGGAGGGCACAAGGAGAAGGGGACGACAGAGGACGAGATGGTTGGACAGTGTTCTCAAAGCGACCAGCATGAGTTTGACCAAACTGTGGGAAGCAGTGGAAGACAGGAGTGCCTGGCATTCTCTGGTCCAGGGGGTCACGAAGAGTCGGACACGACTAAACGACTAAACAACAGCAACAACAAAACTGTTGGAAAGCAAAACAAAAAACAAAAACTGAGCTGTCCAGGCTCCTGAGCTTGAAGACCAGTGGGGCGGACATGCTTAGAACCCCAGATCAGACAGAATTGGGCCCAGCCCCGACGGAAGAGGCATGACATGGCAGCTATGCATTCTGAGAAGCGGTGCGGCTTCCCAAGCGGTGCTGCCCATGCGCCTTTTGATTGCCTTGAGCATGTCAGTCGAGGCTGAGGGAAACGCAATGGCTTCACTTCACAGCAGGGCTTGTTTCCCCCCTCCCCAAATCTGCAAATGCCCCACTGAAGCCATTGCTAAATCAAACCCATCCGCCTTGCAAGCTGAGCTGGCTGGCAGTTGCCACAGAATGAACATTAGAAGGTGCAGGTAATCGAGTTAGTAGCTGTCAAGCCGGCGCTGTCTGCTCCAAATTGGATTCCACTAGAAATCTAATTTACAAAGTATACCCCGCACAGAACACTCCCTTCAATTATATTCCCTTCCCGCGCCACCCGTCCCCCCCCCCCGGGCCCCCTACCACCCAAAGATGTACCCTCCACAGTCCTTGCCTCCCCTGGAGAGACCGGAAATTGACAAAGAGGGAGGAAGAAAAGTCTATTCATGGTTGAAACCAGAGAGTTACATTTGAAAAAGCGGACAGAATTAGGGCATATCGGATATGCACATCCCATGCATGGGTTGAAATGCCACATTTTGAAAAATAAGGGACATATCAGAGGTGATTCGGGCATCTGTGATAAAGGAGATTCACTGAGTTGTATGAAACTGCAGAAAACCAGTGGCAGAAATGTAGTCTGCTAAGGGTGCCGGGAATTGTAGCTCTGAGAGATGTAAGCGGCAGTTCCCAAGATTCCTTGGGGCAAGCCATGTGATTTAAACGGAGTAGCTGTGATCCAATTCTTGCTCTAGTGTCCTCTAACAAGCCTTGGCAGAGCAGAAGCTTGGGCAATTATTTTGGAGACTATAGTGGGAAGAGAAGCAGCGTCACTTGCCACTTTGAAACAAGTCCCGGTCGACAAGATGTGCAATATAAACACACACACACACACACACACACACACACACACACACACACCCTGCCTGGACAGAGCTTTGCACAGATGTAAAGTTTTCATGAAAGCTGCTGCAATACATACAAGTACTTTATCCCTGAACCATTTGAAGTTCCGATGAAGATGAGTTTTTGACACGCTTTCATCTAAACCTGGGAATAAATCCCCAATTCCTTATCCATGAAGGGACCTGAAAGCTCATTCGGCAGATGTGGATGTCCTTTTGTTTCTTAATTATGCTTTTCTAGTTATCCCCTTGCCGAAATGCGCCTAGAGCCGCTTTATTAAAAAGAGGGGAAATATCTCTGAAAATGTGTGCATAGCCTCGCCTTCCCATTGCTGCTCAGGATACTACCTCCCCAGTTCATCCTTGTGTTAGTCCCTTGCAGTCGATTCCTTTGGGAATGACCTTTGGCCTGACTTTGACCTCTGGTACTGCTTTCTGCCTTTGGCCTGTTTCTAGTACCTGCCCAACTCTGTTGAAATTTAGGACGTCGAAACTGGAAAAAATATATAAAACTGGTGATAAATTATGCTGGAAGTGCAAGATTAAGGAGGGCGATTTTTATCATATGTGGTGGTTGTGCGAGCCTATTAGAAAATTTTGGGAATCTATTTACAATGAACTAAAAAAATCTTTAAATATACCTTTATAAAGAGACCTGAAGCCTTTTTGCTGGGGATAATTGGAGAGGAAATCAAAAAGGAAGATCAAACACTCTTTCAGTACGCGACAGTGGCCGCCAGAACTCTAATAGCGCAGAATTGGAAGACACCAAGAATCCCAACCATAAATGAATGGCAATCGAAACTACTCGACTATCTAGAATTGGCAAAAATGACACAGAAAATAAGAAATCAAAAAGACACAAAGTTTAATAAAGATTGGAATAAATTCATGGCATACATGGAAACAGAGGTAAAAAAAACTAAAAAACACAGTAGGTGCGATATAACACTTGTGATGTAAAGAATTTTTTTTTGAGGAAAAGAAACTGCAGATAGAAAAATTTTATAACACATTCCGAAACCGAGATGAAGGGAAGTCAGTCAGTGTTGTGTTTTATGTAGTTAATGTAGTTAATTTGTTGTTGTCTTATGTCAGGAGTATATATATATATTTTATATATATATATATATATATATATATATATATATATATTTCTTTATTTAGTTTTTTTTGGTGTGAATGTGTTGTGTTTGTCTTTTTTGTTTGTATGGTGTTATAAAATAAAATTTATATATAAAAAAAAAACAAAGAAATTTAGGACGTCGATGCACATAATGCTTTTGATTCCAGAATGGGGCTGTTGTACCAAAAGCAGAGGAGAATTGTTATCTTTTGACTGAAAGTCTACATTTTACCCTTTCAAAAAGTTGCGCTTTAAGAAATTTAAGGCAGAGGAAAAATGCAACAGTACATTTAAACATCACTTGTGAATGTAGCCTCGTTTCTCTTGGTGGCTGCTGTGAGGATTACAGCTAGGTCTGGCAACGCAGGGCACGCCATGTTGTTGCTGTTGTTGTTGTTGAAGACGACCTACTTTTCGCCCTTAGGTACCAGGGTGGATTACCACCAGCTTAAAATACAATTTAGAAACAATTTTTGAAATATACTCCGAGTCCTGTAGTGATTTCATGCTCTTTATTTCACCTTGTAAAACAGTGATTTAATTGCCCCCCCAGACCTCAGGCTTTTATATACATTATTTACACAATGAGTCCCATTTGATTGGCTGATTCTGCTTCCCTCCTGGAGCCTGATTGGTCTTTTCCTGCAGGCCAATCAGTTGTTGCGTTCTATGATCCTACCAGCCTAATAGGCTGATTAACTTCCTCCTGGAGCCTGATTGGTCTTTTCCTGCAAGCCAATCAGTTGTTGCATTCTAGGATCCTACTTGCCTATCGCTCTAGGATCCAAGCTTGTTGTTGTTTAGTCGTTTAGTCGTGTCCGACTCTTCGTGACCCCATGGACCAGAGCACGCCAGGCACTCCTGTCTTCCACTGCCTCCCGCAGTTTGGTCAAACTCATGCTGGTAGCTTCGAGAACACTGTCCAACCATCTTGTCCTCTGTCGTCCCCTTCTCCTTGTGCCCTCCATCTTTCCCAACATCAGGGTCTTTTCCAGGGAGTCTTCTCTTCTCATGAGGTGGCCAAAGTATTGGAGCCTCAGCTTCAGGATCTGTCCTTCCAGTGAGCACTCAGGGCTGATTTCCTTCAGAATGGATAGGTTTGATCTTCCTGCAGTCCATGGGACTCTCAAGAGTCTCTTTCAGCACCATCATTCAAAAGCATCAATTCTTCGGCGATCAGCCTTCTTTATGGTCCAGCTCTCACTTCCATGCATCACTACTGGGAAAACCATGGCTTTAACTATACGGACTGGCAAGGTGATGTCTCTGCTTTTTAAGATGCTGTCTAGGTTTGCCATCGCCTTTCTCCCAAGGAGCAGGCGTCTTTTAATTTCGTGACTGCTGTCACCATCTGCAGTAATCATGGAGCCCAAGAAAGTACATAACAATTTTTAAAACTCATATTGTATAGACATGCTATGGTTTGGAAGCAGCAGCATGCCTTTCAAAATGAAATCACAAGTGGGGAGATAACTGCCTTGCTTGTGAGCTGCCTATCATAGGGGCATCTGGTTGGCCACTGTGAGAAATAGGATGCTGGACTGGGTGAGCTTTCAGCCTGACCCCACAGCGCTCTCCTTAGGAGGGGCATCTGGTAACCTCATCCTGTGAGTGACACCTCCGTTTTGGAGCCTGTCAGCCCGTTACTCTCTTTGCCTCTATTGGTTCCAGACATATTCGTCACTGTTGTCACATCTGGCCACATTTCCATTCATTCTATGACCAGATACTTTCTCTTTTGTCTTGTGACAGAAGCACTGCTTTGGAAGGGGGGGGGGGAGAAAGAACCAGAGGAAATCCCTGGCCCCCTCCAGACTGTTCTTTTTTGTAGATGTATTAGCATCATGGGACGTGGGTGGCGCTGTGGGTTAAACCACAGAGCCTAGGACTTGCCAATCAGAAGGTCGGCGGTTCAAATCCCCGCGACGGAGTGAGCTCCTGTTGCTCGGTCCCTGCTCCTGCCAACCTAGCAGTTTGAAAGCATACCAGTGCAAGTAGATAAATAGGTACCACTCTGGCGGGAAGGTAAACGGCGTTTCCGTGTGCTGCTCTGGTTCGCCAGAAGTGGCTTATGGATGCTGGCCACATGACCCGGAAGCTGTACGCCGGCTCCCTCAGCCAATAAAGCGAGACGAATGCCACAACCCCAGAGTCGTCTGTGACTGGACCTAATGGTCAGGGGTCCCTTTACCTTTACTTTATTAGCAACATGCCATTGAAGCCATAATAGTGAACTAGCGATGGATTTAGACTGAGCTCTCCACACATCATTCAGCCTTATCAGTTGTTCTGCGATGCTACCCCAATGCTATCACGTTGTCTGCAGGGGCCACAGTGCAACAAAAGCAGGGCAGAAAATAAAGAATTTGGGGCATAAAAATTAGAGGATTTCATCAGGAAGTTACAAGAGGCACACTGACCAGAAACAAACCTGCCTCTCCGCCCTAAAACATGTTGAGAGTGGGAAGAAACCAGAAGCTTTTTTTTTAGGAATGTTATGTGCGGAGATACCGAAGGACCAGAAAAAACTGTTTATGTATGTGACCACAGTTGCCCGGATGTTGTTAGCCCACAGATGGAAGGAAGATACAGTCAGGAAGAATGGCAGATGGAAAAATTGGACTATGCCAAAATGGCAAAACCTATGGGAAGAATTAGAAACCAGGAAGAATCAATTTTTCATAAAGGAGAAAGTATATGATCTATTTGAAAAATTACTGTAAACAATTAAATTCATTAGGAGGATTGATTTAAAATATGTCAAAGGGGAGTCAAAGGGGATACATGTATTGTTTTCTGCTTTTATTTGATGTTTGCAAAATTGAAAAATAGAACAATAAAAAAGAGTGTGGGATCACATATAACTGCCTCAGTACCTTCATGAGCACAATTAATCATGAACACAGAATAAAAAGGACTTCCAACAGTTCCAAATATCTCTTTACTGACATGGAACAACAGTATCGAGATAACTGAGATTGGCTTTGCTCGTGGCCCTGGGAGTCGGGTCACCCAAAACACAAGATGCTAAAATAAGAGAGCAAGTTTCCTGCACAGCCAGACTGCGGCTCTGCCCTGTAATCAGCCAAAGGACCTAAATGCTGTGTTTATTTATAACCCTTTCATTTCTCCTCAGCTCACTCCCTTTGGTCGGGTGACCGCAAAACTCTGAATGGACCAAAGGGTCCCATAGGAATCGCTGTTGGGGGCGGCCATCTTGGTTGAAGTTCTAGGTGGAGGGAATGGCAAGAGGTGCTAGGGGACTTATGGAGGATAAGGGCCTCGAGGTCTGATTGGCAGAGTTGTACCTAGGGGCCCTTGTGCCCTTGGCCCCCCACTCCCAGGAAAAACCCTATTTTACTGTGATAGCCACATAGCTAGGCCCTCAACACACTCTTATTTTATTGCAATATAACTAGACTGAGGGGAAAACCACACAGTAGCTGCAATTGGAAGAAAACTGCAGGAGCCTGAGGCCAAACAGCATCAACTTAACCTTTTAGCATACACAACAGCGACTGGCCTCAGGGGTACCAGCTTGAATGAAATATTTTTATTAAGTTTTCATTGCATAATATTTAAATACATCCTTATTATTCACATTAATTTCGCTCATACGAGCTGATCAACTTCGCTCCCTCCCACCTCATGGTTTTCATAATTCCTTTCCAAGACATAGCTTTTGTTCCTCTTCCTGTTTATCTTTCAATCATTCCAATTATCACCTTTTAAAATAAATATAAAAAGGTATAAATCATATATAAGTCTTCTTAAATCAATCCTGCTAGTGTTGTTAATTGTTTGCAATTGTCCTTCAAATGTTGTACAAATTTACCCCAGTCATTTTGGAAAGCTTGATCACGCTGGTTTCGGATTTTCCCGGTCAGTTCCGCCAATTCTGCATATTCCATCATCTTTGCCTGCCATTCTTCTAAGCTTGAATAAAATATTGGGGGGGGCCAGGTAAGCCCCTCTTGCATAATCGATCACAAGGTGAGGTGCGTACACGTCATTTGAATGGCAATGCCTATCAACTTTGGGGGTGCCTGGCCCCCTCAATATTTTACTGTGGGGGGCAAATGGATCTTGGGCCCTAGGAGTTGGCTTCTATGACTGGCCTACTCTTGAGTGGTAGCAACTCTGAGGTGACAACTGTTTTCCTCCTTGTGGCAGAGGACTGGGAGCACCCTTCCCCATCACCTCAGGTGAGATGTGGGAGCATCAAACCTACAGGCCCTTGTGCAATGAGCCCATTTGTGTGATAATTCACGTGGCAGAGAGAGAAGCTGTGCAACCCTTTCTCTAGCTTAGGAAGGCAACATGGTGCCTGTTGTTTTTATTAGTTAGTGTTTGGTGTGTGTGTGTGTGTGTGTGAGAGAGAGAGAGAGAGAGAGAGAGAGAGAGAGAGACCCAGCTTCTGCTACTTGATTTAATCAGTTAAACCATAAGCAGGTTGCAATGGTTAAAGGGCATTAGGATGTAACTAAAAGTAAAGGTAAAGGGGCCCCTGACCGTTAGGTCCAGTCACGGATGACTCTGGGGTTGCGGTGCTCATCTCGCTTTACTGGCCAAGGGAGCCGTTGTTTGTCCGCAGACAGCTTCCAGGTCATGTGGCCAGCAAGACTAAACCGCTTCTGGCGAACCAGCGCAGCACATGGAAACACCGTTTACCTTCCCGCTGGAGCAGTACCTATTTATCTACTTGCACTTTGACATGCTTTCATGTCAAAGTGCTAGGTTGGCAGAAGCTGGGACCAAGCAATGGGAGCTCACCCCGTTGCAGGGATTCAAACCGCCGACCTTCTGATCAGCAAGCCCTAGGCTCTGTGGTTTAAACCACAGCGCCACCCGCGTCCCTAAGATATAACTAGTCCAAGCTAAATTGTTCTGAGTGCACCCCTTTAAAGTAAAGTGGCCATTCTACTTTACAGAGAGCTCAGTTTGAAAGGATGTCAGTCCTCTGTTTAACAAAGACTTCTAATTGAAAAGCTACCCAGTCCAGGACCACAAGGCAGGAGAGGCCTTGAAGTTGCCCATGAACAGTAACTTAGCAGCTGGACAGCAAACTGAGCAGGGAACACAGTTCGCCTGCACAGTCTTCCTCGCTATAAGAGAGAGATGCATTTCTAAAAACTGCATCTATGCATATAAATTAACATATTCAAACCTGTGTCCTCTTTTTCTTTTCTTTTTCCCCATGATGCACGGCCTGTCTTCTTGCTGAAATGTTTTTACCTGAAGGAGCAATCCTGACTTTAAAAATGAATAAGAACTTTCTTCACACCACCAGCATCCTCTGCAAGTTCCTCAAAACGCCCTTAGCTATTTGGGAGATATTCCTTTATTAGCTGCTCTGCTCCCCAACCTCCCATCCATCCTTTTGTTAAGCAGGAATGTGTCTTTGTCATGCATTTTTGCCCAAGGCCTATCTCACCTGTGGAGCCTTTTGTCTTCTACCTCCAAAACCAGGAACCTGTGAGGAGGATGGATTTTCCTCATCCAGGACCTTGTTGCCATGGCGCTAGCACAATGAAGGAGGGCATGGAAAGGGGAGGGTTTGAGTAGAAGGGCCCCACAGCAAACAATGACATCCAAATGAGGTTCCTTGCAAATGTTGCCACAGGAGGTAAGGGAGTTGGTGGTTTCAACTCCTGAGGACACAACCTGAAGAGTTACACTCTCAAGCTATGTGCAGAGTAAGCATGTCTGTATTATCTTAAGCCTGGATGGATCTACCATTATCAAAGTTTGGTTTGCACTCCAAGGGTGCAACTAGAAATATAAAGAAGGAGGGTTAGTCTAAGGCTTCAAGAAGACCAGCCCCTGCAAGCTCCTTAAATCACACCCATTTAACTTGCCATCTTTGCTGTGCCCATTCTTTCAAAGTAACAATTTAGCTCCAAAAAGACTCAGAACCAGAGACAAAACGGTCCCACGCCTTGCTTGCTCCACCGAGAAAATGGGCCTATTGCAAAAAGCAAAGACATCACCTTGCCAACAAAGGTCCGTATAGTTAAGGCTATGGTTCTCCCAGGAGTGATGTATGGAAGTGAGAGCTGGACCATAAAGAAGGCTGATCGCCGAAGAATGGATGCTTTTGAATTGTGGTGCTGAAAGAGACTCTTGAGAGTCCCATGGACTGCAAGAAGATCAAACCTATCCATTCTGAAGGAAATCAGCCCTGAGTGCTCACTGGAAGGACAGATCCTGAAGCTGAGGCTCCAGTACTTTGGCAACCTCATGAGAAGAGAAGACTCCCTGGAAAAGACCCTGATATTGGGAAAGATGGAGGGCACAAGGAGAAGGGGACGACAGAGGACGAGATGGTTGGACAGTGTTCTCGAAGCTACCAGCATGAGTTTGACCAAACTGCGGGAGGCAGTGGAAGACAGGAGTGCCTGGCGTGCTCTGGTCCATGGGGGTCACGAAGAGTCGGACACGACTAAATGACTAAACAACAGCAACAATTCAACAGCCATGCCTGAAGAGTCATATCAAAGGTGGACGGTTGCCAAAATCTGTTCCGCTACCTAGAGGATATTTAGAAACAGGCTTTCTGTAGCCCTGATCAGAGTCAAGTGGAGGCACACAAAGACACAAACACATGTTCCCCAAAGCTGGTAATTTCTGCCCTCCCTTCCCCACAGGTGGGCGGGGTTTGCGGCACCCAGCGGGGCTCACCTGGGCAGGTGCCACCCACCTGCTTGGGCTGGCCTTTGACCCACCCTCGGCCAGGGAGGACAATGGACGACTGGCCGGGGGTGAGGCTAAGGTCAAAGAAAAGAGGCTGACCCTGTTGTCCAAGCTTCTTTTGGTGTTCTTCCTTCCAGGATCACCCACCTACCCTCCCTCAAATTAATAATTTCTTGCCTCTATAATTTCATCCTAGGTCAGCGGTCTTCAAGTTAAAGATACTTTTCCTTACAGGCTAATATTTTGCGTTCCAGGTCAGCGGGCGCTGCTGCGGTCGTAAGATGGTTGCTGTATTCAGAACTGGGAAGGAATTTTCCCTGCATTGGCAGGTTTCACCTTCCCCGTAGCATTTCGTCACAACTTTGGCGGTTTTAGGCCTTGGCAAGGTATCCTTTAGTCTAACATCAAGTTGGGGGGGGATGCCTTCATGCTCCCTCCCCATGCGGCAGCGCTTGCAGGGCTCGTTAAAGGGAAAAACCGGGAGTCCCTGGCCCTAGAGCGGTGGCATGTAGGTCAAACTCCCGGGAAGAGGTCGGTGGAAGGGCATGCTGTGTAAGTTTGCTGGGCTTCAACTGCCTGCATATCCTTAGCCAGACGGGCTGAGAGGGTTACCTGCCAAAGGCTGTGCCAAGTTTCCCACTTCTGAAGCTCAATAAAGTTGTGGCCAATTTGAACCCATGCTCTGGTCTCTTGTCTCATCATTTGGTGAAAAGGGGTAGGCAGAACAGACAGGGTTTAGCGCGTGTGCCCGCAATAGTAGTTACATACCACCTCTAAACTTTGCACTGGTATTCTGGCACAACCATTAAAAGATGTAATGAATGGGATATTAAACACAGGGAGGGTGACAGATTCTTGGAAAGACGCCTATATCACACCTATCCTGTATTTAACCCCTGGCAAAATTAGCTAAAATGTATTAAACAAGATCAACTACATGCTGGAAATGTAAGGAAAAAGGGGGCACCTTCCATAAGTGGTGGACTTGCAAATTGGTAAAAGAATTTTGGGAGATGATATACAATGAATGGGGGGGGGGTGTTTAAGATAACCTTTTCTAAAAAAAAGAAAGCTGGAAGCCTTTCTTCTAGGAATTGTAGGTGCTGAAATTCCAAGTGACCAGAAGAGACTTTTCATGTATGCGACCACTGCTGCCCAGACACTATTAGCCCAGAGATGGAAAGAAGGCAAAGTCCCTACCAGAGAAGATGGAAGATTAAACTGATGGACAAAACTGGAGATGGCAAAACTGACCAGAAGAATTAGGAATGAGGTAGACCAAAATTTCAATAAGGAATGGGGGAAATATATAATTTACCTAAAAGATTAGTTGTAAACAATTGAAATTATTAGTAGGACTGGAATGATGCTTGCAGTTAAATGTTGGACGATGGTTTTATTGGAGATTTAATAGTATTGGATGCAGGAGAAAAAAGTTAACATAAGGACCCACAAAGGGGAAGGAGGAAGTGCAAGGGAACTTATGGAAATTATTTTATTTGTTTGCTTGGTGATTGTTTGTAAATTTAAATAAATTTAAATGAATTTAAATGAATTTAAATGAATAAACTCTGCACTGGTTCCCTTCAAGGACTCAGCAGGGAGGAGGATGGGAACACATTTTGTTGGTTCTGCCTGTCATTGCTTCAGGCTGCACCTACCACTGGCTCTGGCGCCACCTACTGTTGGGCTCCTAGCCTTCTGCCCTAGCAGCACTGTTCGGCTTATTACACCAGCAGTAACTGGGCAGAGAGGAGGCAGAGAGGCATCAAAAGCCTTGCCCCAGCTACTGCACCAGTGCCAAATCTTTGGACACAACACAGATCCTCAGCCTGTTTTTCTTAAATATAAGAAAAAACTGAATACCAAATAAAATATCAAAGTTATGATTGCGCAGGGAAGAATAATAAAGAGTTAATGTGATTCGGCTTACATGACTTGGAACAGCTGCATAGATATTAAATACTGGGGCAAGATTGTATTGATTATCTTCATTTTGTTCTGATGTTTACAGAATCTAATAATGATTTTTATAAAGTATCGGGTACATTTTCTGCCTTATATGGATGCCTTTTGGGAGTTTTGCCATTTCAGCAGTTTTCCAAACCTTGCATAACTGTTCTTTAATACTTAAGTTGGGAGTTTTAGATGTATCCTGTTTTGAGGCCACTGGTATATTAGATTATGTTTAAGTCCCAATCAGATTGTGGTGGTATCTTTCCCCCCCCCTTTTTTTCCTGCTACTCCATCCAGAAGGCCTGGTACAGCGTTTGTGTGTGTGTGTGTACTCCAGTCTTAGCAGTGCCACAGAGAATCCTTGGGTTACACCAGTTGGACAAGGATATGATCGTATGCAAGCCTGCCACTTCACCTTGCGTCATACTAGCTGGAAAATAAACTATGCCAGGGTAGCCAATGGTGTTGCCTCCATTGTTGGATGCCAACTCCCATCAGCCCCAGCCAGCAAGGTCAAAGGCCAAGAAATCTTGATCTCCGTCAACAATTCATTGTGGGCTATCTTTCGGCTCCTTACTGAGGCTTGCTTCTTGCTGGCTTTCAAAACTGTATCTATATACTTAAACAATAGTCGACAATTTTTATACATTTTTAAAATCTGTCCGCATGTACAGTCATATCTCATGTTACGTCCGCTTCATGTTACGTTCTTTCAGGTTACATCCCGCGGCGACCCGGAAGTACCGGAAAGGGTTACTTCTGAGTTTCGCCGCTTGTGCATGCGCAGACACGTAAAATGATGTCACGCGGATGTGCAGAAGCGGTGAATCACAACCTGCGCATGCGCAGACGCACCGCTGAGGGTTGCGCTCTTTTCATGTTGTGAATGGGCCTCCGGAACGGATTCTGTTCGCAACCACAGGTACCACTGTAAAGTGGTACCTCGGGTTACGCACGCTTCAGGTTACAGACTCCACTAACCCAGAAATAGTACCTCAGGTTAAGAACTTTGCTTCAGGATGAGAACAGAAATCGTGCTCTGACAGCGCAGCAGCAGCGGGAGGCCCCATTAGCTAAAGTGGTGCTTCAGGTTAAGAACAGTTTCAGGTTAAGAACGGACCTCCGGAACAAATTAAGTACGTAACCAGAGGTACCACTGTACAAAGTCAAAGAAAGGCCAGACTATGATATTCCATTTGGTCAAAAGATACCCCTTCTGTTACTGACTTTCTTTGCTACTGCTGCAATAATGTAAATCCACACAAATTCCTGCAATCTCAGTTTGATTTAAAAAAACCCCAAAATCCTGGAATATTGCTTTACCGATAAAGGAGACTTCTTTTTCAAGCAGCTACTGAAGAAAACAATTTGATTTCTTGAAAAACATTCTCCGATTACCAATCTTTGCAATGATAATTTTAAAGATAAAGTATAGCCATATGCCTTTCCTCCTACCCCATGTTGTGAATGCAGTCTGGTTTTATCCAGTTTATTTTCTTTCTTTCTTTGTAAATATTTGTTGCTCTCAACATTCCAGCACCACCAGCAGCCCTCCTCCTGCTTTCGTAAGTTACAGGTTTTGGTAGCAACATGACTTTGGCTAATAACTTATTTCCTTCTTTTTTACTCCTCTGTGGACTCACATGTGATATTTCCCATGAGTGTGCCTATATCATGCCAGATTGATGCTGCCACCCCAGGTGCTGGAGGAAGGGGGTGCGTATTAAACCAGCAAGGCTCTGTGTTCACACACCCTTCCCCCTTGGTACTGCCCTCAGGATGGAGAAGGCAGATCAAACTGATTAGCTGGGAGATAAGCCCATGGAGGAACCAGTTTACTGTTTATCCTTACATCAGTGGATGGGGAAAGAGGTGAGAGAGCAATGGGGAGGTCTCCTTTACCCAAAGGTGCTACTGCTGCTCAGCAACTCTTCTGCACTCTGTGCTCTTCTAAACTCAATCTTTCCAGCTCGCAACCACTTCGGGGCTGCCTTCACATGCCACCAGGATAAGCCATAGTCAATGGTTTATTGTACATGTGCACGTGGTTCCTCGGACACGGGTGGCGCTGTGGGTTAAACCGCAGAGCCTAGGACTTGCCGATCAGAAGGTCAGCGGTTCGAATCCCTGTGACAGGGTGAGCTCCTGTTGCTCGGTCCCTGCTCCTGCCAACCTAGCAGTTCGAAAGCACCTCAAAGTGCAAGTAGATAAACAGGTACCGCTCCGGCGGGAAGGTAAACGGTGTTTCCGTGCGCTGCTCTGGTTCGCCAGAAGCGGCTTAGTCGCCGGCTCCCTTGGCCAATAAAGCGAGATGAACGCCGTAACCCCAGAGTCGGTCACGACTGGACCTAATGGTCAGGGGTCCCTTTACCTTACCTTACGTGGTTCCTGTTCCAATCCTTCCATAGCAGCAGTGGTGGGTGTGGCGCCTAGCGCGGGCGGGGGAACAGCAGCGATGGCACCCCACCGGGATCACGCTGCCGTGGGCGGTGCGCTCCCCCCGCACTCCTCTTCCTCTGCCAGTGCCTAACAGGAGCAACAAACCATGATCCCTGGCTTAGTGCTACTTCCGAACCAGAAAACTCCAGACAAACCAAAGTCAAGTGGCTGCCGTATTGTGGTTGGTTGCTTCTGCTCACGCTAGGAGAGCAGCGAAACGGAACCAATCTCCTTGATCACGGTCAAACCATTAGCCATGGTTTACTGCAGGCATCCCCAAACTCGGCCCTCCAGCTGTTTTGGGACTACAACTCCCATCATCCCTGATCACTGGTCCTGTTAGCTAGGGATGATGGGAGTTGTAGTCCCCAAACAGCTGGACGGCTGAGTTTGGAGATGCCTGGTTTACTGTAACCTGCAAATGGGGCCTTTGTCTCTTAGGTCGCTTACAGACAATCTGTTTATTGAGCAATCCTCCTGTTTTGTTTTTTGCGGAGAGGTTTTTACAATGCTGGCTGTAAAGGTTTTAACCAACATGCAACAAATGAACAGTGCAACCTGAATTTGCCGGTATGCAACTGAATTCCGCCACATAAGAGCAACAGTCTGGAAGGGGCCTTATTCCGGGAGTTCTCCCTTGTCCCAGTCAGACCTGCAACTCCAAATGGAGGCTCCGTCATCCTGGATTTCAAATTCCATTCCTCCCTACCGTCTCTGCCCTTTTTGACTCATGCAGAAAGCAAAACCAACAAAGCTAACATGTACTCAGTTGCATCCTAACATTTTTTAAATTACATGGTCCAAAGGTATCTACTTAACAGGTACAGTAATGATTTTTTTAAACTATGGAAAGGGTTGTTGTTTATAAACATGGAAGGAAATGGCTTTCCTGTGTCGTTCCATTGCAGGTCCAGACCAGTGGATTTCATCATCAGCTGTGGGGCACACTTGCATGCTAACTCCTGCTCCCTTCCTGGAGAAAGGGGTTGCAGACAGAGGACCTTACCCATATTTTTTTTAATAAAAAAAAAAGATGAGGGGTCAACACACGAAAACTAAATAAGGCAAAAATAAAAATAAAAGCCAACCCTCCAACCAAGAGCAGGAAAACTAAGCTCACAGGTTGAATGGGATAAATTTGCACAAGGGAAACTCGTCAAGAGTCTCAAATATTTAGGCTGTAATCCTAACCCTGTGTACCTGGGAATAAGCCCCGTTGTAGCTAACAGAATTTACTTGGTTAGGATTTACTGTATTTTTTGCTCTATAGGACACACTTTTTCCCCTCCAAAATTTAAGGGGAAATGTGTGTGCGTCCTATGGAGCGAATGCAGGCTCCTTGGCTTCAGCGATAGCAACGCGAAGCCTCTGAAGTGCAGAGGGAGCACTACCTCCACGCTCCAGAGGCTACGCGTTGCTTTCGCTGAAGCCTGGAGAGCGAGAGGGGTCGGTGCACACCGACCCCTCTCGCTCTCCAGGCTTCAGGGATAGCCGTCTGAAGCAAGACTCTCCTGGCTTCAGCAAAAGGAACCCAAAGCCTTTGGAGCGCAGCGCAAGGTCCCGCTGCGCTCCGAAGGCTTCAAGTGGCTATCCCTGAAGCCTTTGGAGTGCAGCGGGAACTTTGGGTTCCTTTCGCTGAAGCCGGGAGAGCAAGACTTCAGCAGAGAGGGAGAGCTGCGCAGTGCCCCTTCAGCGAAGCGGGAGGAGAAATGGAAGGGGCTCCGTTTCTCCTGCCGCTTCGCTGAAGGGGCGCTTCGCAGAGAGGGGGAGATTTTTTTCCCCTTCTCCCCCTCTAAAACAAGGTGCGTCCTATGGTCGGGTGCGTCCTATAGAGCGAAAAATACGGTACATGGTTAGGATTGCACTGTAAACTGCTGTGGAAATGGCATCTTTTAAATATGTTTTTTGTGGGGCACGGCTCCTCCAGATAAATCAATGAAGAAAAGGGTGGCCAGCAGCACCATGCCTGCCCCTCCCAGTTCTCTCTTCACACAATGCACAGCTGCCCAGACGCAGCCTTCCCTCCGAAGAGCCATTTCCAAAGGAAGAATTGGTCTAGTTCCTTGCAGTGGCCAATGAGTTGTGCTATGGTCACTTCCACGCTATCCTTCTAAAGCACATGGTTTCTCTCAGTGTATCCTGGGAACTATAGTTTGTTAAGGGTCCTGGGATATTGCAGCTCTGTGAGGGGTAAACTGAGGTTCCCAGAATCCTCTGGGGGAAGCCGTGTGCTCTAAAGGTATCGTGTGGATGTGTCCGTAGTCTACATGAATTCAAATTGTTGCTCAGTCCTGGGTAGCCTTCAGCCAGCCACCCTCGTTCAGCCTAAGCTACCTTGCAGGACTGTTTTGAAGGCAAAGTGTAGGTCTTGTCTGCTGGGATCTGGGACCATTGTAGGCAGGGCAGGATTAAAATACAGTGGTACCTCGGGTTAAGTACTTAATGAGGTCCGTTCTTAACCTGAAACTGTTCTTAAACTGAAGCACCACTTTAGATAACGGGGCCTCCCACTGCCGCTGTGCCGCCGGAGCACGATTTCTGTTCTTATTCTGAAGCAAAGTTTTTAACTCGAGGTACTATTTCTGGGTTAGTGGAGTCTGTAACCTGAAGCATATGTAACCTGAAGCGTATGTAACCTGAAGCGTATGTAACCCGAGGTACCACTGTACAGCTCAAATATATGTTGCCTTCGGTGGCCGAAGCACAAAACTTTTGTTATGTATTGAAGTTCTCATACAACTTTTATTCGGCTTTTGAGTAAATAGAACACATAATAGTTCAACTCCTTCTTTCCCAACACGCCACAAAGCTCTCCAGGAAAGTGTTGAGTGGGCAACAAGAGCCTGGAGTGGACCGTGTTTGGTAGCAGCAGTGGTAGGGGATACAACTGAAATGAGTATTTCCCACTCTGTCAACGTGTTCCCTGGGCTGGGTAGTCCCCATCTTTGCCTTCCTGGCTGTTCTCTCTCATTCTCTCTCTCTCTCTCTCTCTCTGTGTGTGTGTGCATTTTTTTTTTTAAGGCTTTAATGTCATGCTGGAAAATCAATTTGAGGTCAGGAGCGCATGCCACTGTGATCTTTGATTTCTTTTTCCTTCCACCAATCACTGCTCTCCCCGCCGCCGCCGTCCCCCCTCCAACTTCAGATGCACAAAAAACTAAACACTTCCAAATGTTAGCAAAGCGCAGACTCCAAATGACCACAAGAGCTGCTGTATCTTTAATTAGTGGCTTTTTCTTTTCCTAACTAAGGAGAAAATACAAGCAAAGGGAAGGCTCATTGGCTCCATAGCAAGGTCTCCTGTGTCAGGCAGAGGGGATGAGGGTGAGAGGGGGAGAGAGGAGGGGAAGAAATGTTATATTGGTTAGTGCTGCTCATACATGGCGACTCTGAATAGGAACATCCAAGGGACTTTCAGTTCATGTTAAACTAGAAGGGAACAGTCCCCCAGGAAATTAAGCTGAAACGTGCCAAATATACAACGGAAATTATTATTGCTGCTATGCTACTAATATCCCATGAATAATCATTATTATTACCTGCGCTGTGCGAAAAGTCAAGTTGGCTTCACCCAAAGAATCATGGGAACTGTAGTTTACCCCTCATAGCGCTATGATTCCCAGCACCCTTAACAAACTACCTTTACCTTTTTACATGCTTTAAATGTGATTTAAAATGCGGAGTGCAGGTGTGACTTACACTGGGGAGAATCCCTGCTTGGCCAGGACTGTGCTTAGACCTATTTATTTATTTAAAATATGTATAAGCTGCTTTTCAGCATAAATACCCTCTCAAGCCTCAAAGTAAGCCCCCAAATGCAAGAAAACCATAATACTAAAAATGAAAAACAGATAAGAACCATCCATAACACTAAAAACACAGCCAGCCCAATTAAAGCACAGAGATCCTATAAAGTATCTCTACTAAAACAATGTTGTAAATTCAGCAACCTTGTAAAGAGAATGCAATAGAAAATAAACAAGCCTTCAGGACCTTTTCAAAAGACCTGCAGTGACATAGTCCTCTTTGCAGAGCTTTCCACAAATGTCCAAAGACATACCCTCCAACATTTCTCCGATGGAAATAGGGATGTCCCATTCCATAATTTGACTATTTCTGTCCCACACATCTGACTGGGTTGCCTCAGCCACTCTGGGCAGCTTCCAACATATATAAAAACATAACAAAACATTAAACATTTAAAATAACTTCTCTATACAGGATTGCCTTCAGACAACTCGGGGATCGGATAACTCCATACCCTCCAACATTTCTCCAATGAAAATAGGGACGCCCTAATGAGAAAAGGGGATTCAGGTGGCACTGTGGGTTAAACCACAGAGCCTAGGACTTGCCGATCAGAAGGTCGGAAGTTCAAATCCCCGCGACGGGGTGAGCTCCCGTGGCTCAGTCCCAGATCCCGCCAACCTAGCAGTTCAAAAGCATGCCTAAAAAGTGCAAGTAGATAAATAGGTACCGCTCCGGTGGGAAGGTAAATGGTGTTTCTGTGCACTACTCTGGCCACATGACCTGGAAAAACTGTCTGCGGACAAATGCCGGCTCCCTCGGCCTGTAAAGCGAGATGAGCGCTGCAACCCCAGAGTTGTTTGTGACTGGACTTAACTGCCAGGGGCCCCTTTACGTTTAAACCATATTTGAAGGCAACCCCGTGTAGAGCACATGGCAGTAGCCCAGCCTGGGTGTCACGGTCCATGGAAAACTGAAGATCACTGGGTAACCCTGGTGCAGTGACTATTTTTTCAGGGGTGTTGTTGAGGATAAACAAGGAGAACTATATACAGCACTCTGAGATCATTGGAAGAATGATGGGACATAAATTTAAAAATATCATTTGCCGTTTTAGCCTCTCAACAGCCCTGCAATGTAGATCAGGAGATAGCAATTACCAGTAGCCCCAAACCACCAAATGAGCAAAGAAGCGGCTGATTTGAATTCTAATCTCCCTGTACACTGTGGGCAGAGTTCAGCTCTAAAGGATCAATCAATCTATTCCTATTTACTAGAATCCCAGGATCCACAGACTGGAGCTAGGCTACATGTTGTTGTTGTTTAGTCGTTTAGTCATGTCCAACTCTTCGTGACCCCATGGACCAGAGCATGCCAGGCACTCCTGTCTTCCACTGCCTCCCGCAGTTTGGTCAAACTCATGCTGGTAGCTTCGAGAACACTGTCCAACCATCTCGTCCTCCATCATCCCCTTCTCCTTGTGCCCTCTATCTTTCCCAACATCAGGGTCTTTTCCAGGGAGTCTTCTCTTCTCATGAGGTTGCCAAAGTATTGGAGCCTCAGCTTCAGGATCTGTCCTTCCAGTGAGCACTCAGGGCTGATTTCCTTCAGAATGGATAGGTTTGATCTTCTTGCAGTCCATGGGACTCTCAAGAGTCTCCTCCAGCACCAGAATTCAAAAGCATCAATTCTTCGGCGATCAGCCTTCTTTATGGTCCAGCTCTCACTTCCATACATTACTACTGGGAAAACCATAGCTTTAACTATACGGACCTTTGTTGGCAAGGTGATGTCTCTGCTTTTTAAGATGCTGTCTAGGTTTGTCATTGCTTTTCTCTCAAGAAGGAGGCGTCTTTTAATTTCGCGGCTGCTGTCACCATCTGCAGTGATCATGGAGCCCAAGAAAGTAAAATCTCTCACTGTCACACTGCCTTTAAGGCCCATTCAGAGCACATTCCCCCCCCCCCCCCAAGAATTCTGGGCACTGTCATTTGTTAAGGGCTGCTAGAAATTGCAAGTCTTCTGTGAATTGTAAACGGCAGTGTCCAGAATCCTTGGGTGGAAAACATGTGCTTCAAATGGACTTTAAGGGCATGGCGTGTATGCAGTCCCTGGTACAAAACAATGTGCTTGTGTGCCTGTGTGCTGGAGCCAGATGTGACCTGCATATACAGGTACAAAATCTACAACTGAGTTACCGCAGATCAAAACCTCTAGCCCAGTTTAGAAGGGAGGGAGAGCCTCTTTGTTGCTGTGATTGTTCCTGAGAGTTTTTTTTAAAGAAAGAAGCCCTTGTTGATTCTCTGCAAATCATGCACCGCCAGTCTACCACCAATCAGTTCCCTGAGCATCTTCCTTCTGTGCATCCCTCCATACATCAGACTTCCTATGAAGAAATATAATAATAATAATAATTTATTATTTGTACCCCGCCCATCTGGCTGGGTTTCCCCAGCCACTCTGGGTGGCTTCCGCAGAGACCAAAAATACACTAAAATGTCACACATTAAAAACTTCCCTGAACAGATGTCTTCCCTTAAGATGTCTTCTGAATGTCAGGTAGTTGTTTATCGCTTTGACATCTAATGGGAGGACATTGCACAGGGCGGGTGCCACTACCGAGAAGGCCCTCTGCCTGGTTCCCTGTAGCTTTGCTTCTCGCAATGAGGGAACCGCCAGAAGGCCCTCGGCGCTGGACCTCAGCATCCGGGCAGAACAATGGGGGTGGAGACGCTCCTTCAGGTATACTGGGCCGAGGCCGTTTAGGGTTTTAAAGGTCAGCACCAACACTTTGAATTGTGCTCGGAAACGTAATGGGAGCCAATGTGATGTTTAACTTAATACTCTCTTCTAATCTGAACCCATTGCCTCTTCCTCTTAACAGCTTTTCTCTAGGATGAACATACCCAGAGCGTCTTGCTTGTCTTCAGGTCCTCTGTTCTCCGGGAAGCTCCCTTCTGAATCTTTGGACGCATCTTCCTGGAACTGTGATGCCGAAACAGCAATTACGGTAGTAGCAAAAGCTCCAGGCAGCTGCAGATGACAACTTTTAAACTGGCCCTGCTGCCACATTTATTTTCTTTTCTTTTCCAAACAGCCACCCAATGTACATGGATTTAGATCACACGAACCCATTTTCTACTCTTGTTTTTGCTTTATTATGCATTTTATGTTCTCATTTTGCATTTCTGTGATCTTCAGATGAGGGGCGGTATACAAATTTAACAGATAATAAAATAATAGTCATAATCCTTCTACTTTGCTTGGCCGAGACCACGAAAGAGTTCAGCTAGAGAGGGTTTCCACACTCCTGAGATTTTCTTTTCTTTTTAAAAGGTTTTTTATTACTAAAGATTTTCTTGTGCAACAAGCAAAGAAAGAAAGAAAGAAAAGTACATATAGTATCTCCACTTTTGATTCGTAGAGTCTTTTTCACAATCCATTTACATTCAGTATGAGGCTGCTGGAACCTGGGACTCTCTGTACTCAATCTCCCACTGAACAATGGCCCACGAAATTGCAAAGGTTTCCCTAGAAGGTAGATCAAGCAAAGTTTCGCCTGCTAAGTGTCTCCATATCAAGCTGCTGGCCGGTAAAAAAGAAAAGAAAAAAGAAAAAAAGCCAGCTGAGGAATATCCTTGCCAATCAACACAAACAATTGTATTTGTGCTATGGCATTACTGATTATGCCAAGTGGCTGGCTCCGTCCCAAGGCGGAGAAGTTGAGAACATAAAAAGCTGCCTTATACTATGTTGGACCATTTGTCCAGTTTAGTATCGTCTACTCTGATTGGCAGAGACATCACCTTGCCAACAAAGGTCCGTATAGTTAAAGCTATGGTTCTCCCAGGAGTGATGTATGGAAGTGAGAGCTGGACCGCCGAAGAATTGATGCTTTTGAATTATGGTGCTGGAGGAGACTCTTGAGAGTCCCATGGATTGCAAAAAGATCAAACCTATCCATTCTTAAGGAAATCAGCCCGGAGTACTCACTTGAAGGACAGATCATGAAGCTGAGGCTCCAATACTTTGGCCACCTCATGAGAAGAGAAGACTCCCTGGAAAAGACCCTGATGTTGGGGAAGATGGAGGGCACAAGGAGAAGGGGATGATGGAGGACGAGATGGTTGGACAGTGTTCTCGAAGCTACCAGCATGAGTTTGACCAAACTGCGGGAGGCAGTGGAAGACAGGAGTGCCTGGCGTGCTCTGGTTCATGGGGTCACGAAGAGTTGGACACGACTAAATGACTAAACAACAACAACAACAACAACAACTCTGACTGGCAGCATCTCTCCACACAGAAATCTTCCTGGTCCTTCCTGAAGAATCTTGGGATTAAAGGCTTTCTGATGGCTCTCTGTCTTTTAAGAGTGGACAGAGAAGAACAGATTGCTGAGCTCAAGGAACAGAAGAGAAAAAAGGGAGAAAACCTGCATTTTGAAATGTTGGAATGGAATTTGTTTATTGCCTTACAAGAGCATGTAGGCAATGAGTGAAGCTCTAGGTTCAAGCCTCAGCGTGAACTCACTGGGTGGCATTAGGCCTTATCTGTAATAAGGGGGTAACAAGACTGGTCTACCTCACAGGGCTGTTGTAAGGAATACAGAAAGGTTGCAGATAATCAGTTATCAGGTGCAATCACAGTGCAACTTTGGCTGAGAGCCCAACATTGCTCACCGATGGAGCCACCTTGCGGAAGCCATGCCTGCTTGGGTCTTGTCAGTGCCTGAATGGAAGACTGCCTGGGAATCACAGCTTCACAGCTGCCTTAAAATTCCACGATGGAAGAAATGTAGGAAAATTGATGTACTTTAAAAAAAATTAAACCATCTTCAGTGCGAGCCGTCAAAAAGATCTACCGAAATAAATATACAGTGGTACCTCGGGTT
Organism: Podarcis pityusensis; assembly: GCF_964106645.2. NCBI lineage: Eukaryota > Metazoa > Chordata > Lepidosauria > Squamata > Lacertidae > Podarcis > Podarcis pityusensis. Next base: position 16,076,964 of record NC_138029.1, read on the forward strand.
ACATACACTTCAGGTTACAGACTCCGCTAACCCAGAAATAGTACCTCGGCTTAAGAACTTTGCTTCAGGATGAGAACAGAAATTGTGCTCTAGTGGCAGCAGGAGGCCCCATTAGCTAAAGTGGTGCTTCAGGTTAAGAACAGTTTCAGGTTAAGAATGGACCTCCAGAACGAATTAAGTACTTAACCCGAGGTACCACTGTACTATGAATAAATCTGTTTATTAGTCATTGGAGCTGCAATCTTAGAATCATAGAATTGGAGAGTTGGAAGGGACCCCAATGGTCATCCAGCCCAACCCCCGGCAATGCCCGAATCCTTCCCACAGCCATCCCTGGGTAGATCTGCCTCTGGTAGCTTTCTTAGCTACCTGTCCTGCTTGGCCACTGGCGGGCTTCCTCGCTCCCCCTCTTGGACCCTCTTTTTCCTTCTTTACCTTTCCAACGTTTCGCCCTTTGCTCCTTTTCCTCCCTCCCTGTGCTTTTGTTTCCCCATTCTTCTCTTTTTAATCCCTCTCTGTGCCTGCTCCCCTCCTCTTTTTCTCCCTCCAAAGTCTGGGGGAAGGAGGGGTGGTGGTGGTGGAGGAGGAAAACCCAATCTGAAGATGTTGACTACATCCCCTTCTGCACCACAGTTCCTCCTCTTTTATTGGATACTAGCGGGTCCTCAAAGGCTCCCAGGCTGTAATTAGAGGGTGGATCTTGTAAAGCAGAGGAGCTCTCTCTCTCTCTCTCTCTCTCTCTCTCTCCCCTCTCTTTTCCAACTACAGACCAGCTCTCTCTCTCTTTTGCTTGTCTCTCTCCTTCCTCCTCAGAACTCCGCAGCAAACCCCTCAGGCTGGGACAGCGATGGCATCGCCAGTGCTGGAGGTGATCTCCCTGCTGTGCGGGATCAGGGGCCCCAGAGAGCCCTGACTTGAAGAAGCAAGAGGGATCTTTTGTCAGACCAGGTGGGAACCAAAACCCAGAGACCTCAAGGAACTCAGGAAAAAGTAAGGAGCAATTTTACTTCTGTTCCCTCCACCCACCCACCCGTTCCCTCCTCCGTTTCCTTTTATTTGCAGCTTTCTAAATAACGCAACAGACAGAACCTGGAGTTTAAGGGGTTGGGGGAAGGTGTGCAATTGGGCACAATAAAAGCGAGAGTCGATCAGAGGTTAGCAAAATAGAATAAGGATGGGTTTTTTTGCCTGAACTTTTATATAGAGTCCATTTGATGGTCTAGGGGTACAGCTCTCCTGAGCTGCCTAGTATTTGTCATCTGTATTTAGTTTGTCATGAAGGGATACTTGAAAAAAACACAAAAACCAACTATTCCATTTCCTGATGTGTGTTTATATGTGTGTTGTTATTTCCTCGCCACCAGCAGCACCAAAAAAAAATAATAAATAAAATAAATAGACTGCAAATGTTTCACCAATCTGATTTTGAAAGAGAGGAGTTTTGTTCCAGAGAAATTGATTCTGTTTTGAGATATCTCTCCCCCCCCCCCATAGCTTCTGGAGTGAGGATTGAGAAACACGCAGAAGAAAACCAACTGTTCAGCCACTGTTCACAAATATTTAGGTTTCGGCTGAGGACAGAATCTTAGTTCAGGGCTATTTTCAGATTTTATTGGCTACAGATATTTTCTTTCCCCCCCATCCTGCTCTTCTGTTTACAACTTTGTTATTAAGATTTGTGGGTGGTTTTTATATATATATATATATATATTTAAAGATCCAGCCATGATGCAAAGTAAAGGTTTGGAGTTTGAGGACCTGAAAGGGTTAAGATGATAACAAGCCATTTAAATTAAAAATGGAACTAATGATTGACTGGAAAATAAAACCAGCACTGAGCAGTTCTTTTTTTTTCTTCTAAAGGAACGGCAAGTTGTTTGAAGTTTGATTTTTTTTAAAAAAAAGAAAAGTTGTGAGCAATACAGTCTGGAAATAGGTGCATTAATAAGGTCATGTTCCACATTAAAGAAAAGCCTAGAGACAGACGCCCCTTCCTTCAAGGCTAAAATGTGCAACTTTGGGAAATGGAGAAGAAGGGGCGATGGACTTCATCAAGGTAGTGGCATTTGAACGGCCACGATTCCATTCTTTGATTTTTGTCTTAGGTGCTCCAAGTTAAAAAGAACGGCTTGTTTCAGGGAACTAAATAAAATTATCTCGTAAGTATTAGGACTCTTAAGCGATCACTAAAAACATTTTAAGTCCACATTTAGTGGACATTTTAAGTCCACTTAAAAAGCTGCACATTTAACCAGCTCTGGCATAGAAGATGGTTCTGTGAAGGATCCTTGTACACACACAAACATTTTTGAAATAATGGTATGAATCGTTGAAACCACTCAAACCATTCAGAAATCTGATTTTAGTTATCAGGATTATGTCTGTATGGTTGGTCCATTTGGCTAAACCATCTCTCTCCTTTCCAGAGGTTATTATGTGCATTTCAAACACCAATAATCCGTAGCATCCGTACAACAACCCTGTAAGCTAGGCTAGTATTATTTAACCTCTGAGTCGAAGATGGGGAACTGAGGCTGAGTGATAGCAGCTTGCCCAAAATGGACGTAAGATTTAAGCGGGAGTTTTTCCTGTCCCACGCAGATCAGCTCCTCTGCATCTCTAAACTCTGCAAGGAAGGAGTTCTTAGTGCTCAGTTGAGGGAGCAGGCCAAACGTTTAAGTATAAACCAGCAGCATGCAACAGGAGACGCACAGACTGCGTCTAGTCCACGGGCTGATGGTGATCCATTCTTGGTTCACTGGAGCGCCAGATTACTTGTTGTTGAAGATCATAGTATCTCTGCCGAAACTCAACCTAATTAAGAGGTGGCTCCAAGATTTTGTGAGTTCAGCGCCTCCAACCCGAAAAGAGTGAGATGCAAAGTGAGGCTGCACTGGATCTCCTGTGAAGTGGAGATGGTGCTGTTGTTAGGATGGTGGTCCCTCTGCTGGTCTTGGGGACCTGACAAATGCCCACCATTGCCACCTTCTGTGGCTGCTCCTGTCTTGAACAACCACTGAGGGTTTTTTGAACATCTGGTGTCTTGCACTGCATCAAGTCATTGGTCTTTATAACCCCAGAGCTGTCTGCTCCGGCTGGTGGTTTCTCTCAGGCAAGGCTTTCCCCCAGAACTTGCTACCCTACCTGATCACGAGCTGGAGACATGGAGGACATGGAATACACCTTCCGAGTATCCGTTTTCCAGGGAAAGTTCCAGATTTGCAGAAGCCATCCCGGTTTCTGATTTGATGTCCCGCTTTTCCTTCGGACATCCCTATTTTCATTGGAGAAATGTTGGAGGGTATGGAGTTATGCGACTCCGAAGCCAAGGAGATAAGTAACTACAGTCGTACCTTGGTTTTCAAACAGCTTAGTTCACGAACAACTTGGAACTCGAATGCCACAAACTTGGAAGTAGGTGTTCTGGTTTGCGAACTTTGCCACAGAAACTGAACATCCGACACGGCTTCCACTGCTTCCGATTGGCTGCAGGACACTCCTGCTGCCAATCAGAAGCTGCGCCTTGGTTTTCGAATGTTTCGGAAGTCAAACGGACTTCCGGAACACATTTTGTTTGAAAAACAAGGTACAACTGTATAAAACATTTGGGAGATATCTGAAGGCAGCCCTGTACAGGGAAGTTTTTTAAAATGTTTAATGTTTTATTATGTTTTTATATCTGTTGGAAGCTGCCCAGAGTGGCTGGGGCAACCCACTCAGATGGATGGAATATTATTATTATTATTATTATTATTATTAATATTATTATTATTATTATTATTATTATTATTATTGAATAGGGCATCCCTATTTTTACTGGAGAAATGTTGTAGGGTATGTCAATGTGGGTCATGTCCATAGCACACATTTAAAGCGCATAACTTCTCCTAAGGAATCCCGAGAACTGTTGTTTGTTAAGTGTGCTGGGAATTATCGCTCTTTGACAGGCAAACTAGGGTTCCCAGGATTATTTGTGGAAAATCATATGCTTTAAATATATGGTGTGGGTGTGACCTAGGGATCATCTATGTGCAAACACATACTCTTCCAGTGAGCTAAGGACCCTCCCATCGATATTCCCCCATTTCAACGTGAGGTGAACAATTTACTTTGGAGCAGAGTCCTTCAATAGCAGAAATTGTTCTTTTTCCAAGGGAATTAACTGGTGGTTGAAAGTGGCTTTGTTCTCTTGGTGTCCGTGGGGCTAAATCAGCCGCCGTGGTAAATTGCCCTTATGTTAAGGCCGGTTTTGCTTTACTGGAACCAATGGTAGCAATGTGAAGTAGCTTCTCTTCTCGCTGTAATGAACTAGATGATAAAAAAATGAAATCACTGCAGTGGAACCAATAAAACCCTTTGCTTCAATACCGATTTCAGGCAAAACTAGACATTTTACTTATTATCGCATTAATATGCCACCTTTTCTCCAAGAAACTCAAGGTGGTGTTCATAGCTCTCCCTCTCTTCATATCATCTTCACAACTACTCTGTGAGGGAGATTAGGCTGGGAGCGAGTGACTTAGTTAGCTTTATGGCTGAGGGAAGATTTGAAACACTGGTTTCCCAGGTTCTTATTAAACCTGGCACGGTTTTGTGGGTTTGTGTGGGTTTTGCTGCCTGTCCGGCAGCGTGTGAACTGGTTTGGACTGTGCTCTTGGAAGAAGAAGGCCTTTAACTCTTTACGCTGCCACGGTCCTAATCTAACTGGGTGGGTATGTGGTTCCACACCTGATGTTTGTTTCCATCAGCAGCACTCCTGTCAAATTCCTTGGAAATAGGACACAGTGCCCTCCAGGATAACACAGTCTGGGTCTGAAGTGTGTCTTGAGGGAGGGGGTGATGGAAGTGGCAGCCCCAAGTGGGGTCTTCTTCCCCAATACAGCTTTGGGATTGTGCCCCACAGAGTGTCCACGAAACAGTCTTCTCAAAAGCAGCACATCATTCTAAATTTTGTTTTGCATTCTGCGCCTGGTTCCTTCTGGGCAGACTTCCTCAACCTCGGCCCTCCAGATGTTTTGGGACTACAACTCCCATCATCCCTGACCACTGGTCCTGTTAGCTAGGGATCATGGGAGTTGTAGGCCAAAATCCTGAGGTTGAGGAAGCCTGTTTTTGGGATTCCGATGCTAACCATGTGAGTTGTGCAAACCCTTTCAGGTTTCTAAAGATATATGCAGGTTCAATCCTTCCAACCCTACAATTCTATGATTACCGTTGCTGCATCTGCTAGGCTCGTCTGCCTGGGAGTTGCTGTCATGGTATTTCTTCTAACTTCCCATGGGTTACTGAGGTCCAGGCGTTCTAGAGCAGTCTTCTGCTGCCCTGCCTTAGATATATGTGGAGGGCTCATGAGGAGGGAGATCAGAAAGAGACTGACTCTTGGGGATATATCACCTAATTAGGACTAATACCTACCAGCTCCTTTGAATTTACCACTTTCTGAAATGTTCCCTCATGAAAATAAACACTGGTATTATTTTTGGGCTGTTTGTAACCTGCCTCAGCAACACGTTGAAGGGCAAGGTAAAATAAGAAACACTGATTTATTTCATAAAATGTATACACCGTTTGACTGTAAAAAATAAAACCTCAAAGCAGTTTACAAAAAAGAGAGAACAATAAAATCAATATACGGAGGGAACCAGTTTTGCCACCCCTATATGTGTAGCCTGCCCTCCGCCCAAGGGTCTCAGGGCAGCACACAGTAAAAATTAAAGTACCGTATTTTTTGCTCTATAAGACTCACTTTTTCCCTCCTAAAAAAGTAAGGGGAAATGTGTGTGCGTCTTATGGAGCGAATGCAGGCTGCGCAGCTATCCCAGAAGCCAGAACAGCAAGAGGGATTGCTGCTTTCACTGCTCAGCGATCCCTCTTGCTGTTCTGGCTTCTGAGATTCAGAATATTTTTTTCTTGTTTTCCTCCTCCAAAAACTTGGTGCGTCTTTTGGTCTGGTGTGTCTTATAGAGCGAAAAATACGGTAATAATTAACCATAAAAATAAGCCACGCAGTATTGCAAAATTTATAACAATCACAGATAAATCAGACAGCAGAAGCAAATGATCACCATGTATTTCACCCCTCCTCAAAAGGTCTAGGCAAACCGGTGCATCTTTAAGAAAGCATGCAAAAAAAGAATCAGGTTGTCCATTTGGTCATTGTCCATTTAGTCAACACACTCCTGAGAGTGATGGCCACCAAGCTGGATTAGTCAAATTCGTGCACAGTAAGGCTATCAACGGCTACTAAACCTGATGGCTACGTTCTGCTCCCACTGTCGCAGACAGTATGCCTCTAAATGCCAGGTGTTGTGCTAAGTGTTTCCTTAAGGCTCAGGTTGTGACCACCACCAATCAAATTGCAAGGGGAAAGTGGCTACTTACCTGGTGGAAAGCAATGTGGGAACCAGATGCTAAACCACCGCATAGCTGGCATCTGGATGGCTCCAGACTCCCCACTCCTGTGATAGATAGAGGTGTATATGGTGATGAATGGTGCAGAGGAAGAATAGTGGGAGAAGGCACCTCCTTGTCCCTCAATCCCTGAACTCAGGGCTTAGCCACACTTACGCTTGGCTGTTGCTCACCGCTGCTCCCCACCTGACTCAGGGGAAACTGCTCTTTAGCGCTCAATTGGAGCAAACAGCAATTTTGATTTTCTCTGGATTGACGTTTGCTCCAATTTAGCACTAAAGATTGAGTTTTCCCTGGGAAAGGAGCGGAGCAAGGAGGAAACTGCTTGGACCCTTGCCTTGTGGGCACAGGACAAGTGGAAATGCTCACCAAATCAAATTGCCCAGCAATGGCAGCGGTCAAGGTAAAGATAAAGGGACCACTGACCATTAGGTCCAGTCGTGGCCGACTCGGGGGTTGCGGCGTTCATCTCGCTTTATTGGCCGAGGGAGCTGGCATACAGCTTCTGGGTCATGTGGCCAGCATGTCTAAGCCGCTTCTGGCGAACCAGAGCAGCACATGGAAACGCCGTTTACCTTCCCGCTGGAGTGGTACCTATTTATCTACTTGCAGTTTGATGTGCTTTCGAACTGCTAGGTTGGCAGGAGCGGGGATTCGAACCGCCAACTTTCTGATCGGCAAGTCCTAGGCTCTGTGGTTTAACCCTTAGGTAATTTTTAGGTGCCTGTCACTGTTTTGTGGAAGGGATTCAGGTGCATCCCGTAAAATTTAGGCTTGTGCAATTGAAGCGGATTAAAGTGTTCTGCCTTCTCCTGTAGTGTGCATGGATTGACTGGCTGGAGGCACCTAGAACAACTTCCCTGATCTGACTGTCCCATGAAAACCTTGCTTTCTTCTCACGCACTCTGTGGTCTGAGTTGTATAGGCAGATAATGGTCGTTGGCCCTGTATTTGGGGCCTAGGTTTGACTAGGGAGCCACCGCCATTTTTATCCCTTTCATCTCCTATGATTATGTGATTCTGATGAAGGAAGGAAGCCTCTTTGAACTCACTGGGATTTACTTCAAAGGGGACATGCTTGGAGGATGGGTCAGGAAATCTGATTGAAACTCACTAGATGGTTGAGGTAAACATAGTCCTGGGAATCTGGGCTGCTACAAAGTGATGGTAGAGGAAGGGGGTAATTTGGAGAAGAAAGGAGTACACGCAGAGACCCCGCCTTGTGGGAATCCCTTGCAGTGACCACAGTGTTTGGAGACAGACAGTCAGGTGGTGCATCCATAGCAGTGACCAGAAGAGGAATGACCGCTGGGAGGAGCACAGAGAGAAGAAATGCCATTGCGCATCTGCAGCCGTAGCATCAGTAGTAAAGGTAAAGGTAAAGGTAAAGGGACCCCCTGACCATTAGGTCCAGTCGTGGCCGACTCTGGGGTTGTGGCTCTCATCTCGCTTTATTGGCTGAGGGAGCCGGCGTACAGCTTCCGGGTCATGTGGCCAGCAGGACTAAGCCGCTTCTGGTGAACCAGAGCAGCGTACGGAAACGCCGTTTACCTTCCTGCCGGAGCGGTACCTATTTATCTACTTGCACTTTGACGTGCTTTCAAACTGCTAGGTTGGCAGGAGCAGGGACCGAGCAACGGGAGCTCACCCCGTTGTGGGGATTCGAACCGCCGACCTTCTGATTGGCAAGCCTTGTGGGTTTAACCCACAGTGCCACCCGCGTCCCTTACCATCAGTAGAGCTGGGTGATGAATCAAGAAATTCAGATCACTATAACGGTTTCAGACTTTTCCAGCTGCCGGTACATCGCAGCTCCCCAGCCGCCACCAGCACAGTGCGCCTCACTCCCATCTCCCTGCCTGCCTGCGTTGTGCTGGCGCTGGCCGGGGACCTGTGGTGTATCAGCAGCTTGAAAAGTCCACCTGTGCGAAGGCTGCGCACCTGCTGCCTCTCAGCTGATCTTAGTGCGAGGTGGGGGCTTCCTTAAACTGCTCCGCTGAGGGTCTGCACGCCCCCCAGCTGAGTGGTTTAAGGAAGCCTCTCACCTCCGGCTCCTGAGAGCCAGAGTGTGGGGCTTGATCAGCTGAGAGGTGGTGGACATGCAGCCTTCGCAGGATGGGCAGGCGGACTCTTCCTCTCAGTTGGTCACTCCTGGAGTGACTGACGACTGGCAGGAACAGGTTGCTCGGCCGCACGACTGCCTCCGCCTTCTCCCCATCCCTCTGGCTTCTGGTTTAAGAAAGCACACACCCCTTCTGGCTCGTGTGTGCCAGATTTTTTTGTGGGGCAGCAACAGTGGGGCATGCGAAGCTGCCCGCCCCTCAGTTCACCCAGTCTGACTTGCTCAGGCGAGTCAGAGCAGTATGGGGTTGGGAACGTATCTCACCTGCTGCTTCTTTCCTTAAAGTGGCGAAGAAGAGGCCAAGATACATTTCCGACATTGTGATATATCAGCAAATCACGGTGTTTAGCTGCTGGTGTTTAGCGCGGGTGGCGCTGTGGGTTAAACCACTTTGCCACTTGGGATTGCCGATCAGAAGGTCAGCGGTTCGAATCCCTGCAACAGGGTGAGCTCCCGTTGCTCGGTCCCGGCTCCTGCCAACCTAGCAGTTTGAAAGCACGCAGTGCAAGTAGATAAATAGGTACCGCTCCGGCGGGAAGGTAAACAGCATTTCTGTGCACTGCTCTGGTTTCGCCAGAAGCAGCTTAGTCATGCTGACCACATGACCCGGAAAAAACTGTCTGCGGAAGCAGACAAACTCCGGCTCCCTCGGCCTGTAAAGCGAGATGAGCGGCGCAACCTCAGAGTCGTTCGCGACTGGACTTAATTGTCAGGGGTCCCTTTACCTTTACCTTTATGACACAATGTTAACAACCAGGTATCACCCGGCCCTAACAGCCAGACACCTTCATTTGCCCCGGCCGCAACAAAACATGTCTGTCTGGGATCAGTCTCTATAGTCAGAGCAGGTGCTTTAACCTTCTAACAGTTTGACTTCATCCACAAAGACACACTCCTCCATGGTCTGCCAAGATGGATGCCAACCTGGGCATATGGCCATCCTGTCTGGGGCTGATGAAAGTTGAAGTTGAACACCATCTGGAAGGCCATGGATTCCCCATCCTTTGATGTTGTCCACTGGATCTTTCCACATTTCAGTATATATCTATTACACAGGAGCACAGCTCTTATATATCTGCCTACATAGTTTTTTCTCTTTTGTCCAGAGTGTTCAGCAGTTGATGGTGGCTACAACATCACCCAGATTTAACTGTTCCAAAGAGATTTCCAGCAGAGTAGTCTGTTGTTAAGCTGGCGTTTCTCCTATGGAGGTACACATTATGCATTTAAAGCACATGACTTTCCCCAAAGAATCCTAGGAACTGTAGCTTGGTGCTGGGAATTATAGTTCTGTGAGGGGTTAAACTGCAGTTTCCATGATTCTTTGGGAAAAGTCACGTGCTTTAAATGTTTGGGATGCACAAAGCCAAACACTCCTTTATGGGGATTAATAAAATCAGTGCCTACAAACATAAAAATATATATAGAAAAAGTAAAGAGAGACCTGCCATTTACACTGTCTCTTGAGAAAAGAAGCAGAATGACTTTTTAAAAAGCAAAGAAGCAATTAACCTGTGAAACTCCTTGTTACAGGGTTTTGTGACATATAAAATAGTGTACCAAAGAGACCACTAAAGGCATGGAATATAGGACGATAAGGAACTCTTGACCAAAAATGTGAAGAGACAGAAAGCTGTTCTCAAAGATCTGATTTCTGCAAATGGCAGCAAGCAAAGGGAGGAGCAGATCTCTCCCTAAATGTTAACAGTCCATCGAGTGTGATGGATTGTTTGGTCCATCCCTACGAGAAACCCATCCTGTTGTTCTTCTGAAGTGAATTGGAACAGTTGAGCACTGCATAATCATCTCAGTGTGGATCCAAAGAATGCTTTATTTTTCTCAAATAGCAGCCTCTCTCGGCTGCATGGCAAACTGTTTTTGAAATGAAGGGGGAGTTTCGAAAACAATTCGTGATATGGCACGATGGCCAGCTGTTCAAAGGAAAAGGAGAAAAATAAATTCTGCTGGGGTAGCACAAGGCCCTCGTGTCAACTTAAGCTGCTCTCTGGCTCCTGACCTGTGTCATGAATACATTCATATGAATCGTCCGATTTCTCTGCATTTGAGATGTTGCTCTATCTGTGTTGATGGGCAGCTGAAATTGGGAACTCTGTGTCTGATGTGATGTAAAAATCCTGTCTGTTGTGTTGTGTTCTGAATGCCACAGTCATAGGCAGCGGATCACTTGATTTTGCAAGGTACTGAATGATCAACAGATCCACACATAGGACCCAGTCTTATGTCTTTATGTGGTGCAGTTCTGCAGTGATAAGTTTTTTTGTCTTTTTAAGTCCAAACAAGTAGTGACTGGCCATTTCCCCCCTTTTCTCAGGGCATCTTCTTGTTGTTCACCTTCCTTTTGATTTCTTGAGATGGAGAGCTCCAGGCTGTTTAGGAGGTCAGAGGTCAGAGCGCAGGTGTGAGTCTATTCTCCTCACCCCACACCCCATCCTATAGACACCTCCCTTTGATCTCTCTCACAAATTTCCCAGCACAAAGAGTCGAAGGAATTCCCCAGGGAGCAATGGCACCATCCCTTCTTGCCAAGATTTTAGAAGTGGGTTTCTCAACTCACGGGTCACAGACCAAAAATGAGTCAACAGGATGTGAAAAAGGACAATGCTTGTTGTGTTTTGTTTTCCCCAATTCCTTGGCTGTGAGAATTCGGCTGGGTTTTCTACGCGGTACCTGACTCCAGAAAAACAAAGATCAGCATTAAGTGGTCTAGATTCCAGCACAATTTGATGACACTTGAATTAAGTTTCATTCAGGGCAATATACTTAAGTAACATCGTCTCAAGGAAAGCTACGGTAGAAATTTTTGCGAGGGTTGGCCCCAGTCTTTAGGCTGAGTGACACAGCCTGCCACAGATGGTGGATTTTGGGGGAAGCATTAAAGACCAGCACGTTTTTTATGGGGGGTACTATTATTTACAGTAATCATATTCATGTTTACTCACGACTACGTTCCACTGAACTTCCAATTACTGTATAGGGAGCCGTGGTGTTTTTTATTACATTTTACTGCCACTGGAGGGGGCACCATATGACTTCTGGCTCACCAAACTTTCTTGGGCTTGCCTCTCTCTGAGGACCAAGCAACACTCTCTCAAATTGGACTCCAAACAACGAGGAAAAGCACACGTGCCCTTTTTAAAATGAGAAAAGCTCCTCGTTTCAAGTGTGGATTGTGACCTCATGAGATGGTTGGGTTTTGAACCGTTCCCAAGGAATTTTGGTTACAATCTCAGAACTGGACACAGAGACTTATTTAATACCTAGACAGAGTCCCTACCGCGAGCCAGGAGGAAAGAAGGATATAGGTAGCATGTGAAGTAACCCCTGTCAGTGTAGAGAATACAGTCGTACCTTGGTTGTTGAACACCTTGGTACTCGTCTGTTTTGGCTCCCGAACGTCACAAAGCCGGAAGTGACTGTTCCGGTTTGTGAATGTTCTTTGGAAGCCGAACGTCTGGCGGGGCTGCCGCGCCTTTGTTTCCGAACATTTTGGAAGTCGAACGGACTTGGCTTCCTTTCGAATGGCTTCCATTCGACTTCCGAGGTACCACTGTACAGTGGTACCTCGGGTTACATACGCTTCAGGTTACATACACTTCAGGTTACAGACTCCACTAACCCAGAAATAGTGCTTCAGGTTAAGAACTTTGCTTCAGGATGAGAACAGAAATCGTGCTCCGGCAGCACGGCAGCAGCAGGAGGCCCCATTAGCTAAAGTGGTGCTTCAGGTTAAGAACAATTTCAGGTTAAGTACAGACCTCCGGAACGAATTAAGTACTTAACCTGAGGTACCACTGTACTGAGTTAGGTGGACCTAATGATCTGATTCAACATAAGGCAGCTTCTTATGAAAACCTAAGTGGTTTGGCTTTGGTACTCAAAATGGCTGGAACCTGGTCAAGAAGAATATGAGTCCTTCTGTACATTATATCAAGTTTCACCACATTCTGTTTCAAAGCACAGTACAGAGAACATCCTGTGAGGAGACTAGACAATGCAGTCTCCTCATACTAAAACTGCAGCTCTGAGGGAGGATCTGTGTTAGACAACTTGCCAGAAAAAAGGCGTGACATAAATATTGCAGTAAAGTTGCAAATCTATGGCAGGGATAGACAACGCGGTGCCCTCCAGATGTGTTGGAATATAACCCCCATTATGCTTGACCGATGGCTGGGGTTGATGCGCTTTAAAGCCCACAATTTCTGGCCTTTGGCCTAAGGCTTTTCTATATAAGAGCTTGCAAGCTTGAAAGTTCATTGGCTCAAGGGAGAAAAGTGGCAAAGGATAAGGACCATAGCTCTAAGAACAGACTACATTTTTTGCATGTAAAAGCCCCAGGTTCAATCCTGAACTTCTCCCAGTTAAAAAGAATGGGAAAGACCTCTGCAGAAGAGACGCAGCAAATCAGGATAAAAGAAGGGCATTTTTTCAGCCGAAACTCCATGGAACTCATTGGGCGCCATTTGCATTCTAAGAGAATGAGAGAGGTGTTCATGGTGAGTTACCACGCTTCTTTTTCTAGAAAAATAACATGGGGTAAATGGTACAAGGGGAGATGGAACAATGGTCTGCCTCTTAAGACAGCGCCTTTTATCTAGGACCTGTAAAAAGGAGGTCTGTGTAGCAGGCTGTGCTGCCTTTCCCGTTCCTCTGATCAATGATGATGATGATGATGATGATGATAATTTATACCCCACCCATCTGGCTGGGTTTCCCCAGCCACTCTGGGCAGCTCCCAACAAAATTAATGATGATGATGATAATGAAGGGATAAAACATCAGACATGAAAAACTTCCCTAAACAGGGCTGCCTTCAGATGTCTTCTAAAAGTCAGACAGTTGTTTATTTCTTTGACATCTGATGGGAGGGCGTTCCACAGGGTGGGCGTCACTACCGAGAAGGCCCTCTGCCTGGTTCCCTGTAACGTCGCTTCTTGCAGTGAGGGAACTGCCAGAAGGCCCTCAGAGCTGGACCTCAGTGTCTGGGCTGGACGATGGGGGTGGAGACACTCCTTCAGGTGTACTTTAGGGTTTTAAAGGTCTACTGCCTGGACCAAGGATGGGGTGTGTGAGAGACAGATCTGCTCTGTTGCTGTGTGGCTTGAATATGCCAAATTATACCTGAGCCTCATCAAAGGCTCTCTGAGGAAAGGTTTGCTTGCACTGGAAGTTACCTAATTCTACCTGCTTTGGATGAGTTGTGCTTTAGAAGGCGGCCTATTCTATTTTAAAAATAAAACAATAGTATGATTTGGGTTCCTTTGGCTGAACTGAATATCTGCCTTTGGTTGTCTGCATCTGCTCTGTGTTGTTCTTCCTTATGTTCATATGGGGTATAGATCCCCCCTTTGTTTCTTTATAATCTTTCAGAGGACATGTGCCTCTTGTGCGGCTTGCAATACAACTAGCATCTCAGTGCCAAATTCTTGCTGCGGAAGCAACTGGGCTTCTCTCCCCACCCCATCAGGTGGAAAATAGATTCACCTGGGCATATATATAAAGTCCTGATTAGTTCAGTAAGATTTACTCCCTTGTAGGTGTGTAGAAAGGGACGCGGGTGGCACTGTGGGTTACACCACAGAGCCTAGGGCTTGCCAATCAGAAGGTCGGCGGTTCGAATCCCCACGACGGGGTGAGCTCCCGTTGTTTGGGCCTTCTCCTGCCAACCTAGCAGTTCGAAAGCACGTCAAAGTGCAAGTAGATAAATAGGTACCGCTCCGGCGGGAAGGTAAACGGTGTTTCCGTGCGCTGCTCTGGTTTGCCAGAAGCGGCTTAGTCATGCTGGCCACATGACCCGGAAGCTGTACGCTGGCTCCCTCGGCCTATAGAACGAGATGAGCGTGCAACCCCAGAGTCGGTCATGACTGGATCTAATGGTCAGGGGTCCCTTTACCCTTTAACCTTTTTAGGTGTGTAGAAGTTGCCTTTTAACTTACACTGTTGGAAGAAAGACTAGTAAAGTAGTAAAGTTTGTGCTTTTCTTTGGAAATCGGGCATTGGCATATGGGTCCAATTTGTTTTAGCTTAAATGGAAGGGGTCAAGAGGGAAGGGTTTGGCCCACTGATACCCAGGAGTCCCTGGAAACCTGAGGCTGGCTCTGCATGCTTCTCTATGTGAAGCGTTTGGAGATTTTGTTGGACACCTGTCAAAACGTCATAAAATCATTGAATTGTACAGCTGGAAGGGAACCCAAGGGTCATCTAGTCCAGTCCCCTGCATTACAGGAATTCTGCCCACAGCCCTCCCAGGGTGGACTTGAACCACCAGCCTTCTTAACAACCAGACACACTGGCCCATTGCGCCACAGAAGGGCACATCGTTATAACATGGATCCATTGTTCGAAATTCCCATTGTTCTAGGCACATTTTGCAATGGGGAATTTCATTAGCATGAGCAGTTTCTGAGCTCTGGGCTCAGTACTGTGGCTAAGATTTTAGATTAAAACTGCAGAGTGGAAGGAAACGAGGACCTTTTTCTGCCTCCCCACTTCCAGCTGCTCTCTGAAGACTTGAGAAGAGACCCTCTTAAGACTATTAGGGGAGTGGGCAAAGGAAAGACTAGACCATGTGAAAAATAAACATAATATTTTAGCTGCAGTTCATTTGTTTTCAGCTTTGTATTCTTGTTATTAAAAAAGCGTGCCTAGACATTCCGTTGTTACGCCCATAACCCAGGCTTAAGGTGCCATTTCCCTCCTTGCTTTCATATCTAACACTGCACGGATCCTATCTGAGTCAGGTGAGCCACAAAGTGTAAGTGGCCATATTTATTTTGGGTAAGTTCCCTGTCTGAAAGGCCCTTGCTGATTCAGTCAGTAGGAAGAGGTTGTATCTTCCAATATCCTTCTGTTTGTTGATTGGAAATACAGTGGTACCTCGGGTTACAGATGCTTCAGGTTACAAACGCTTCAGGTTACAGACTCTGCTAACCCAGAAATAGTACCTTGGGTTAAGAGCTTTACCTCAGGATGAGAACAGAAACCGTGTGGCAGCAGCAGGAGGCCCCAGGTTAAGGACAGTTGCTTCAGGTTAAGAACAGTTTCAGGTTAAGAACGGACCTCCAGAATGAATTAAGTTCTTAACCCGAGGTACCACTGTAGTGCTGGGAATTCTCTGTCGGAGATCTTTAGGCTCACCCCTGCTACAGAACGATTGTTCCTAAAGGAGACAAAGTGATAGTGGAACCACTTATCTGTAATGCAGACAAAGTGACAGATGGTTCCTTGTGTTCTAGGCAAGAAATGAACTAGACCAGAGGTCACCATTGTGGTGCCCATGGGTGTAATAGTGCCCTTGAGGTCTTCCCTTGGCACCCACAAAGGCTCTGAGACCCCCTCTCACTGCCCTTGCCCTTTTCTCCCTTAAAAGGGGCATAGAACTGAAGGAGGAAGTTGGAAGAGTGACCCGCTTTCCCACTTCCTCCTTCACGTCTATGTGCTTTTTGAGGCTCGGGTTAATTCTCTTGGATCCGACTTTTACCTAGCTCCCTTGGAAAAGCAAAGCAGATTCCCACATTGTTAAGTTGTGGGTGAACATATCAGACGACACAGCGATTCTTCAAACAGCTCTTCTTTATTCAGATGCCAGAACAGAACTGAATTGAGGAGCTCAGTCAGCCTGCTTATATAGAGCTCCAGAACAATGTAACTGTTGCCATTTTCTAAAACTATCCAATCACTGAACGTCACTTTCGATCCTTCATTTGCATACAAACTATCCAATCACTGAACATCACTTTCGATCCTTCATTTGCATAACTATCTACAGTATCCCCCTGCTGGCCCAGGGTGAGAACTTCAGTACATAACACACATAGATAAGATAAGATAAACTTTATTCTCATTAGCCAACAGCCATAGCAACATAAAACAAGCAATATATACAAATAAAATATATAAAATATATACAGATAAAAAAAGACATCAGTGGGTAAAAAGGGCAATCAAATGGCCAAGATTATCGTTCAGATAGTGGCCCTTAATCTCATTGCACCCTCGATAAACCTAGCAACCTTTGCTGTTGTCTGATCATTTTGGTCTGATAAAAGAAAGAACAATGTGGCCTCAGATGGGTGGCCTGGGATGGTAAGTATGAGTGGGTTAGTGATCTCATTCCTCAGATCTTTATAAAGCGGACAGGACAGGAGAACATGAGCCACTGTTTCCAGATTGCCATCTCCACAGGGGCAGAGTCGTTCCTCAGTTGGAATCTTTTGGCATCTGCCCTCAAGTACGGCAGAGGGCATCACATCCAATCTGGCCAGTGTGAAGGCACGTCTGTATTTTGGGATAGTTAATTTATACAAATATGGTGCCAGGAAATCAATATTTTCACTCTTTCTCTTATGGGGAGAGAAGTAACAAGAGGGGATGTGACCTGTGGCACTTTCCCCCCAAATCCAGTTGTGCCGATGAGCCTTAAATCTTGGGCGAGCCCTGGACCAAACTCTTCATGCCATCCTAGTGTGCCCAAGTGCCTTCATATTTTGTGAGTAACTGGGAGTCCTGGCGTTTCTCGCTTTTCCTAGGGCTGAAAGGGGAGGCAGTGGTGCTTCCTTGCTTGGCACCTTGCCCAGCCCAGTAGCCAGTAAGATGTGATAGCCAACCTTCCCCAAAGCCATTTTGGCCTACCTCCGGCCCCATTGGCTTGCCTGTGATCCGAAGGGGCTTCTGTTTTTTGCTGCAGAAGCCAGCAAGAATCTCCAGTCTGTTTGAACAGGCCACATTTGGCTCGGGAGAAGCAGATTTCGGGAGTGTAAGGCTAGGAATGTTTGCAGAGAATCCCAAGACGACGACAACAACGCCGGCAAATTAAAACGGCGCTGCCAAAATTGTGGGACACCAGACCTGTGTGAATAAGCCTGGCACTGAATGTCCCAGGAGAGTCTGTAGCCAGCAGGACTCTATTGATCTTGTCTGTGGTGAAAGCAAATGGATGCTAATGCCTCCCCACTCCAAGAAAGGTCCTGTCTCCATTTGCTGGTGATCTCGAGTCTGGGATGGGCTTGCTGTCTCCTCTCTTGGTTTTCTCAGAGTCCAGGAATGTCTCCAGGACACTGCAGAAAACCCACAAGCTGAAACCAACGAGCAAAAGTGAACATGACCTTGTTAGAAATGTAGCTGGTTCTACAGCTATGGGATTTGAAAGAAGGGCATAGCGATGCGGAGGCTGTTGCCAGGGAGCACATCACTCGTTCCGACTCCTCCCAATCATGCCTTCATTGGATCAGGAGGGCAATCAGTGTTCATTGATTTATTCGTCATTTAAATGCTACTTTCTCTGCCACGATGGTGGTGCGAAAATCAGGGCCTCCTGTGCCTTCAGGGTACGGTTTGTAGGCACTTGAGGCTATTGCCCACTGGATAAGAAACCAACTGGATAGCTCAGTTGGTTAGGGGATGGTGCTGATAAAGCCAAGGTTGCAGGTTTGATCCCCATATGGGACAGCTGCATATTCCTGCATTGCAGGGGGTTGGTCTAGATGACCCTCAGAGTCCCTTCCAACTCTACAATTCTGTGATTTATGATTCTATGAAACAAGCCTTGCTGAAGCTTGGCAGGTCTTGGCCCGGTCAATGCTTGGATGGGCGACCACCTGGGTGCTGTGTTTATGCTGCCTTGGGCTCTGTGATGGAAGGAATGTCAAATATAAATGCAAGAAAAATGTTTAATAAATAAATAAAACATCAAAATCAATCACCAGGGACACTTTTTACAGTTTAAAATTGGTATCAAAATAAACACAGCCCAAAAGACTCCAGCAGAAATCCTGGCCAACCCCACTACCCAAACAGTTCCAATAGTCCTTAGCCAACATGCAGCTCCTTCTGAAAAGTCATGTGACCAGCTTGTGTCAAAAAGCCAGTAGAGACGTAGCCAAAATCGCTTCCGTTGGCACTGGATTCTGCAAAGTAGGTGCTGCTACAGAGAAAGCCTCGCTCCCTAGCGGAGATGGGGGATCTGTATCCCTCCAGACGTTCTTGGTCTCCAGCTTGCATCAGACAACATGGCAAATAGCCAGGGGTGATGGGATTTGGAGTTCACCAACATCTGAAGAGCCATAGTCTCCTGATCCCTATGGAAGTATCAAGTTCCCAAAGAGGTCCCAAAGAATGAGCAGATTTATACTGCTGTCCAACTCTGGTCAAAGACAAGAGGAACCTATGACTTTCCAGATTTTGTCAGACTATAACTCCCATCATCCTTGATCACTGGTGATGCTGGCTTGGGCTCATGAAGACCAGCAACGCCTGCAGGGCCACAGGTTCCCTGCTTCTGCAATTTCAGCCAAAGCGATTTCAGTCCCCAAACCCTCCTCTGAACTCTGAGGCTGTTTCAAATCGAGTGTTGAATGTGCATTGTTTGTTGACTTGATAATGTCAGTGTATATTTTATTGCTGTGGTTTATCGAAACATTTTGTGAACCGCTCTGGGACTTCTGGCACGGAAATTTCATAAATGAAAACGCACTACAATAAATGCTCAGAGAGAGGCAACACCAGAAGATGTGGACTATGAACAACAAAAGAAGGCTGTTGCCTTTGTGTCTTGCTTGTAAGCTTCTCAGAAGTATATGTTGGGAAGAGAAAGCTAGACAAACCTTTGGTTTGTTCAAGAAGGCCTTTTCTAGTGTTCTTAACACTCAGTCAGTTGGGTCAATATATTGGCTTTAAAAGCTGGGAGGTGAATAAGTCATTCCTTCACTCTTCCTTTCACACAAACACCAAGTGATCTACTAAGCCTCTAACCATAGTTTCCCACTTCCACCTGAATCAGGAAAATGTGGGTAGCAGCTTCGGAATAAGCCAGGATATTAATCCAACTTCAAACCAGGGGTCAATACCCTATCTGGTTACAAAGCTTCCTGATACAGTGGTACCTCAGGTTAAGTACTTAATTCATTCCAGAGGTCCGTTCTTAACCTGAAACTGTTCTTAACCTGAAGTACCACTTTAGCTAATGGGGCCTCCTGCTGCTGCCGTGCCGCCGGAGCCCGATTTCTATTCTCATCTTGAAGCAAAGTTCTTAACCTGAAGCACTATTTCTGGGTTAACGGAGTCTGTAACCTGAAGCGTATGTAACCTGAAGCGTATGTAACCTGAGGTACCACTGTATAGATAAACTGGGTTAATGGAAAACTTCTAAGTTTGCTGGCACATGCTGTGAAAGGAAGATCAAGTGGGCTGTGTGTTTGCCTCCCTATTGATTTGCTTCCAGCTTTTCAGAGGACAGGCTGCTCAGTCCAGGTTCAGTTTGAAGAACCCTAAGAAGGGAGCAGTGGTCATCTAGCCCAACCCCCTGCAATGCAGGAACTTTTTGCCCAATGTGGGGCTCAAACACACAACCTTGAGACTAAGAGTCTCATGCTCTACCGACTGAGCCATCTCACTCACCAGCGTTTGGGCTCCTGGACAGTAGGCTGAGCAGGAACACAGTTCACCTGGTCACACCTGGTGAGCTGTATTGCATCTCTACTTAAATTCTATTAATTATTTCTAAATGTGCCTCTTTCTATTTAATTTCTATTAAGTATTTTTAAATGTGCACCTAGACATATAAATTAGATTTTGCACATTTTATACAGATTGTCCTCTTTAGGGGTGATGCGTTTCCTAAATAAGTGGCTATGCTAGGACTGTACTACTGTATCTCCTTTCAGGCTATACCCAGCTTACAATGTAAGCCACATTTATGGGTCCCTACTGAGGCCAAGGGACGCGGGTGGCACTGTGGGTTAAACCACAGAGCCTAGGGCTTGCCGATCAGAAGGTCGGCAGTTCGAATCCCTGTGACGGGGTGAGCTCCCGTTGCTCGGTCCCAGCTCCTGCCAACCTAGCAGTTCGAAAGCACGTCAAAGTGCAAGGAGATAAATAGGTACCACTCCGGCGGGAAGGTAAACAGCGTTTCCGTGCGCTGCTCTGGTTCACCAGAAGCGGCTTAGTCATGCTGGCCACATGACCCGGAAGCTGTATGCCAGCTTCCTCGGCCAATGAAGCGAGATGAGCGCTGCAACACCAGAGTCAGCTACGACTGGACCTAATGGTCAGGGGTCCCTTTCCCTTTCCCTTTACTAAGGCCAAGTCTCACTGCGGTGATAAACTTATCCTTCCCCCTCACATTTATTTTTCACAGGGACAGGCTCATATAGCCCAGGTTTCCCACCTCACTAGGCCTAAGTTACTGAAAGCTGGTCAGCCAGATGGTAGGGCTGTAAAAAGGAATTTGTTGCATTGCCTCTTCTATGCTTGCCAGAATCTGCACCCACATTCTGAACAAGCCAGTCTGGTTGAACAAATTGGCCATTGGGTGATTGAGCAATGGGGTGTTTTGATGAGTACATTATCTGCTTTTCACTAAGTTGTTGCTGCAGTGACCGAGGTCACCTGGCAGACTGCGCTCCACCCTTAGTTGCATTGTCGTTTGAGAACCTTATCTCTAATCCTGGGGTAAACAACTTTCTTTTGGCTGATGGTCAAGTTAGGATTTCTAAGTCAGTGCCATGGGCCCACACTTGACCACACCTCTCTCCCTTCTCCCAGCTGAGCCACCACGGAAAGAGGGAAAGTGTGCACACAAATGTCACTTTTCCAAGGGATCTGGGCAAAAATCAGATCTAGTGAAATGAACCGGAGCTTTGAAAAGCATAGAGATCTGAAAAAGGAAGCAGGAAAGAGTTTACATTTACAGTGTTTACATTTCTTCCATTGAAATCAGTGTGACTTTAAAGAGCATAACACTTTTGGCTAGGTCTTGCTCCTAGCTTTCACAGTTGATTTCTCCTTGTGTTGACCTTGCTCGAAAGATTCACTGACAACCCCTGGTTTTTAATTGGTGTGTGTCTCTGACGCAGGAGGCGGGCTTGAACGATGAAGCCCATCTGCGTTTTGCCTCACCGTAAAACTGCTACCTTTTGACCAAAAGTTTTACAAAGTCCGTTTTGCAAAACAACCCAAAAAGCGCATTTTCCAGCTTATTGTGGGCCCTGTTGACTTGTTATGGTTGGAAAAGACAGCCTACCCTGTCAGCATGACCGGAATCCTCATAAAAACAGCCCCAACTCAGGGAGAAAGAGAGGGAGAAAGGGATGGTATAAACCACAAATAACGAAATATGAAACATAGAAAAACACAGCTTCTAAGATGACAATTTCTCTTCAGGAGCAAACAAATTCCGAGCCAACTACACAACGAGCAGGAATAGAAATTACACTCCGCTGCTCCAGCAGGGTAGGAATCTACTAATTGATTTCAAGGCAAGTCGCTTGCTGGCTTTTGCAATAGAAGGCCTATGACTCATTGCTCATATTTGCTAGGCTGTAGCCCTAGTTCGAAAAGTCCCGAGGCAGTGGAAGAAGTTGCCACTGCAGAGCCTTCTGTCCTGTTCCCTTCCCAGGCTCTGTTGCTCACTGTCCTCCCACAGCTGCCACAGGCATTTAAAGTCCTGTTTGGCTCAGAGGATGGAGGAAAAGTAAACAGTGGGAACCAGGAAGGAATTGTGCAGAAGGCACAGTGATGGCTTCCCACTCAAGGTAAATGCCAGTTCTCTGGATTCCTAGCCCAACCCAGCAGGGCAGGCTGAGATTCTGGCAGGACAGCCTTCGCCAACCTGTTGTCCCTTAGGTGTTGTTGGACTACAACTCCCATCAGCCTCAGCCGTCCTGGCTGATGGGAGTTGTAGTCCAAAACAGCTAGAGGGCACCAAGGTGGTGAAGGTTGTGCTAGGTTAACAATCTTAAAGAAGAGCTAGTGGTTAAGTACTTAATTTCTTTGACTGAAACAAAAATAAAGACTTGGGTTTGTGCTTATTTGAAAGTCCAGGTCATCTCAGACCACAATGGCCTTCCCTTCTAAATGCAG
The DNA here is from genome assembly GCF_964106645.2 of Podarcis pityusensis. Classification (NCBI taxonomy): domain Eukaryota; kingdom Metazoa; phylum Chordata; class Lepidosauria; order Squamata; family Lacertidae; genus Podarcis; species Podarcis pityusensis. The sequence goes on from NC_138029.1 coordinate 16,099,372, forward strand.
ATAGGTAGGGGCTTCCACAATCCATGGTGGTGAATAGTTGACATATTAGATGTGTCTTCGTAGGCTCCAGTGATGAACTCCTTCCATACTAAACAGTCTTTGGTACTGATCCCTGGGGACGCGGGTGGCACTGTGGTCTAAACCACTGAGCCTCTTGGATTTGCCAATCAGAAGGTTGGCAGTTCGAATCCCCATGATGGGGTGAGCTCCCATTGCTCTGTCCTGGCTCCTGCCAACCTAGCAGTTTGAAAGCATACCAGTGCAAGTAGATAAATAGGTACCGCTGCGGCGGGAAGGTAAACGGCGTTTCCGTGCGCTCTGGTTTCCGTCACAGTGTTCCGTTGCGCCAGAAGTGGTTTAGCCATGCTGGCCACATGACCTGGAAAGCTGTCGGTGGACAAATGCCAGCTCCTTCAGCCTGAAAACGAGATGAGCGCCACAACCCCTATAACCGCCTTTGACTGGACTTAACCATCCAGGGGTCCTTGACCTTTTTTTTACTGATTCCTGGCCAGTGGCGTAGCGTGGGGGGTGCAGGGGGGGCCGGCCGCACCGGGCGCAACATCTGGGGGTTAGGGTTAGGGGGCGCAAATCCAAGGGTTAGGGGGCGCAAATCCACGGGTTAGGGGGCGCAAATTACTTGCCTTGCCCCGGGTGCTGACAACCCACGCTACGCCACTGTTCCTGGCTCAAATTCAAGCATTGCTTGTTTAACGTCAGATCACTTGCTTCCCTTGAGCTACACAGACTTCCTTTCCATGGCTTACAAGGCCTTCCATTCCTTCTGGGGCGCCCATGTGTTCTACTTTATAGAGAACAGTCCTCTATTTGAAGGGCTGACAGGGGGACAGTCCTCTATTTTTCTTTCGTTCTTTCTTAACCCTTTACTCTCCAAGCAGTGCACAGTAAGATAAAATAGAGATAAAATCGGCTAAAACTGATCATAACATTGAAAAACTGACTTAAGACAACTGCTGAAGTTTTTTTGAGGCCTTCAGCATTTTTAAGGAGTCCTGTATTTGAATGGCTGTTTGCTTGAAGGCTGTTTCAAAGATATGGAACCCTAAAGAAGGGAGGAGAGCAAAAATGGGATTTTGAAGTTGTCCATCGACAGCCAACTGAGCAGACACAGAGGTCACACCTAGTCAGCCTTTCCCACTAGGATGTTATACAGGTATTCTAGTAATTATTTCTACATTTGACTCTGTGAATATAAATCAGCACATGCAAAATTTATGCAAACATCTCGTTTTGGTGACACAAAACTGGACAATTTAGTTCTTCATTTGACAGCGCAAGGAACTGAGACTCAGTCAGCACCTGACTTGGAAGGGATCTGGCTTCCATTCAGCAGTGCCTGACCAACAGTCTATTAGGGTTCTTCAGGACTGCCGTCACCCAGTTCCTAGGTGCCGATATCCAACAACTGTAGCCTGGATCCAAAAGGGATATTCACACATAGTTCCGATTTGATACCACATTGTGCCACTCAAAAGTTGGCATGTGAAGTTTGGATTTCAAATTTTGTTTTGGATAGTGGCATTTGTTATCTCAAAATGTGAGTGTGTTGTTGTACACTTGTCAATAACATTGTAAAGACCATGAGCTCTTGATTTTTACCTCTCTATGATTCTGGGATTGTCAATCTTGGTGCGCAGTATTTAAAGGCATATGAAGATACACAATATGAGGGCAATAAATATTTCTTGTAAGAAGTGCTGGCAGCCAACAATGGCAGCCCTATGTTAAGTTCTCCCTCTCTCCCTTTGGATGTTTTGCTGTGCTGTCCTGGCCGGGGCTGATGGGAATTGTAGCCCAAAACATCTGAATGACAGCAGATTGGCAAAGGCTGACAAAGTGCAATTTACCTAGTATCCTGACAACCCATTGGTGGCAGCTAATAACATTGAGTTGGGCTAGAGAATCACACAACTTAACAATGTTAGGACACAAGGGATTCGTTCCTACATGTTATTTTTTTATGTTGAAACACTTTGGAATGCCTTGTGCTTGTACTTGTGGATAACACATCTAAATCTTTAAACAAACTCTTAGTAATGTCCCAGAATGTTTATGAACTACGAAAGTGGTGGTGTTGGCCAGTATCCCTGTGGGTCATGACCATCTCCAAAGTACTTTTTGTAAGTTGGAATTGAAAGGTCATCTAGTACAGTGTTCACCAACACTGGGTTCCCAGATGCTATTGGACTACAACTCCCATCATCCCTTACCATTGGTTAAGCTGGCTGGGGATGATGGGAGCTGGAGTCCAAAGCAACATCTGGGAAATCAAGGTTGAAGAACACTTATCTAGTCCAGGCATGTCCAACTCCCAAGAGATTGTGATCTACTCCCACTATAAAAAAACTGGCAGTGATCTACCCAAGATGGTGGCTAACTGCCCAAAGTTGTTGAGTTGTTTTTTTGGGGGGAGAGGCCACAATTTTTTCAATTTCTTGCTGGGGGGGGGGAAGTTATCACTTTCTGTCATCCCACAATCTACCTGCGACACCCCGGTGATCTACCTAGGACAGCCCAATGATCTACCAGTAGATCGCAATCTGCCTGTTGGACATCCCTGATCTAGTCCAAATCATAATAGACACTCCTGCATAAATTAGCCCACACCCTTGCTGCTTTGTGCGAATTATGTGCCACATGGTCAAAGAAGGGTGCAATATGAACTGGGCAATGTATCCCTTCCTGCAAGGAACTGCTTCATAAAAGGAAACTTGAAGGTTCCTTCCTTGGTGTAACTAGACCCAAAACGGTAGTCCTACACAGCAGGCAACTCTGAGACACATCAGAACCCAACTCACCCAACTGAAGCTGCTCCTCTTTTCCTGACATCTTCTGAGGACTGCCTTGGTCACAGCAGTCTCCTGAGCCACTAGGGAACATAGCTATCAACTTACAGATTTGAAAATAAGGGACCAGCAGCTTCAAAAATAAGGGATCAGCAGCCAAAATAAGGGATTTTAGTCAACCAGCAGCCAAATGAAGCCTCAAGTGGTGGTTCCCATAGCGCAGCAACCCGGCAAAGGGGATGCAGCAAGGAAAACCACCATCACCTCTCTGCTGGGAAGCTCTGAGCAAAGGCAACGTGGCCGATTTGATCGGCACAAGGCATGCAAGCTCCACCCCCAAGTTGTTCTTAGACTCCTTATTGGGTGAGCAACACAGCCAAGCAACACAGTTGGAGCCTCCCTCCTCCCTGGCCGGCAGGGAGGGAGGGAGGGAGAGGAGCTGCTTCCTTTGAATCCCGGGAAATTTAAGGGACATCATCCATAAGGGACAGCAGCGGGACATGGCGCTGGGATAAGGGACTGTCCCGCCAAATAAGGGACGCTTGACAGCTATGCTAGGGAAACATCCTTCTTCCCCCAAAGATTGACAGATGGGTGGTGTTGCTATAACTCGCGTGTTTTGTATGCAGGAAGTTCAGTCTCCAGGTGGGTCTGGGAGATAACCCTCTCTGATAGCCTGGATACTGTTGCCATCAGTGTAGACACTACTGGGCTAGCTGGATCAAGGATCTGACATGGTACCTGTGTACCTAATGGAACCCAGAGAAGTGGGCTTCACCATTCAGGTGAATGATGCAGAGGGAGATGGTCCAGCTGATGTATCCTCCACATCTTCCTTTCCAGGTTCTGCCCCCTCATCCTCTACCTCCATCTGCTCTTGTGGCAATAAAAAACCCTTTTTGGGGTGTTTGGAGGGGAGGATGAGTGGAAGGACTAGAATAGGTGGGAGGGGCAGCATTTACCACTCTGCCACTAACACTGAATGTAAAGTCCAGTTCCCCAGTATGTGACCTGGGAAAGCAACCCAATGCAGTTTAAATGGGCCCAATCCAGTTTCAATGTGAAGGAATATATTCCTCTATTTTTGTGCCAGTGCTCAAGTTAACTCCTATCTGGTAAAGGGAGTTCTCATGAATAATAATAATAATAAATAATAAATTTTATTTATACCAAGCCCTCCCCGGCCAGAGCCGGGCTCAGGGCGGCTAACAATAAAAAATACAGTAAAAACATAATGGGGAGGTGGGGGAAACAAAAAAACAAAACCAGTTTAAAATACAGGTTAAAATGCAATTTAAAATACAGCTTCATTTTAAAAGTAGCCCATAGATCACATAAAGGGAGGGAAACAGGCTGAGTCCAAGCCAAAGGCCAGGCGGAACAGCTCTGTCTTGCAGGTCCTGCGGAAAGAAATCAGAAATGAGACAGAGCGTTCCACCAGACTGGAGCCAGTGTTGAAAAGGCCCTGGCCCTGGCTGAGGCTAATCTGACTTCCTTAGGGCCCGGGACTTCTAGGGTGTTGCTATTTATGGACCTTAAGGTCCTCTGTGGGGCATACCAGGAGAGGCAGTCCTGTAGGTAGGGAGATAATGAACTAGTATTATTTTAGGGAAAGGGAAAGGGAAAGGGAAAGGGACCCCTTACCATTAGGTCCAGTCGTGGCCAAATCTGGGGTTGCGGCACCCATCTCGCTTTATTGGCCGAGGGAGCCGGTGTACAGCTTCCGGGTCATGTGGCCAGCATGACTAAGCCGCTTCTGGCGAACCAGAGCAGCGCACAGAAACACCATTTACCTTCCTGCCGGAGCGGTACCTATTTATCTACTTGCACTTTGATGTGCTTTCGAACTGCTAGGTTGACAGGAGCTGGGACCGAGCAACGGGAGCTCACCCCGTCACGGGGATTCGAACTGCCGACCTTCTGATCGGCAAGTCCTAGGCTCTGTGGTTTAACCCACAGCGCCACCCACATCCCAGTATTATTATTTAATTATTTATTAAATTAGGAAGAATATTTCGTCACGGAAATGTTCTAATTCTAGAAGAGGCTTCTCCTCTCTTGCTCATGGAAATGTTTTAAACACAAGCCTTGGTGACGGGATAAAGGGACTCCAAGCAGGGAGGCTCTCTAAGCCAGGGCTGGGTCCCCAAAATGCCAATGAATTCCCCGTTTACTGAGGCCAGCAGGACGAATGATCAAGGATGTTGGGAGTTGGAGTCTGGCCATATCTGGAGGGCCACAGGTTCCCAGCTCCTGCTTTTTAAGCCTTTGAGGGATTAACTGAGAACAGAGCGCATTTGATGTGTTTGATAATAGTAATAATAATAATAATAATAATAATAATAATAATAATAATGTGGTACCGCATGTCGGTCTTGGAAAACTGCTCATGTGAAACACCAGACTGAAAAACATAAAGAGGGCAAATGAAGAGGAAGTTGTTTGTGGGAGGGAAAGATCTTGGTTTAAAATGCCACAACATAATTTAATTAAAAGAAGCCATTAAGCGGGGCAGTGGGGGGAGGGAACCTGGGGAGATTGAAAACAGGAGTTGCTCAGAAGTCACAATAATAATAAGATGTTCAAAAGGAAGATTTAGATGGGTTACGATATAACTTGGCATCCCCCCCCCTTACACACTTACTGTTTGCTAGCACGGAAGTGTGTTTTTGAGCAGAGAGAGAGAGAAAGAGAATAGCTTTGAATAGGACAGTTACTGTTATAGGATTTTGTGCCATTTCCAGCCCCACAAGTTCTGCCGATCTCTGCATTGGCATTAGATGCCTACCTGAAGTAACTTAAATATTATTTATCTAGGCTTGCCAGCTTGCAAACCTGAGATTTCCTTCTCTCCTGCTAAACCTGATGATTAAGCCAGAGACGCCGTGGCCTCAGCTTCTCCTGCGTGTTCCTCTTATCCTTCCCTCTTCCTCCACTTCTTGTGGTCAAAATTGACCATACAACAGCTATTGCCTTGCTTGTTTTCTTGAGTTCCTCTTGTTCTCTGGTGTACAGTGATGACTTTACAAATAATGTCATGTAAATTGCATGGTTGTCTTAGTCTGTTCTCATCATTATCTTGAGCCTTGTTCTGCGTCTGTGAAGTTACACTGAGTTCTTTACTCTGAGAGGTTTTTAAAGCAGATGCATATGATTAATTCCCAAGGGCTAACATGAACCACTTATTGAAGAGGTAGAAAACATGGTCCCTTCCAGATGTTGCTGGACCAACTCCCATAAGCCCCAGCCAGCCCAGTCAGTGCTCAAGGGTGAAGAGTGCTGATGTTGACTGTCCCTAACTTACCATATTTTTCGCTCTATAGGATGCACCCAACCATAGGACGCACCTTGTTTTAGAGGGGGAGAACAAGAAAAAAAAATTCTCCCCCTCTCTGCTCAGCGCCCCTTCAGCAAAGTGGCAGGAGAAACGGAGCCCCTTCCATTTCTCCTCCCACTTGGCTGAAGGGGCGCTGCGCAGCTCTCCCTCTCTGCTGAAGCCAGGAGAGTCTTGCTCTCCCGGCTACAGCAAAAGGAACCTGAAGCCTGCGGAGCGCAGTGGGAACTCGCTCTGCGCTTCGGAGGCTTCGTGTTGCTATCGCTGAAGCCAAGGAGCCTGCATTCACTCCATAGGACGCACACACATTTCCCCTTAATTGTTGGATGGGAAAAAGTGCGTCCTATAGAGCGAAAAATACGGTAGGTCATACCCACATCATATGGGGAAGGCATGTGACTTCCCCAAAGATTCCTGGGAACTCTACTGCCCATCAGCCGATGAACAGTAAAACTGAAATCACAGCACACAGTGATGCCAGGCGTTTGACAGATCCACCTTCCAGATCCACTATCCGCCTTCTAGGCTAGAATCTGATCAGGATCTGGCTGGCAGACCCAAAAAATATTTTCCACTCCTACATTAGAGACTCATGATAGTATAAAATTGTGGAAGTTGATGGGTTGCGCTGGTTGTTTATTTGTTAAATTTGTATCCCACCCTTCATCCCAGGGCAGAAAACAACAAGGGATAGAGCTGTTGTAAAAATCTTAAAAACGATTTTAGTACAGATGCAGACTGGAAAAGGCTGGTTAAAAGAGGAAGATCTTCAGTAGGCAAGCGGAGGGCAGCTGCCATAATGCGAAGTGTCCAGCGTGGTGTAGTGGTTAAGAGCAGTGGACTCATAATCTGGTGAACCGGGTTTGATTCCCCGCTCCTCCACATGCAGCTGCTGGGTGACCTTGGGCCAGTCACACTTCTCTGAAGTCTCTCAACCCCACTCACCTCACAGAGTGTTTGTTGTGGGGGAAGAAGGGAAAAGAAGATTGTTAGCCGCTTTGAGACTCCTTGGAGTATTGATAAAGCAGGATATCAAATCCAAATCCAAACTCTTCTTCTTCCTACATTGTGTGGAACAGGTCTCTGGATAAGATGTTATGAGGAGCATGCACATTGTTGTGGTGAGAGGTAGGAGAGTGAGACTGCACTTGCTTATGGTCAGAACATGCACATGCTTTTCCTATGCCTTCATCTGAAGAGATACCAATGGCTGTGATCCCATGTGTGAATGTTCATCATGATGTACGAAAGAGGCTCTTCTCATTGGCTCCTCAGTCTTTCAGTCTCTGCTCGCCCAGTGGCAACTCTTTTGATGCAAACTGAGCGACGCCACTCATCCCCAATACCTGATCATCTTCCCCACCCAATATGGGATTGAGAACACATGCATGAGAGTCAGAAAAGGGCGAGTGAGATGCCTGTAAAACCCACTGGCAATTATCCCGCACACCATCACCATCACCAGTCAAACCTGTCTGCATCACCCGTACCGACTTCTGTGGCCCTCCTGTCTAAGCATAAGCTGAGGTTCTTTGGGTGCTGGTTTCTCTAAAAGGTAAAGGGACCCCTTACCATTAGGTCCAGTCGTGGCCAAATCTGGGGTTGTGGCGCTCATCTCGCTTTATTGGCCGAGGGAGCCGGCGTGCAGCTTCCGGGTCATGTGGCCAGCATGACTAAGCCGCTTCTAGCGAAACAAGAGCAGCGCACGGAAACGCCGTTTACCTTCCCACCAGAGCGGTACCTATTTATCTACTTGCACTTTGACGTGCTTTCAAATTGCTAGATTGGCAGGAGCAGGGACCGAGCAACGGGAACTCACCCTGTTGCGGGGATTTGAACCACCAACCTTCTGATCGGCAAGTCCTAGGCTCTGTGGTTTAACCCACAGCGCCACCCTGCTAGTTTCTCTACCACTCGCCAAATGCCATACATGTAAGGAGCAGCCATGGATGCTCGGAGGACATGGCACCCAGGGTAGAACTTCTTCAACCAGTGCTTTGTGTCAGCACGTCATGTGCAAAATGAAAGTGCAAATGCCTTCAATCTGATCAAGAGGCTCTGGCCTAAAGCCAGTGGTCTCGATCTCATGCTAATGAAGCAGAAGGCACAAATACAAATAGTGCGGCTGCGTAACCCACCCAAGAGAAACCATTGCAGCAGGGAACACAGTTGCCCACTGTTAAGATGTGCCAAGCACGCTCTCTCCCAACGTTTGTGGTTCTCCTGAAAGCCTGGCCTTTTGAAATGGAGATGTTTCGTATCGGCCTCAGCAACTTAACCTTTGTACCATTTCAACACAGTCTTTTTTTAGTCAGTGCAGTGGCCGCTACAAGCTTCGCCATGCAAGACAAATTAACGTAGCCCCCAAATACATTATCTTTCCCCTGCTGTTGTTGATCTTCCAAAGTTTTCAAAATACTTCTGTAGTTACTCCCTGTCTTGCAGAACCTTACCATGAGAATTGAGTTGGAGGAAGGGCCAGGGCCAAATTCAGGACGGGTGCCACACAGGGTGCAGAGTTGAGGGGGTACAAAACAACAACAACTACAACCCTATATTTATATGGGTACCTGCTGAGAAGTTCCATAAAAAAGCAACTGTACCAAAAGGAATTATTGTAAAAATAAAATTATTATTTTCCTGGGCGGAGGCAAGTTTTGTCCTTGCTCAGAATGCCATGGTACCAAAATCCATCTCTATATGGGGCTGTAAAATGCAAGTTTATACCAGGTCAGATTATTTGTCCATCTCACCCAGGGTTGTTTACTCTGAGTAGCACTGGATCCAGGATCACTAGCAGAGAGTCCTTCCCATCACCTGTTGCCCAGTCCTGTAATCCATAGGTTAAAGGGATTAAATATGGAATTAAGCATGAGACTTTCTCTATGCAAAGCATGCATTCTAACACTAGACTACAGTCCCTTCTTCCCTGTCTTGTAGTCTAGCAACATGTCTTAATGAGTGACCAGCCATAGTCTCAGGGAAGTATATAAGCAATGTGTGCCTTATCTCAAGGATAGCGAAATTTTGTCTCTCCAGGTGTTGGTGGACTGCAACTCCCATCATCCCTGACCATTGGTCATGTTGGTTGGGGCAGATGGGAACTTCCCTGTACCTTCTTTATACCTTACCGTCAATTTGGAAGAGATTACAGTTCAACTAATTGAAAATGGTTTTCATTTAGACAACGTGCTGTGGGTGTTCATAGTGTGGTCAATTCAGTCTTAGTTGGGTTGGGTGAATGAAATGAACTTTGTAGGTACATGCTAGAATTAAGAGTCAACAGTTTTTAAAGATAAAATTCATGCATTTACCCAGACTCATTTCTGATGTCAAAGAGACAGACGACAGACAGACAGAGACAGACAGACACTGTAATAGTATTTTTCCTTGCTTTTAGAAGCAGGGATTGAATTTCACCTCTGGCTGTGATGCCACAAGGTGAGATTTGTGAAACAGCCAGAATGAAATGCAAAACTACTTGAATTTCAAGTCTTTTCCAATTTTGTTTCTGGATACGAAATGGGGACCTTTTCCATGATACAGGGCATGAATTTTTCCAGTAAACCCAAAAAGGCCCTCCCTTTACTACCACAGTTATGTAACAACTAGGCACTGTATGGAAGCAGATTGCTGTTCCAGACCATATGGCTTACCATCTAATTGAAACCAACAGAACAAAGGGAAGGTGTGGACAGAATTTAACACAGCCAGCAGCCCAGAATAGGAACGGGAAAATTACCTGTTATGTAATGGTTCTGATTCTCTTGGTGAGTGTTGTTGGGGTGTGGAAAACATCTCACAGGAAGGTTGAACCCCATGGCGAATGTAGCTCACTGCTCAGTTCCAAGAAGGGGGAAGGTGACAGAAAAGCAGGTTATCAGCAACTGCAAAAACAACGAGACTAGTTTAATCCAAGTGAAGTTGTGCAAAAACGCCACATGTTTTCATGGCTCATATTCGTTTCAATAGGGTTTGCTCAATGACTTATCAGTATCATCACACAGTAGTAGCCTTGGCTGCACATCACTTAAAGCCATAAGCTAAACTAAAGATTTAAACTTAAGATGCTAGTGCATCTTGTCAAAATCGCAGGTCCTTTGCTCCTCTTCTGCTCTTGCTTCTGAAAGTTGTGTGCTAAGCCATGGTTTTATCTAAACCCGGCTCATGGTTTGTTTCTTTCCAAACAAACCATGAGCTGTAGCTAAGTCTTGTTCTTGGCTTACCGCTCCTGCTTTCGGGGAGACAAACCACAAGCCAAAGTTCAGACATCATGCTGAATAGTAATTTGTTTAATTTATTTATTTCATTAAATACGTACCGTATTTTTCATCCTATAGGGAGCACCGGCCCATAGGACGCACCTCGTTTTTTGGGGGGGGGGAAATGAATAAAAAAAAATTATCCCCCCCCCCAGCCGCGGCTGCAGCCCCAAGCCTTGCGGACACCCGCCCGAAGCACGGGGAGCCCTCCGGAGGGCTCCCCGTGCTTCAGGCGGCAGGCTGCTGCCCGCAAGCCTTGTGAGCCCGCGGGAACTCCCGCCGAGCTTGCAAGGCTTGCGGATAGCTTCCTGAAGCCTGGAGAGCTAGAGGCATTGGTGCGCACCGACCCCTCTCACTCTCCAGGCTTCAGCGAAAGCCTGCATTCGCCCTATAGGACGCACACACATTTCCCCTTCATTTTTGGAGGGGAAAAAGTGTGTCCTATGGGGCGAAAAATACGGTATATACTGCTCTTCCTTGAAGATCTCAGGGTGGTTCACAGCGTAAAATTACAAAATAAAAACACAGTACAGTAATCCCAAACAGTAACCACAAACTATATACAGTGGACGCTGCGGGTTGCAAACGTAATCCATGCGGGATGCATTTTCACAACCTGCAGTGTTTGCAACCTGCGTCTGCGCACACGCGGGTTGCAATTCTGCGATTCTGCGCATAGCACGATTTAGCGCTTCTGCGCATGCGCGACCGCCAAAACCCGGAAGTAACCCGTTCCAGTACTTCCGGGTTTCGGCGGTCTGCAACCCAAAAAAACGCAACCTGAAGCGTCTGTAACCCGAGGTGTGACTGTATTCAATTTCTCTTTGCCAAAGATTTTTGCTTTCTTTTTCTCTCTTCCCCACCCCCCTCCCACATCTAGGAAGAAAATTCCAATGGCTCCAGCCCCCTGGGAATGTTGACGGACACTTGCCACAAATTGGATTTGACCCTGTTGGGAAAAGCGGAGGGAAAGCTTGGGGAAGAAACCTTATCTTCTGGGTGTGGAGCCTTTTGCTCCAAAAATCTGGAGCGCGGAAGGCATGGGAGATTCCTATACGGCCACTTTCCCTAACGGGAATGGACTCCTGTCTCCTTCAGCAAGCCCTCAAGCTTCCACCACTTACAGCAATGATTACAGCCCGTTCTCCCATTCCTTCCCAGCCTCCCCAACATCTCAAGACCCATCATCCCTGTTGGTATCCAAAGGGCACCCTTCCTCCGACTGCCTCCCCAGTGTCTACACCTCTTTGGACATGGCACACCCTTATGGCTCCTGGTACAAAGCTGGCATCCACCCGGGCATCTCCACCGCCTCTAGCAACCCCACGGCATCCTGGTGGGACATGCACTCCAACAGCAACTGGCTGAGCTCCCAGCCCCAGTCAGATGGACTTCAGAGCTCCTTGCAGACCATGCCCAGCCAGGCTCCCATCAGCCCCCAGCTGCCCAGTTACACTTCCGAATTCACCACCTTAAACCCTGCTCCATACCCGGCTGTGGGCATCACTTCCTCGTCGCACCTTCTCCCTTCAGGTCAACATGTGCTGCCCCAAGAGATGTACAAGCCCAAGCCGGTGGCCAACAACTCCCTGATGGAAGGTGGGATCGGACTGAAGTCCGGAAGAGGCGGCTCCTTTGGGAGTACGGCAGGCCGGTCGACCTGCGACTGCCCCAACTGCCAAGAGCTGGAGAGGCTCGGGGCCTCGGCAGCCAGCCTGAGGAAGAAGCCCATCCACAGCTGCCACATCCCGGGCTGTGGGAAGGTCTACGGGAAGGCCTCGCACCTCAAGGCCCACCTGCGGTGGCACACCGGGGAGCGCCCCTTCGTCTGCAACTGGCTCTTCTGCGGCAAGCGTTTCACCCGCTCGGACGAGCTGGAGCGCCACGTCCGCACCCACACCCGGGAGAAGAAGTTCACCTGCTTGCTATGCAATAAGCGCTTCACCCGTAGCGACCACCTCAGCAAGCATCAGAAGACCCACAACGAGATGGGGGTAGGGAAGCCCCCCGAGGGTGAAGCAGAACGGGAAGAGGCGGCCGCAGTGGCCGGTTCTCCCAGCGCTGCCTTGCAGGACGGCCTCCCTGGAGACGATAAAGACGCCACCAGCCCAGAGCAGAGCAACCTGCTGGAGATCTAGGTCGCTGGTGCTGAGGGCTCCACCTTTGTTGCGTCGTACCACCGACACCCTTTTTTAAGACCTCTGAGCAAAATAATTTATTTCCCAGGGGAAAGCCCAGACACAGACCTCGTGCCAAACTTCACTTCCCCTCCAACCCCCCAAACGAACTTCGCTGAGAGAACCCTGAAGGTCCACGACTTTGTGGCCAAAGACACAAATATCCGAGCCAAAATCTTGAAGCTAAGTCTCCGGTCATCCTCTGGATGGTTACAACCAAAGCATGTCCCTGCCTTGGTCTTGGCATGGTCACTCAAGGGAATGGACAAGAAATCTGAAGTCGTGCCATGCAGAGTTGGCCAAATAGCAGGCCGGGCAGGAATAAAGTGGGTTTTTCTCAGGGTATGTATAGGAATCGCCTTTTGTCTAGCGTAACCCACTGAGGATTCAGTTGGAATCACCTCCTCTAACTTTGTGCAGTGAGCAGCAGTCTTGCAGCAGGTGGAGAGAAGAAGACGGTGAGAGGTCTGGAGCAGCTTTGAGACTAAGGTGGAATACCTGTCTCCACAGAACATACCCCTGGTCCAGAGCTCTTAAAGAGGCAAGCGTGATCTCTAGCTCAGGATATGGCAAATAGGCTTTATAGGTCCAGATTCGGAAGGGGCTGCTGTTCCTTTAAGAATGGCAAGCTGGGCAAATTCCACTAGAGGCGGCTTTTCAGGTACACTGCAGCACTGATAAGAAAAGCCATAACTGGTGGTACTCTTATAGGTACAGAAGCCACCTCCGAGTCTGGACATGCAGTTGACAGTGGGACTAATGGGAAGTAGAACTGACTGGTGGAGCATGAATAAATTTGAAGCCCTTTTATATGCAATTGGGAGCCATTGGTCGGGGATTTGTACAGGTAATGGGAGCTTTGCCATTAAAATCCCATTCAATTTAAAATGAAGCATGTTGCTCTTGGGCAGTAGCAGGCAAGTTCAGAGGACAGTTTTGAAGGGGGACGGATGGGCATCCATTTACACAACCATCTCTCCGTTCTTCACACACAACAAGGGCTCCATCGCTCCCTCTCCTGTCAATGCAAGTCTGGCAAAGGCCATGCAGTCTGGATAGCAGAGTGTTGGTGGTATAACAGCACTCCAGAGATTGTGTCTGCCTTTTGCAGGCACCAGCCATGCCTTTGCTTCTGGTTTTAGAATGCATGTACCAAGCTGAGGACCATGGGAATGGAAGCCGTCCACATGGATAAGAGACTATATTCAGACAGTTGGCAGACATGGCGCCATGCTGTTAAAAACGGGACTCTCTTTCCATTGAAATCCAGAGAACGTGGAAATTTCTTCTGATGCACTCTGCTAGATGCACAGAGGTAAAGAGGGTTGGAGAGGAACGAAGGCCAACCACTCTGTAGAAGTCAAGAAGGGGCAAGTTGTCCCGCAAAGGTGCTACAAGACCCTTGGAGCTCCCTCTCCCCATGTATTTAATCTAGAAGTATATTTATGCCTTAAATTATGATGACAAATTAACAGAGGGAAGGAGGCAACTAGGTTCTCCAAGAGGCCTCGTTAATGTGAGGCATCTGTTATCTTATCAGGGTGGTCTCTCTGTTAACTGGGGGACTTGCTCTGTGCAAAACAGCATGATCTATAACTTGCTCGGTTTCTTTTGTTTTTTGTTCGCTTCGTAAGGTGAAAAAAAAATGGAGTATTTATAATCTTGAAATGCTTTTTTTTTTTGTTTAAGTTCTGTGTCGTTTTTTTGCGATCCATTGGGATTTTGAAAACCCCTTGTTAATATCAGAAATACGGAGCCAGATTTTCAATTTGCTAAGTGCACATATTTCGGGGGAAAGGGTTTAGTTTGCTTTAAGACCTCTGGCTTAATCATCAGTGATGGGGAGCCACTGGCACAAGCCCCTATTTTGGGGGTGGGCAGAGCTGGTCTAAGACATTTTGCCGCCTGTGGCGAAGAACAGAACCGTGTCCCACATTCCATGTTCAGAAGCTGATTTGACTGGCAGGTGAATCTTATTTCAGTGCTGATGGTGAGCGTTCACCATACCTGAGGCTCAGCAGGCTAATTTTTGGGGTGTAGGACTGGCCATGAGGCATACACAGCTGACCTCCAACAGAAGACAGTGGTCAGAAGTAACAAACAGGGGCTATCTTTGACATATGCCACCTCTCTCTGCCCAACGGTATGGCCAACTCTGATTTGGGGGCAGTGCCTTTCTGTGGACGCATATTGCTGAACTGCTTCCATTTCCCTTAGATCAGCCTGCTGTTTCGGGGCTTTGGAAGTATGACACATTACAAAGAGGCTGCCATGAAAAATTCCTTTTTCGGGTTGTGACTTTATGTTGGGTGTTTCTTCCCACATTGTTCATTGGCTGGAAGAGGGTACACATCATTTGATGGTGTCAGCATGCCAAAACATTCTTGGGAGAGTGAGGGATGCCCATTATTAAGCAAGTAAACCAGATATGCTTCAGCATCTGTGTAAGGAGAGAGGTAAACTCATTTCAGCAACAGAAGTAAAAAATTTTTTTTTAAAAAAACAAACTACATTTTGCCTGCTCAGTGGCACATCTCACATGGATTTTTTTAAAAAAAACAAAACAGTTTGGACTTTGCTTGTTTTTAATTTAATTAAGAATAAAATATAAGCTATGTTGTGGGGGAAGCTTAAAGAAACTCGATTCTTATGTTTGGAGGAAAGCACAATCCAGTGCTTCTGTACCACAATTCAAATAAAATTGCACTCCTAAGGCTGGCAATGTGGCTATTTATGGGTTGGGCCTTTATAGTTGTAAACAGCCTCACAGTCATGCTGGGTAACCCTGAGGTCTACTTTTATTTATTTTTAAAAGCTGCCTTTTGGTCACAAAACAAGCAGGAGAGTTACAACACACCATTCAAAAATCACATAATAAATCAAACTTGCAACTCACAAGATGAAAAGGGGAAAGAGTCACCGTAGTGGATCTTCCTCTGCAGGGCACAGCTGCAAAGTTTGTTGTGACTTTTAGGAAACGGATACACAAGGAGCACACCTATTGGAACGTTACAGACCAGTTTCCGGTGGAGCACCTGGTGTCTGCCGGTTGCTAGGGCTTCTTGAAAGGATGCTGGACTAGGTGAGGCATGTATCGGTATGTTCGTAAGAAGACTTCGCACTCGGGATCTATTAACACAGACTAGGCGTGCCTCAAATGTTTAAGAGCTGCTTAATAGTGCGGCATTCATTCTTGCTTTGTAAATTTAAGACCACATGGGAGGACCACAGGGATTCTAGAAAAGAAGACTACACGATACTGAAGTCCCCTCGCCCCTGATCTGTGGTATTCTGTCAGTTCACGACGGGCAAGTCCAGGGGTCAGCAACCTTTTTCAGCTGAGGGCCGGTCCACCGTCCCTCAGACCTTGTGGGGGGCCAGACTATATTTTGAGGGGGGGGGATGAATGAATTCCTATGCCCCACAAACAACCCAGAGATGCATTTTAAATAAAAGGACACATTCTACTCATGTAAAAACATGCTGATTCCCGGACTGTCCGCAGGCCGGATTGAGAAGGCAATTGGACCTCATCTGGCCCCCAGGCCTTAGGTTGCCTACCCCTGGGCAAGTCCCAGTTCTTCTGCATGTGAACCGAGTGTCTACCCTTAAACATGCCCCCACAATCCCCTGAAATACAGCGACATTCAGGGCCAGACATCTACAGATTCCTTGGTAGATGTTCAACTTCCAAGGTGTCTAGCAAATTGGGGTGAGCGCACAAAGGAGAAAACATTAATGCCAATTTTATTTTTTCATGACTTTGAAAATGGGACACAAAGGCATCCCAAATGGGACAGGGGACGCTGCTGTTTCTTAAGGGATGGGTGGGGGCAGAAAGCAGCTGTAGTCCCAGCACTTTTTGGAGCTGTAAAAAAATAATAATGGTAGCAACTACATTGCCTCATTAGCCTGAGAATCCGTCTGCTTGCCTGTAGGTAACCTCAGTGACTATGAGGTAGATATTGCCTCTGGAGGTCAGCCGGGGGGGGCCATATGGGATTTTCCTGCGTTTAGTTCCCATAGCGGAGAAGGAATCACACTCCCGCAGGGCAATCATCGCAAAGCCCCCAAACTGTTGTTTGGGAAATGGTGACTACCAGAGATCCCAGCCCCCCTTGGAACAAAGGCCTTCTGTCAGCAAGGCTTTCGCAAAGGCACAATGGACCTTTGTGAAGAGACAAGCTCCCGTCAGAAGGAGCAGCAATTACAGCTAACACCAGCCAGCCTTGACTTTAACTCCTTGGGATTCACTATATTGTCCTAGCCCAGCCTAAAGGGAATATAAGATGCTCAGCAGCTCCTCTTCCTCACAAGTGATAACTGGGCGCCATTGTGGCAACACTGTTGTGTTGCTGTCTGAAACCATCTTTAAAAGGATGGAAGAAGGGTCTTCAGCTATTCTGGGCCAGTGGGCACATTTGGAACTCTGAGAACGTGCCATGGACACTTACAAATGGCTGCTGTGGACGTGGGCCCATTCACAATATGGCAGTGCCCATTTCGCAGAATCGTGGTGAGGCCAAAAGGTAAGTAACTTGCCCAAGAGCCTGGGTATAAAGCAGATGTGAGGTTCTGAGCCCCAAAGCACAAAATCACTTCTCTGAACTTACATCAAATAGGAAGATCATTCTCAAACTAACTTTCCACAAACAAAGGCCGCCCCCTGTGAAGTCTGTTGTGCTAGCGGAATAGAAGCATTGGCTATGACCTAAGCCAGATTTCTTCCTCACCTCCGCTGATGTTTCCTCACAGTTAAAAGCACTGCTCCTCAATGACTGGTTCTCCACAGTATGTCAGATGTTACAAGTCCAATATACAAAGCCCGTCATAAACTATGAAGCGATCCCCCACCAAAAAAGTACACACTTCTCTTCCCCTCTTTTCCTGCAGCCTGATCTCCTTTAGCTGCTGAGACAGATCTGGGGAAAGCAAAGTGGGAAAGTCTACTGAAAGCCGATCAAGAGGAGAGCACAATACCATTACCAGCAGAAAGGCACTGCAAGATTTTTACTGGGTTCATTTTAATTATACTGTACATCCAGGATACTTCCATGTGGCTCACATATAATATGGTTCCAGCTGAAGATTTTGCGAAAACAGGTTCAATTTCTGGCTACCTCTCCCCTGTTTATTTTGGTTTTCATTAAGAGCAGATGAAGACCCTTGCTAGATATGACCAAGATCCCATCTAGTCCAGCATCTGCAGCAGCCGTTCCAACAGGATATACAGTTGTAACTTGGAAGTCCGTTCAACTTCCAAAACATTTGAAAACCAAAGCGCGGCTTCTGATTGGCTGCAGGAAGATCCTGCAGCCAATCGGAAGCCCCATTGGACGTTCGGCTTCCAAAAGAACGTTCCAAAACCAGTGTAGTCACTTCTGGGTTTCGATCATTCAAGAGCCAAAACGTTCGAGAACTAGGCTGTTCAACTTCCAGGGTATGACTGTATATATAGGAAAGGGAGAGAGATGGGACTGCAGAACCTGTCCGTCAGTCCTGCTGAAGGCTAGCAACTCATTTCAAGAACTGAGTAAACAATAACTAGTGTATGAGTTGGCTCTTTTCCTCCTCACTCCCAACCCTTTTTCCTTTTGTGTCGTGTCTTTTAGACTGTAAACCTGAGAGTAGGAAAGGGCTGTCTCATCACTGATACTTGTAGACTGAAAAGCAGGATAAAAATGCTTTGGTGAATTAACGAATTCATCAATTAATATAAATTAAGGCCATAGCCCTCTCCTGCTGTCACTGCCAGCTGCTAGCATTCTGTCTCTGAACGTGAAGACTTCGCGTAGCTTCCATTGCTAATAGCCACTAACAGACCTATCCTTCATGATTTTTTTTTTCTGGTCCCCCTTTGAATCATTCTCAGGTTGCAACACGTACAAACTTACATGGGGGGAATTCACACTGAACTCCAGCAGAAAACAAACTGCCTTGGAAAGTAGTGGACTTTCCTTTGTTAGAGGTTTTCAGGCAGAGGCTGGATGATGACCACCTATCAGGGATGCTGTAGCAAGGGAGTTCCTGCATCAGTAATAGCGGGTTGGACTAGATGACCTTTGAGTTACCCTCCCACTTCTATAATTTTATGTCCTATTTCTGAGTACGCATAGGACTGCAGCATGAGCCGGTGGATTCCAAAAAACATGCATTGTGTGAAGTGCTTTATTTTGTCTTTCCTGGATCTACAGCACTACCAATTGATTTCACTGGGTGATCCCATGCCCACTAAATTCTGTTGGCAGATATATAAATTAACTTGGAGTTTTCATCCTAACATTTTGTAACTGCTATTAGTACAACATATGGGAATAAAGGAGGTGGTGAGGCTTTTCATGGAACTGAAGAGACTTCAATGAAGAAAAGGTGAATTTTGTTGAATGTTTAGGGAGGCTTTTAATGTTTGATGTAGTACAGTATTTTAATATTTTTTTTGGAAGCTGCCCAGAGTGGCTGGAGAAGCCCAGCCAGATGGGCAGGGTATAAATAATAAATTATTATTATTATAATTTAGGCACCATTCAGGGCACATGGAAAACAGCCATATTTCAAAAAGTAAAATCCCCCAAAAGTTTTTGAGATTTTTTAAAGCCCCAAAGTTCTTTTTTTACAAAAATGCAAAAAGACGTGATTTTTCCAGTTTCACTACCTTCCACCTTTCAAATCCCAGTAACGTCTGGGAAAATATGCCACCACTAGCAGGGAGGAGGTTCAAATGTACTATAGCATGGGTAGGCAAACTAAGGCCCAGGGGCCGAATCTGGCCCAATCACCTTCTAAATCTGGCCCGTGAACGGTCAGCATGTTTTTACATGAGTAGAATGTGTCCTTTTATTTAAAATGCATCTCTGGGTTATTTGTGGGGCATAGGAATTCGTTCTCCCCCCCCCCAAAAAAAATAGTCTGGCCCCCCCCAAGGTCTGAGGGACAGTGGACCGGCCCCCTGTTGAAAAGGTTTGCTGATCCCTGTACTATAGTACTGGGGTGTGTGTGCAATTTTTCCACTGTTCAGGACTGCGTCAATATGCCCCCATGTGGCAAAAACAAGAAATCTAAGTATGCCAGGTACTGAAACCAGGGGAGCCAAATTGCATGCACATTTCACAGCTCTATTCTATCAGTGCTTACTCAGAAGTAAATCCCCTTGAGTTCAGTGGGACTTAAGGGTAAGGGTAAAGGGACCCCTGACCATTAGGTCCAGTCGTGGCCGACTCTGGGGTTGTGGCGCTCATCTCGCTTTATTGGCCAAGGGAGCCGGCATACAGCTTCCGGGTCATTATTAAGCCGCTTCTGGTGAACCAGAGCGGCGCATGGAAACGCCGTTTACCTTCCCGCTGGAGCAGTACCTATTTATCTACTTGCACTTTGACATGCTTTCGAACTGCTAGGTTGGCAGGAGCAGGGACTGAGCAACGGGAGCTCACCCCGTCACGGGGATTCGAACCACCGACCTTCTGATCGGCAAGCCCTAGGCTCTGTGGTCTAACTCACAGCGCCACTTTAACTCACAGCGCCGCTTTGGGACTTATTTCCAGGTAAATAGTTATAGGATCACATCTTAAATTCCTCTTAATCTTAATGTTTCCTTTACGCCATTGGACAGTAGCAACCTTACTTAAGATGGGCTGTGCCAGTAGCATTATAACTGCCTTTTGAAGCAAGATTAATAGAGAGGGAGAAGGAATGAAAAGGACAGAACTAGGCAGAAAGAGTAAAGGTGACAACAGAATTAAATAAATGAAACAGGGGTCACATGCTGCAGCCTGGGATTAAAAGGAGGTTCTGCATTTGGAAAAAATTAAGTCCGCTGCTTCAGTCTTTACCCTGAGCTCTCCTTTTGCCTCCTTTTCTGGACACGATCCTGCCAATACTTCTCTTTGGTCCAGATCCTGGAAAGTTTTACCAACTTTTTGGGTAGCTCATGCCCACACATGTCGATGTAACAACACGGGCAAAGAGGCAAAAACAAACAAACCAGGACATGTTTATTTGAGGCTTCCAATCTACAATGGGAATTAAGTCTCTGACATTCAGACGTGCCCCCAAATACTACCCAGTTCCATGGGACAAAAGTGTGGAAAAAAACGCTCTTCCTATAGTGGCAGGCTTGCCAATTTTTAATATTTGTTCTGTCCTTTCAGGGTGGTGGTATAGAAATCTATGGCTTTTGCATGGCGAATGTAGCCTTCTGTATAAAACTGGAATCACATCCATTTGTTCTGCCCATTTTTAGCCTCAGGTCCCTCTGGCATGTTGTCAACCTGGAATATTGCCCATCAATGCAGACCCCAGGTCAAATAATAATAATAATAATAATAATAATAACAATAATAATAATTTATTTATACCCCACCCTCCCCAGCCAAGACCGGGCTCAGGGCGGCTAACAACCAATAATAAAAACAAGTTGATTAAAATACAATTTAAAAGAATTAAGATACAACATTAAAACAATTAGGGAGCAATCTCTTCATAGGAGGAGAAAGGAAAAAGAAAGAGGGGGAGGGAATCAAACCGATTCTGAGCCAAAGGCCAGGTGGAACAACTCTGTCTTACAGGCCCTGCGGAAAGAGATCAGGCTGGAGCCAGTGTTGAAAAGGCCCTGGCTCTGGTTGAGGCTAATCTAACTTCCTTAGGGCCTGGGACCTCTAGGGTGTTGCTATATATGGACCTTGAGGCTCTACATGGGGCATACCGGGAGAGGCGGTCCCGTATGTACGAGGGTCCTAGGCCGTGAAGGGCTTTAAAGGTCAAAAGCAGCACCTTAAATCTGACCCTGTACTCTACCGGGAGCCAGTGCAGTTTGAAAAGCACTGGGTGAATATGCTCCCATGGCAGAGACCCCGTGAGGAGCCTCGCTGCAGCATTCTGCACCCGCTGGAGTTTCTGGGTCAGCTTCAAGGGCAGCCCCGCGTAGAGCGAATTACAGTAGTCAAGCCTGGAGGTGACCATCGCATGGATCACTGTGGCCAGGTCGGGGCGGGAAAGGTAAGGGACCAACTGCTTGATGCGGCGAAGGTGGGAAAATGTCACCCTGGCTGTTGTTCCCCACTCCTATTGTAGGAACAGGGACAACAATCTTTGAAAAAACCAGTCCTAAAACACATTTCCGCGAAGGATCATAGAATTGCAGAGCTGGAAAGGACCGCAAGGGTCGTCTAATGCAACCCCCTACGATTCAGGGATCTTTTGCCTAGTGTGGGGCTCAAACACACAACCCTGTGATGAATAGTCTTGTGCTTTACCAACTGAGCTATCCCTGGCCTTTAAGGGAAGTTGCTCTGGAATGCATGGAGCGAATGGCATGGCAGCAAGGCCAGTTTGCAAAATTAAAAAGAGCAAACTGGCAATCGTGCGCAACGATGAAAAGGAAAATTGTCCTGGTTCTGAAATCTGTGCAGGGCTTTTGGCCAGAAACCCCAATAAGCAGGAGGACAACAAGCCACAGCAGAGCTGGTTTACTACAGTTTACACATTGCTATATAATACGGCGGGGGGGGGGGGAGAGGGGGAGATAAGATCATGATGCTTAAGAGTCTAACATTACCAAACTGCACCGCCTGATAAAATGCTTCCCTCGCACCTCCAGAAAGAAGACTCTGGCTTAAGGCATCTGCTGCCTGCAAACGCCGCCCAGCCTCCCTCTGGGGCGAAGTCTCCCATGGCAGTTCCAGCAGCCTTCAAAGCGCTCACCAGAACGACCTCTGCGTGGACCACCCACCGTTAATGTACAGTAGCCAGGCGCAGCTGGGAGCACATCTGTTCTTCCTTTGCCTTATGCGAAAACACATGGCCACGTGCAGCCCTCGCCTCTAACCCCACGGAAGCCCTGAGCTGGAAGGAAATCGGTACATCGTCAAGGAGTCCAACCCACGGCCTTAAGACAGGATATCCTAGCTCTAAAGCATCCCTGACAGATGCCTGCCCAGTTCCCTGCCCCCAGCCCAAATTCTTGAGGAAAAGAAGGCACAGAAACTCCCTAAGCAGCTTCCAACTCCATTCCACGGGATAAACCCTGCTAATAATAATAATAATAATAATAATAATAATAATAATAATAATTTATTATTTATACCCCGCCCATCTGGCTGAGTTTCCCCAGCCACTCTGGGCAGCTCCCAATCAAATGTTAAAAACAGTACAGCATTAAATACAATGGTACCTCGGGTTACAGACGCTTCAGGTTACAGACTCCACTAACCCAGAAATAATACCTCGGGTTAAGAACTTTGCTTCAGGATGAGAACAGAAATTGCACGGCGGCAGCAGCGGGAGGCCCCATTAGCTAAAGTGGTGCCTCGGGCTAAGAATGGTTTCAGGTTAAGAACAGACCTCCGGAACGAATTACTGTAAGTTCTTAACCCGAGGTACCACTGTATTAAAAACTTCCCTAAACAGGGCTGCCTTCAGATGTCTTTTAAAGATAGGATAGCTGCTTATTTCCTTCACATCTGAAGGGAGGGTGTTCCACAGGGCGGGCGCCACTACCGAGAAGGCCCTCTGTCTGGTTCCCTGTAACCTCACTTCTCGCAATGAGGGAACCGCCAGAAGGCCCTCGGTGCTGGATCTCAGTGTCCAGGCTGAATGATGGGGGTGTAGACGCTCCTTCAGGTACAGTGGTGCCCCGCAAGACGAATGCCTCGCAAGACGGAAAACCCGCTAGACGAAAGGGTTTTCCGTTTTGGAGGTGCTTCGCAAAACAAATTTCCTATGGGCTTGCTTCGCAAGACGAAAATGTCTTGCGAGTTCCTGCGGGGTCCCCCCCCCTTTTTCCCAAGCCGCTAAGCCGCTTATCAGCTGATCCGCTAAGCCGCTAAACAGCTGATCGCTAAGCCGCTTATCAGCTGATCCGCTAAGCCGCTTAACAGCTGATCCGTTAAGCCACTAAGCCTCTTATCAGCTGATCCGCTAAGCCACTTAACAGCTGATTGCTAAGCCGCTTATCAGCTGATCCGCTAAGCCACTAAGCCGCTTATCAGCTGATCCGCTAAGCCGCTAAGCCGCTTATCAGCTGATCCGCTAAGCCCGCTAATAGCGCTAATCCGCTAATGGGCTTGCTTCGCAAGACGAAAAAACCGCAAGACGAAGAGACTCGCGGAACGGATTCTTTTCGTCTTGCGAGGCACGACTGTATACAGGACCGAGGCCGTTTAGGGCTTTAAAGGTCAGCACCAACACTTTGAATTGTGCTCAGAAACGTACTGGGAGCCAATGCAGATCTCTCAGGACTGGTGTTATGTGGTCCTGGCGGCCACTCCCAGTCAACCGTCTAGCTGCCGCATTCTGGATTAATTGCAGTTTCCGGGTCACCTTCAAAGGTAGCCCCACGTAGAGCGCATTGCAGTAGTCCAAGCGGGAGATAACTAGAGCATGCACCACTCTGGCGAGACAGTCTGCGGGCAGGAAGGGTCTTAGCCTACGTACAACAACAGGCTTCTTCCACAACACACAACACCCTAATATTTATACTATGTACAGTATTTACTAGGGTGGAGCTCCATCGCGCTTTTTTAAATAGGATGTTTTGCAAAAGGGGGAATAATTTCAGCGACATGCAAACACGGGTGGAAGCGTCTACTGCCCTTAAAGCAGGAATAGGGAAACTCCATCTCTCCAGGTGATGCTACACTACAACTCCCATCATCCCTGGCCATTGGCCATGCTGGCTGGGGCTGATGGGCAGTGGAGTCCAACAATATCTGGCGGGCCGCGGTTTCCTTGCTTTAGAGCAGTGGTTCCCAAAGTTGGGCCTCCAGCTGTTTCTGGACTACAACTCCCACCATCCCTTGCTAGCAGGGATGATGGAGATTGTAGTCCAAAAATAGCTGGAGAGTGTTTTTGCTTTAAAGTGTCATGGTGACACTGTGAAGGAGGATAATTGACAAAATAAAAGGAAGGATTACAATTTTGCAGCAGAAAAAGCAGGTCCTCCCCTCCCTCTAAGGCATGGGTAGGCAAACTAAGGCCCGAGGGCTGGACCCGGCCCAATCGCCTTCTAAATCCGGCCCACGGACAGTCTGGGAATCAGTGTGTTTTTACATGAGTAGAATGTGCCCTTTTATTTAAAATACATCTCTGGGTTATTTGGGGGACATAGGAATTTGTTCCTTCCCCCCCAAAAAAATATAGTCCGGCCCCCCACAAGGTCTGAGGGACAGTGGACCGGCCCCTTGCTGAAAAAGTTTGCTGACCCCTGCTCTAAGTGGCTTCATCGGACTTAAATCAAACTTAATGCACTCCCCTGCCCCTTTCTCCAGAATGGAACTTCTCAGTGTGAAAAATGGAAGCTTCTGAAAACTTGGTTCAACCCTTCCACCTATCTTTCTGCATTTTACCCCTTCTTGTGTGATCCATATGGCAAATTATTTCTTTAAAGAAATGTTTGGACAGTCAGATCCCTCCTCCCACCATCGCACAGATCATCCGCAAGGATTGTGGGAGATTTGAAGCCAAATCTAACGATGCATATTCTTGCGAGTTAGCATGTAAAGGAGCTGATAGGCTCCTTGCTGACAGGCGGATTCCGACCATAGAAACATAATTGGTAGAGAAGGCCCTGTGTGACGTCATTTCCCCTTCTCTCTTCAAAGAAGTATTTCCTGTTCCTTCCCTCTCTTCCTCTTCGACCAGCGATGGGAGCAAACATATATCCAGTAGCCTGAGGCTGCTTATACTGTTGATGTAAGTATTTCGCCTGCATTTATTTTGCTGCTGCTGCTGCTAACAAATGCATGACTGCGAGTAAGTAAATTGCATTTTTAAACTTACTTATCAGTCTGTCGTCTGATTCTTTGTTACGTGGGATAAGAAAGGGGGAGCCGGCTTGCTTCACAGCTGGACTTAATTAAAAGAAGGCGTCACAGCCGATTCCTCTGCTTTCAACTTTTCTGCTAAGGAGGGGACTTTGAACTTTGCTCAGCCCCACATTTTAAATAAAGTGGTAAGCTGATCTGTTTGCATGATCAACCCACACATGTGGGGGCCTGGAGGGATAAATTGCAATTCATATATTCTCTCCCACCTATTAAAACTCATCTCACAAGGAGAGGCTGCAGCTCAGTAGCAGATTACGCACGTTACATGCTAAAAGTTCCCAGGTTCAAGCCCTAAAATCTGTAGGTAGGGTAGCTAAAGAATCCTGTCTCAAACCCTGGAGAGCCACTAGAAAACACTGAGATAGCAAAATAGTGCGACTAGGTACAAGGCAGCAGCAGGTTAATTGCTCCGCCCACTTTTGCCTCCGGACCCACCCACCTCCAGAATACGGCCCCCAGGAATCAGACCAGAAGGGAATGTGGCCCTCAATCTTAAAATAAGGTTCCTTGCCCCTGATTCAAAAGATTCATGTTGCCCTTCAGCACAGGTCAGGGACATAAAAATATATTCGCCTGGTGCCAGAAATACATCAAACTAGGCGCCAGGTGCCGCTCCTTCAGAAGAGCATTCACCACGAATGGGGGCTACCACCGAGAAGGCCTTGCTGTTCCAAACCCCCGCCACACCTGCCCTCCATCCCCGACTGTTTTTCCCCCATTTTTTTTAATTGATTTTCAACATTTATCTCCAAAAATGACATAACAAAACACACAACATAGAAAAACATACAACACTACAACAAACTAAATACACACACACACAAATTATCTCTTCAAATACCCAACTCTCATCACATTGATAACTGACCTCCTCAAGTCCCCTCTAACTGAATTTCATTATATCACTTATATAACAGTTCTTCAAATTCATATTTCTAATAATATTGACTCCTTTCATTTACTAACCTCTTCTCCTTTATTAATTCTAATCCTTAATATTCACTACTACCTAATCTTATTCCACCCCTAGGCCTATTTGTTACTTCCAAGAATTTTCTATTTATCTTATATCACAATATTTAGCTAAATATTCTTTGAATTAATTCCTATCCTCTTATGTCTCCTCTTCCTTCTGGTCACGGATTCTTCCAGTCAGGTCAGCCAGCTCCAAAAAGTCCAACATCTTCATCTGCCATTCTTCTATTGTTGGTATTTCTTGCGATTTCCAATTTTTTGCTGATAAAATTCTAGCCGCTGTAGTGGCATACAAAAACAGTCTACCATCTTTTTTGGGGCAATTCCAATCCTATTATTCCAAGTAGAAAGGCTTCTGGTTTCTTAATAAATGTATCACTTCGTTTTAGGGAGGGCAATCCTTTCATTTGTGATATCCAGGGATCAGGGCTTCTCCTGAAAGAAGCGAGAGATTATGAGGTAGGAACTGGAGAAGCTTGTTGTTGCTTAGTCGTTTAGTCATGTCCCACTCTTCGTGACCCCATGGACCAGAGCATGCCAGGCACTCCTGTTTTCCACCGCCTCCCGCAGTTTGGTCAAACTCATGCTGGTAGCTTCGAGAACACTGTCCCACCATCTCTTCCTCTGTCGTCCCCTTCTCCTTGTGCCCTCCATCTTTCCCAACATCAGGGTCTTTTCGAGGGAGTCTTCTCTTCTCATGAGGTGGCCAAAGTATCATGCTGGTAGCTTCGAGAACACTGTCCCACCATCTCGTCCTCTGTCGTCCCCTTCTCCTTGTGCCCTCCATCTTTCCCAACATCAGGGTCTTTTCGAGGGAGTCTTCTCTTCTCATGAGGTGGCCAAAGTATTGGAACCTCAGCTTCAGGATCTGTCCTCCCAGTGAGCACTCAGGGCTGATTTCCTTCAGAATGGATAGGTTTGATCTTCTTGCAGTCCATGGGACTCTCAAGAATCTCCTCCAGCACCACAATTCAAAAGCATCAATTCTTCGGCGATCAGCCTTCTTTATGGTCCAGCTCTCACTTCCATACATCACTACTGGGAAAACCATAGCTTTAAATAAACGGACCTTTGTTGGCAAGGTGATGTCTCTGCTTTTTAAGATGCTGTCTAGGTTTGTCATCGCTTTTCTCCCAAGAAGCAGGCGTCTTTTAATTTCGTGACTGCTGTCACCATCTGCAGTGATCATGGAGCCCAAGAAAGTAAAATCTCTCACTGCCTCCATTTCTTCCCCTTCTATTTGCCAGGAGGTGATGGGACCAGTGGCCATGATCTTCGTTTTTTTGATGTTGAGCTTCAAACCATATTTTGCGCTCTCCTCTTTCACCCTCATTAAAAGGTTCTTACTTCATACCAAGTCAGGCTATGGAGCTGCCTGGACTCTGGAGGCACTTGGAATTTGAGGCCTGTCAGGCAAAAGATGGTGCAAAGCAGAACTGGCGAGGGGTGAGGCCTAGACTAGAGAAGAGCCCAGAAGAGTGCCAGATAATGAGGCTTGAAAGACCACATTCGGCCCCCAGGTCAGAGGTTCTCCACTCCTTTCGAATAAATATATACCGTATTTTTCGCTCTATAAGACGCACCAGACCACAAGACGCATCTAGTTTTTGGAGGAGGAAAACAAGAAAAAAAATATTCTGAATCTCAGAAGCCAGAACAGCTAGAGGGATCGCTGAGCAGTGAAAGCAGCAATCCCTCTTGCTGTTCTGGCTTCTGGGATAGCTGCGCAGCCTGCATTCGCTCCATAAGACGCACACACATTTCCCCTTACTTTTTAGGAGGGAAAAAGTGAGTCTTATAGGCAGGGTGGGTGGGGGGTAGTGCTATGCTTTTTCTCCTAATGTTTCTCCTACATCTGCCTCTCTGTATTTTACTCTCTCTCTCTTTCCCCTCTTCCCTCTGGCCTGTTTCAAATCTCTGAACGTTGCTAGCATATTCCCTCTCCCTTCATATCAAATTTCCACATGCCTCGTGCCTCAAAGCTCAAGATGGAAGCTACAAAATGCAAGGCGTTTTTTTTTATAGCAACGTATCACTTGCGGAACTACCTCCAGCGAGATAAGATACCTCCTTTCTCAGTGTAAGATTCCTGCATTGCAAGGGGTTGGACTAAATAATTATAATATGGTCCATTCCAACTGTGCAATTCTATTATTCTTTCTCCCCAAAATCCTTTGCAATAATATAATACGAGTGTTTGGTTGTTGTTGTTGTTGTTTTTAAACGTGCTGTTGTTTATGCTTTCGTTTTGTTTGGAAATATTGCTGATTGTATCACTTTAATGGATATTTTATTGTTCTGCACTTGTTTTCTGTGAGGTTGTGACCTCATTTTATGGAGAGAGCTGAGCTATAGATAGAGTAAAAAGCAACAACCAAACAAAAAACATTTTCTTTAGGACAAACGTACCCAGTTTATTTGGCTTTTCCTCATAAAATCTTATTGCCAGACCTCAAGCTAGAGATCCTGCCGTTACGTTTACAAATTCAGAGACGGCCGAAAGGCATAGAGTTACATTTCTGAAAGAAAGGCATTCAGAATACAGTTCCAAAAAAGGCACAGTAAAGATTAGCACTGCTGTCTGTGGAGAAGTATTTTGTGTATTTGCTTGGGAAGAGAGTTGCTACATCCCATAAAACCCACTTTGCTTACATACGCCAGTAGAATGGACCTTCCTACTTCTCACAAATATGCTGTGAACCACCCTGAGGTGGGTATAGGGCGGTATACAAATATTATTATTATTATTATTATTATTATTATTATTATTATTTAATTTATACCCCACCCATCTGACTGGGTTTCCTCAGCCACTCCGGGAGGCTTCCAACATATATAAAAACATAATAAAACATTAAACATTTTAAAAAACCCACTTCCCTATACAGGGCTGCCTTCAGATGTCTTCTAAATGTTGTATAGTTACTTATCTCATTGGCTCAAGGGTCACATATCTCCATACACACCAATATTTCACAGATGAAAATAGGGACGTTCTAAGGAAGAGTAGGGCATTCTGGGATCAAATCAGAAACTAGATGGAATCTACACACTTAAAAAACACGCTGTAGAATTTTAATAATAATAATAATAATAATAATAATAATAATAATAATAATATTTTATTTATATCCCGCCCTCCCCAGCCAAGGCCGAGCTCAGGGCGGCTTACAAGCAATAATAAAAACAAGTTGAATGATTACAACTTAAAAACAAAATTAAAATACAACATTAAAATATTGAAACATTAAAATATTAAAATATAAAAGGTTTTGAAAAAGACATTGAATTTGGCATAGCTCACTGTCGCTATCTAGTGTCGCATTTGCATATTGCGCTTCACAACACATTTAAAACATTTTATTTGCAGCTGTATAGCTGGGTCCCGGGACAGGACTGCCCCTGGAAAATAGGGAAACTTGGAAGGTCTGCTGTGAACCATGAAGCTCTCATTTTTAATTCATTCCCGCCCCCCCCTCCCGCCCCCACATAAGGTCCTGTTGTTATGGCCTTATAAGGTGGCGTTTAAAGGTAAAGGGACCCGTGACCGTTAAGTCCAGTTGCAGACGACTCTGGGGTTGCAGCGCTCATCTCGCTTTACAGGCCGAGGGAGCTGGCGTTTGTACGCAGACAGATTCTGGGTCAGGTGGCCAGCATGACTTAAGCCGCTTCTGGCGAACAAGAGCAGCGCACGGAAACGCTGTTTACCTTCCCACCAGAGCGGTACATATTTATTTACTTGCACTTTGATGTGCTTTCGAACTGCTAGGTTGGCAGGAGCAGGGACCGAGCAATGGGAACTCACCCCGTCGCAGGGATTCGAACCTCCGACATTCTGATCGGCAAGTCCTAGGCTCTGTGGTTTAGGCCACAGCGCCACCCGGTGGCGTATACTGAATTCCAATAGAGTACAGTGGTACCTCAGGTTAAGTACTTAATTCGTTCTGGAGGTCTGTTCTTAACCTGAAACTTTTCTTAACCCGAAGCACCACTTTAGCTAATGGGGCCTCCTGCTGCCGCTGCGCCGCCGCTGCACGATTTCTGTTCTCATCCTGAAGCAAAGTTTTTAACCCAATTTACTATTTCTGTAACCTGAAGTGTATGTAACCTGAAGCGTATGTAACCCAAGGTACCACTGTATCTCTCTCTCTCAGACTCCCACCCACCATATTATTTTAGAATGGTATTTTAATATTTTTTTGGAAGCCGCCCAGAGTGGCTGGGGAAGCCCAGCCAGATGGGCAGGGTATAAATGATAAATTATTATTATTATTATTATTATTCTAAGCTGGCCTACCTTTCAGGGTTATCGTGCAGATTGAATGAGTACAGGGGTGCCCCGCAAGACGAATGCCTCGCAAGACGAAAAACTCGCTAGACGAAAGGGTTTTGCGTTTTTTGAGTCGTTCTGCAAGACGAATTTCCCTATGGGCTTGCTTTGCAAGATGAAACGTCTTGCGAGTTCTTGCGAGTTTGTCTCCTTTTTCTTAAAGCCGCTAAGCCGTTAGTAGCCGCTAAGCCGCTAATAGCCGTGCTTCGCAAGACGAAAAAACCGCAAGACGAAGAGACTCGCGGAACAGATTAATTTCGTCTTGCGAGGCACCACTGTACTTTGAACACCCTGCAGTGTTACATATGAATTGCAAACGTTAGATGGAGAGGCTGAATGGTCTCTGCCACATACCTGGTAGATGGGGCGCAACATCTCTGGAAATGTGACGTGCGCCCCCTTCCCCATCCTTGGCTAAGTTTTTCAAGGCCTCCTCCA
This sequence comes from Podarcis pityusensis, assembly GCF_964106645.2. Lineage (NCBI taxonomy): Eukaryota > Metazoa > Chordata > Lepidosauria > Squamata > Lacertidae > Podarcis > Podarcis pityusensis. The sequence goes on from NC_138029.1 coordinate 16,130,513, forward strand.
AAGTCAAGCTTGTGTGCTGGGTGGCTCCATAGGGGCTGAGCCGTGCCAAGCGAAGTTTGCCGCAGGCCGGCTCTTCACAGCGCCTTGGGCTCCAGCCAGCCCTTTGATCTGTGGGAGTTTCAGTTTGGGGCTTTTTTGGTTTCTGAAAGATTAAAAAAGAGAGAGAGAGGCCTTCAATTCATCAGCATCTCTTTCTGCCAGTACAAACACAGAAGAGGGAGCGGGCAAGGGCGGTGGGGGGGCGACTGCAACGCTGGCTAGGCTGCAGCGGCGAGACACATGCAAATGGTTACAACTGCTGCTCCTGACTGGCGATAGGATTCCCTGGGGGATGCCCTGATGCAGATGACAGGCATCAAATTCTTCTCTCCTTCCTCCTCTGCTAGGTCATAGCACCGTTATGGCATTACGCTTTGAGCATGTGCTCCTCCAGATGTTTATTTGCACACAAAAAAGGTTGTTTGTTATCTCTCTCTCTCCCCCCCCCCCACCGCCACCCTTTTCCATTGGTTGCCTGAAATATACTCAGAGTCGAGTGTGGATTTCATGCTCTTTATTCAGCTCAGAGTAGTGAGGAATGAATGTTCCCCCAAAATATCTGCTTTATATACATTATTTACACAATGGGTCGCACGTGATTGGCTAATTCTGGGATTCTCCTGTAGGCCAATCAGGTTGCGGATTCACTTCCACCTGGAGCTGGATTGGGCGGCTCCTGCAGACCAATCATACTGCTGCATTGTTCTAGGACCAATCAGACTGCTGCATTCTGGACCCTATTGTTCTAGGACCATTCAGACTGCTGCTTTTGGGATCCTATTCAACTCTGTACATGACATTGCCGTTCCACAATTTCTGGTGCAATCATCCCGTCCCTTTGCTAGCTGCAAAAAAAAAAAAAGAGAGCCAGTGTGGTGTAGTGGTTAAGAGCGGTAGTCTCGTAATCTGGGGAACCGGGTTTGCGTCTCCGCTCCTCCACATGCAGCTGCTGGGTGACCTTGGGCCAGTCATACTTCTTTGAAGTCTCTCAGCCCCACTTACCTCACAGAGTGTTTATTGTGGGGGAGGAAGGGAAAAGGAGATTGTTAGCCGCTTTGAGACTCCTTAAAGGGAGTGAAAGGCGGGATATCAAAACCTTTGCTAGCTGCAAAAAACGTTGATAAGGAAAAGTGACAGAAAATTGCACTGGAGATGGGTGACCAAATCTCAAAGATGCTAGGGAGTTATGCGCTTTTTATTAATGCCCATTTCAGGACGAATGCTCTGTGAATAGGTGACGTCACATAACCTTTGTGCAATCCCCCCACCCAAAACATTATCTGTCTGAATGCTCAACAAACTAGAAGTGCCTTCAGCACTGCCCAGCAGTTGTTTATGATGTCAGACAGGAAAACACTCGGTGTGATGATGTCACAGTAATGACACAGGCTGAATAATACTGCATGTTACAATGACAGAGGGAGCGCTCATGTTTTTTGTTAACAAATTGTGGCTGTTTGGGATTTGTCTTGAGCTATTTGAGATTACAATCTGAGCTAGGATTGAACACAGGACACTGGTTTCCACAGCAGACCCCTTTTGAACATGATATCTACTCTCACCCATACCTTCAGTTGACATAATAATAATAATAATAATAATAATTTATTTGTACCCCACCCATCTGGCTGGGTTTCCCCAGCCACTCTGGGCGGCTTCCAACAAAGATTAAAAATACATTAGAATGTCACACATCAAAAACTTCCCTGAATAATAATATTCATATATCTTTAAATTCTGGCTAAGAGCCAAACAACACTTGACCTCATGATGTTAAGTGCATTTCTGCTTAACTCAGCATTTAAGGTTTTTTTTAAAAATGCATATTGTATCAGGAGGTGTGTGTTTGTGTGTGATAATTAATGAGGTCAAAGTATTAAAAAGTGTAGATTTTAAACAATGGCAGAGGTTTGAGTCGAATGAGCAGGGTGTGAAACTGGCAGTTAAAAAAGTTTGAGTGCAGCGAAAAGTGAGTTGAGAAAGGCTCTGTCGTGTTAACTTTTTGGTGTTAAAACTGGTTTGTCTAAAAAAAACCCAAGCTCCTCAGTGTCCTTCCATCCCTGCTTTATTCTGTCCCTGTTTAAGTGCAGTGAGAGTGGAGCAACACCAACAGGATAATACAGATATAGCAATAATATACCTGTATGTTTACTGTAATGGGGCAAAGAGCAGCTGGGATGGGTAGGGAAAGGATTCAGATCAGGAAAACCTACCCATCATAATTCTTAATGCTCTGTTACTACTATTAAAATAAATTTTAAAAGAGACAAGAGATCCACTCACAGATTTCCAGAAGACACACAGTTTTGTCCTTAACTACTACAGGTGAGAGACCTCACCTTAAGGTCTGTTTTAGTGAAGCTATGAGTGGGGTTTTCATGGCTGGAGCCCCTATTTGTTATTTCTGAGAGCGCGGCACTAGGATGGACATGTGCAAAATCACCTCTCCATCCACAGCTGCGGTGGGCAAAACATATGGGCTTAATAAATTATATTTTGTAAAATTTATTTATGTAACTTTTTAGAATGTTTCTATGGCACCCGTCAGTTAAAACTCTTAGGGTAGCAAGAGTGGCTGGGGAAACCCAGCCAAATGAGTGGGGCAGAAAAAATAAAAGTAATGAGGCATCTAATCATAGCCTGCATTTTTATCAAGGCTTATAGTTTGATTAGGGTCTGTATTTTAAAATGAGCTTAAAGATTTTCAAATGTTTTATGCCAGGCAGAAGACCAGCTGCCTAAGTACTTTGGCAAGATGTTTATCCTCCTGGACAAGGGGGCCCCCTGATTTATAGCAGAAAACAATTCTCAAAGTCGTAAAAAGGGAATTACAGGCTGAGGGCAAGGTTACACCACCCTACATAATTAAGAGTTGGTAAATAGTAAAAACCATTAAACTTGAGCCATATCTTTCTAAGGTTAAAGGCCAAGAGCAACTGGCTGGAGAAGGAGAAGTGTAAACAGAAAAAGAGGCTTTTTCCTATTTTATTTTGAGGCTGTAAACTGATTCCTTCCTGTTACTTTGAGAAGGTTTATTCTTGTAAAAAGCTATCTATGATAATGTATGAAATATACTGGCTTAAATGTAATTATGCAAAGGATCTAGAAAGAAAGAAATGTTAAATTCTTATTTCATAGAGTCATATTGCTGTAGGAGACCAGAGGGGCAAATGAGCCCAGCCCCCTGCCAGACAGGAGACGCCATCGAGCACTCCTGATATATGGTTGTCAGGCCTTTGTTTAAAGACCTTCAAAAAGGAGATCTTTCATTGATGATGCATGAGAATGTGAACCCAAGATCTCTGACATCTGTTTAAGATAAAAATTTAAAATTATTAACCATCTGTTTTGGAGGGCAATAGGGCAAGGAGGGCAAGAGGTGAGCTGGTAATTAAGGTTCCTTGTTGAGACAAATGTAAGATATATGACTACTTATTTGTCATTTATAGATAGAAGAATATATAGCTTTTTGTATCCCATAAAAGGCAATAGGAAATGGGTGTATCTTTTAGGATTGGTTGTAGCAATCAGCCAATAGGAAATTCAACCAGGCTGATTGGACAGAGGCAGCCAAAGGAGGAGCAAGGGAGCTGGGCTGAGGGAATATAAGTGCTGGCCATAATGGCAGGAGACCAGGCCAGAGCTTGGTAACCATATACCACTGTGCCTCTCATTTATTTGTCTGACAAATAAATTATTATTTTAATTTCTCTATTGCTGCGTTGAATATTTCATTCCAGCTAAGCGTTAACCACAAGCAGGGTGCTACATTTTATGGTGCCTGCGACTCGGATAAGTGGTCTGCTGGAACGCAGCCCCTTCGCCTTACTGGGCAGGGTACAAGAGAGAGGACCACTCACTGCTTACCCAGCGCGCACTGGGAAGTTTTTTTTCCAGGGGAACGCAGAAGTCTCGTCTGTCTGATACCCTGCCCACCGACGGCGACGGACCGGGGGGAACCAGAGAAATAAACAGGCAACCAACTAAGGGTAAGTGCACTAAGGGGTTTTTGGCCCCTCCAATTAATTGGGAGGAAGAGAAGTCTTGATCAAACTTCTGCGTCTCAGTAAAGGGGAACTGAGTACGCTAGGTGGTTGGGTACATCAGATGGTGATCTGGTGTAGGGAAAGGAAAGGTTGGGAGGTAGAGTATGGTGAAGTATCCAGCGCATTGTATGTGTGAGAAAGTACAATTTGTAGCTGACCTGAGTGTGGAGTGGGTAGTACTTCGGTTCCCGGTAAGGCGACTTCACCCGGGCAAGGAATCTCACGAAGCGTGTGTGTGAGTGACTGAGTGGATACTTCACAGGGCCATACAATGGGAGTTGGGGGTTCAAAGGGGGAAAATACACCTCTTGAATGTATGTTAAATAATTTTAAGAAAGCCTTCTCAGGGGCATATGGAGTCAAAATGACGCCAGAACGCTTGAGAACGTTATGTGAATTAGAGTGGCCGAAACAAAATACTGAATGGCCATCTCAGGGAACCTTTGATATAAATTTAGTAAGCAAACTTTGGTCTAACATCGCCAAAGAAACTGGAGGGTGCCCAGAACAATTTTCATATATAGATTCTTGGCTGAGCACATTAAATAAAAATCCTCCATGGATAAGGGAATGCAAAATCAAACGATGCAAATTGTTGGCTGTAAAAGCCGAAGCTAGGAAAGGAATCTTGCCAAATAAACTCAAACCCATTTTTGAGGGACCAGAGGAAGAGGTGCTTCCACCTCCACCCTATGCTCCACATCGAAGGGAGCCTAATCCAAACACTCCACCAGTTGTAACCCCAAGGCAAGAAAGTGGAATGAATAATGGGGCTGGAGTCACAGAACTCGATTCCTTGATAGATTATGATAAATATCTTCAGGAGGCATTGGAGGCCTATAATAAAGCCCAAGCAGAAGTGGTTATTCCACCTGTGAGTCCCAGTAGAACTCCATCTACAGTCTCTTTTAGTGGAACAACTGATTGCCTACCCCAAACCCCTGTACATCCAAGTCCTAGAGAATTATTACAGAAGTTACAGGGAGACCTTAATCGGTCAGCAAGCAATACAGCCAGGCGTATAAGGCTGCTAAAAGAACGCCTTGGGACAAATACCATCCCCTATGATTTGAGGCCCCTAGAGCAAAGCGAAGAGAAAGATCACGTAGTAGCCCCTCTCAGAAGAGTATTTGATGCACTTGAGGAGCCTGTGCTGGTTAACGGGCAACTCGGACCACGGCCACCTCGAACTTCGACCCTCCAGTACATTCCATTCACAACTACGGATCTGATGAATTGGAAAACACACACCCCATCTTTTGCAGAAAAACCTCAGGCTATGATGGACTTGGTGACTTCAATAATAAATACTCATAGTCCTACTTGGACAGATTGCCGCCAGCTCCTGAATACTCTGTTCACCACTGAGGAAAGGAGAGACATAATTGAAAAGGCACAGATATATTTGCGTGAGCAGGCCAGAGTGGGAAATATTTTAAATGTTGACCGTCATCTCCGGGACAACTTTCCCTTGGAAGATCCTAATTGGGATCCAAACAATGCAATTCATCTGGCCAGGCTTACCACCTACCGCCAGACGCTTGTGCAAGGTATCCGCAGGGCATGCCAGAAGCCCACTAATATGTCTAAAGTCTCAGAAGTAGAACAGAAACCAAATGAGAGTCCAGGAGACTTTTTAGAGAGGCTGCAGGAAGCCTATCGTATATGGACTCCTTTTGACCCTGAAGCCCCTGAAAACAGCAGAATGATTACTGCTACATTTGTGGCCCAGTGCGCTTCTGACATTCGTAAGAAAATTCAGAAATCAGAAGGATGGGAAGGGATGCTGATGAGCCAAATTATGGCCATTGCACGCCGAGTTTATCGGAATAGGGATGAGGCTGAGAAGCAAGAGAAGAAGAAGTGGCAGAAGGAAAAGATGGTAATGTTAGCCACAGCAGTGAAGCAAGACTACCGCCCCTTAAATGGAGGGAGAGGGCGGGGAAGGAATCCACCACTGGGAAGGAATCAATGTGCGAATTGCAAGAAGGAGGGTCATTGGAAGCGGGAGTGTCCTGAACCCCTGAGGTTGGAAGAAGTACGCCCAGGCCCAGGCCCAGGCCCAGGCTCCGGCCCAAGAAACCAGGGACGGGGACGGGGAATGATCCGAGATGGAAGATATCAGAGACCTGGACAAGGACGGAGTAGGGACAATTTCATTGGACTGGCAGAGGAGAATTTTACCCAAGACTAGGAACGACCGGACTCCATAAAGTTAGGCTTCCAGGAGCCCACGGTCACGATTCAATTAGGGAGCCATTTAATAGACTTTATGATTGATACTGGGGCTGAATACTCAGTACTCCCAGAACTATTGCAGAAAAAGGCATCCAAAAGTGTAGTCATTAAAAGTGCCACTGGTCAGTCAGCTAAGAGGTCTTTCCTCCAACCTTTGGAATGCCAGATTGGGGGACATCGTTTAACCCATCAGTTTTTGTATATACCTGAGTGTCCAATACCTCTCTTAGGTAGAGATATGCTGTCCAAATTGCAGGCCCAAATCACCTTCACTCCTCGAGGTCCAGAAATGAAACTGCCATCAAAGGCAGCAGGAATAATTTCCCTCTCAGTACCTAAGGAACAATCATGGCGCCTAATGTCAGCCCTGCAAGTCCAACCCACATTGGATACAGAGTTAAACAAGCTCCTCCGAACCCTACAGGTGCCACCAGGAGTATGGGCCGAAAATAGCCCACCAGGAATGGCTAAGAATATAGCTCCAATTGTAGTAACCCTAAAACCTATGGCTACCCCTGTATCTGTAAAGCAATATCCTTTACCCCGGCGAGCAGCAGAGGGCATCCAGAAACATTTGGACCGCCTATTAAAATATGGTCTGCTTAAGCCCTGCCAATCAGAATGGAACACACCTCTATTGCCTGTTCGGAAACCTGGGACAGATGAATACAGGCCAGTACAGGACTTGAGGCTCGTAAACCAGGCTATCGAGACCTTGCACCCAAATGTACCAAACCCATATACCCTGCTGAGTTTGATCCCACCAGAAGCAACATTTTTTACTGTATTGGACTTGAAAGATGCATTCTTCTGTTGCCGGCTGGCACCACAGAGCCAACCTATATTTGCCTTCCAGTGGGAAGACCCTTTAACAGGAACAAAAGGCCAGCTAACCTGGACGAGATTGCCCCAGGGATTCAAAAATTCCCCAACTTTATTTGGCACTGCCTTGGCGAAGGATCTAACAAGTTACCCCTCAATACCTGGAGAAAAGGTGGTTCTGCAATATGTAGATGACCTTATATTAGCAGCAAAGGATTTTGATACCTGTAAAGAAGGGACAGAGGAACTGCTCCACTTGCTCTGGGAAGCTGGCTACCGAGTTTCCCAGAAAAAGGCACAGTTATGTTTAGAAAAGGTCAAATATTTGGGCTTTGACATCTCACACCAACAACGAGCATTGAGGCCAGAGAGGAAAGAAGCTATTTGCCTTATCAAGGAACCTACCACAAGGAAACAACTCAGAGGATTCCTGGGAACAGCAGGGTTTTGTAGACTATGGATACCTGATTTCAGCAGTCTGGCCAAGCCCTTACATGAAAGCACTCGAGGTGCAGAAAAGGACCCATTCGTATGGGGACCTGAGCAGCAACAAGCCTTTTTAGTTATCAAACAACGACTTATGGAGGCCCCAGCCCTTGGACTGCCTAATTCGGAAAAACCCTTTCAGCTGTATGTACATGAACAGAATGGGATTGCAGCGGCAGTCCTGACCCAGAGATTAGGAAGTTGGAATCGTCCAGTAGCTTATTTGTCAAAACAATTGGACTCAGTAGCAAAAGGATGGCCTCCATGCCTAAGGGCAGTAGCGGCCACTGCAAGCCTTGTCAAAGAAGCTGATAAATTTACCTTCGGCCAGACGATGTATGTGAATGTACCTCATGCTGTTCTGACACTCATGGAATATAAGGGTAGTTATTGGCTAACAAACCCAAGGATGGCTAGATACCAAGGCCTATTGTGTGAAAATCCCAGGATTCATCTACGAGTAGTGAATATGCTCAATCCAGCAACTTTGCTGCCCCTACCAGAGGTAGATGATGAAGAATCACATGATTGTCTCCAAATAATGGATGAAGTTTATTCCAGTAGACCCGATCTGAAAGATGAACCATTGAAAAATCCAGATGTTGTATATTATACTGATGGTAGCAGTTACCTGCATGAAGGTGCCAGACGAGCAGGATATGCTGTGGTCACCAATGAGGAAGTTGTGGAAGCTGAAGCTTTGCCTGCTGGCACCTCAGCACAAAAAGCTGAACTTATAGGTTTAACTAGAGCTCTGCAATTGGCAGCCGGATGTAAGGCAAACATCTATACTGATTCTAAATATGCCTTCTTAACCCTGCATGCACATGGTGCTCTATGGAAAGAAAGAGGTCTAATCGGAGCCCACGGGAAGGCCTTGAAATATGGACCTGAAGTAGAAATCCTGTTGGAAGCAGTATGGGCTCCAGAACAGATTGCTGTAATGCACTGCAAAGGTCATGGACGTGGAAGGGATCCAATAACCAGAGGAAATCATGCTGCTGATAAAGCAGCCCGAGAGGCAGCCCAAAAGCCTGTGGGAGGATTTATAGCAGCCCTCATACCAGAGGTAGTTCCAGGAGAAGTTAAACCTCACTATACCCCAGAAGAGAGGAAGTGGGCTGAACAGGAAGGAGCGGTTGTGAAGGACGGTTGGATGATCCTGCCGGACAATAGGATTTATGTACCTCATCACCTAGCAGGCACAATTGTAAGAAATTATCATGAATCTACTCACCTTGGCGGTACTGCAACCAGAGAGAGTCTCAGTCGGAAGTTGTATATTATTAACCTATCACAATTAGCAACTTGCATTTCACAGAAATGTGTTCTTTGTGCTAAAAACAATCCCAGGCAGGGACCGGTACAACCTCCTGGAATCCAACATGTGGGATATGTCCCCATGGAAAGCCTAATTGTGGACTTCACAGAGCTGGTCCCTTCTAAGGGATTCAAGTATCTCCTTGTGTTTGTAGATACTCTTACCGGATGGGTTGAAGCTTTTCCCACCCGAACTGAAAAGGCACGAGAGGTAACTAAGAGACTCCTCACTGAATTGATCCCGAGGTTTGGGTTACCTAGATGCATTGGAAGTGATAATGGGCCAGCGTTCATTGATCAAGTAGTACAAGAAGTATGTCGAGTCCTACAAGTGAAATGGAGACTGCATGCAGCATATAGGCCTCAGAGTTCAGGGAAAACTGAAAGAATGAATCGGACTCTGAAAACCCAATTGGCAAAATTAACCCAGGAAACGGGATTAGGATGGGTGGATGTGTTACCCATAACACTGTTTCGTGTTCGGTGTGCACCCACAAAAAGACTTAAGTTGTCACCTTTTGAGCTCCTGTATGGGAGGCCGCCCTCCTTTGTTCAGGATATTCCAGCTGACCTCAAACAAATAGGAGACCATGTGACACAGGAACAAGTGCAATCTCTCTCCCGTGTTTTTGTTTCTCTTAACAGGTGGGCCCTCGAGCGCACGCCGTGCAGCATTGCCGAGCCGATTCATCAGTTCCAGGCTGGCGATAGCGTATGGGTGAAAGAGTGGAAACGAGATCCACTTGCACCTAAGTGGCGTGGACCTTACACCGTCTTGCTCTCTACTCCAACAGCGGTGAAGGTAGCTGAGGTGACCCCCTGGATTCATCACTCCCGTTTGAAGAAGTCCGAAGGCAGTTGGACGTGCAAAGGTGACCCCTCTAATCCTTTAAAACTGACTCTCTCCAAAAACCCCTGTATCTAGCCCTACGGGGAACGGGCTAGGTCACGGGCAACATTAGACGACCGGCCTGCTGCAGCCACAACCTGGAAGCTGGCTGACCTGCGCACGCCTGAAGCTTGAGGAGCGTCTAAACCAGCGATTGTGAACGGGAAGATTCTCTAATACAATTAATTGACTGCCCCCCCTTGTGGAACAATTATCAAGGATATTACTCATTGGGGATCCTTGGGATATATGTTTTGGTCTTGGTGGTTCCCCATTTCTGTCACTGGGGGAATTATATTGGGGCTAATATTTTTATGCTATCACAATAAGGTAATCTTTTGTGGAAGGAATGCATATACTACACATCAACATGATTTTATTATTAATCCTGATCCCTTGGGAAGGGGAAGGGTCCTTGAATCTGACCAAATTTACTAAATATGGATTCCGCCATGACCACAATATGTGGGTAGGCTTAGCTGAGATGGTAGCCAATGTTGCAAATAGGACCAATTGCCTTGTTTGCTCTCTTGGGCCAGATGATTCAGAGGGAGGTATGCCCTTATTACCGATACCATTAAATGCCATTGGTATGGTAAGCGAAATGCCACACCAAACAGAAGTACAGAATTTCCCCGGATGGAACTCAACTAAACCAATACGAGTTATACCTGTGCAAGGGGAATTCTGTGTACATAAATTATCAGATGCAGCTGATTCTACCATGATAGGCTCTTCTCATTGTCACTATACTTGGGATTATATTAAGAATAGTCAAACCTGGGTAAACGGTACTACCTATCGAACTCGGAATACCTTGCCCTGTGCACCTCCTTTTATTCATGCATGGAAAGTGGTATGGAACATAACTGTGACAGAAAAAGGCAATCTAACATACTGCACTGTGAACTCTGTACCCCTTTTGATATTTCGCCTTCTGCACTCCACGTACCAAAAACCTCAGACCCGATGGTTGTGGTGGATATGTGGAGAATGGGCATACAAGAAGCTCCCTTCCAAATGGAGTGGGACTTGTTTCCTGGGATGGGTATTACCACCAATGTGGATTATGCCCACTAATTCGGCCAAGCGTACACGAAGAAACGCTGATATTTCTCATATAGCAGGAGGAAGTACCCAAAGTTGGAGCGATACTGATGATTGGCCACCAGAGCGCATTATAGCCTATTATGAGCCTGCCTCCTGGAATCCTGGTGAGCTCATACAAGGGGCACGGGATCCTATTTATAATCTAAACAGAATAATTCGATTGCAAGCAGTAGTGGAACTTGTAACCAATGCAACGGCCCAGAGTTTGAGACTTATTGCACAACAGCTGGATGAAAGTAGAGCCGCCATTTTGCAGCTGAAAATGGGAATGGATTATGTACTTGCCAGGCAGGGAGGCCTATGTGGAGTCTTGAACTTGACAGGGAATGCCTGTTGCTTTAACATTTCTGATAATGGTGAGGCAATCCGTGTGTTGGCCACAAAGATGGAGAGTATAGCACACGTCCCAGTACAAACATGGGAAGGATGGGATATGGGATGGCTCACCAACTGGTTACCTAATGTTGCGGGACTCAAAGGGATACTATTGTCTTGCTTGTTTTTCTTGACGGTAGTAATAATGGTTTTATGTATGGTGCCATGTATCATTTCATGTTTTAGAAGTACAATTAGCAAGATGATTTCGAATGAAACTCTACCTCATATCATGGCCCTATATAGAGCTTTACCTCAGGAATATGATGAAGGTCAAGCTATCAAGGACACTTGGGATGAAGGTCCTTGAGCTTGAAAGGGGGGAATGAGGCATCTAATCATAGCCTGCATTTTTATCAAGGCTTATAGTTTGATTAGGGTCTGTATTTTAAAATGAGCTTAAAGATTTTCAAATGTTTTATGCCAGGCAGAAGACCAGCTGCCTAAGTACTTTGGCAAGATGTTTATCCTCCTGGACAAGGGGGCCCCCTGATTTATAGCAGAAAACAATTCTCAAAGTCGTAAAAAGGGAATTACAGGCTGAGGGCAAGGTTACACCACCCTACATAATTAAGAGTTGGTAAATAGTAAAAACCATTAAACTTGAGCCATATCTTTCTAAGGTTAAAGGCCAAGAGCAACTGGCTGGAGAAGGAGAAGTGTAAACAGAAAAAGAGGCTTTTTCCTATTTTATTTTGAGGCTGTAAACTGATTCCTTCCTGTTACTTTGAGAAGGTTTATTCTTGTAAAAAGCTATCTATGATAATGTATGAAATATACTGGCTTAAATGTAATTATGCAAAGGATCTAGAAAGAAAGAAATGTTAAATTCTTATTTCATAGAGTCATATTGCTGTAGGAGACCAGAGGGGCAAATGAGCCCAGCCCCCTGCCAGACAGGAGACGCCATCGAGCACTCCTGATATATGGTTGTCAGGCCTTTGTTTAAAGACCTTCAAAAAGGAGATCTTTCATTGATGATGCATGAGAATGTGAACCCAAGATCTCTGACATCTGTTTAAGATAAAAATTTAAAATTATTAACCATCTGTTTTGGAGGGCAATAGGGCAAGGAGGGCAAGAGGTGAGCTGGTAATTAAGGTTCCTTGTTGAGACAAATGTAAGATATATGACTACTTATTTGTCATTTATAGATAGAAGAATATATAGCTTTTTGTATCCCATAAAAGGCAATAGGAAATGGGTGTATCTTTTAGGATTGGTTGTAGCAATCAGCCAATAGGAAATTCAACCAGGCTGATTGGACAGAGGCAGCCAAAGGAGGAGCAAGGGAGCTGGGCTGAGGGAATATAAGTGCTGGCCATAATGGCAGGAGACCAGGCCAGAGCTTGGTAACCATATACCACTGTGCCTCTCATTTATTTGTCTGACAAATAAATTATTATTTTAATTTCTCTATTGCTGCGTTGAATATTTCATTCCAGCTAAGCGTTAACCACAAGCAGGGTGCTACAGTATTATTATTAATTTTAAAAGCCACTACAGGGTGAAGAAGTGAGGATCAATTGTCTTGCTTGTGTTTGTTGAGAAAAGTTGAAGAACTATTCCAAGGAGAAATGTATATAGTGTAAGTTATTGACCATTTTGACCAACCCCCTCAAAGACTCCCGTTTTTGTTTAAAGAGTGGTCTGTTTTGTGTTATATTTTCCTTTTTGTTGCAGATAGGCAAAGATTAACAAGAATCTGACTGGTTTCAGACCCTGTTTCTGGCACTCACCATAACCAAGGCAGGTTTGGTGTAAAATATCTGGAATTCAGCCTTAGGGGGGTTTAATTTAGACTAAAGTCCTACAGTACAGTGGTACCTCGGGTTACACACGCTTCAGGTTATATACGCTTCAAGTTACAGACTCCGCTAACCCAGAAATAGTGCTTCAGGTTAAGAACTTTGCTTCAGGATGAGAACAGAAATCGTGCTCCGGTGGTGCGGTGGCAGCAGGAGGCCCCATTAGCTAAAGTGGTGCTTCAGGTTAAGAACAGTTTCAGGTTAAGAACAGACCTCTGGAACGAATTAAGTACTTAACCCAAGGTACCACTGTATTGTTGTTCAGTGGACAAATTAAAGCTGTATGTCTTTCTAGTGCTGTACTCTGTTATTGTTACAGGGGCAAGTAAATCACTTTGGCAGAAGTTAGTTCTGAAATGTACAAAACCACACAATGCAGTAAATCACCACTGTTGTTTTATGCGTCTCTGCAGCATCATGTGATGGTGTGTGGGGTTCAGTCATAGGTCAACAACCCGTAAATTGCAAGTCATAGACTGTGACCCGTCCCCCCAGAATTATTTCTGCAGACTCATGGCAGCTTACTACAGTCTTAGGACTACCTGCAATCATCAGAAGTAAGTCCTATTAGAGTTGGTGAGGCTTACTCCAAGGTTTATGTGGGATGCAGGTAGCGCTGTGGTCTAAACCACAGAGCCTAGGACTTGCTGATCAGAAGGTCGGCGGTTCGAATCCTCGCGATGGGGTGAGCTCCCGTTGCTCGGTCCCTGCTCCTGCCAACCTAGCAGTTCGAAAGCACGTCAAAGTGCAAGTAGATAAATAGGTACCACTCTGGCGGGAAGGTAAACAGCGTTTCCGTGCGCTGCTCTAGTTTCGCCAGAAGCAGTGTAGTCATGCTGGCCACATGACCCGGAAAAACTGTCTGCGGACAAACGGCGGCTCCCTCGGCCAGTAAAGCAAAATGAGTGCTGCAACCCCAGAGTTGTCCACAACTGGACCCAATGGTCAGGGGTACCTTCACCTTTACTCCAAGTTTTAGGATTGTAGCCTCAATCTGGATCAAACTCACAATACTTAATTTGGCCAGTCCTCGCCTGCTTGAGGCTCCTTACATTTTCCAGGGCAGTTCATTTCTTTTAGAAATCTTACCTCAAGGTTAATAAAGAACATCCACATTCTTCTTCTTCTTCTTTTACTCTTGGTAATTTGTGAAGCTGGTGAGCTGAGGGGAATCAAAACTCAGGCAAAGTCTCCAAAGCTTTTCTCTAAATCTCTCGTTCACCCTTCCCTTTGTTTTGTTTTTTTCCTAGAACCTTGGCTCTTCCAAAGAACAGGCCTGTGCAAGAGGGGTTGGGAGTGAAGGAGGGAGAAACTCATGGCTCCCTGCCCAATTTATGTGGATGATGATTCGTGATTGACTTTCTGGGAGGTCGTCCTTTAATCGGACCATTCGGTGTGTTTTGATGGTGTGTAGACTCTTCCACTAACCACACTCGCCTGAGTGGCTGTTGTGGGTGGCAGCTGGGGGAGAGGGGAGGTCTTCGCCCAAGGTCCAAGGCAGCTGCCTATGAAGTGGTTCCCTTTCTCAAATGCTTTGCAGTTCATTCCTTGGCTTTTTGTGGTAGCTTGGCAGAAAAAAAGGGGGTTGGGAGGGAGAAAGCAGCAGTGCTATCTATCTTTGAGAAATGTGTGAGTGTTCAGTCTCTGCCATTGCCTGTCGGAATAATTTCATTCTGGTGTGTCACTGGAATGACGGCGAAAAGAATATGGCTTTTCTTTCCCCCCAGATTTCACACATTTTACTCCATGAAACAAAAGGAGGTTCATTATCCAAAATTCCGTTGGCGATAAGGAATGATATGTTCAGTTAATGTGCAATTACATCGGAACCAGGGCCGGATTTAGGTTTGATGAGACCCTAAGCTACTGAAGGTAATGGGGCCCTTTATATGTCCAGCTGTCCTTTGTCAACAACAAATTGTCGCTGTTTTTTGTTTTGAATATATGCTATGTGGCACTTTATGGACCTAATAGGTATCTAAAGCCATTTGCACGTGTTGCTATGCAACCAGTCCATGCAGAATGTAGGTACCCTATATATAGAAATGAGCGAACCAGTGATATTTTAGGGAGCAGGGTAGCAGACAGGGTTCATTATTTACAGCATAGGAGCCTACTCAACACAAAACACTGTTGCTGTATGTAGGTTTTTTTACTTGGTTTTTATCTTATATTTTGGAAATGTACATCCAATTTTGTTTCTTTAATTTGGGGGGGGGGGCCCAAGAGAGTGGGGCCCTAAGCTATAGCTTGTTTAGCTTATATGTAAATCCGGCAACTGATTGGAATTTATAAGAATAAGTTCACCTAGCAAAAAGAATTCTCAGGAGGAAAGAGGCGTGAGAGTTGGTAAGAGAAAGAGGGTATCATCTTGCCACCAATGTTCCAATAGCTTTTGAAAGGGGATCACTTTTAACCATGAGTTGCTAGCCAAGGATGCTTGTGAAATTAAATCTTTGTGAATTCCGATATGAACAGATCTGGTCCGCACCTCGCAGACCAAGGTGCAGATGGGAACTTAAGTTATATACTGGTTTTATTTATACTTCTCTGAATGTGGCAAGAAAGTTATTGGCAGTTTAAACATATTAAAATGAGGCATACTTGAGGAAGTTGATCGGTCCGTATTTCAAAGTGCGTTGACCAGCTCTTGCACCTCCCAAACTAATGTGTGGATTGGAATGTAGCAATCCTTTTGATTTTGCACTTTTCTGATTTTTGCGGTGCAGCCTTTGAAAACTTAGTGTTGCAAGGTGGTCTGTCTTAAAAAGAAAGAAAAGATTTCTCCTTCCAGATTATAGCTTCTCCTTCTTCCGGATTACAGCTTCTCTAAATAGCTATAACTCCAATTTTGATATGCTTGCAGGCAACTTGAGGTGTGTACATCCTTCTGTTTACTCTGCATCCCGTTTGCGCCCACTGCTCCCTTGGGAAGCAGTGTACAAATGACATTAGTCACAATCCGTATCAATCATATGTATCCATTCCACAGTTTCTCATAGAATGCTGTGTTTTGATGCTTTCCTCTACCCCCAAAACCAGGTTCAATCAAAGATTGAGAAAAAGCATCATCTATGTTTTAAGCTGGTGGCGTGTTCACAGCCTTGGGATGTTTCTGTTATTGAAAGCTGTTGTGGAATATTGCAAATAGTTCTGTTTTTTTAAATGATACATATTTTAGACACAGAACAATTTGGGTGTGCGTGCTTAGAAACACTCTGTCAAATTAAGTTGTTGGTTGCTAATTTTTAAAACAAACAATGTTGGTTCCCCATCCATGGGGAAAACACTCAACATGAGATACCAGAATCCATTTTGTTATAAGAAAAAACTACTCCTTTTCCCTTATGGGGTATCCAAGAGCCCGTATAGAGTCCTTAAGTGGGTTCCTTATCGGTAGGAGAAAATAACAGAGGCCAACCAGAGAATATTGAGAAGCAAAGCGGCTAGTAAGCCTGATCTTTATTTAACTGTTGCAACAGGGTCCTCACTCATCACATTCAGGAGGGAGGAGGAACCCAGAACAATGGTGTGCAAGCCTTTATATAGACTTTTGAAATTGCCCACCCTGTAGTAGCCCAAGACCACCCCCTAAAACATCATACATACATCACAGAAGGAAGCTGTCTACAGCAGAAAAACATGACAGGAGGCGGGCTACAGCAGAAAACCTGTCTGCCAGGATACCTGATAATGGTCACTGATTGCTTTACCTGGGCAGCCTGGCCATTCTTTTGTGATGGTAAATACTTTAATTCCCGAATCCAGGTCACAGGCTCACCCTATTTATACACAAATATAGCCTTAAGACAGGTAAGCAAAAGATGAGAGGCTTTCCCATTTCCTTCCTCCTTGCAGAGAAATATTTGAGGTCAATTTGAGAGTCAAAATGGCTTCAGGACTGCTCTCCTGCACTATTTCAGACGCGCAGTCCACATACTTATGTATATGTTTGCCTTATACATTTATGAGTGTTTATTTTATATTTGGGACCTTAGAATTCCTATAACAATTTGGAAAGCAAAAACTGGAAACCCCAGTTGTCAAATATCTCCAGATGGTCTGAAACAGACGGAGACAGATGGATCTAGGTTGAAAAAAGGGAGGCAGGCAGGCTTGGAAGCCCTTTCCAGACCACCGTAGGGGATGGCCTTGGGCAAGATGGACTCATAACTTTTAGAGACGTCCTTTTGTTACCTTGCACACCTATCTGTATGGCAGTCTGTCTCCTGCTTCCACTCCCATAACAAAAACAAGAAGTTTGCCTTTGCCTGTGATGACCTAGCATTCCTTCCCACATATCTGGCTGCTCCTGCTTTCGGGTGGAGAAATGTGGAACCCAGGGAGACCAGGAGACAGGTAAGATTTACTAGATGTTGCAGTTTGGGTGGTGGTGGAGCGAGTCAAGCAGCTGCTATTTTAGGCAGCAGCCGTGCATCTCATTTGACCCCAGCCTGGTGTTGCTTCTGACCAGCCAGTAATCCTCCAAGCTTCTGAAAACTTTGCCTCCCTGGGGAAGGGAGTCTGCACCACTTCCTGCCCCACTCCTCCCCACTGACTACCCCTTGACCTCCTTCCCAGTTTTTCCAACACAGACTATATAACCCTCTGGAATGGGAGCGCATCATTTCTGTATATTGCATATACAATATACAGTATACCACCTGGCACACACTGGGTGCTAAATAATTAGCAGTTTTCGGTACTAGCTTCCTAATGGTGTTATCTGACTAGGGGAAAGTGTCACGCCTCTGATTCATCATCATCTCTCAGCCAGGCACATACTGTGTGTTCCCTTTGACTCCCCGCTCTTCCCGCCTGCCTTTTGCCTATGTTTGTGTCCAGACACCAGAGAACTCGAGCCAGGCTTGTGGTGCTTCTGATCTCTTCAAGGCTAAGGCTCCATCTAAACAGACACAGCTCCTATCGAGCCCTTCCTGTGCGCGCTCTCTTTCTCGCTCTCTCTCTTTCTGATGGGGCAGGAATTTTAGGTTTTCTGGGCCCTGGCCCCCCCAGCCACAGCGTTTATTTAATATCCTGAAAAAATTTAAAATAACTTCTGCGGCCGCTAGGAAAAACAAAGATAAATATAATAAAAGTGAGACGAAAATATAGCCCCAGAGAAGGGACTGGAAGCTTTCCTAACCAACGGCTGGGATCCAGGAGGGGCGTAAATGGAACAGGGATCACACACTCACATGCACAAGTAGGTGCACAAATGTGGGCTTGCACGATGAAGTGAAGATCATGTGGACGGTGCCACAATATTCACATATGACTGCACAAGAACGCTATTGCATTCGACTCGCATGACCTAACCTGTACAAACCTGGATGCATGTACACGCATGTTCACATGCCTGTACACACTTTAAAATAGGGTTGTGTGGGCACAACAAATATGGACAACCAAAGCTGCTGCATGTAAATCCTTACCCATCAGAGCAAAGCGCTGGAAAGTAGAAGAAACAAATCTGCAACAAAACGTTGCAGTGTTTCTCCTGTCTGAGTGCTTTCCCCATCCCACAGTTGTTGTTGTTGTTTTCTTTCCTGTCA
Source organism: Podarcis pityusensis (assembly GCF_964106645.2). Taxonomy (NCBI): domain Eukaryota; kingdom Metazoa; phylum Chordata; class Lepidosauria; order Squamata; family Lacertidae; genus Podarcis; species Podarcis pityusensis. The sequence continues at coordinate 16,149,201 of NC_138029.1, forward strand.
CTCTACAGCATCTCTCTCCAACCTGATGCTCTTGACATGTTTCGGCTGACTCTGATGGGAGTTGTTGAAAAGATCTGGAGGGCACCATGTTGGGGAAGACTTTTGTGCAGTCTGTGGCGGGCGCAGCTGTGTGTCTTCAGTCCTGTGTGGGCTATTTGGGGCCAGGAAAGACGGCCCCTTAGGTGTTTTATTTTTTAAAGCTCTTTTTTTTTTGGCACTACTGCAAACCTTTGGGTTCCACAAGCATGCTGATAGCTCTCCCTTGTTTACTCAGTAGCCCTGTTTTCCCTACAAGTCCTGTTGGCACTCATCACATGAGTTTGCTACTGGAAGGAGTGACTAGCTGTCAGGGACTGGGCAGAGAAGGAATGGTGGAGACTGCCTCCCCAGCCTGACCCTTCCAGGGAGGAGGAAGAGGAAGGCAGTTTAGATTTATAACCGGGCTTTGCGGGAGGTCACAGCTCAGAGGCAGATGGGGGGGGGGAGTTGGGAAATAATAGGAGAGGAGGAGGAAGCAGCAGCAGAGGGGTGACAGCCGACGGACATGGTGTCTTTAGAAAGCATTTCAGACCCCACCCCACCCAGAACCTGGCAAGCTTTGAAAGTAGGAGAGCAAAGAGCTCAAAGACAGGGAGCATGTAGCAGCACCTGTAGAAGTGATGAATGAGGAAGTGGGAGAGACGGGGGGTAGAGATTTGCTCGGGACAATGCCATTGGGTTGGGGGGCTATTGGGTTGTTTTTATTTTTATTATGTATTTTGTGGTTTTATATCTTGATTTTAGGGACGCGGGTGGTGCTGTGAGTTAAACCACAGAGCCTAGAACTTGCTGATCAGAAGGTCGGCGGTTCGAATCCCCGCGACGGGGTGAGCTCCCGTTGCTCGGTCCCTGCTCCTGCCAACCTCAAAGTTCAAAAACACGTCAAAGTGCAAGTAGATAAATATGTACCGTTCCAGCGGGAAGGTAAACGGCATTTCCATGCGCTGCTCTGGTTCGCCAGAAGCGGCTTAGTCATGCTGGGCACATGACTCGGAAGCTGTACACCGGCTAATAAAGCGAGATGAGCGCTGCAACCCCAGAGTCAGTCACGACTGGACCTAATGGTCAGGGGTCTCTTTACCTTTTATCTTGATTTTATTCTGTGAACTGCTCTGAGACCCTCGGGTATATAAATTAAATTAATAAATTACATTATATTATATTATCCAAGAGGCTGGGTTCTATAGCCTATGTAAATACTGAATAAAAAAGAATGGTAAGAAATCTCCCTTGTCTTTATACTTTCCTGGCAATCAGCTGGGAGTTGCTGACAGCATCCTGACACTAGATTCATCAATAGCTGTTGCCTATGATAGCTAAAGTGGAATCTACATACTGATATCCAGATGCTGAGGGCAAAGAGTAGGAGGAGGAAGTCTCCGTCACTGCATCCTGCAGTTGAAATTCAAGACGCATTTGTCTAGCCAAAGCTGAAGACAGAGTGCTGGACTAGAGGACCATTTGTTTAGACGTAACAAGGCAATCCCTGTGTTCTTTCATTCAGGTAATGAAACAGAGTAAGTCACTGAGGCAGAGGCTTCATATGTGCTTTTTTGGGTGAATTGCTGGCCCTGTGGTCTCCAAGTTCTAGAACCTTCCAAAATATTACTGGCGTTGAAGCTCAGAGTTTTGAAATGTTCACTGCTGGAAACCCAAGCACACAAGAGTGGCTGTCTTAAATTGTGAGGAAACTGTAGCTATGTCATGGAGTCATCCTTGAGAAGGGAGATGAAAAGACGACGACTCTTCACAAGAAACTAGTTGCCATTTATTGCGTTACTGGAATGCATTTTGTAGACTAAATGTAATTCCAGGAAATGGCATTGCTTTAAAACAAATCCCAATTTTCCTGGAAGTCAAAATTGAAGAAAAGATTTTGTAAAATAAAAGGGGAAAAATATTTATTTTCATTCTTCTTCTTATTATTATTATTTTGTGTGAGTTTTGTATGGGATGTTTGGGAGGAAACAAGACGGTAAATAACAAATAACAAACAAAATATTGATGTATGTAATTTTTATTTCTCAATTGTATTTTGTGGTAGTATGGTTGTAATGTTCTTTTGTAATATAAAATCATTCAATAAAAATTATTAAATAAATAAAAAAAAACAAATACCAGTTTTCCTAATGAAGAATATGGCATGATCCCTACTTCCCAGCATGTGTAACTGCACCCATGGGATTGAATTGAACCCTTCCCACTGACCCAGAGCCAGCCCACCCATGAGGCAAGGTGAGGCGACCGCCTCAGGCGGCAGGATCCACCGGTGCAGCATATCCTGATGTGCATCTTTATATCCCTCTGTGTTCCTGATGTAGATCTTCATTCCCCCTTTCTTTCTTGGTGGATTTGCCTCACGTGCCAAAATGTCTTGGGCTGGGCTGGCCCTGGTGCCTCCTGGTGCCAGCCCTCAACCAGGCAGGCTAACAATTTGTCAGACTTATTGTAATGTTCCTGTTGGCCCTGTAATAATAATAATAATAATAATAATAATAATAATAATAATAAAATAATAAAAAATTATTTACCCTGTTTCCTCGAAAGTAAGACATCCCCCCAAAATAAGACCTACTTCCAGTTTTGCCTCTTGTTGTAATATAAGGCCTCCCCCAAATATAAGGCCTCCCCGATAATAAGGCCACCCCGGAATATAAGGCCCCCGAAGCTACCGTAAGACGTTGTACCGTATACAGGTAATAAATTTCCTCTTTTTTTTTGTTCAACAATAAATGTGTACCGTATTCTTCTTCATGGAAAAATAAGACATCCCCTGAAAATAAGACCTAGCGCATTTTTGGGAGCAAAAAGTAATATAAGACACTGTCTTATTTTTGGGAAAACAGGGTATACCCCACCCTTCCCGGTTCTAAAACTGGGCTCAGGGCGGCCAACAACAAATTTAAAACACTTAATTGTAAAAGCAGCATAAAATACAGTATAAAAACATGAATAACAATAAAATTCAAAGTTCAGAAACCAATTTAGGGGAAATCCATCTAATAAGCATTAGATAGGGAATGTAAGAAGGTGAAGGGTTTCTGGGAGATGATATATAATGAACTGAAAAAGATGTTGAAATATACATTTGTAAAGAAACCAGAAGCTCTTCTGTTAGGAATAGTAGGAAATGAAATAAATAGAAAGGACTGTAAACTTTTCCAATATGCAGTTACAGCGGCAAGAATATTAATGGCCCAAAGATGGAAACAGGAGGAATTACCGACCCTGGAAGAATGGAGAATGAAAATGATGGACTATGCAGAACTGGACAAATTAACTGGGAAGATTAGATATCAACGAGACCATAAGTTCATCGAGGACTGGGGAAAATTTGTAGAATATCTGAAAAATATATGTGATGAACAAACAACGTTCGTGGGATTTCAAGAAGCTCTGTGAAAGGTTGAGGAGTATTGTAAAAAAGAAAATAAGATTAGAAAAGCATATAAAAAGGCAATATTAAATTTAGGAAATGCGTAACTAAAATTTAATTACGGATGATTGGCAGATAAGCTGAAGGAACTCCATAATATATAATTTGTGATAAACCTTTGATATGGTATTATATGTATATTGTATTGAAAATTAATAAAAACTTTTATAAAAAATAATAATAATAAGGATTAGATAATCACCAGGGCTAGTTGGCTGAATTGGTCCTACTTGGGCCAGCGAGGAGGCCAGGGGAGAATTAGCTGTGGGGTCTCAGAGCAGGTAATTTTCATAAAAGGGGAGGGGGAGGGAAGAGAAGGGACATAAAAGATCAGGCTAAATTCAAATTAAAGGCCAGGCGGAATAGCTCTGTCTTACAGGCCCAACGGAAGGAGGTTAAATCCTGCAGGGCCCTGGTCTCATGGGACAGAGCATTCCACCAGATCGGAGCCATCACTGAAAAGGCCCTGGTCCTGGTGGAGGATAGTCTGACTTCCTTAGGGCCCGGGACCTCTAAACTATGGTTGCTCATGGACTTTAAGGTCCTCTGCGGGGCAGACCAGGAGAGGCGGTCCTGTAAATACGAGGGCCCTAAGCCACAAGTGCTTTAAAGGTCAAGACCAACATCTTGAACCTGACCCTATACTCCACAGCAGAAGAATTAAAAGTGCACACACTGTGAATACATCTTCATAAAAGGGGAGGGGGAGGGATACCAGTGGTGGGAGGCCTTCAGGCACCTTCCATTTGCTAAAGTGCAAGGCTGCCTGAGCTTTCTGCTTGGGGGTAAAGGCAGGGGTGGGAAAGGGGTTTGGCAGTTGTCTGAAGTCGCCCAGTGGTGCCATGGGTTTGGCGGAGGCAGTGTTCCTGGAGCCCAGAGCCCATGCCAGGCTCTGACATCACAACCGGCGGCGGAATCCTGCTGCGGAATTCCGTTTCCTAGGAGACCACTTGGAATTTTTTGAAAGGCTCCTTAGTCAGTTGAAAGTCAGTTGGAACAGTTGAAAACCCTTCGGATTAGCTGACTTTGTGGACATCTTCTGTCTTCTACCCCCATGGCACAATGTGGCGCTGGTTGCACAGAAGGCAAAGTCATGGGCAAGAGGGGAGGCAGCCTGAAGATTCATGCCCCAAGCACATGACCAGTTTTTAAAGATGCTCTTTGGTCCTTCGACCTTTCTAAATCTCACGCTGGGTGTTACGGGAGCCAGCAATTTCCCCAGGGAGTTTTTTCTGGTGAATTAACTGAGTTTCCCTTTTTTGGTTTACCATAAGGTTACCAGATTTTTTTTCAATGAATCCGAGGACACTTTTCAACCCCAATGGATTTTGTATGGGGACTGCTTTGTAAATCCGGGGACTGTCACTGGGAACCGGGGATGCCTGCTAACATTAGTTTACCATCAAAACTGGAGCAGAATGACTCTCTGCCTCAGGTACATTTCTGGCATCTTGAATCAGTTTCCCAACTCCCACCAGCCCCAGATAGCAGGCCAGGGGGGCAGGGGGAGGGAGAGGAGGGGAGTTGGAGTCCCATAGCAACATCTGGAAGGCACCACCATTTGGGGGAGGCTTGAGGTAGAAAACATCAGGGTAATTTGGCATCATGGCCCTGGGTGACTAGTCAGGACTTTATCCTGGCCCTGATGAGTAGCCAGAATTAGTCACTCGCTGTCCAATGTGAAAAGTGGAGGAAAGGACTTTGTTAGTCATCTGTAGGAGAACAGCCCTGGGGATCCGCTCTGCACTCTTTGGAAAATGAGACGTAACTTGTGGTGCCTTTTGTCTATTAAAAAAGTTGTACAGTGGTGCCTCGGGTTACATACGCTTCAGGTTACAGACTCCACCAACCCAGAAATAGTGCTTCAGGTTAAGAACTTTGCTTCAGGATGAGAACAGAAATCGTGCTCCTGCGGCGCGGCAGCAGCAGGAGGCCCCATTAGACAAAGTGGTGCTTCAGGTTAAGAACAGTTTCAGGTTAAGAACGGACCTCCGGAACGAATTAAGTACTTAACCCGAGGTACCACTGTAGTGACTTGGCACAGAGTTAGTTCGGTGAGTTTTTCCTTGAGGAGAGGCAAAATGCCCTCAAAATGTGTGTGTGGCTGACAGGCACTGACTGTATTTTTCGCTCTATAAGAAGCACCCGACTATAAGACGCACCTAGTTTTGGAGGAGAACAAGAAAAAAAAATTCTCTCCCTCTCTGCGCAGCGCCTCTCCAGCAAAGCTTACTTTTTAGGAGGGGAAAAGTGTGTCTTATAGAGTGAAAAATATGGTAATCTGCAAGGAGGATGGAGAAGGAGGAGGCACAGAGCAGGGCGGAGAGGCTGGTGGTGACTGGGAGGGTCTTTCTGTGGCTCTTACCTCAGGTCTTAGAAAGATTTTACTGTGTGAACAACACAGGGGAAATGCTGCGTTCCCACCCAAGCTGCTTTGCGTGCCGAGGTCCCCCAGGCCACCCCAAATAACTCACACTTCACACATCAATTTTTGTTTAAGGTTTTTGGCATGAATTTGGCCACAACTTTATTTAAATACACACATGTGAGTGGTTGCTTAGGCATTGGTTCCGACTATCTGTCCTTGCCCAGGGACAGAACTGACTTCCGGATTCCAGCGCAAGCCAGTGAGGGAAACAATTTTGGGGTGAAAATGAAGCTGGGCCTCAGTCCCTCACTTCTCACCCTCATGCTCCTGGTGGCTTGCCCGGCCCAAGTCCGATGCCAGGGAGAAGGATGAAAAGAATGGCAAGCCCCTGGATTCCTTTAACGGAATTCCCTTGGAGGGGTAGGCACTTACCCCTCCACCAACCAATTTAATAATAATAATAATTTTTATTTATACCCCGCCCTCCCCAGCCAAGGCTGGGCTCAGAGCGGCTTACAAGCAATAATAAAAACAAGTTGAATGATTACAACTTAAAAACAAAATTAAAATACAACATTAAAATATTGAGACATTAAAATGTAGCCTCATCGCAGGAGGAGAAGGAAAGGAAAAAAGAAAGAGAGGGAGGGAATCAATTTGACTCCAAGCCAAAGGCCAGGCGGAACAACTCTGTCTTACAGGCCCTGCGGAAAGAAATCAGATCCTGCAGGGGGCCCTGGTCTCATGAGACAGAGCGTTCCACTAGGCTGGAGCCCTGGCTCTGGTTGAGGCTAATCTAACTTCCTTAGGGCCTGGGACCTCTAAGGTGTTGCTATTTATGGACCTTAAGGTCCTCCGTGGGGCATACCAGGAGAGTTTAATGTATTCCTGGGTCACTGTCCTTTCTTTGCAGGGATGGGGATCTGATTCCTCTCCAGATGCTGTGGACTCTAACTCCCACCATCCCCATCCCCTCTCTTGACATTAGCCATGCTAACTGGGTCTGATAGGAGTTGGGAGTCTGACAGCACCTGGAAGGCCACAGGTTCCCCATTCCTGCAGTTTTATTTGTGGCTCATAAAATGTGATGGGGGTCTGTGCGAATTGTCCAAGCCCATTTCTAATCAGTGTATGACATAGCATTCACTCTGCCAGTCTATGCTCTGTTGGGACTCTTTGAACTGTGGGACTTGGCTCTCAGTATCAGTGTAATTCAGCGCTTTGTTTCTGTTGATGTGCATAGGATTGTGTTCAGTATTTTCTCTTTTGCCATCCCCTGTATTCTCTCTGCTCACATATCAAAGATGCCAAATGGGTGTCAGGTGGCCAGGGCTTCTGCCTATGAATCTTGAAGCAACCAACAGACTAAAACCCCTGGAAAGCCACCACTGTGGAACAAGGTAGATTATATTAGATTAGGTGGACTATTGGTCTGAGTCTGTGCAAGGCAGTGTTTATATGCTCGTATTGCTAACTCAATACTGTGGAATTTGAGTCATTGTCATTCTATTGTGTTTTATTGTGGGTTGGGGGAAAAACATTTTGATTATCAATATTTTCCTATTTCAGATGTACTTATTAAAATGTCAATGAGCAGGATATTATCAGCAGATCCTGCAGGGCCCTGGTCTCATGAGGCAGAGCGTTCCACCAGGCCGGAGCCAGAGTTGAAAAGGCCCTGGCTCTGGTTGAAGCTAATCTAACTTCCTTAGGGCCCAGGACCTCTAAGGTGTTGCTATTTATGGACCTTGAGGCTCTCCGTGGGGCTTACCGGGAGAGGCGGTCCCGTAGGTACGAGGGTCCTAGGCCGTGAAGGGCTTTAAAGGTCAAAAGCAGCACCTTAAATCTGACCCTGTACTCTACCGGGAGCCAGTGCAGTTTGAAAAGCACTGGGTGAATATGCTCCCATGGCAGAGACCCCGTGAGGAGCCTCGCTGCAGCATTCTGCACCCGCTGGAGTTTCTGGGTCAGCTTCAATTTGAACCAATGCCTAAGCTGCTTTCCCAGGTAATGATCCCAGAGCATTAAGCGGGATGTAAATGACATAAATAAATGAGACACAGTGTCTCTCCACCACTGAGCACTCAAGTGGCACTCAAAACAGAGCAGGCCATTTCTGTCCCCCTTCTGTCCCTGCCTTGCTCAACCTCCCCTCCCATGTATCTTCCCTCCCCTCCCAGGCTCTCTGTTGGGGAAAATGAAGGATCTCCAGGAAAAAGAGCCCCTCATTGAGGAGATCTGGGACCTCCTGCTTTCCCAGGTAAGGATCCCAGAGCAGGGCTCAGAGGCTGGTGGCAACTGGGAGGGGGCTGCCTGTGGGTCTCCAGTTGAGTTGGGCGCCTTGATTTCCTGATGCTCACCAGGCTTGTTTCCTCTCCCCTGCCCCCTTCTTTCTTTCCTTCCTAACCCCCAGTTTGACGTGGGTGCAAGCAAAGAGGTCCAGCAGTCCGTCATCAAATTCAGCTTGCAGCAGGCCAGGGCCCTGCAGTTCCTGCGGACCAAGCAGTGGAAGGATGCTCACTTGCAACACTTCATCCAGGTAAGCTGCGTGAGAAGAGGAGTTTGAGCTCACGGAAGGGGCCTTCTCTGCTGGTTTGCCACTCTCCTGGGGGGCTATTTTCCCATTCTGGGGGAGGGGGCAGGAGGCCTGTCCGCTTCTCCCTGCTCTTCACTCCTTGGGCAAATGCCAGAGTGCAGAAGAACCAGCCAGATGATGTTAGTTAGGGATCATTCCACGCCAGATCACCTGATTTTAATACTCGACCGTGCTCTCACAACTCAGATTTACTTCAAAAAAAATTTAGTGTGTAGATGCCTATGAGGTAGCCTTAAATTAATTTTTTATAGATTTTTTTTGTCCAAAATTGGGCACAGGAGAAATTTTTTAATAATTCTATTTTCACATGATTTAGGCTAATGCAATTTCTGCGTCAGTTTAGAAAAAAACCTCCTGTTGTTTTTTTGTCAAGCAATTGGGCTTATTTTGGTATCAAAATAAAGCTAATTTTGGTCTCTATCAAAATAAGGCATAAAAATGGTATTAAGTGCCACAGTAAAGGGTTTTGAGACGTGTTTTATTAAATAATTAATAAAGCTTACTTTTTAAATATTTTATAACCACAAATACACCCTTCTTATTTTTAAAATATAACAAGTTCATGGTTAGCCCATTCTACAAAAAAGTATGATACGTGTGTTAGTTGTGGTTTGCGTGCTATGGCTTGTTGAACCTACCAAGGTACAAAATGACTCAAATTCACTTTGAACGGTCGGTGACCCTTTTCTGTGGCTCTTGGGTGCTAAACTATTGTTGGACGCCACCGCAATCTCCAGGTGGCGCAAGATTCCAAAGGGATTCAGGGGCTTTCCCTAGGTTTGGTTTCCTTGGAATGAGGGGAGCCTCCTGTTCTGACAGCAGCCGTCCAGCTGCCCCGAAGGAGAAGCCCCATAGCAAGCAGGAGCTGAGCAGCAAGACTCACCCCACTTGCTTTGCGGCTTGTGATCCTGGAGGTGGCCGACTCTCTGCTGTCCAGAAACATGTTGTCTGTCTGCTTCCTTCTCTGCCTCTCCCAGAAAATCGAGAGCTGCCCTGAATGCCACCACTGCCAACTAAAGGATTTCCTTGAGTCTGAGATGAAGCACCTGACCAGCTACTCTCTGCTGCTGAATAACACCATCCAGCACACTGATGGTCTCTCTGATGGTGATGTCCAGCCCTAACAAAAGGATCATATAAGCGTAAGATGTTTGCCTCTTATTCTCCCCCCTCCCCTTCTCCCGGGGTGAATTACAACCATTCAAGCAGTTTAAAACAAGTTATAAACACAGAAGTGAGATCTATTTTGGGAGGGACATACCTTAAGTGTCAAAAAGTAGGGTAGAGGAATGTGTGTCTTATAGATAGATAGATAGATAGATAGATAGATAGATAGATAGATAGATTATATATGAAACATATATGAAATAAATGTGGGGTCACACTTTGGTTGCCTGCCTTTCCAACTGGCGAATCAAAGCCCCTCCTCTGGGGCTTTAAGAGAATCGCTCTGTCTCCCCTCCTCCTGCTTTTCCTGGCAGGTGGCTGCACCATCTGGAGAGGGTGCCAAAACCAGCAGGCAAACCATTATTCTGCCCTGCAGGCAGCCCCACCAGGTGCCATCTCCCTGAGGTTTCCTGGCCTGGGGTAGAATTTAAGCAGGTGTGCAATGGGCTTTTGGGCATGGAGAACAGGGCTGGGTGGTGGGCACCAGTTCCTCGCTCATTGGGATTGCTTGGCCACCCAGGGAACTCCTGGGCCCCGTAGGAGGCAAGAGTAGGTAACTTCCTGGGTAGCAGGCTCCCTGTTTGCAAAGAGCCTGGAAGCATCTCAAAGGCTGACCTTTATGATAAATTTATTGTCATTGTCCGTATATACACAGTATACACAACAACGAAAATCAAACACCCACCCAAAGACTGGGTTCACATACACATTTGCACGTATCTCCAACACTCTCATCCTATTCAGACATAATCTATAAAAACATATCATACTCCAGAATGTAACATAACCTATTAAAAGCATAACATAACCTAAAAACCTGTCTCATTCCTTCCTACTCCCTGCTTGCTATTTCTTGCAACTGGCCCTGAGATCATTATTTAGTGCAATCAGAGCTCTTGGATAGAAACTATTCAGAAGGCGTGTGGTTCGTGTTTTCATTGTCCTATATCTTCTGCCCGAAGGTAACAGTTCAAAGAAGTTGTGAGCAGGATGGGTGGGATCTCTCAGGATATTGTGTGACTTCTTCAAAGTGCGAGACGTGAAGATCTCATCCAGGGTTGGTAGTTGGAGCCCAATAACATTCTGGGCAATTTTAATTATTCTCTGTAAAGCTTTTTTATCCGTTTCAGAGCTGCTCCCATACCACGATAATATACTATAGGTTAAGACACTCTCGATGGTACTGTGATAATAGGACAGAAGTAGGTGCTGAGATAGATTCAGTCCCCTGAGCATTCTCAGGAAATACAACCTCCCCTGCACCTTCCTCACAACCATATTAATATTTGCAGTCCATGAGAGGTCCTCAGAGATGTAAATGCCCAGGTATTTAAAACTACCAACCCTCTCCACCTCCTCGCCATTTATGTGCAATGGTAAAAATACACTTTTCTTTCTCCTAAAGTCAATTATGAGTTCTTTGGTTTTTTTGGTGTTAAGCATAAGATTGTTTTCTTTACACCATTGAATTAACCCCTGTACTTCTTTCCTATAAGCAGTCTCATCGTTCTCACTAATGAGCCCCACCACTGTTGTATCATCCGCAAATTTGATGATTGTGTTGGACTTATACAGTGGGGTGCAATCAAATGTGTACAGGGAATAGAGAAAGGGACTTAGCACACATCCCTGAGGGGCTCCTGTGCTTAATACTAGAGTAGAAGAATAGTAAGGGCCCATTCTCACTGTCTGCGGCCTATCAGTCAGGAAATTCCTTACCCACAGACAGATCTTCTGATGTATACCCAAATTGGTCATTTTAAGAAATAACCTGTCTGGCAGAATTGTATTGAAGGCAGAACTGTAGTCCACAAACAACAGCCTTGCGTAGGTTCCCTGTCGTTCTAGATGACTCAGTACAGTATGGACAGCGATGGAAATAGCATCATCAGTAGATCTATTTCTTCTGTATGCAAACAGGAACGGGTCTAGAGTGGATGGAAGACCAGCCTTAATATGATCTAGCACCAATCTCTCAAAACATTTCATAACGACAGATGTTAGGGCTATTGGTCTATAGTCATTGAGAGATACCACCACTGACTGCTTGGGGACTGGCACTATAATCGATGTCTTCAGGCAGGTAGGGACAGAACCCTGCAACAGGGATAGGTTAAAAATGTCCGTAAACACACCAGCTAATTCTGCAGCGCAGTCCCTAATAGCCCGTCCCATGATTCCATCCGGTCCAGCTGCCTTCCTAATGTTAATGCTCCGAAAGGCACGTTGTACGTCACAGGTCTGTAATAAAAATGGTTGTCTATCAGTAGTAGTTTCTGATGATGTGCTGGTAGCCAATGCTGTAGTGACGGTAGTTCCAGTTCCCACCTCAAAGCGACTAAAAAATTGATTCAGTTGATCAGCCAGGTGCGCACTGCTGCTAGCCAGTTCGTTTTTAATATTTTGCCCTGTAATTTGTCGCAGGCCTTGCCATACTCGACGAGGGTCGGAGCTCTCAAAATGTTTTTCGATCCTCCGGCAGTACATAGCTTTGGCGTTCCTAATGCCCTTTTTCAATTTGGCTCTGGCTTCTCTATACTGTTGCGCATCACCAGAGTGAAAAGCAGCATTTCTTGCCTTTAACAGAAGATACACATCCCTGTTTAGCCAGGGCTTGTTGTTAGGGAACACCCGTATTTGTTTGGTGGTAGTGACAACATCAATGCAGCTTTTAACGTAGAACAGTACTGTTGAAGCGTATGTGTCCACATTATTCTCCACAAAAAGCGACCACTCGGTGCTCCGAAAGCAATCTTGAAGTTGCTCAGATGCACCTACTGGCCACACTCGTATCTCTCTAGTTGATGGTCTAATTCTGCGTACGAGAGGTCTATATGATGGTATCATAAGTAAAGATATGTAGTCTGACTGCCCCAAATTGGGCAAGGGCTTGGTCTTGTATCCATGCATGATGTTACTATATACTCGGTCCAGGGTATTTCCCCCCCTAGTGGGACAATCAACATACTGGTGGAACTTAGGGAGCACAGTCCTTAAATCGGCTCGGTTAAAATCACCAGCAACCACAAATGCTCCATCCGGGTGGGCCCGCTGCTGTCTGCTAATAGCAGTTAGCAGGTGGCCCATAGCTGTAGTAGTGTTTGCATCGGGAGGTATATACACCGCTGTTATTATAACAACATTAAACTCACGTGGCAAATAAAAAGGGCGGCACTTCACCACTAGGTACTCCAAGTCAGGAGAGCAATGCGTGTCCATTTGTTTGATGTCCGAGCTCCAGTTTTTTATACTGATGGTTCCTTGTCTCTCAGCAGAGGTGGAGCGGCTAAGAATAAAGAACCCAGAGAATCCCAAGGAACATCCCAAGGAAGCTTGAGAGGCTGGAGGTGAGGAGTCAGGCGAGAGGGTGTCCTAGCAGGCCAAAGACACAAAGGTGGGGGCAGACCCTTGATATTCCAGTCCCATTTCCTCCTCTGAACGCTTTCCAACATCTGCACATGGCCTCTGCTGTGGGAGGCAGGGCAATGAGTTGAATCTTGTGTCCAAACCCAGAGCCTGAGAGGATGGAATAGTGTAAGCTTTGTGTGTTTGTGTGAGTTGGAGGGGGAGGACCAAAGTCAAAAGGGTGAGAGAAAGCAGGCATGTAGGGGTAGGGTCTCCAGCCTTGCCAGCCCCTCTTTGCCCACGCAGACCAAGAAAACAAAATAGATTTCCACTTTGAGCTCCATTGCCATACCCCTCAACCGCCCTTGCCACGCACCCCACTATTTCTCAGTTCTCGACCACCCCACGCCCACCTGGAGTCACAGGCAAGGGAGAAGGAGCTGGTCCAAGCCTCAGAGGGCAACGTCTGCCCCTGGAGCAAGAAGCAGCTGGAGGAGGGAGCCAGAGGAGGGGTCTTTGAGAGACCTCTCAAAGTCCTCGTATTGACGCCACACTCCACTTAAGGGTCTTTGCCTGGCTGGACCACTTTCCTGATAAGAGGCCACATGAGCAGAGGAGGTGGGGTGGGTGACTTTTGGCCTGGCTGGACTGTAGCCAACAGGGCAGAAGTGGGAGCTGCATCCATGGCTGCTAATCTTTGGGCCTTGGCCCCTCCCACTGTCAGCAAGAAGTCCCCAGGAGGTTTCCCATGGGGGCATGTGGCGGCTGCCCACCTTCTCAGGGGTACCTAACCCCTCCCCACTGGACTCCCCCTTTTGCAGGAGATGAGGAGAAGCAGTGGGAGCATTACACAGCCTGTGAATTGCTGCAAAAGAGGAACATCTAGCAAAAACCAGCTGGGTTGAAATCCCTTCTACAGCATCTTCTCATATGAGCACCAAAAAACCCACCACCCTGTTCCGATAGCCTCAGATGGCAAGTGCCTGTTTTCCTCCTCAAAACTCTATGTTGCAGAAGGGAGTTTGGATCCCCCCCGAGGCTAGCCCCAGAGGCTTGTTTAAGCGAGGAAAGCAACTATTTTGCTAAACAGAAGTTCAGAAGGGAAAGAAAGTGTTCTGAAGATATTGTGTTATTCAGTGGTTGATCTTCTCCTTGAAGATGACTCAATTTGTCCGGCAGAAGTTCCTTTTTTGGGGCCAATATTTATTGGGGTCCCCCCCCCAAATTTTTAACAAATCAGTGCCAAATTACATCAAATTTAAGACAAAAAAGTTAACTTCCGGCTCTAGTTCCTTGTTGCATCCCTGTTTCCCCCCTGTTGCAGTTGATGTAATGTACTTATCTTTGACAATTTATTTCTCATCTTCAGTTCCTTATCCAACAGCTGTTGGTTTATCAATTCCTGCTCATACGGTCAGGCAGAAGTTCCATTCAAGTCTCCTTGTCTAAGCTGGGCCCCTGACCTCCCGGCACCACTGCTCAGGACTGCTGTGAGGATCCTTGTCTTTGCTTTTATTTACAATGTTTTGTTCAAGCTGGCACCCATAGGTGCCATGTCCAGGGGGTCCAGGCACCATCAAAATTTGCCCCCTGCCACCCACTCCGGTGACTGGGCCTGTGCCTCTACCATGTGTGTGTGTTTTGGCATGAGATGTCATTTCTTCCACATACCAACAGTCTTCTTGCTGATGCGCAGCTGCAGAGGCCCCTCCTGGATTATGTGGTGCTCCGTGAGGTCAAGGTTCTGCACAGCAGGGGCAGAAAAAGGCAGCATTTCATGCAGGGGAAGAGCAGGACAAGGCCAGGGATTGGAGGGGAGGGCAAAGAGGAGGCCCTACCAGGAAGTGCCTGGCCAGTGGGCGGCTGCCCTTGCGTAGGGATCGGGCATCCAGGGACTGTTGGTAGGCTTGCAGCCATAGGTGGTTCTCTGCCTGCCTCAGCTCCGCCTGGTCGTCCTCAAGGATCTCCTTGCACTCACTGCGTGCCAGGCAAAGGTACTGGTGCTCCCAGCTCGCCCCTGAGCGAAGAAGGTGCAGAGCGAGAGGGTGATAGAGAGAGAGACATGGGCAAAGTTGGTTTCGTTTTAGTTTGAAACCCAAAGCAGCTCCCAGCGCAAACCATTAGTGTGCTGGATGGTGTTATTCAGCAGCAGAGAGTAGCTGGCCAGGCGCCGCAGCTCACAATCCAGGAAATCGGTCAGCTGGCGGTGGTGGCATTCAGGGCTGCTCTCGATGTCCTGGGAGAGGCAGAGAAGGAAGCAGACAGACAACATGTTTCTGGACAGCAGAGAGTCAGCCACCTCCAGGATCACAAGCAACAAAGCAAGTGGGGTGAGTCTTGCTGCTCAGCTCCTGCTTGCTATGGGGCTTCTCCTTCGGGGCAGCTGGACGGCTGCTGTCAGAACAGGAGGCTGCCCCTCATTCCAAGGAAACCAAACCTAGAGAAAGCCCCCGGACCCCCTGGAATCTCGCGCCACCTGGAGATTTGGGTGCCGTGCAACTAGAGTATGTCACCTAATCTACACCACCTGGCTGGTTCTCCTGCATTTGCCCAGGGATTGAGCAGCAGGGAGAAGAGGACAGGCTCCCTGCCCCCCCCCCCCCCAGAATGGGAAAAGAGGGACAGTGCCAAGCCAGCAGCTGAAAAGGCCCCTTCCCCGAGCTCAGCCTCCGCTTCTCACACAGCTTACCTGGATGACACACCTCTCTGCTGCTTCGATTGAAGGAACTCCAGGGCCCTGGCCTGCTGCAAGCTGCATTTGGTAATGGCCTGCTGGAGCTCCTCGCTTGCAGCCACACCAAACTGGGGGAAGGAAGGAAGGGGGCAGGGGAGAGAGGAAACATGCCTGGTGAGCATCAGGAAATCAAGGGTCCAAGGATACTGAAGACCCACAGGCAGCCCCCTCCCAGTTGCAGCCAGCCTCTCCGCCCTGCTCTGGGATCCTTACCTGGGAAAGCAGGAGGTCCCAGATCTCCTCAATGAGGGGCCCTTTCTCCTGGAGATCCTTCATTTTCCCCACAGAGAACCTGGGGGGGAAGAGACATGGGAGGTGAGGTTGAGCAAGGCATCTGGGAGTGGGGGAATAAAGAATAACCCCTGCAGGGAGAGGAGGGGGACGGAGATCATCCTGTTTTGTTGTTAGTGTCACTTTGTCAGTGGTGGAGAGATAATATGTCTCATGTGTGACATAACTAAGTAAAAACTAAATTTGGATCTACAATGTAATGGAAAATGTGAATGTATAAATACAGTACAGTGGTACCTCGGGTTAAGTACTTAATTTGTTCTGGAGGTCCTTTCTTAACCTGAAACTGTTCTTAACCTGAAGCACCACTTTAGCTAATGGGGCCTCCTGCTGCTGCCGTGCCGCCGGAGCACGATTTCTGTTCTTATCCTGAAGCACTATTTCTGGGTTAGCGGAGTCTGTAACCTGAAGCGTATGTAACCTGAGGTACCACTGTATTAAAAAATCCAAGAGAATGCAATAGAAAATAAACAAGCCTTAAGGACCTTTTCAAAAGACCTGCAGTGACATAGTCCTCTTGGCAGAACTTTCCACAAATGCCCAAAGACATACCCTCCAACATTTCTCCCATGGAAATAGGGATGTCCCATTCTATAATGATAATTTGACCACAGTGGTACCTTGGGTTACATACGCTTCAAGTTACATACGCTTCAGGTTACAGACTCTGCTAACCCAGAAATAGTACCTTGGGTTAAGAACTTTGCTTCAGGATGAGAACAGAAATCGTGCTCCGGCGGCGTGGCAGCAGCAAGAGGCCCCATAGGCTAAAGTGGTGCTTCAGGTTAAGAACAGTTTCAGGTTAAGAACAGACCTCTGGAACGAATTAAGTACTTAACCTGAGGTACCACTCTACAGTCATACCTCGGGATGAATATGCTTCAGGATAAGCATTTTCGGGTTGCACTCCGCGGCGACCCGGAAGTAACGGAGCACGTTACTTCCGGGTTTTGCCACATGCGCATGCGCAGACCGTCAAATGATGTCACACGCATCCGCAGAAGCACCAAAACGCGACATGCACAGACACGGGTTACATTCGCTTTGGGATGCAAACGGGTCTCCGGAACGGATCCCGTTCGCATCCCTAGGTACCACTGTATAGGAAATATGAAATTCTATGTAAATATTATGTATATGCACTGGAACATCAATAAATGGTCCATGAAAAAAAATATGTGTGCCCAGGCCCCCCTGGACCTGGCACCTATGGGTGCCAACCTGAACAAAATATTGTAAATAAAAGCCGTCCGTGGCTGCAGCCGGCCCCAACAGATGACTCCAGTGAGCAGGAATTGACAAATAGATTGAAAAATTTAATCTTAAAATTTGGATTGAAGATTAACAAAATGGAACATTTTATTTTAATGTTTACAGAGTTTTTTATTCATAAAAGTGAGTTTATAGGCCTTAATTAATAATGTTATTATTTGGTGGGTGGGGGGGTGGGTTGTTTGTTTATTTTTTGTTCATGTTGTCATGTATTTAGTGCTTTTATATTGCATTTTTATGTTGTCAGCACCCTGAGTTCTGTGGATTAAGGGCAATGTACACTTTTAATAAATACATTTAATGATAATAACTTCCACAAGGTGGTGTCTGCTGTTTGATGGATGAGGTGCCGACAAGCTATTCTGCAAAGGTTTTGCAGAGCCTAGCCTGCTACTTGCACAGTTTTTCCTAGAGAGACCAGCTGTTCCTAAGGGGATTTTAAATTTAAAGGGCAACTCGCATTTTTCCACAGCGCTTTCTTTCAGGGTATGGGACAGTATTTGTGCTTCTGTATACTTGTAGGCATGCACTTAGCCACACACCTTATATTCATGACCAAAGGATGACACAGCCCTCCAGAAAGGGTTAATGCATGCCTGTCTTTAATTATTCTATGGCTTGGATTGCTGTGAACAGCTTCCATGAATGTGTGTGTGTGTGTGTATGAGACAAAGCAGTATAGAAATAATTTTATGAATGAATGAAGTGTCCCTCTCTTTTTCTTTTCATTTCAGCCCAGAGGCTGCCAGGAAGACCCTTAGGGCATGCAGGTCCTCCTAACCCCCTCCCCTTCCCAGGTCCCCCCACGAGGGAAGGGGGCAGTTAACACCACAGCCCCCCAGGAGAGATGGGGGCAGCTTCCACCAGGAACACCCCCCCTAAGAGAAGGTGCGGTCCTCATGTCATCCCAATAGAAAGGCAGCCCCAAACCCTCCTTACACCAAGAGAAGGAGCAGCCTGCTGCCCAGTCCCCACAACCCAAAATAGGGGCAGCCCCCACCCTTTCTACAAGAGATGGGGCCACCCCATCCCACCATCCCAAACTCCCCTTATCCCAAGCATCCCAGCAGGTCTGTGAGCTCTTAGAACAGTGAAATATACTCTGAGTGGAGAGTGGATTTCAGGCTCTTTATTCAGCTCATAGTGGGAGGAGGAATGAAAGTTCCCCCAAAATATCTGCTTTATATACATTATTTACACAATGGGCCCCACGTGATTGGCTAATTGCAGAATTCTCCTGTAGGCCAATCAGGTTGTGGATTCACTTCCATCTGGAGCTGGTTTGGGTGGCTCCTGCAGACCAATCATATTGCTACCTTGTTCTAGGACCAATCAGACTGCTGCATTCTGAATCCTATTGTTCTAGGACCAATCAGACTGCTGCACTTTGGATCCTATTGTTCTAGGACCAATCAGACTGCTGCATTTTGGATCCTATTGTTCTAGGACCAATCAGACTGCTACATTCTGAATCCTATTGTTCTAGGACCAATCAGACTGCTGCATTTTGGATCCTATTGTTCTAGGACCAATCAGACTGCTGCATTTTGGATCCTATTCAACTCAGTACATAACAAACAGGATGCTGCAATTCCTAAGATGCAGCATGGGTTTCTCAAAGGCAAGTCATGCCAGACAAATCTCATTTCTTTTCCTGATGGAGTTACAAGCTTGGTGGATCAGGGGAATGCTGTGGGCATAGTGTATCTTGATTTCATTCTTTCCTAGTTTCTCCCTGGCAGGGCCTTGAGTATGGAGCATTCCTTCACATTAACTTCAGACAGGTGAAGCTTTCCCCACCATTTATATCCCTGGCGGGAAAAGCTTCATCAGTTCTAAATTTCCATACTCCAAGAGCAGGGCCTCTAGAAAAGATTATCTCGTTGTCACAAAAGAACTGCAACCTCTCTGGGACATTTATCCCATTTTATGGGTGGCTTCACAACAGTGTTTCCCAAGCATATGGGCCCCTGGCCACCCCCAAGATATTCCAAGGGGGCCACAGGTGAAAATCACATAAATGGAGACCCACGACATGGGACTAAGAGATCACAGTGGGAAGTGAGAAGTGAAGAAAACAGAAGTGACTGAGAAAAGAAAACAGAAAAGAAAATGATATAGAATGAAATGAAAAGGATGTTTAAAATAACCTTTGTAAAAAAAAAACAACTAGAAGTTTTTCTTTGGGGAATTATAGGGACAGAACTACCTAAAACATATACAGTGGTACCTCGGGTTAAGTACTTAATTCATTCTGGAGGTCCGTACTTAACCTGAAACTGTTCTTAACCTGAAGCACCACTTTAGCTAATGGGGCCTCCTGCTGCTGCCGTGCCGCACGATTTCTGTTCTCATCCTGAAGCAAAGTACTGTACTTAACCTGAAGCACTATTTCTGGGTTAGTGGAGTCTGTAACCTGAAGCATAAGTAACCTGAGGTACCACTGTAGAAACATATTCATGTATGCTACTACAGCAGCAAGAATGTTACTTGCCCCCAAATGGGAAGAAGCAGAAGTCCCAGGCAAGGAAGAATGGATACAAAAACTTACAGAGTATGCAGAAATGGCGAAACTTACCAGAAGAATAAGAAATCAAGATAACAATTTTTAAATAAAAGAATGGAAATGGTTTATTGAACATTTACAGATAAATTATAAACAGATAAAAACATTGGCAGGATTATCGTAATAACCTGCAGTTTTATAAGAGTGTATATTTAAAGATGAATAAATGAGCAAATTAAGAATTTAAATATGCAGAAGATATTAAAAATAAATTTAAGGAACTGTAGAAGGAGGGGGAAGGAAGTCAAGTTTTGAAATGTCAAAATGATTGCAAAATTAGAGAAATGCATAAAATTTGTGAAATGTATAAACTTGAAAAGTACAAAATAAAAATGCAGAAAACAGAAAAACAGCGGGGGTGGGAATCCTGGCTATGCCCATGCATGCAAGTCTTACTGCGAAAGGAGGTATGTTGCAGCGCACGGCACCACATCACCTGGGCTGGGAGACCGGCCCTTGAATTCAATAGTATCAGCCTGCAACCCGCCAGCCTCTTGTGTGTGTTGCAACCGGGCGTCGGCCCCTTTAAGAAAGCACCGCGCGCCGGACTGGGGAAGAGAAGCCCGCCAGAGCCAGTAGGTGGCGAGCTCAGCCATATGGAAGCCAACGCTCTCCCCTCCTCGACTGCGGCTGCGCGAGGCGTTCGCTTGCCGGGCTCTTGTGGCGCCTCGCGGCTCCCGTCGCCGCTGCCCGAACGGCGCCCGGGAAAAGCCAAAGTCGGCTGTGAGGAGTTTGCGTCGAAAGCGGCGGGCCTGAGGGTGAGTGAGGGCCGCTTCCGAAGCGGGTGGTGGGTGGGCAGGCCTATTAACCCCCTATTAATCGAGGAATGGGGCTTTTAAGCGATGAGTTGCCAGCCCCGGGGTCAGGCAATCCCGCACCTGTTGAATTTCCCCCTTCTCCTTCTCCTCACCTGTGGAAGTGCAGGCGTCGCCGCTGCCCTCTCTTTCACCAGCCCGCCCTGCCTCCGCAGCGCAAGGCCTCGGCATCTCAGGGTCGTAGAGTCGGAAGGGACCCTGAGGGTCATCTAGTCCAGCCCCCTCCCCGCATTGCAGGGATATATAGCTGCCCCATATAGGGGTGGCACCTGCCCCCTTGGCGTTATCAGCACCACGCTCTGGCCAACAGGAGCAGCTTGCTATTTCTTCCCGCTGCTTTTATTGCACTTTGTACATGGCATTGTGACGTGCATGGGAGGCAGCCAATACAGTGGTACCTCGGGTCACAGACACTTCGGGTTACAGACTCTGCTAAGCCAGAAATAGTACCTCGGGTTAAGAACTTTGCTTCAGGATGAGAACAGAAATCGCGCAGCGGCAGCAGCGGGAGGCCCCATTAGCTAAAGTGGCGCTTCAGGTTAAGAACAGTTTCAGGTTAAGAACAGACCTCCGGAACGGATTAAGTTCTTAACCCGAGATACCACTGTAAATAATAATGCTCCCCTGGATGCCAAGCAGCATTTTTAAAATCCTGGACTAAATCCTGCATTAAAGTTGACAGTTTTCTGTGCCGCCCTTAAGGGTATTCGCAGTATCACCACCACAAGCGAACTGAACCCTGAAAGTTAAGTTTTAACTTGCTCTTGATTTACATCGACAAAAATAGGAAGCTGTATCTTTGGGTAGTGTAAAAAAATTAAAGAAGCTCTGGAATAAGTATGTCGTCGTCATTTGTTGAATTTGTTAGTTACTTTATCTTGGGCGACCCAAAGCAACTTAACAACCAAACAAGGGCGACCGAGATGATCAAGGGTCTGGAAACCAAGCCATATGAGGAATGGTTGAGGGAGCTGGGTATGTTTAGTGTGGAAAAGAGGAGACTCAGAGGAGATGTGGTGGTTGTTGGCATCCATCTGTCTGAAGAGACAGTGTAGGAGTGTGCTTTGGGGGTTAAAGTCAAACTGTTGGGGAGTCACAGCGCCTGCTGTAGAGAGCGATACAGGAGAGACATGTTTTGTTGCAGATGGAGGTATCCAGTTTCACTGTTGCAGGTGCACCATGGCGTTTCCTCTCTCCCCACACTCCTCCCAGTGTTCATATGGTAGCTTTCTTCAAATATCTAAAAGGCTACCACATGGAGGATGGAGAAAGCTTGTTTTCTGCTGCCCCAGAGGGTAGGACCAGAACCAATGGATTCAAGTTAACCGGAATGGAGATTCCAACTACTGTAGACATCAGAAAGAGCTTTCTGACAGCAATAACTGTTTGACAATGAAACAAGCTCCCACAAGAGGTGGTGGACTCTCCTTCCTTGGAGGTTTCAAAGCAGAAGTTGGGTGGCCATCTGTCATGGATGCTTTTGCTGAGATTCCTGCATTGCAGGGATTGGGCTAGATGGCCTTAAGGTGGTCCATTCCAACTCTACAATTCTATAATTTATGAAATGGACCAACAAGGGTGGCGGGAAACAACCCACCCCACGCAGACACATTAAAACCAAAACGAAAAAGAAATGCAGTAAAAACACGCTACCCACTTCTAAACAGCCACAGATAGTTGAAGGCCACAGTCCTGGTTATAGAGGAACATTTTTGCATGTTTTAGAAGCATGTTCCCCCAGCTTTTAGTATGTTACTAGGGACAAAATCCTCTGGTTGAACTTTTCATTGCAAAATATATATACACGGAATCAGACCTATGGCATAATGTTCTGGGGGCTACTCACCTGGTTGACATTGCCCCTGCATTTCAGACGCTTGCTATTTACAATTTCCCTTACTTAACAAAAGTGGACGGTGGCCCCTCAGACTTTTTCTGCAACGTGTCTTTGACAAAACAATAGTGCGTTAATGTTTTTTGTTGAATCTCTCTTTAACGCCACCTGAGAACACTTAGAACCCGATCCTGTACATATTTGGTTGGATGTAAGTAACACTTTATACAGGAAAATGACTCACAATTGTATATATTCATAAGCATTTTATCTCTTTCTTTCTTATACTGCACATGCCCAATCCAGGAGCTGTAGCACTGGCTAGATCACTGTTGATAGCACCAATTCAGCAGGAGGAGTCTGGATTCATTCAGCCCTTTCCCACTAAACATACTGTATACACTAGTCAATGTTTTTATGTTCTCCCTATAAAGACATGCAGAACATACTGACTGGGGTGGTTGGACTTGTTAGGATACCTCCTAATGAGCACATATATCTTCTAAGACATCTCAGTTCCTAGAAGAATCTGAAAACGACTCCCCTTCCCCTCAAAAATGAAAGTCCTGAAGTACTTTTGAAGTGGTGGTTCTTCCAAGCTGCCTGGAAATTCAGTAAACTTATAGTCCAATCATACTGATTACTAGAAAAATATGAAAATGGTATATTTGATGGCACTGAACAAGCAAAATCTTTTCTCTCTCACTGCAACTTGTGGCTTTTTGTCTGGATCCCCAGGAGGATGTGTTCCCTAGCGCTCTTCCCACCCCCTCCGCCTCCGGGAGACATCACGCTTTATGAATTTAATAATGCCCTGGTTTCTGGCCGCAGCTTTGAGAAGCTTCCACTTTCTTTCCAAGGACAGGTAAGCAACAGTTTTCAGTCACAGGAAGAAACTAATGTTAGGTAGCGATGAGAGAATAGATGTTCTAGCTTGTACTTGAGTCATTTTGGCTGTCAAAAGGCTTCCATAACTACTAATTGAACATGCTGTTTGTCGCATAAATGTGCAGCCAGAAAAGGAGCAGTCAGCCAGAGAAAATTATTGAAAAGAATACTGGTGGGCATATTTAGTAAACAAATATAGGCAACTCCCTATTTACGCAGGGGTTACGTTCCAGGTCATGGCATGTGTCAGTGGAGTGCATGTAAGCTTCTTCCGCCCTCTTCTGGTGCTGAACATGGTGTGTGGATCCATGGTTATGCATACATCAAACATGCACAAGATGGAAGTTGCCTGTATCATGTCCTGTATCATCACAGTCGACTGGTTGGACATCACTGATGTACTAGATACTTAAAATAGGAGTAAAAAGTTACGTTCCACACCTGAATTCTGTGACCTATATATCTTATGCAGATTTGCACATTTATTTTCCCAATTCATTCTATTTCTGCTAGTCATAAAGAAGAGCAAAGTTCTATGCAGCGCATGAAGCTTCACACCTTTAATAAGAAAAGTCCTACGTAGACCCGGTTTCTGGCTATTTTTGTTTCACTATGTGTTGCCTGCACATTTTCCAGTGCTTCAATCAGCTTGAAGGACTAGAAATGTGCTCCTCTTCTCCCACAAAGTGCGAAATTTTACCTATTCTGAATTCTGTACCCATGAATTCCAGTTACTGCATCTGTGGAATGCAGTGTAAAACAAAACTTTTGTTTTGGTTGATTGTCTTTCCTAGTTTTGTTTGTTTGTTCAAGCATCCCCCCCCCCAGGCCTTTTCACTTACTATTGATTGTCTTGGTTGGCTGTACAGCTAGAAGACTTGCCTGTCCTGACCATCCCCAAAGAAACTCTGAAAGCTCACAGTCGACAGGAACACAGCACTAAACCTGCCTTCATCCATCACCGTGAGTCACTATGGAAGAGGTGCATCAATGCCTGGTGAGTATGGACCAAATTTGATCTGACCTGGGAGTTAAAACATTGATCTGCCCCAGTCACATAGTAAAAGGGATGAGCCGAGAAGGCTGGGGAGGGAGGAAGAACCCAGTCTTAACAGCAGATGGGGCACAGAGGGGAAGAGTGCAAATTCCTCCTTCCTTCTGCTCACTGATTGCCTCCCCACAGCCCACCATGCAAAGCTTTCTCACTTAGGCAAGTACTAAGCGACGCAGGTGGCACTGTGGGTTAAACCACAGAGCCTAGGACTTGCTGATCAGAAGGTTGGCGGTTCGAATCCCCGCGACGGGGTGAGCTCCCGTTGCTTGGTCTCTGCTCCTGCCAACCTAGCAGTTTGAAAGCACGTCAAAGTGCAAGCAGATAAATAGGTACCGCTCCGGCGGGAAGGTAAAGGGCGTTTCCGTGTGCTGCTCTGGTTCACCAGAAATGGCTTAGTCATGCTAGCCACATGATCCGGAAGCTGTACGCCAGCTCCCTTGGCCAGTAAAGCGAGATGAGCGCCGCAACTCCAGAGTCGGCCATGACTGGACCCTAATGATCAGGGGTCCCTTTACCTTTACCTATGCTGCTATCAGAGCACCACTGAGGAGAAAGCACCTTTGAAGAGCAAGGTCAGACTATAGGGAAATAACTGGTCCCTGGGAGGAAAGTTTTGCACTCCTTACATGCACCCCCCTTTTGCTATTAAATAGCATATTTGCCCATTAGTAGCTTGCACAATGAAAATAACATTTGCACAGCGCCACCTCCCCCCGTTGATGTGCAGGAGATTTCACAAAACGCTCTGCCCCTAGGCGTGACGTTGGAATCGCTGGAGTGCTTGAAGAGCTTGCATATGCAGAGGAGGATGGTGACTTGGACCAGGAGATGGATGAGCTGCCTTGGACAGATTCTGCAAAGGAGCTAGGTAGCTTTCAATACAGTTGTACATATTGGACCCATTGCCCACTTTAAACCAGGTACAAGGGACTTGAGGCCACCAGATTTTATTGGACTCCAACTCCCATCAACCTCGAACATTGGCCATGCTGACTGGGGCTGATGGATGCTGTGATGCAACAACAGAGGGAGGGTCACAGGCTCCCCATCCCTGCTTTAAACTCACTGCAAAGATGTTTCGATGTCACACTGTCTTTTTCTTTGGGGCTGCTTTTAATCCCCCCACCCCATCCGGGGTACAGGATTAAGACCCATTGCTTGCCAAATCCTGTCTTGAGGCTCCACACTGCTTTGACAAATGGCTCAGATTTCTTCCACCATCTCCTTCCTTGCCTTTGCAGCTCTCCGATGGATGAAAGCAGGATCCCGCTACACATTAGCACTCTGCTGTTGGGTCTCCTCTCTCCATGGCTCCTTCTTTCCCCATTTGTCGGTGAGGCTTGTGCAAAGTAGGCCTGAGCAGGACCGAAGAACATTGGCAGTTGGTAGATAATCTAATGGTCCACACTGGGAGCAGGGGGGAGGGAGGACAGCCATGGCAACTGAACACTAATTGCATGGTTACCCCTCCCCCTTATTTCTAGAAGGAATCTTATTCCTCACCCCATTCATATGTTGGCCACCCACCAGTTCCCTTGAAACTGTGTTCAAGACGTAGCTTGCTTCAGATCCAGATTTAAAGCTGGGTCACATCATGAGCGGCTGCTCTTAGAAGTACTAAATTTTTCTGTCTATCATTTCCTCCAAAGCTGCAAAGTGAAGACATGATAGCACAGTTCTCCCAGGCTGTGGATTGGTAAGTTATCTCCCCACCTGTGTTTGTTTGTGTGTGTGTATGTATGTGTACGCTTCTTGGCATGCATGTAAGGTTTTGAGCAGTTTCCCATTTACTTAGGTGCTAGGCAGGGGACAGCAATTTTTCGCTGGCTTTGACTGTCCAAAAAAACAGTTGCCATCAGGGCAAGGATTGCCCCTGACCTTATGCTATATCTCAAATTCAGTTCTAGGGGGAAATTGCCTTTCAGCTCTGAGTTTAAAGCTGTGGGGTGCAGAAAACAAGCCCCCCTCCAACAGCTCAGAGGCTTGCTCTGCCCCTGTACAGAAGGGACACTGGGAGCATCCCTCGGCTGTAAAGGCAAGCTCCCTTCTCTAGCTTGGAGCTAAAGAGGAGAGCTGGAGATGGCTCAGCTTCCTCTGCCTCTTCCCCCCAAGCTTCAAGTACCCAGTGGGTGTAGAGGAAAGCTCTGCTTCATCTTCGATCTGAAGCAAGGAGGCAGTGGCACATTTGTTTACATCTTCCTGTACCTCTTGGTGAGATTGAACCTTGGATCTAGGCACTAAAACTGTGCAGTATAGGTATGAATGACTTATTCCCAAGCGGTCCCTGCGGGATGATCTGCACCCATACAAACATGCATTGGCCTTTTCCCCACTCTTATATTCACTAGATTGATGAACCTGGAATAACTACCACTCATTGGTTCTTCATTTATAATTATTAGCACAAACAAGGATCCTCACTTCACCTGCAGTTATGCAATGAAATATTGGTGATGGAGGAGCTCCTCCTTTAAACCAGTACTCAGCCATCCTGCTTATGTATACAAGATGAATATAGTCTGCTCAGGGGTGAGCATTTTGCATGTAGCCTTCCTTGAGTGTGTACTCTGGGTCCCATCCACCCAAATGTGTCTAGCTTCCACATACCTTAGCTGCCATCTGACTCTTTGTGTAATGAAACTTGCCTAATGCTCCCTTACCCTTTCCTGTCTTCACCCTCCAGGGCAGGCTGCTCAATCCGAGCCTTCGCGTGGCATCCTCACACCAGCAAGTTTGCTGTGGCCCTGCTGGATGACTCCATCCGTGTTTACAACGCAAGCAGGTGAGGGGGTTGGGGTTTTCCTCTCCGCACCTGAGCAGCCAAGTTTCTGTTAGGATTGGCAGGGCCCCATCTATCTGCTCACAGGCAACTCTGAACAAAGCATGCCATAATCTCTCTAGCAGTGTGCAGCAGCAGCAGTGCAACCTAGCATAATGGTTTGCAAATTTGTCATCTCAGGGCAAGGAAAATAACTGAGTTAAATACAAATAAGAGTAATCTTGTTTTTTAAAAAAACAACAACAACCCAATAAGCGAGTTGAGCCTTGAAAAAGAATACAGGCGCCCCCTCCCCTATTTACACGGGGGTTAAGTTCTGTGCCCCTGCATGCATAAGTGAAAATCGCGTAAGTGGGGAGCACCCTTTAAACATCCTCTCTGCTGCTCTCCCTTCAATCTATAGCAAAAAATACTGTATTCACAACTAGAGTTGAAGCTCAGGGGCCGGCAAAAGGCTGAAGGACACACAGGAAAGCGGCTGCGGCTGCTGTGCTAACTCTCACATCACCTGTCATGTGGGGAGGTTGAGCAGCATAAACAAAGCCCCCCTGGGCTCTTCAGGGCTTCCTCCACCCTCATAGACATCATCTTTGGGCTCCTGGGAAGGTCTCCACAAGAGCCATGAGGACACTCCAGCTCTCTCCTGCCATTTCCAGGTTTGAATTGACTTACGTAATTATTTCCCAGGCTATAATAGGTTGGCAGACCTCAGTGCTGACATGGGACTAAGCTGGCCAAGGGTGTTGGGGACAAATACGAGTTAAAATTCCCAGAGGAGTGTAATCTGCCATATGGGTGCTCTGACCTCAGTCTTGCACAATATATATACAGTAGTACCTCTGGTTACGTACTTAATTCATTCTGGAGGTCCGTTTTTAACCTGAAACCGTTCTTAACCTGAAGCACCATTTTAGCTAATGGGGCCTCCTGCTGCTGCTGCCGCACCGCCACCACACGATTTCTGTTCTCATCCTGAAGCAAAGTTCTTAACCCGAGATACTATTTCTGGGTTAGCGGAGTCTGTAACCTGAAGCGTCTGTAACCCGAGGTACCACTGTATTTTTTAATTAATCCAGTGACCTCATGGCCCGTGGATGCGTTCTGAACTTTACAATGCAAGAGTACATACATCAGATCTCCTGTCAGTTAAGCATAAGTTACCAATGTTAAGTGCTCCTGAGTGTGCACTCCTTAGAAAATAATAAGTGTCTTGCTGACTGGGTCAAAGCCAGATTGAACTAGTCCAGCATTCTTCCTAGGATCCTAGCAACCTGCAGGTGCTAATTAAATCCCCCTCCAGGAACAGACCGCAGGGGACTTCTGCACCATCTTTTGCCTGTGCCCTCTGTAGAACTCAACACCATTGACCATAGCACCATTGGCCATTGTAAACAAGGGGCTAAAAGTAGTTGTCATGGCTGTGCTAAGTGGCATAAAGGATGAACAGAGGTCCAGTCGACCCTGTGAACCAGCAGAACGCTGTGGCCAAAAGTTTTGGGCTTGAATGTGACTTCAGAATCCTTGGCTATGAAGATCACAGGGTGGTCATGGGCCAATCAGAGCTGCCAGTTCTTGTTCTGATATAGCCCATGATATATCTCCTTAGCTGGAAAGTTTCTGGTTCAATTTCTTCTGTGGTTCCCTCTTCCCTGCTTCTCTTCTGCAGTGCCACCATCCCGATCCTGAAGCATCGCTTGCAGAGGAACGTGGCATCAGTGGCATGGAAGCCACTGTGCGCATCTATCCTTGCCGTGGCATGCCACAGCTGTGTGCTGGTTTGGCATCTGGACCCCACTTCGCTTTCCACCAGGTAAAGGCTGCAGGGCCTGTCTGAAGTTTGAATGGCCCAGTGGCTGCTTGTCGCCACGATCTGAGCTGTAAAGAAACACTCGGCAAGCAACATATGAGGCCTTCATATGTTGCTTGACTGCAACTCTCAACATTCCTAATCATCAGCAATGCTGGCTGGGGCTGATGGGAGCTAGGAGTCAGCAATGGGAGAGCCCCCACAGTTTCCGCCATTCCTGACTTAGCAGGTTTCAGGTGCTTGAGATCGTCAGGGATTCCTTTCTCACCCTGGGCTCTGTCTTTAAAGGCTATCCTGTTGTTGTTAATTTGTATAGTGCCCTATACACACAGGTCTCAGGGTAGTTCACAGCATAAAATCACAATATTAAAACACAAAATACATAATAAAAACAAAAACAGAAAGAACCCAATAATTCCCCTCCTCCCAAACACATTTTAAAAGGGCATCAGATGTCAATCAGCCAAAGGCCTGGTTAAAGAGGAACGTTTTTGCCTGGTGCCTAAAGGTGTATAATGAAGGCGCCTGGCGAACCTCACTGGGGAGAGCATTCCACAAATGGAGACCCACTGCAGAAAAGGCGTGTTCTCGTGTTGCCACTCTCCGGACCTCTCATGGAAGAGGCACATAAAGAAGGGCCACAGAAGATGCCAAGTAGCTGATCTTCCCCCTTCCACAACCTTTATCCACCTGTTTTTCCACATTTTTCAGAAAACTGTCTGTACCTCTCTTAAGCGCCCCCCCCCCATCCGATCTGATAAGATGGTGCAAGCAAATCAGTACACTTTTGCTCCCCTTGTGGGGTGGATACTTTGCTGAAGGTTGGATCAGGGGTGGGGAACCTCAGGTCTGTGGCCTGAATGTGGTCCCCCATGCCTCTCTATCTGACCCTCAAGATTATGACCCCCTCCCCAGGCCTCAGCTCTCAGTGACCCTGGTGTGTGCCCTCCACTTGCGGTTCTTCCTGGCTGGAATGTACTCCTCAATGCTCATAATAGCTCTTGCTTGCCTGGATAAGGATGGGGATCATTTTTGCTCTGACTACACCCACCACTGTTATGTGGCCCCTGAAAGGTTGCCCACAAGAGAGAATGGCCATCAGGGTGCGAAAGGGTTCCCAACCCCTGCTTTTGATGTTCATCTCTGCCTTCTCTGGCTCCTGGTATTTCACTTGGCAATGTACATGTTGTCGATTTCTATAGCTGCATATACAGTCAAAGCAAGCATTCTCAGGATGATGGACTGCAGGACAGCTGTGTAATCTCAGGTGTACAGAATATACATAGCCCTGCTTATTACTGCTTCTTTGTTTGCATTCCTTCTGCCTGTGGAGAAATGATATTGTCTCTCTCCTGTCCCCCAACAGGCCTTCATCTGGCTGCGCCCAGGTACTCAGCCACCCTGGTCACAGCCCCGTCAGCAGCCTGGCCTGGGCACCCAGTGGAGGGTTGCTCCTCTCAGCCTCACCTGTTGACACTGCCATGCTTGTGAGTAGGGCAGTTCATTTATTTACCAGATGTGTTACTTGCCTGCTCCCACAGCCTTTAGATGATGTACAAATGAAATGTTAATAATGATCCAATAATGATATACCCGTTGGTCAGTAGAAGCAACACACTGAGCCAAGCAGCTAATACCTCAATACTAGAGAAGGAATCACCATCAGTTCACAGGGGGAAAGCAATATAGCAAATAATAAAGCAGTTTAAACAGTTTAAACGACTTGGGAGAAAAGAGAAGTCCTTTCATGGCATGGAAACAACATTAATGCAAATGCCAGGAGGGCCTTTTTTTGGGAAAGAGTATTCATCAGTTGGGGCCATTACTAAGAAGACTCACTCCTTCATTGCCACCCTTTGCACCTCAGAAAGCCCTTGGAGGCACAGGTGGGAAGACACTTTCTGTCAGATACTTGGAGTCATTAACCATGTAGGGCTGTATAGACTAAGAACAGCATCTCCAGAAATTAATGTAGAGCCAGTGCACCTAGTCCCTGTTGACAACCTAGCCACCATATTCGGTGCCATGGGCTATTTCTGCCTTTATGATGCAGGAGGGAGACCACAAAAGCGGTGGCGGACAGAGCATGTAAAGCTGTGGCCATGCAATGACCTCATGTGCCTGTAGCTCACAACCACAGGAAAAGGATGAGAGATTACTGGGCATCGGCTGTGGAAGCAGAAGGCCTTCCAAGCTATCGAAGGAATGATAACTTATTCCTGCAGACATGCATTGTGTTAAAGCTAGACAGAAAATAAAAGTCCAATACTGCTAAGTGCAGGCATCCCCAAACGAGGCCCTGCAGCTGTTTTGGGACTACAACTCCCATCATCCCTAGCTAACAGGACCAGTGGTCAGGGATGATGGGAGTTGTAGTCCCAAAACAGCTGGAGGGCTGAGTTTGGGGATGTCTGGCTAAGAACGATGGCTGTGGTTCTCCT
Source organism: Podarcis pityusensis (assembly GCF_964106645.2). Classification (NCBI taxonomy): domain Eukaryota; kingdom Metazoa; phylum Chordata; class Lepidosauria; order Squamata; family Lacertidae; genus Podarcis; species Podarcis pityusensis. The sequence continues at coordinate 16,180,633 of NC_138029.1, forward strand.
TCCAAAACAGCTTCCTCTGTTTGACCTTGTTCCCTTTAGGTGTGGGATGTATCCACAGAAAACTGCATCCAGTTGCAGTGGTTTGGAGGAGGCGGGGTCACATACCTGGCTTGGTCTCCTGACGGCAGCAAAGTATTAGCAGCCACACCTTCAGCAGTCTTCAGGTGAGTAGAGTGTGCCTGGAAGCCAGCAGCATGGGGTCAACCCCAGGAGAGGCTGCTTCATTAAAATAAATGAGGCACATTGTGCCACCAGCTGCAATCTGTCCTCAGCCACCCCCCACCTTCCTGCCTTCTTACTTGCAACCAGTCCAGGGGTTGGTCCTGCCTGCCAGTTTCCTCCTCCTTAGTCTCAGAGTTGCCCTTGGAAGAATTGAGCAGAGAGGATGGGAACAGAACTGGAACTCCTTCCATTGGCTCTAGCGCCACCTGCTGTTGGCCTCCATGCTTTCCAACGCCACCAATCCCAGTGGTTAGCAGCCACCATTGATCAGCCCTCTGCGCCTTGTCTAGTGCTGGACCATGGCGGCAGGTTAAAGTGGAGAAGCATTCGTTGCCACAGTTCTCCCGTGAGCGTTTCCTTATACTGAATTGCACTCAAAGTAACTCTGCTTCTTTCTACCCCCTCGTGCTTCTCTTTGCAGAGTATGGGAAGTTCAGATGTGGACTTGTGAGAAGTGGCCGACCATCAAAGGTCCTTGCCGGGTAAGTCAGGGAGGCAGCCTGGGGGAATAGGTGGACAAAAGCAACCGGAAGTCCAGGCCCTCTGATTTTTCTATTGTTTTCTCTTTCAGAGTCTGTGGCCCTGCAGATGTTGCTGGACTACAACTCCCATCAGCGTGAGCACTGTTCAGGGATGTTGCGAGTTGTAGTTGAGCAACACCTGCAGGGTTACAGGTCCCTGTCACTGTTAGAATAATCTATATAGGCTATTATTTGCTGTGGAAACGTAGAGTAACTTGTGCCCAGCGAGTTTGTAGCTTTGCTGAGAACCCCACCCCCAACTTAGGCCTCCTAGGTGTGGATCCATTTATTACTTGCTTGACCATGTGGGTTTTCTTCCTAGCCCCACTTACAGCAACCTGACTCACCCAAGCCTCACTCTGACTCCCCTTGGTTTTTATGAGTCAGCCTCTGAAATATCCATGGCTACAACAGTCCTGACCAGGTCCCATTTGCTGAATGGGGCATTTCTCACCTTGAAAGTCATATTATGCATTTAGCACAGGATTTTTAGACCCTCCTTGACCCTTGCCTAAGTTAAATGTCTGTTTATGTGTCTTCCCCCAAAGACTGGCTGTTGGAGTCCGGACGGCAGCCGCTTGCTCTTCACGGTCCAGGGGGAATCGGTCATATATTCTTTGTCTTTCCTGGAATATAGCGGTGAGTAACTTGAGCGGCCTGTAACTAGTAAAGCTGTGTGGATTCTGCAAATGCGGAAAATGGATTCCAAGCCCACCACTCTGCATCTTCCTGTCTGTCTCAATAAGTTTCTAAGGTATAAGCTAGGGTTTCCCAAACTTGAGTCTCCAGTTGGTTTTGGACTACAGTTCCCATCATCCTTGACCGCTGGGCCTGCTTGCTAGGGATGATGGGAGTTGTAGTCTAAAAACAGCTGGAGACCCAAGTTTGGGAAACCTTGCTATAAGCCTGGGGTCGGCAACCTAAGGCCCATGGGCCGGTAGTGGCCCAAGAGGCTTGTCTAACCGGCCCATGGCGACCCCTGCTGCTGCCTGCTCTTACTGGTGCGGTTCAGCGCAGGGACCGACTTCCGGGTTGATGGCACCTGTCCTCATGCGCACGGGCTCTTCTCCGACCCAGATGTGCACTGGAAATAGTGTGTGTGCACACGTGCGGGACGGAGAAGTGCCCGTGCGCATGTGCACACGCTATTTTCGGCGCACTTCTGGGTTGGAGGAGTGCTGGAAACAGCGTGTGCGCGTGCTCTTGGGCACTCCTCTGACCCGGAATAGCACATGTGCACACACACTCCAGCCCATCCTCCGACGGACAGAGCATTGACCGGCCCATCCTTGGATAAGGTTGCCGACCTCTGCTATAAGCGCTACAGAGGGAGGCTTTGAAATCCTGCCTGCGACAGGGACCTTTGCCCCCTGGCAGCCTCCAATTCTGTGCTATCTAGCATCTTGTATGTGGGCTGTCTTTCACCTAAGGACCTTGAGTTAGCTTCATCCTTACAAAACCTGTGAGGTGTGGGAGGCTGAGAGAGAGGTGATTTTTTTTGTAAGGCTACCCAGTAAACTCTGTGGTTGGTTGGGGGTTGGATGCAGGCATTTATCTCCTCTCAAAGTTGCTTGCAGATGTAATGCTCTCCCTACCTAGTACTTACCACAAATAACGCCACCCTTTAATTTCAGACCTTCTTTATTTTTGGTACTCTGACCTACCGCACGCAATTGTTTATTGTCGTGTGTATACCAGCACTTCCCTCTATTTAAAAGCTTCCTTCTGGCTCCCCTCTACCTCCCGCTCCAGACTACTACTAGAGGAGAGACTGTAGCTGAATGAAGCTGTGCAATACCTGGCCACTTCTGGAAGCAGCGGTGTAGCTAGCTGGTCGGGTGCCTGGGGCGGCACGTGTGCCCTGCACCCTGGAGCAGAGCGAGCCACTCACGGGGACGGGGGGAGCTATGTCAGGGTGCTCTGTGTGGAGCCTTGCTGCTGCCTCCTGCTCAGCTGTACGGCGGCAGCCTGAGGGAGAGGTGGCAGGCAGACACAAGCCCCATGCTGCAGTTTCGTGCAGTGTGGAGCCTGTAGGCGCCTGAGCCACCACGTCAATCCCAGGAGAGATGCGTGGCTTGGGCACACTGCAGGTACCGCGGTAAGTGCCGCCCCCCATGATGTGGCGCCCAGTGCCCCCCCCCACCTATGCCTCTTGTCTGGAACTTTTGTCTGTCTGTGTTTTAACGGATCAGGTAGCAGCTGCTGGGGAAGAGCATCCTCTGCCTGAGACCCTGGAGAGCAGCTGCCAGTCATGTTTTATTATTTATTGAATTCCTGCTCTAATTTTCATTCAAATGAATCCCAAAGCTGCTTACAAGCAGTAAGTAACTACAAGAACACAGTAGTAGAACACCACAAATGTCGCGTAAATCACACAGAATCATTCACGAATCGTCAGTGAAACAATTGCAATCTGTAAAACGCTGTTCATAGAATTGTAGAGTTGGAAGGGAACCCCAAGGGTCATCTAGTCCAACCCCTGCAATGCAGGAAACTCAGCTGAAGCATCCATGACAGATGGCCATCCAACCTTTGCTTAAAAACTTCCAAAAAAGGAGAGTCCGCCACCTCTCGTGGGAGTTTGTTCCATTTCTGAACAGCTTACTGTCAAGAAAGTTTTCCTAATGTTTTGTCAGAATCTCCTTTCTTGTAACTTGAAGCCATTGGTTTGAGTCCTACCCTCCAGAGCAGCAGAAAACAAGCATGCTCCCTCCTCCATGTGACAGCCCTTGAGATACTTGAAGATGGCTATCATGTCTCCTCTTTTCCAGGCTAAACATAAGGCTTAGTTTCCAGACCCTTGATCACCTTAATCTCTCTCCTCTGCACACGTTCCACCTTGTCAACAAAGCAAATAAGCTAAACATGAAGGAAGAGTCCTATTATATGATTAACAAATCAATACAGCATTTATAATCTATAAAACAATATTAACTTCATCTACAAAATAGCAACCAAAAGGTAAACTAAGCCCTATTAAGTTCATACACACACTTTCCACACACCCATGACTCATAATATTTCACTGTTTCACTGCTCATTAAAATACAGCGGTACCTCGGGTTACATACGCTTCAGGTTACATACGCTTCAGGTTACAGACTCCGCTAACCCAGAAATAGTACCTCAGGTTAAGAATTTTGCTTCAGGATGAGAGCAGAAATCACAGCGAGGCGGCAGCAGGAGGCCCCATTAGCTAAAGTGGTGCTTCAGGTTAAGAATGGACCTCTGTAATGAATTAAGTTCTTAACCCGAGGTACCACTGTACACATCATGCCTGTGGCAGCAACTCCCTTCTGAAGGTTCCTTGGGCTGGAGTTGGGGGCAGCAAAGGTGAAACCAACCACCCCCCAATGGCGAACAGAGTCTCCCCTCCCAGTTCTTCCTCTGGAAACAGCTTTCTTATGAAAGCTCCTAGGGCGAGGCAGGTGGGAAAAGCCATTACCTGCTGGCCGATACACACACTCCTTCCCGCAGGTGGACAATACTGGATTAGAGAAACAAATAGTTAGATTTCCTGTAAGGCAGGAGTGGAAAACCTTTCTCAGCCTGAGGGCCACATTCCCTGCTGAGGGCTGCATATCAGTGGTGGGTGGGGCCAGAGCAACAAATGTGATTACTGTATTAACTTTGCACAATCAGCTTACACACCCCTCCATCCAGGCAAATGAGAGGCATTATCAGAGTGACACAGCCATGCAAAAGCACTCAGGGTACGAAGAACAGCCAATGAGGTGTTTGGTCTGGGGATAGGTCCAAGGGCTAGGTAGAGAGGCCCTGTGGGGGTCCATTTCCCCCAGGCTTCAGGTTCCCCATACCTGCTATAAGGAAATGTTCTATGTTCTTCCTTCTCCTATTGTTTTGTTTCCCTTGGAATGACTTTTTCCATCCTCTTCTCAGGGGAACAGCAAGGGCAGGTTGGTGGGTCGAAAACAGCTTCCATCGTGGCTGATCTGTCGGAAACCACTTTTGAGACCCTGTATGGAGAGGAGAGGTGAGAGGAAGGGAGAAAAACATGTGTCTTGTAAGTGCCGCACAAGCGCATAACTGAGTGTTAGTTGGTGCAAGATTCTAGCCCTTAAAGGCTGCTAAAGATAGGATTCAGAACGTGGACGATGTTGTGTGAAATCTCAGAAAGGGAGTGGGGTTGGGGTCTTCCCGAGCAGAAAGTCTTATATTGCATCCCCTTCATCATTAGGAGCAGAATCAGAGAGACTGGTGCTGTGTTGTTTTCAGAGAGTTCACCCCACCCCAACACGTGATTATTTATTAGATGTTCTAAAAATCCATGCTTTTATTACCCTGAAAATGCATGAGCATTTGCTTATCTTGCTGGATTCTCATTCTGCCAGTCACATGCAAGAGGAGGGACTAAAAGTTATATGCTGTGGTTTTGAAGCCTTACCAAACTCTCACTACAGGGAACTCTGCTATTCCCAACCAGCTTCTGAATTTTTCCAGGCATTGCTTATAGCCTAGAAAGTGAAGCTCCCTTGTTAATTTTGCAATTGGGTGCTGCATGTTGTTTAAGTAATCTTGTTATATTTATAGTATAAAAATGTTTGTTTGTTTTTTTGGTATGTTGCTATATTTTTGTTTTGCAACGTTATTGTCAAATTATTTTTGTAGTGTTTGTTCAAAATGTCCTGTTTCTTTGTTGTAAGCCGCTACGAGCATAATTTTTGGCATACAAATAAAACGAATGAATGAAAGTGTATCTGTGTAGTCTCGGAGGGCTGGAAACCTGCTTTTTTAAAAATAACAATAGGAACAAAAGTAACAAGATGTTAAGTTTTATACCCACTGCTGAATACACACGAGCCAGGAAATGAATAAAGGCTTTAGCATTTTGATTATTTTCTTGTTTATCTTAAAAGCCCGTCTTAATAATCAGTGTATGAATATGCAAAAGTCCAGCCCTGTAGCTATCATTTTTGTTGGTTTATTACATTTATATCCCACCTTCCCTATAAGAAGCTTCAGGCGGCGTTCTTCCCCTTCCCATGTTATCCTCACAACAGCTCTGTGAGGTAGGCTAGGCTGAGAGGTAGTAACTGGCCCAAGGTCATCTGGTGGTCTCCTAGGCCTAAAGGTAAAAGGTAAAGGTACCCCTGCCCGTACAGGCCAGTCGTGTCCGACTCTGGGGTTGCGCGCCCATCTCGCTTAGGCCAGGAGCCAGCGCTGTCCGGAGACACTTCCGGGTCACGTGGCCAGCGTGACGAAGCTGCTCTGGTGAGCCAGCACCAGCACAGCACACGGAAACGCCGTTTACCTTCCCGCTAGAAAGCGGTACCTATTTATCTACTCACACTTTTCGGGGTGCTTTCGAACTGCTAGGTGGGCAGGAGCTGGGACCGCAGACGGGAGCTCACCCCGCCGCGGGGATTCGAACCGCCGACCATGCGATCGGCAAGCCCTAGGCGCTGAGGATTTACCCACAGTGCCACCCGCGTCCCTAGGCCTAGTACTCGACAAATACTGTACCACTCCCCCCCCCCCAAGTGTCATCATTCCACATCCTGATTGTGATCCCCAACTCTTCTCTTGGCTGGAGTATGGATGTCTTACCTTGAGTGTTTCTCCATTGGCCTTTCATTTTGTATTCTTGTGTTCCAGGATTGGCGGGGAGGTTCTTTCCATGGTCTGGGACCCAAGTGGCGAGAGGCTTGCAGTTGTCATCAGAGGTAAAGTCCTCTACAGTCAAAACTTTTGACGAGATAGGGAGAGCTGGGGAGGCTGGGTGCGTTTCTCACAATAAGCCAGTACATACAGTAATGGCCTGAATATAAGCCACACTTTTTTTCCAGATTCCGACCGTGAAAAGTTAAAAGTGCGGCTTAAATTTGCCACCTTAAAAATTGTCTTTTACGTTTTCTTCCACATTTGCCATTTGTGGGTGTGAGTGCCTGCGGAATTTTAAGGGAGCTGCTTATATTCGGGTATTGTCTTCCCGCCCCCCCTTGAATTTTAAAGGTATGGCTTAATTGCGAGTGCTTCTTATATTCGGCCCAATACGGTAATTTTTATTCCAAATCAGAAGACAACATTTTTTTGGGGGGAAACCCATTCCCCTCAACCCCAATAAAGAACCCCAATAAAGCATTGCTTCTTATTTTACTTTTTGGAGCAACAGATATGCACACTCAGCCACCTTATGCAGATGTGTTTAGTCAAGTGAAAAATGTGTCTGCCTCTTTTTTGTTCTTTTCAAATGCATGCAAGTAGTGACTGACCCTTTTCCCAGTTGCTCTCTGTGTATTCGTTTTAATGGACAAAGGATACATGCGCACATACTTCTCACTTGTAAGTTTCTAGTCCTCATGGTTTGGTTTTTGTTGCACTTGCGTGGCTCTCCTTGTCCTACCCGGTTTCTTACCCTGTGAGGTAAAAGAGACCGAGAATGAATGGCAAGCCTAAGGTAAGGTTGCCATATTTCAAAAAGTAAAATTCCTGACACCTGCAAAGTTGTTGAGCTTCTGCACCCGAAAACCAGGATGTCCATCCCTTCCTTGCTCCCAAAAGGAAAACGAGAACCAGCCCTTTTTTTCACCCTGTCCTGTTGGAGAGATGGCAAGTGGCTCACGTGTAAGCTTAAGAGCACGAAATGGCTTGTGTTTGGTAGTGCTTAAAATAACTCTTCTCTAATCTGCATTTTAAAGCATTCTGTGATCCTCTCTAAGGCTGGGGCTTCAGAGAAAGGGAGGGAGAGGTCCAGGCTGCACCTTGGTTCAAAATTCCTAACATGGGGTTCCGAATTCTAAACCAGGCAGTTTTTTGTGTGAGCCCTGAATCTTTTGAAAGAGCGCGGGAGGGACGATAGCAGTTAGCACTAGTTTGCAAGCACACGGGCTCCTTCCTCGTGGCTTCGTATTTGATGGGAAAGACTTGTTTCAATGGGAAAGAGACAACTGTGGTTTTCCTACTGAAGCAGGCCACTGCCTGGCCCAGGCAACACCCTCTGTTCAGCCACACCTTCCGCCAGCCCTGCTTCGTACCCTCCTTGAGTGTTTTTGTCGCCTGGCTAGAATGTGTCTGCCTGCCCTCTTAATGCCATTTGCTTCACTGGGTGGCAGGTGGCAAGAGGTTTGTGAGTGTATGTAGAAACCAGCACACAGTGGTACCTTGGCTGTCAAGTGGCTTGGCTCCTGAACGCCGCAAACCCAGAAGCGAAATGTCCGATGCAGCTTCCACAGCTTCTGATTGAGTGCAGGAAGCTCCTGCAGCCAATCGGAAGCCACACCTTGGTTTTTGAACGGTTCTGGGAGTCGAACGGACTCCCAGAATGGATTAAGTTTGAGAACCAAGGTACCACTGTATTACCTTTCTGCAGGGAGTAAACAAACACCATTCCAGTCACATTAGTTGGTGTATCCACTTTTGCTTTTGTCTCCTCCCATCGCTGACATGGTGCCCCTTGGAAGATTGTCTACAAGGGCACACGACCCTCGGTCTGAAAAAAGGGTCGCTACCCTTGTTGCAAAAGATAAACATAACATAATATGTAGTGTACTTCCATCTCTGCAGTCTGAGCCCAGTCCATTATCCAGATGTTCTAGAAGCCTCAACAGAAACACCAAGGGTACTGAACCCCTACCCACCTAGTATCCTGCCCTCAGCAGACTTTGTAGATTGCATTGGAAATACAGTGGTACCTAGGGTTAAGTACTTAATTCGTTCCGGAGGTCCGTACTTAACCTGAAACTGTTCTTAACCTGAAGCACCACTTTAGCTAATGGGGCCTCCTGCTGCTGCCATGCCGCCGGAGCATGATTTCTGTTCTCATCCTGAAGCAAAGTTCTTAACCTGAAGCACTATTTCTGGGTTAGCGGAGTCTGTAACCTGAAGCGTATGTAACCTGAAGCGTATGTAACTCGAGGTACCACTGTACTTTTTAAAAAGCCTATCATCATGGCCTTAAAGGCTACAGACCAAAAACAGTAGGCTCTGTCCGATTTCTGCGCATAAATTCTACATGTCGCTCTGTTCCCTCACCTTTTTCTGTTTTCTTTTGGCAGGAAATCGTGATGCTCCCGACTGCAGGGTCATCATTGCCGTGTTTCGCACCCGCAACAGCCCTGTGTTTGAGCTCTTGCCATGGTTTGTATTGACATGCTTTGGTACTCTGGTTGCTCTTAAACTGGAAATGAAATCCGTGAGCCCCGCGTCATTCCAGCCTCTGTGCTGCTGTAGTTGTCAAAATGTTAGGAAGGTGCCTTGTAACCTGGTCAGAGTATATGACCCTCTAGATCAGCGGTTTTCAACCTGTGGGTCCCCAGATGTTGTTGGACTACACCTCTCATCATCCCTGAGCTCTGGCCTTGATAGCTAGGGGTGATGGGAGTTGTAGTTTAACAACATCTGGGGACCCAGAGGTTGAGAAAGGCTGCTGTAGATCATTATTGTCTATTTGTGACTGGCCATGGCTCTCCAGAGGGTTAGTCAGAAAGCAGACTGCCCTCCTTAGCACAAAGGCCATAGGAGGTAGGAGACTGGCAAGCACAGTCTCTCCACTGTTGGTGGTGGTAACAATACTGCCAAAAAGATTCTCCCCATCACAACTTCTTCCCCCTGTGATGCCTGCCCTTCTCTTTGCACGTGCCCCAGAAATGCAGCCCCTGTCAGCTCTCTGATGCCTTTGAGAAAGCAGTAGTATTAGGGTTATACCACCAGCGCACATGGTATTTTATAGGGTTAACGTAAGCAAAAGGTTCTACGGCTCTCCCTTAAGAGGGTAGATTCTTTTGCCAACCTGGTGCCCTCCAGATGTTGCGGACTGTCGTTCTCATCAGACCCGCTGGCATCGGAGTTGTAATCCAACGCAACCTTCTCTCGGTTAATCTGAATGGTTAAAATAAATAAACCTAAGGAGGAAGGGGGAAATAAAAGAAGGCTAAAGGGTTAAGCCCAATGGCCTTGTGGGAGTTTAAGGCTGAACTCTGGGAGGCAGTTTCAGACATAAGACAGCATCAAAGGCCAATGGGCTGTTTTTTGTCCTAAGACTGTATTGGAGCCTAGGCCTGCAGCATCACATCACAACAGCCTATGAGTGTCCCTTGTAATTATAATATCTGTATCTCTCTTTCCCCCACCCCTCCTTTCTTCAGTGGTTTCTTACAGGGAGAAGATGGCGCTCAGCCACAACTAGTTGCTTTCCACCCTTGCTTTAAGAAGGGAGCTCTTCTGACAGTGGTAAGTGTTCAGCCTTCGCCAAGATTTTGAGGAGCATTTGCTATAGCCTGTGGGAATGCTGATAAGGGCTTGTTGTTGCCCCAGATAGGAGCTGCTGGAATGACTTCTAACTTGGCTAAGCAGCACCTAGACGGGGCTGTGGACTAGTAGGAGAAAGGGATAACAGTAACTATAATGCATGTTGGCAAAAGTAAAAGTAAAGAAACCCTTGACCATTAGGTCCTGTCGTGGCCGATTCTGGGGTTGCAGTGCTCATCTCGCTTTATTGGCGGAGGGAGCCGGTGTACAGCTTCTGGGTCATGTGGCCAGCATGACTAAGCCGCTTCTGGTGAACCAGAGCAGTGCACGGAAACAGTGTTTATCCTATTTATCTACTTGCACTTTGATGTGCTTTCGAACTGCTAGGTTGGCAGGAGGAGGGACCGAGCAACGAGAGCTCACCCCGTTACGGGGATTCGAACTGCTGACCTTCTGATCGGCAAGTCCTAGGCTCTGTGGTTTAACCCACAGCGCCACCCGCGTCCCTCATGCATGTTGGTATGAGGCATTAATTGAAGGACTCAACATGCTCTGCAGTCAAACACAGGCACCATAGCACACCTGGATTACTGCTAGACTAACATGAGCTCCCGTTGCTCGGTCCCTGCTCCTGCCAACCTAGCAGTTCAAAAGCACGTCAAAGTGCAAGTAGATAAATAGGTACCGCTTCGGCGGGAAGGTAAACGGCGTTTCAGTGTGCTGCTCTGGTTCGCCAGAAGCGGCTTAGTCATGCTGGCCACATGACCCGGAAGCTGTACGCCGGCTCCCTCAGCCAATAAAGCGAGATGAGCGCCCCAACTCCAGAGTCGTCCGTGACTGGACCAAACAGTCAGGGGTCCTTTTACCTTTTTAACATGAGCTATGCAGTAACGGTGGCCTAGTTCCTGTTATCAGCTCAAGGGTTTTGCCTTGGTGAAAAAGCTGAATAATCTATTTTACTCACATTTGGGTTAATACCAGTTGCAGGATGCATTTTGCTAATGTTTGGAATGCTACCAGTAACCTTATTTAGGGTGGGTCAAAATGCTCATGGGCTGTGAAACACATCTTGTCTTGTTTGCTTTAAGGATTCTGGTATCATTGTTGAGCATGTACTGTTGTGATTTTGGCAGACTGTGTGTCTGGAGGGCAGAGGCTGATCTGTTCAGTTGGGTTCTGGGTGTCTTGTGCACCACTCAGGTTTGTGTATACTCTACGATTCTGTCCTGGACTCGGCACAGAATTCAACAATCCACAAATCTCAAGCTTTTAAAATTGAGCTTATAGCCCGTGAGACTCTTTGCCCCAACCTCTGAGAGCCCGACACATACGTACGTCCCTCTTAAGAGCTGAAAAGGTTTAGAGTATAAATTGCCCACTTTTATTGGTGCTCAATTCCTGTGCTTCTCGTGAACTGATTTGGGCATACTGCTTTAATGGAGGAAGTTAAGCTCAGAGGAGCAACTTAACTCAGAGATGCAAGAAAGCACCTCTTTTTGAGAATGGGTCACTGTTGCATCGCTTCATAGGATGGCAGGGGCAGCTTCCCTCTGTGATTGGATGTTCTAGGGCTTCCTTATTTTTTTGTTACATGCCAGGAGTTTTCTTATGGTGTGCTAGCTTGCCTAGGACAAAGTTTGGGAACTGCCGCTTGGGAGCACAGGAGAAGTGTGTGCCCCGTGCCATTTCAGAGGCCAGGTCCAGGAGGGAGGTGCTCCTTCCAGCCATGAGAAGCAGATGAAATGATGCAACGTAGCAAGCAAATATGCCAAGTTTTGTAATATCTATAGGTGACAGAACCCACCTTTTCTTGGAACAAGGTTCCTAGTGCAGGGGCGTGTATATGCAGTGGCTCTGCTAAAGGGCCCTCTGTGTTCCATCCCACCATAAGTATCCCCTCTTCTTGAGGGCCAAACAGTATGACTGAGAAGCCTGGAAGGTCAGGGCAGGATATGCAAAAGGTGATCTTCTGCTCCTACTTCATTTATTTATTTCTTCTCTCTCTTCTCAGTGCTGGTCAACAGGAAAGGTCAGCCACATCCCCTTCTTCTTTGTGGTTGCCCAGTTTCCATCTTTCAGCCCTGGGCAGAGTCCCCTCATACCCTTGGGCAGTAGAAGCAGTACACGGGAGCAGCCATTGTTTTCTGAACTCTAAGGGTCAACATGCTGGGCTTCCTCCCTGCTGGCCTGTGTGCCTTCAGAACATTGCAGATACCTTCAGAACACTGGAGATACACACTGCGAAGGCTGCTTCTGCCCAAGTCCAACTTTGGAGAGCGCCGTCTTCTTTCTGTCAGTTGCAGTTGAGGCGTTGATCAGCTGACACGCTGATAGTGTTAGTAGGCTATCCACAAGCAGCCTTTGAAACCAGAAGAACGTCTGCCAGAGATGGACCACTTTGTAGTTTTCGCATTTGAGACAGAAAATAAAAACAACAAAGGGTGAATGTTTTATTCCTTCAACGTTTCCAAGCATAAGCACTCTTGGGGCTTTTACATCATCAGCTTCAGAGGGCATCGTATCTCGGAAATTATCCTAAGTCAACATCCTCCATCCGCACAAGCAGCAGTTCCTGGATATTTCAATTATTTCTGCTTCCTCCCCTGCAAGGATCTTTTTCACAGATCGTTGTGCTGCTTATGGATCTGCCAATTTTGCATCCCTTTCCACTGGGATGAAAGAGGTGTGAGGGCGGCCAGGAGACTGAAGTTGGGCAGGGCCGTGGCTAAGTGACAGAGAATATGCTTTTGCATGCAGAAGGTCCCAAGTTCTGTGCTTGGCAGTTCCAGGTAGGCCTGGGAGGGTCCTCTGTCTGAAACCTTGGAGAGCCACTGGCAGTCAGTGCTGTAGGCAATACTGAGCGGAATTGACCAATGCTATCTGTATCACTTCATAAAAGGGGGAAACATATAATGAGAGATCAAGGAGCCATAGCTCAGTCGTAGAGCATCTGCTTTGTACAGTGATACCTCGGGTTAAGTACTTAATTCGTTCCAGAGGTCCGTTCTTAACCTGAAACTGTTCTTAACCTGAAGCACCACTTTAGCTAATGGGGCCTCCCGCTGCTGCCGCGCCACCGGAGCACGATTTCTGTTCTCATCCTGAAGCAAAGTTCTTAACCCGAGGTACTATTTCTGGGTTAACGGAGTCTGTAACCTGAAGCTTCTGTAACCTGAAGCGTATGTAACCCGAGGTACCACTGTATGCAGAAGATCCTAGGCTCAGTCCCTGGGATCTCCAGATAGGGGGTGACCCCAGAAGACCTTGCCAGTCAGTGTGAACAGTACTGAGCTAGGTGTGGCGCAGATTCTGTATAAAGGCAGCTTTCCCTTCCAGCATATTATCTTAGGGGCAATATAGAAGTTAAACTGTTGCACTTGTATCCTGCGCATAGTGGAGCATATATGTGCCATGATCCCGGTATTGTGTGCAGCTGTCAAAACATCTAAGCAGTTGTGTGCACAGCTGTCAAGTGTCTGGGGGCTTTTGAGAGTTATAAAATTATGAATGGTGTTGAAAGACCTCTTTTTCAGCAGGTAGTTTTTAGTACCAATGTTAAGACGACAGCACCTGCTGAAATCCCCCCTTTTGCCACCTCATCCATCATCCTGTGCATTTGTATTTAAAAGTCTCCCGTTTTCAGCAACAGCTGACTCCTTAGTGTGTGTAGGGTGGGTTGCAGCCTTTATCAGCTGCCTCTGCCCAATGTTGAATCTGAGCCTCCCTGCTACAGACTTTTTGCTCAAGTGCCGTGTGATTACCATAATTGCAAAGGAAAAAAAAAAGTTCTCTAGAGCAGTTCCAGTCTTTAATAACCAGAAGAGTTATTTTAAGATAAGAAGGCATGGCCAGCAGTTTGCCATGCAAAGGAGAGAAACAAAGGCCTCTTTTTTGAAAATATGAAAATAGATTCGGTTCAGTTACTTAAAAGGCTCGGTCAATTAAAAGTGGCTAGGAACAGAAGCACCAGGGAATAAGCAGAAACGATGAAATCTGAGGACTGAAATTGAACAGCCTCTTCTTAAAGATCGCCAAAGGCATATTTAGAAGGAAGGACCAAGCTCCATGTTATTGGGTTTCTTACATTTTATTTTGTGTCTTTCAGAAGTCTCATGAAGGACAGTTACATTTTTAGAACCAATGTTATAAAAGGGGACATTTAAAGCAATCCAGTAATAAAAATAGATTCTTTTCGCTCCCTCACCCCAATGCCCGGTTTGAGTCTTGGGCCTTGCATTGCTCTCAGAAACACTCTGGCTAAGTTTCAACCAGTGATCTTCTGAGTGAGCCTACCTGTACACCTTAAGATCATACCCGCCTGCTATCTGTGTTCAAAGTGTAAGGATCCGGAATGCTTACAAGAGTACCTGATTGTAAAGAGATTGCCTGCCTTAAATCTGTTTCAGGCCCAAGAAATGTGAATCATAGAATTGTAGAGCTGAAACGGACCACAAGGGACCATCTATTCCTTCTCCTGCAATGCAGGAATCTTTTAGCCATCCCAGCTATGGAGTCAACTTCCTTTTTGATACTGAAATAAAAAGTGGCCGTTTTATGGGTTCTTAAATCTCCTAACTTCCTGAGTTTGGAGGGTCTTTTCCATGGAAGCTCCCATTGAGTAGCCTCTGCTCCTCTGCAGAAAACACTTTGCATTTTTGGAATGGGACTGAATAACCACGCAGTCTCTGCGTCTTTATAGTGGTGACTGCTTGTGAAAATTGATTTCTTACAACCTGGAAAGTGGAGACCTTATTTACACACACTGCTTTCATTTGAAGCTCTGGTCCAAGTTGTTTAAAGTGTGTGTCTGTAAAATGTAATGTGTGAGTGGAGGAAATGTGTGTTTGGAAACAGGTTTCTTAGCTGCAGCCCAGAAAGGAGAAAGGCTGCAGCTCTGCCGTAGAGCAACTGGTTTGCATGCAGAAGGTCTCGGGCTCAATCCATCTCCAGGTAGAATTGGGAGAGAACCCTGCTTGGAGCACTGGAGAGCCACTCATAACCAGTTGAAACCCTGGAGAGGTGCTGCCAGCCAGTGTAGACGACACTGAACTAGATAGACCCAAAGGTCTGACTTCGTATATACGTTCTGCAGTCACCAAAGAGGCAGGATTAAATGCAGCTGTTCCGTCTGCAGGTTTCCCTGCCACACAATGTGGAGAAAAGGGGACTGGAAGGAGGCAGAAAAAGCCACTGAAAGGGAAGTGGCTGCAGCAGAACAGATGGGGCAGAAACGCCCCAGTCAAAATAAGGGATTAAGAGAACAGGGACTTATGATTGTTTCATGGTTAATCCCCCTAGCATTAAGCTGTAATATCTTTGCCTAAATCCCTGGCAAATGGGGAAAGAGAAGCTTGAGGACTCTCTGCGAGGGGCGGGGTTGGGTTTGCTGCATAGGAGCAATGCAGCCTGTAATTCAGAAAAAAATGTATTGTGCAGAAAGGGGAAATCGGATTTTAAGCAACTCATTTTTGGCTTCCAACCAGCATCACCTGAAGGCATATGGGGCTGGCCCTCTTTCATTTGCTAGGAGGTCATAGGGTTAGGGAAGCGAGAACTGGGGTCCAAGGGCCATTTTAAGGGGGAACCAACCCACCAAGGTCCTCACTCACACACCTAATTCCCAAGTTTCTTGATGGGAAGAAGCTGACAACAGTTAAGTTTTATAACCATTTTCAAAGCAGTTTCTGTTTGTTTGGGGGTGGGGCTCCTCAAAACCCTCGGTTCTCAGAGGATGGTGCTGAGGGTGTCTTCTTCCAACTCCTCCGGGCTGGGCTGCTTGCTGGGCAGGGGCAGAGACTTGAGATACTCCAAGTGGCGTCGGGATTCTGCTTGGTTGCGTCGGACGTAATAGATGACGTAGGTGATGACCACAGCGAACCAGCAAAACATG
This sequence comes from Podarcis pityusensis, assembly GCF_964106645.2. Taxonomy (NCBI): domain Eukaryota; kingdom Metazoa; phylum Chordata; class Lepidosauria; order Squamata; family Lacertidae; genus Podarcis; species Podarcis pityusensis. The sequence continues at coordinate 16,196,473 of NC_138029.1, forward strand.
GTGAGCAGCATGGCCAGGTCCGTGTTCCTCTGCTGGCCCAGGCAGAAGTTGACGCCGGTGTTGAGCAAGCGAGCTAAGGTCTTCCCGGTGTATTCCTCCCACTCCGCAGTGGCACACACGACGTCCTCCACGGTCTCTGCGTCCAGAGGAAGAGCCTCCACCAGCTTCTGCAGGGAGCAGTCGCAGTGCCAGGGGTTGTCGTACAGCTCTAGCCGGACCCAGGTGAGCATGGCAAAGGGGGCAAACTCCATCCTCTCCAGCTGGTTGCCGGAAAGGTCCAGCAGCCTCAGCCCCCCGCCCAGGCCGCGGAAGGCCCCCGGCGCTATGCTCTCAATCAGGTTGTCCGCCAGGTGAAGCTCCCGGAGCTGCTTCAGGCCGTAGAAGGCCCCGTTGGGGACGTGGGTGATCCAGTTGGAGTCCAGGTAGAGGACCCGGGTGTCGTGGGGAATGTCGAAAGGGATGGTCACCAGGTCCTTCCGGTTGCACCACACCACGCCGCTCCCCGGCGGGCAGTCACAGCTCTGCGGGCAGGGGAGGCCGCCGTGCAGGATCAGGACCAGGAGGAAGAGGGGAAACGATGCTGGCATCTCTGCATTGCTCTCCTCTCTCTCTGGGTGTGGCGGGGGTCACGAGGCGGTGAAGGGCCCAGAATCTTACCTGAAAAAGAGGGCAGGGGAGACAAAAATGAGCCAGTGAGAAAGGGCCTCCTAACACATCCCATGGGTTTGATTTAACAATATTACCACACCCAGTGCTGTTACAGTAAGTTACCGGGATGCGAGTGGGGCTGTGGTCTAAACCACTGAGCCTCTTGGGCTTGCCAATCAAAAGATTGGCAGCTTGAATCCCCGTGATGGGGTGAGCTCCTGTTGCTCTGTCCCAGCTCCTGCCAACCTAGCGGTTCAAAAGCATGCCAGTGCAAGCAGATAAATAGGTACCACTGTGGCGGGAAGGTAAACGGCATTTCCGTGTGCTCTGGCTTCCGTCACTGTGTTCCGTTGCACCAGAAGCGGTTTAGTCCTGCTGGCCACATGACCCAGAAAGCTGTCTGTGGACAAACGCTGGCTCCCTTGGCCTGAAAGCGAGATGAGTGCCACAACCCCATAGTCACTTTTGACTGGACTTAACCGTCCAGCGGTCCTTTACCTTTTTTTTTTGTTTAACCACAGTAAGGACCAGCCCTTGAGTACCCCCAGAAAAAAGGACTGACCGCACTAGCATTTTTTTTAACAAGGCTTCAACATCTGCTCCAGGTATGCGCTGCAGTCTGCATCTCACCTTGATTTGCAATCTTCTTGTTTTTAAAAGTGGAAATTGGTTCTTTGTAGTGATCTGATCATTACCATAGTGATCATTTGGGACAACTGTTCTCTCTCTCTCCCTACCCCCCATGGCTCCCCCTTTTGCCCCTCCCAGCACTTTAGCTTCTCTAAAACTTATTTAGCGTTTCTCTCTCCAGATTTTAAATCCTGCTATATGTCGCAAAGGCTGCTGTGCTCGGTTCTGCACCCCTAAGTTTTGTGTTCCTTGAAAGGAGCCTCTTTCCAAATTTGCTTTATATTTTATTCTTGACACATACCTTCCGACAGTATAATCTGTTTAGGGGGGGTCTTTTAAATGCCCATGCCATGCCCCTTCAGAGTTTTCACATCCCCCTCTGATTCAGCAGCAAATAAAATGGGTGTGTAGCTGAGTATGGGAAAATTGGAATGACAGACACACAATCACAGCTAAACCGGCTTCGGCAGTGGAAATAGTCTATTAGAATAATACTTGGGGTGCTGGCGGTGAATGATGTTCAGTGCTTATAAAATGTGTGGGAGCAGTAATAAGAATAACACTAAAAACTCATGGACTATCTAACTTTCCACCACGTAGCAAGAATCTTGATGATCAGTTCTAGAAAAGTGTCAACTAATCTGAAAAAGCGAAGGATGAGTGGGGGAAGACTATTCAGACTGTTGAAGTTATAATTAGATGTCAATTACTTTTAAGCCCATTGTTGATTATTCTGGGATATATGGAAAAAGATGCAGTTCTGAGCATGTCATTCTGGTAAGAAATTTTATTATGCATCACTAGCTGCCAAATGGCGCCCATCTCAAATACCAAGATTAAAAAAGACTGGATTATGAAAGGATACCACTTTACAACGATGGTGAAATTAACTGAATTTACCAGAATGAGGGGAGTCAGAAACAAGAACAAACTGAAAGATTATGATCTCCCTTTTTTGTCATGTATGGAGACGAATTACCAAGATACAACCATTTAATGCCGGACTAAACAACCTGCAAAGTCTTTTCCAGCGATGATTCCTTGAGTAAGAAAACCATTGCTCACCCCCTTTGCTTCTATATGAGTCACTGTTTTGGTTATGCTTCTTCTGAGGGTGAGTAAATCTGTTGCACCTCTGCACTGGGATGGTATAACCTGAGTTGTGCGTGTATCTTTTACTAATTACACACCTGCCTCCAAAAGAGGGTGATCCAAAGTATTTATTAAAAGCTGTTCTATCACTCTGGTTCCTCCAGACGGTCACAGTTTTCAGAGATTCAAGTGCATAGTGGAATTTTAGGTTTGTGTACTAAAAGTTTATTAAAGCGCCCTGTCGCCCTAGCCCAACAAATCAACTTAAATAGCGACAGACTTCTTGCAGTTTGGAAAATTACAGGGAAAGGCCCTCAAAAGTGTAGGTTAAATGAACAATAAGACATGTAAACAATCCTCAAGCAAATCGGGAGGACTGCTTATTGTCATATAACCACCCCACAAAAGGAAATAAAACATTAAAGACCTGACCTTGTTCAACTACCATCTAAGCTTTGTGCGATCAAATCAGGATGATGCACAATAAGGTCATCTGGAGGAACCCTGGGTTTAATATTTCCTCCTGCTGGTGCCCTAGTTTCTCTTTTTCAAGGTTTCTCTAGCAAGCCATGCTTTCCGTCCCTTAGGATTAAGCACCCAGGTGACAGAAATACAGATTTAGAGTAAATAAAGGCTCGTAATCCTCTGCATGCTTACCTGAGGAGAGCAATCCCCATTGAACACCGTAGATCTTACTTCCAGGTAAATAAACGTAGATTTGTGCTGTAACAGTGCATTCCCTTGGGGCTCACTCATGCAGGTTAAGCAGGGACGGGATTGCAGCCGCAAGGATGAAAAAAACGCTCCTGGTATTTCAGGACTGTATTAATTTGCTTAGCTACCGCATCCCAAAAAGGGCTCGTTCAGGAACATTGCCAAAACTTGTATGAAGTGGGTTAGTCTGTACTGAGTGACTTATTCAACAGTTGACTGTGTTTCTTAAGCCATTTGCTCAGTTAGGGTTGCCAAATTTCTAAGCAGCCTCTGCACAATGCCTTTAAGAGCTGCATGCAGACGTTAGCAGGTCATCTTGTTTGGTTTGATGCTGTGAAAAAGACCCCCTTGCGAATTCAGCCTGCTCTTCAAGGGTGTGAGAGCAGGCCCACACACCTTCCCAGTTTGGGAACTCAAAACCTCAGCGTTGTGTAATGGTTAGAGGACCTGGGTGGGCAGGGTTCAAATTTGGCCACAAAGCTCGCTGGGTGACCTTGGGCCAGTCATTCTTCTCAGCCTAGCCTACTTCACAGGGTTGCTGTGGGGACTAAATGAGGAGGGGGAGATCCATGTAACCCCACCTTGAGCCCCACCTTACAATAAAAAAACCCTTACCCTAGCAGGATTTCCTGCTAGATAATCTTCTAGATTTTTCAAAACCACAACAATCAATTGAATACAGTGCTAGGGAAAGCACAGTCCGTTGAGTTTCTGTCTCGGACTGCTGTCAAAAGACCACAGGAGTCTGTTTTAAGCCTTTTAACTCTCACCCTGCACCCCCAGCCCACCCCTGTACGTCTCATTGCTCCAAACACACCTGTGTGAACAGCGCTCTCGTGGTCAGTCTGGTCCGAAACAGGTCCGGTCTGACTGTGGCTCCAGGGACCATCTCAGTAGCACCCGAAACATCTGCTGGGCTTCCTTTGGGAGCATGTGGGCAGGTGGCAGAAGCCTTGGGGGCAGGATTTTAGGAGTGCATCCTCCTGGCTCAGCTTCTCTGTCTACTGCCCATCAGCAAAAGAGCTTGAGACACACACAAGCGCTGACAACTGAGAGGGGACAGCCTGCCCCTGCTGGACTGCACGAGGAGCAGCAGCAGGGACAGCTATACTTGCGCAACTCAGTTCTGCTGTACAGTGGTACCTTGGTTCTCAAACGCCTTGGTTGAATGAATGAATGAATCTTTGTTTGCGTCAGCCATTGGCCATAGCAATAAAACAACAATACGATATACAAAGAATAGAAATAAAAAATCCATTATATAAAATACATTTTAGGGTTTTGAATCAATAGTCAAATTGTGGATCTTATTCTGATTGCCCCAGCTAAAAACCTTGCAACGTTTGCCGTCACCCGCTCATCTTGATGTGCCAAGAGAAAGGAGACTGTGGCAGTGGTTGGGCGACCCGGAATGGACAATAAAAGAGGGGTGATAATCTCATTCCTCAAGTCTTTATAAAGAGTGCAAGCCAGGAGGGCATGCGCCACCGATTCAGTACTGCCATCTCCACAGGGACATAAGCGTTTTTCGTGTGGAATCTGTTGGAATCAAACACCTTGGTTCTCAAACACTGAAAACCCAGAAGTAAGTGTTCCGGTTTTTGAATGTTTTTCGGAAGCCGAAAGTCCAATGTGGTTGTCGGCTATTGTTTCCGGGGCGCCTGCACCGATCAGAAGCTGTGCCTTAGTTTTTGAACATTTCAGAAGTCAAACACTTCCAGAACGGATTAAATTTGGAGTTTTTGTTTTAGAGGCTCTTTCAGTTCATTTGTTTTTGTGACTGTGTGAAACCTGTTCAGCTACTGATTGTGTGAGTGTGGAAATGGATAAAAGCCCCCATCCAAACAATGACTATCAGTGCAGGTAAGAAAAAAATTCAATTTTATTTTTTATCATCTACAATACCATCTTATTTATTTTACAGTACAGTACAGTGGTACCTCGGGTTAAGAACTTAATTCGTTCTGGAGGTCCGTTCTTAACTTGAAACTGTTCTTAACCTGAAGCACCACTTTAGCTAATGGGGCCTCCTGCTGCCGCACCACCGGAGAACGATTTCTGTTCTCATCCTGAAGCAAAGTTCTTAACCCGAGGTACTATTTATGGGTTAGCGGAGTCTGTAATCTGAAGCGTCTGTAACCCAAGGTACCACTGTACATTGCTTTCATTTTATGGATCAACCGTCTCGTTATAGTAAAATTCATGTTAAATTGCTGTTTTAGGGGTTGTTTTTAAAAGTCTGGAACGGATTAATCCGTTTTGCATTACTTTCTATGGGAAAGCAGGTCTTGGTTTTGGAACGCTTTGGTTCTGGGACAGACTTCCGGAATGATTAAGTTTGAGAACCAAGATACCACTGTATTTAGGATTGACCAAAATGTCTCAATTGCCCAGAATTGAACCCAGAGACTGGGCATGTTGAATGCATTGGATGAGGAGAGGCAAAACGGCTTAGGAGGCATAGATGCAAGCAAAGGAGGGTGAGAAGCCAAATAATGCAGCGAAGTCCCTAAATTTGGATGCAATAAACTTCAGCGCAGAAGCCACTAATCAGGGTATGAAGAGTATGGCTGCTGTTTTGTTAGTCCATCTAGCTTGGATCTTTTCCATCAGGGGTGGGGAAACCTCAGACCCAGGGGCCAGGCATGGTCCTCCAGGCTTCTGTCTGGTCTTTCCACACCCCTCACAGACCTGGCTTTGCAGCCTCCATCAATGTTCTTTTTACCACATTTGCCTGGATGGAGCATGTGTGGGAACTATTAAAGGTAAAGGGACCCCTGACCATTAGGTCCCGTCGCTTTATTGGCCGAGGGAGCCGGCGTACAGCTTCCAGGTCATGTGGCCAGCATGACTAAGCCGCTTCTGGCGAACCAGAGCAGCGCACGGAAACGCCATTTACCTTCCCGCCGGAGCGGTACCTATTTATCTACTTGCACTATGACTTGCTTTTGAACTGCTAGGTTGGCAGGAGCAGGGACCGAGCAATCGCGAGGATTCGAACCACCGACCTTCTGATCGGCAAGTCCTAGGCTCTGTGGTTTAACCCACAGCGCCATCCGCGTCCCTTCTGTGGGAACTATTATTGCTGCACAAAGGCAAAATTCACCTTGGTTGCACTGCCCGCTTTGCTCCTGGTCCAACACCACGGGCATGTGGCCCTCCAAATTGCCCAGAAGGGAACGTGGAAAAGGCTCCCAGCCCATTTCTGATCCTAAGGTTGTAACCTAGAAGCTTCAAAGCATGTAGGCAATGCCTGCCTAAATCTGAAGCCAGCAAACTGCCCGAATGAACATTTGCAGCAGGTCAGGGCCCTGGGTAGCCAGCCCTGTCCCTATCTCTATGGTTGGTAAAAGCAAACCACAAAAAAGGATTAAAAAATTAGTATTATTATGCAAAGTGAATTGCACAGCTTTGCATGATTTATTCAGTTTTAACTTCCTGGGCAGAGAGTTGTCATTGTTGTGCCAGCCTTTTCCTCTTGTATTTGCTTCCAAACCCATCACTTTGATTCTCTACTTCCTGTTTCTGTGCACAGTTCAAAGTACTGGGTTTGACATGTGGAACTCTGCATGGCTTAGGCTATCTGAAATAGCATTTTCCCTCCTATGAAACTGCCTTGGTGCCTGGGCTCCAAGATCATCCGCAGATACTCTTTGCTTAGTCCTGCCACGCTCATAGGCACGTTTGGTGGAGAAACGGGAGAGGGCCTTCTTGGTGGTGGCTCCTCCCAGACTTCAGAACGCCCTTCCCAGTGAGCCTTTCTTTGTCCTTCCTCTGGCAGGTGAAAACCATTTTCTTCTGAAAGGCTTTTGGGAACTGACTTTTATTTTAAAAGGGCTTTGAATAGTGCTGCCGTTTTCACAATCTGTATTTTAAAGATTCGTTTTTATATTGTTTTAATTCTATTATAGCGTAATTACTTTTAAACCGGTCTCTTCTATGTTTTTAGTGTTCTGTTTTCTATCCATGTTGCTTTCATTTCGTAATAATAATAATTTATTTATTTATACCCCACCCATCTGGTTGATTTTCCCCAGCCACTCTGGGTGGCTTCCAACAAAATATTAAAAATACAAAAAAAAGTCAAACATTAAAAACTTCCCTAAACAGGGCTGCTTTCAGATGTCTTCTAAAAGTCAGATAGTTGTTTATTTCCTTGACATCTGATGGGAGGGCATTCCAAAGGGCGGGTGCCACTGCTGAGAAGGCCCTCTGCCTAGTTCCCTGTAACCTCACTTCTCGCAGTGAGGGAACCGCCAGAAGGCCCTTGGAGTTGGACCTCAGTGTCTGGGCTGAATGATGGGGGTGGAGATGCTCCTTCAGGTATACTGAGCCGAGGCTGTCTGGGGCTTTAAAGGTCAGCACCAAACTTTGAATCGTGCTCGGAAACGTACTGGGAGCCAATGTAGGTCTTGTAAGCCACCTTGAGTTCCAGTCCAGGGGAAGTAAAAGGTAAAGGTATCCCTGACCGTTAGGTCCAGTCGCGGATGACTCTGGGGTTGCGCGCTCATCTCGCTTTACTGGCTGAGGGAGCCAGCATTTGTCCACAGACTGTTTTTCTGGGTCATGTGGCCAGCATGACTAAGCCGCTTTTGGCGACACCAGAGCAGCACATGGAAACGCCGTTTACCTTCCCGCCAGAGTGGTACCTATTTATCTACTTGCACTTTGATGTAGTTTCGAACTGCTAGGTGGGCAGGAGCAGGGACCGAACAACAGGAGCTCACCCCATCACGGGGATTCGAACCGCCGACCTTCCAATAGGCAAGTCCTAGGCTCAGTGGCTTAGACCACAGCGCCACCCGCGTAGTCCAGGGGAAAGGCGGGATATAAATAAAAGCCCCCAAAGCCTGGGTTATCTTCCCATGTGCCCAACTCCTGAAAGATTCTGGGAAGAGCAGGCGAAGCTTTCAACCCGTTCCCAAAGGCTTGCTTTCATTTGTTGTCCTGCTGCGGCTTTGAGGGTTTACCTCTTACCTACGTGTCCCTTTCAATACTTATGGTGCCCACAGAACGGTCTCTGTAAAATATACCCAGAAAAATCTGCACTGCACAAGAGGCTGTTTGCTCTTCCTGCTCAGTTCCCGTTTGCCCTTCCTCAGCCTCTCCTTCCTTGAACGTGCCCACAAATATTTCATTGGATGGCAAGATTGAATTCTACGAATGACTGTGGGGGCAGCGGCTTATGTCAATGCCTTTCCCCCCACTTACAAAGCAGTTGGGGAAGGGGGCTGCCCACACCCTTTTGCAATCCCGTCTCATTTCCTTCTCTTGAAGAAGTGACCGCCATTTTGTCTTGGGTCATACCCCACCACGCGTACTGCAGTTGTCTTGCGACTAGCACCCAATAATAATGCTTGCTTCCCCAAAATTCCAAACGCGCTTACTAGCCCCCCCCAAGTTGGTGATCCTAATAAATAATAATAATAATAATAATAATAATAATAATAATAATAATGTGGTACCTTGGGTTAAGAACTTAATTCGTTCTGGAGCACCACTTCAGCTAATGGGGCCTCCTGCCGCTGCTGGAGCACAATTTCTGTTCTCATCCTGAAGCAACGTTCTTAACCCGAGGTACTATTTCTGGATTAACGGAGTCTGTAACCTGAAGCATAGGGACGCGGGTGGCGCTGTGGGTAAAAGCCTCAGCGCCTAGGGCTTGCCGATCGAAAGGTCGGCGGTTCGAATCCCCGCGGCGGGGTGCGCTCCCGTTGCTCGGTCCCAGTGCCTGCCAACCTAGCAGTTCGAAAGCACCCCCGGGTGCAAGTAGATAAATAGGGACTGCTCCAGTGGGAAGGTAAACGGTGTTTCCGTGTGCTGCGCTGGCTCGCCAGATGCAGCTTGTCACGCTGGCCACGTGACCCGGAAGTGTCTCCAGACAGCACTGGCCCCCGGCCTCTTGAGTGAGATGGGCGCACAACCCTAGAGTCTGGCAAGACTGGCCCGTACGGGCAGGGGTACCTTTACCTTTACCTTTACCCTGAAGCATCTGTAACCTGAGGTACCACTGTAGTAATAATAACAATAGTAATAATAATGATATTATTTATATCCTGCCCATCTGGCTGGGTTTGCTTCTACCAACAATTTCCCTCACAAAAGATACAAAAAAGCTGCTTTTTAAAAAATCAAAATTTATGGCAAGTCCACAACCTGTCCCCGTCCCCCTGAGTCCAACTGTGTGGGGCTTCGCGCCTCATGAGCTGCATGCGCCGGATTCGACCTGCCGCGCCAATGTCTTCCGCGCCATTTCTAGCGCCCCCTCCTTGGTGTGGTTCCCCCCGATGAAGCCGCTGGAGTGCACAAAGACGCAGCCGGGGATCCCGCTGGCCTGAGAGAGCTCCTCGTCGCGTAAGCCACACCATTCGGCCAGAAGCGACAACCTGATGGGAGGAAGAGCGAGAGAGCCAAGAGTGACTGAAAGAATAATAATAATAAAATTTAATTTATATCCTGCCCTCCCCAGCCGAAGCCGGGCTCAGAGCGGCTAACGACAGTAAAATAATATCACATTCTAAAATCAATTCATTATAAAATCAGTTCAAATCAAAGTAATGGCAACCATTGGGCTAGAGTTCTGTGAGGATTACCAAAGGATTCTGCCAAAGGCCTGGCAGAACAGCTCTGTCTTGCAGACCCTGCAGAAAGATGTCAAGTCTCGCAGGGCCCTAGTCTCTTGTGACAGAGAGTTCCACCAGATTGGAGCCACAGCTGAAAAAGCCCTGGCTCTGGTTGAGGCCAGCGTAACCTCCCTGTGGCCTGGGACCTCCAAGATGTTTTTGTTTGAAGACCGTAAGGTCCTCCGTGGGGCATACCAGGAGAGGCGGTCCTGTAGGTCCGAGGCGGTATAGGGCTTTAAGGTTAAAACCAGCACTTTAAACCTGATCCTGTACTCCACCGGGAGCCAGTGCAGCTGGTATAGCACCGGGTGAATGTGATCTCGCGGCGAGGACCCCGTAAGGAGTCTCGCCGCGGCATTCTGCACCCGCTGGAGTTTCTGGGTCAGTCTCAAGGGCAGCCCCACGTAGAGCGAGTTACAATAATCCAGTCTGGAGGTGACCGTCGCGTGGATCACAGTGGCTAGGTCAGGGCGAGAGAGGTAAGCAGCCAACTGCTTAGCTTGGCGGAGATGAAAAAGTGCCGCCTTTGTTATAGCTGCAATCTGCGCCTCCATGGAGAGGGAGGTGTCGAAGATTACACCCAAACTCTTAACGGACAGTGCTGGCACTAATTGCGCCCCCACAAGAGATGCCAATCCCGTATCGTCCCGATCCAGCCAAAGGACCCAAAGAAAACCAAAAGCTTTGAATCTAATATTATTTATCGTGTTTATAACCAACCTTTCCTCAGAGGAGCTCCAGGTGACGTACAAAGTTCTTCTCCCTATTTTATCCCCCACAACACCCCTGTCAGGTAGGCCAGAGGCTGCAACTGGCTCAAGGTCACCCAGCGAGTTTCGTGGCCGAGTAAGATTTTGAATCCTGGTCTCCCAGGTCATAGACCAACACTCTGACCACTATGCGCCACTAGCTCTAGGAAGGGCATCCGAAGAAAATGGGAGGGATGGTATCCAACAAGAGGAGGAAGAGGGCAATGGCAGATGAAGTCGATGGACTATGCTGAAATGGCTAAAATGATCGGAAGATGCGGGAGGAAATGATTAAATTAGGACCCACAAAGGGGAGGATGGAAGTCCAGGAGATTCCTTGGAATCTTGTTTTTATGATTTATGTTTGATATACGGTGGTACCTCGGGTTAAGTACTTGATTCGTTCTGGAGGTCTGTTCTTAACCTGAAGCACTACTTTAGCTAATTGGGTCTCCCACTGCCACCGCTGCACAATTTCTGTTCTCATCCTGAAGCGAAGTTCTTAACCCAAAGTACTATTTCTGCGTTAGCGGAGTCTGTAACCTGAAGCGTCTGTAACCTGAAGCATCTGTAACCCGAGGTACCACTGTGTATCAGATAAATTTCAATTTGAAAAACCAATAAATTTGTGGGGGAAAGGAAGAGGAAAAGGGATCTGCTTTGATTTTTTTTAAATTGTCTTCACTGACAATGAAAGGCTTTCTGGGGGGAATCTTTCCCAGTTTTACCTGAATATGACTGGGATTGAACTTGGTAGTTCAATGCAAGACGCATACGCTGCCAGAGCCCTCTCCCAAGATACTTCATAAAGACTGAAAACGGACAGGAAGCCTATCAGGCGCGTAGCTGCATTATGTTTGCTACAGCAAAAACACCAGTTTTTGAAAAGATGACAACTCATTGCAGTGCCCGCTTACAAGGGCTGTAGCTCACTTCCTCAGACGCCCATTTAGGTGATCACTTCACTACTTGAAGAAGTTGGTTCCAGCTTTATGTCGTATTCATTAGCCCGAGGGAGTAGACTCTCGCCCATAAATTCATGCCACAATGAATTTGATAAGTCTCTAAGGTGCCACAGAATTCTCTCCTGATCTGGCTGCAACAGATTGATAGCAGGGGTAGCCAGCGTGAACTACATTTCCATCATCCTTGAGCATTGGCCATGCTGGCTGAGGATTATGGGAACTGTAGTTCAAAACATCTGGAGGCTGCCTCATTGATCACCCTTTAAAGGGATAGAATTATTAAAGGTAAAGGTAAAGAGACCCCTGACCATTAAGTCCAGTCATGACTGACTCTGGGGTTGCGGCGCTCTTCTCGCTTTACTGGCCAAGGGAGCCGGCGTACAGCTTCCGGGTCATGTGGCCAGCATGACTAAGCCGCTTCTGGCGAACCAGAGCAGCACACAGAAACGCCGTTTACCTTCCCGCTGGAGTGGTACCTATTTATCTACTTGCACTTTGACGTGCTTTCAAACTGCTAGGTTGGCAGGAGCTGGGACCGAGCAATGGGAGCTCACCCCGTCACGGGGATTCGAACCGCCGACCTTCTGATCGGCAAGCCCTAGGCTCTGTGGTTTAACCCACAGCGCCACCCGCGTCCCTAGGATTATTAGTCAGGTTTAAATAAAAATGTAAGTCTAGGGTGCAAGGGTGAGAGATGGTGTCCTGAATTTGGGGGCCCCCAAGAGCTATGGGATTTCAAAATGCTCTCCCCATCCCACAATACAGGACACAAGTGGGGGGGGCATTTCGGAGCCCTTGCTCACCTGTTCTGGAAGGTGTGCAGCCCAGCAGGAACACACTGGACCCGCCACTGGCCTCCCAGATCCGTGTACAGGACAAATTTGAGAGGCTTCTTGATGCCCAGCTCTTGCTCTAGGTTGAAAAGGTGCTCCTTCCATGGGCAGCCGCCCTGGGCCAACACCAGAATCTCACCGCTAGGGTCAACCTGCCAAGGAAGGAGATGCATGTCATTCATAGTCACCAACTGTGCCACCTGAACGAGAGACATAGGAGGACTATGTGCAAGAAGGTGAGAGATGTCCGCCAGGTAAGATTGTTCCAGACTCTTGTGCAAAACCTAGGGGCACCATCAGGCCGCTGGAGGTCTTAACCTCTCCTCATTCTTTATTTCTTTTAAAGATTCTAGTCTTCAATATTACGTGCTCTCTCTGCTTACGGCTCCACAACTGGAGGGGATGCAAAGTGAGCTTCTGCCAGGGTGGAAAGCAAGAGGCACAGCTGTCCATGGAGGCACAGGTCAATTCTGTGTCCAGGGCAACTGTTTACCAGCTCCATCTGGTACGCAGGCTGAGACCCTACCTGCCTGTGAACTGTCTTGCCAGAGTGGGGCATGCTCTGGTTATCTCTCGCTTAGACTACTGCAATGCGCTCTATGTGCGGCTACCTTTGAAGGTGACCCAGAAACTACAACTAATCCAGAATGCAGCAGCTAGACTGCTGACTGGGAGCGGCCGCCGAGACCACGTAACACCAGTCTTGAAAGACCAGTACGTTTCCGAGCACAATTCAGAGTGTTGGTGCTGACCTTTAAAGCCCTAAATGGCCTCGGTCCAGTATACCTGAAGGAGAGTCTCCACCCCCACCTTTCTACCCAGACACTGAGGTCCAGCACCAAGGGCCTTCTAGCGGTTCCCTTGATGCAAGAAGCCAAGTTACAGGGAACCAGACAGAGGGCCTTCTCGGTAGTGGCACCCGCCCTGTGGAATGCCCTCCCACCAGATGTCAAAGAGAAAAATAACTACCAAACTTTTAGAAGACATCTGAAGGGAGCCCTGTTTAGGGAAGCTTTTAATGTTTAATAGGTTACTGTATTTTAGTGTTCTGTTGGAAGCCACCCAGAGTGGCTGGGGAAACCCAGCCAGGTGGGCGGGGTATAACTATTATTATTATTATTATTATTATTATTATTATTATTATTACTGTGTACCAGTCATTTCCACACATGTCCTCCCACCTGCTAGGAACACAGGCCGCTGATCCATCTAGGCCAGTATTGTCGACGCTGACTGGCAGCAGCCCTCCAGGATTTCCAGACGGGGGGACTTTCTTGGATCCCACCAGCAGCTGCTAGGAATTAAACCCTGAGACCTTCTGCACACAAAACAGATGCTCAGTCACTTAACTATGGCCCTTCCCCTTCATGCAAACACACAGCAAGATGTGCACACATCATGAAATTGAAATTGCAGTGTACACCCTTCTCCTCCTTGGGGAGCCCCCTTGAGAGATTTCATCTCACGGGAAAAGAAGCACATTCAAAGATGTGTTCAGAGTACAGTGGTACCTCGGGTTAAGTACTTAATTCGTTCCGGAGGTCTGTTCTTAACCTGAAACTGTTCTTAACCTGAAGCACCACTTTAGCTAATGGGGCCTCCCGCTGCCGCTGCACGATTTCTGTTCTCATCCTGAAGCAAAGTTCTTAACCCGAGGTAATATTTCTGGGTTAGTGGAGTCTGTAACCTGAAGCGTCTGTAACCTGAAGCGTATGTAACCCAAGGTACCACTGTACTTTAGCCCTCCTCTTGGCAGTGGTACCTCAAAGCGCTGCTGGATGGCCTTCTCCACAAGGGTGCGCGCAGGAATCCAGGCACGGTAATAGTAATCGAGGCGGTCCAAGAATTCGTTGCCTACCAGCTCCATGGCCTTCTGGAAACCAGGCTGGGAAACAAAACACAGGGTTGGCAAATTATCTACTCCGAAGCCATGTGGAATCGCTCCCTTGGGTCATGTAGCCCGCCCCACACATGCCTGAGCTACTGGCCTGTTTGGAGAGTGCAAAGTGGCGGCCCTGGACAACCTCTCTCAACACCATTCGAGATAAGCCAACAACTCGGGTTTTTAATCTTGCTGCTGCCTCTTTGCTCTTTATCAGCTGAGATTTGCTCCAGCGGGCAGCAGAGACACGTCCTAGCCAGTGATGGTCAGGCAAAGGCAGACACCAGGCCACAGACGCCACAAGGAGCCTGGCCTTCGAAGGAAAGAGATTAGGGCGCTGAGCTGCGGTGCCAGGCCCCTGAGTACTTGAACCCGAGTTGGCAGCAAGGGGTGGAAAAAGCCTTTGGGAAGTTGGAACGGACGTCCCAGTACAAATTGCCGGTCGCTTTGAGACGTTGCAAAGCTTGACCAATCTGGGGTACGCACTCACACAACACCTTGAGGCCCTCTGCTCACAACTGCTTCATGCAGATTAGAAGAGGCACCGGTGCCAATCTAAACTGTTCTTCCATAGATCTCCAGAATTAACCGCCGAGGTCGCACTCTGGTTCTTAAGGATGCAGCGCCATCATTCAGAACCAGCTCCTCGTTTAATGAAAGGCACAAGTTAACAAATGTGTCTTATTACCGTATTTTTCGCTCCATAGGACGCACTTTTTTCCTCCTAAAAAGCAAGGGGAAATGTCTGCGCGTCTTATGGAGCGAATGCCTACGGATGGCGGGGGGATCTGCTGCAGTCGCGAGCAGAGGATCGATGGTTCCCCTTCCTTCCCTCCTCCGTCGCTCGCTTTGAAGCAGCCAAGCGGGTGTACACGAGTGTAAGCGGCTCCTGTCCGGTTGGTTTAAAGCGAGCATGCTCTCTTTCCCTCCTTCGCTCCCCGCTCAGCTGGCTGAATAGCAGCAAAGCTTTTCAGCTCGCTGAGCCGGGGAGGAGGGAGAGAAGGAGAGCCCGCTTGCTTTGAAGGTGCAAAGCAGGAGAGGAGAGGAGCCACTTACAGCGGCTCCTGTCCGGTTGGCTCCTTTAAAGCAACCGTGCTCTCTTTCCCTCTCTCCCTCCCCGGCTCAGCGAGCTGAAAAGCTCCTCCACATGCTCCTTGTCCTGTCAGTGTTTTTCCTTCCCTCCCCATAAACCCCTCTCCTGCGTTGTTAGCTGCCTCCTTCTCCCCCCCCCCCCAAACTCGTGCTCCTTGTCCCTTCAGTGCTTTTCCTTCCCTCCCCACTTAAAACGTGGTTACAAAGCATGGATCCACACGGATTCTCAGGATTTTTGCATTGGGCTACCCCAAACTCACCATCAGATCACATGTCTGTGGTCACAGCATAAACCACAAAAATCATACATCCACTGTTTTGTTCAGAATATTTTTTTTCTTGTTTTCCTCCTCTAAAAACTAGGTGTGTCTTTTTGTCAGGTGCGCCTTATGGAGCGAAAAATATGGTATTTTATGCCTAAATCTACTTGGAGGTCTATTTACTCCACTCCTTCGTTTTCCTAACTGGGACACAGAGAGCTGGAAAATACAAATACAATCCAGATCCCTACCTCGGTGTCTTGATCCTTGTCATTCCAGCGCGGGTTCAGGTAGGCAACTCTGGAGCTCACATTGGTGGTCATGGCATAGCGAGGTTCCCCATCCCACTGGGAGATGCCGTTGTCTATGGCGTCAATCTCTTCCACAAAGTTCTCGTACAACTAGAGGGAGGGAGAGAACAAGAAAGTTCAGTTTACTGACCTGCCCTGGAAAAGTAGGTTTTGTGGATCACAGAGCGGTTGGAAGCCAGGTAAGATTCAGCCCCCGTGCCTGCATACTTTAGGGGCATGGCAGATACTTCCCAAGGTCACATGCAGCAGAGAGGGCATCAAGGGAAAGCCCCACAGATATATGCATACTGCAGCAGTGCTGGATCAGTACCACCACAGCCAAGGTGGCTAACCTGTGGTCCTCCTGATGTTGTTGGGACTCCAGATCTCACCACCCCAATCATTGTGGCCACAATAAGATAGCAATACCCAAGTCTAGCTCTGCACCCATTTAATAACAGCGTCCTGCTGTGATGACCTCATTTGGCGTTTTGTATTGGCTCCATTTGACGGCGCTCTATAGAGCACACAGCCTCCAGTTAGATTGCATGTTCAAAACAGTGACTCACGCAGGAACAAAGGGGGCCCGAGGCAGATGGTTCTTGCTCTTTCATTGTTTAAAAATAAATATTTTGGCCTCAAGAGCGAAATGTACCTCCTGTCTTAATTCAGAAATGTGGGATGCATTGTGCTTCTTACACCTTGGCCCAGAATACTTTGGAATACACCAAGGATCTTTTGCAGGACTCTCAAGCAAGGGTGGAGATGCTGTGGCCCTCGACACCCAACAACAACAATAATAATTAATTTGTTGTTGTTTAGTCATTTAGTCGTGTCCGACTCTTCATGACCCCATGGACCAGAGCACGCCAGGCACTCCTGTCTTCCACTGCCTCCCGCAGTTTGGTCAAACCCATGCTGGTAGCTTCCAGAACACTATCCAACCATCTTGTCTTCTGTCGTCCCCTTCTCCTTGTGCCCTCCATCTTTCCCAACATCAGGGTCTTTTCCAGGGAGTCTTCTCTTCTCATGAGGTGGCCAAAGTATTGGAGCCTCAGCTTCACGATCTGTCCTTCCAGTGAGCACTCAGGGCTGATTTCCTTAAGAATAGATAGGTTTGATCTTCTTGCCTTCCATGGGACTCTCAAGTGTCTCCTCCAGCACCATAATTCAAAAGCATCAATTCTTCGGCGATCAGCCTTCTTTATGGTCCAGCTCTCACTTCCATACACCACTACTGGGAAAACCATAGCTTTAACTATACGGACCTTTGTTGGCAAGGTGATGTCTCTGCTTTTTAAGATGCTGTCTATGTTTGTCATTGCTTTTCTCCCGAGAAGCAGGCGTCTTTTAATTTCGTGACTGCTGTCACCATCTGCAGTGATCATGGAGCCCAAGAAAGTAAAATCTCTCACTGCCTCCATTTCTTCCCCTTCTATTTGCCAGGAGGTGATGGGACCAGTGGCCATGATCTTCGTTTTTTTGATGTTGAGCTTCAAACCATATTTTGCGCTCTCCTCTTTCACCCTCATTAAAAGCATCTTTAATTCCTCCTCACTTTCTGCTATCAAGGTTGTGTCATCTGCATATCTGAGGTTGTTGATAATTAATAGTAATACTTTATTATTTATACCCCACCTATCTGGCTGGGTTTCCCCAGCCACTCTGGGCGGCTCCCAATCGAACATTAAAAACACAATACAGCATTAAACATTAAAAACTTCCCTAATACCCAGTGGGCCACAGGTTCCCCATCCCTGCAAGAAAGAGGCAAGGGGTTGAGTTCATTCATTTCCCCCATTGTTCCAGAGGCTTTTGCTGTTGGGAAGGGATCTCACAGATATGCACACATGCAAGTACCTTGTCATAGAGCACACGCACGACAGGATCCTCCTCCTTGAGGCCCAGCTGCTTTGACAAAATCTCAGAGCCAAAATGGGCGTAAACTAGCCCTGCACTGCTCAGTTTGGTCTGCCAAGGTTTATCAGGCTTCAGGCTGTGCATGGACTCCCCAAATGACCTATGGGAACAAGGTGGGATCAGGGGAGTCAATAAAGAAGAACCTGAAGGAGGGAGGAAAGCCTGGAACACTCCCCTTTCCCAGCAAATAATACCAACCACAAGGAGATGGAAATTTCCCAGGGCCCCAGACCCAAAACTAGGAGACCCTCCCTTTCATATACAAACTACTGCAATTAGTGTGTGCTATTAATGGGACGCAGGTGGCGCTGTGGGTTAAACCACAGAGCCTAGGACTTGCCGATCAGAAGGTCGGTGGTTCGAATCCCCCAAAGGGGTGAGCTCCCATTGCTCGGTCCCTGCTCCTGCCAACCTAGCAGTTCGAAAGCACGTCAAAGTGCAAGTAGATCAATAGGTACCGCTCCAGCGGGAAGGTAAACAGCGTTTCCGTGCGCTGCTCTGGTTCGCCAGAAGCGGCTTAGTCATGCTGGCCACATGACCCGGAAGCTGTACGCCGGCTCCCTCGGCCAATAAAGCGAGATGAGCGTCGCAACCCCAGAGTCGGCCACGACTGGACCTAATAGTCAGGGGTCCCTTTACTTTCACCTATTAATAGGCAACTCTTGGAAACAGCAGTGCAACTGGAATATTGTAAGGAGGGAAGTGCATTATATATCTGGAACAAGCTGTTTAAGGAAACGAGGAATGTGAAAGGGAATTAGGGGCACCTAAATAGGCATGTCAGTTTGCACAACTTTTTCAAGTTACCAAGGTTTTCTCCACTACAGAACTCTCCTTAGTTAGGGCTGAACCTCTTACAGCAAATATGGGGAGGTTGTGGCCCTCCAGATGTTGTTGGACTACAACTCCCATCATCCCTGACCACTGGTGGTGCTGGCTGGAGCTGATGGAGCCCAATATCTGGAGGGCCACAAGCTCTCTGTCCTGATGTAGGACATGATGTCTATCCTGATGTCTTCCTGTCTCTTTGCTCCTGGGCTTGTTGTCTTTCATCCTTTCGGTTCTACATGGACTGCACAGCAGATGAGAGGGTGCTGGGCAGCACTAGATAGGATAGGACTAGATTTGAAAGGTCCAAAGGCTAAGGGTTTCTAGGAAATGATATACAATGAATTGAAAAAGATGTTGAAATTGACCATTCCCCAAAAACCTAAAGCCTTTTGGTTGGGGATAATAGGGGCGGAGATTCAAAAAACAACAACAACACCCCTGACTAACCTTTTTATGTATGTAACAACTGCAGCTAGAACTTTATACTGTACACATAGAAATGGAAAGACAAAGAGACTCCCCACAATGGAAGAATTGTTTATAAAACCGATGGGCTATGTGGAAATGGTGAAACTGACTGCTAAAATAAGAGGACAAACTGATATCTTCATAAAAGAATGGAAGCCATTGGTGGATTACCGATCAAACTATCATTCTTCTATGAAATCACGTGCAGGATTTGAGATATGAGCAATGGAAGAATGTGGAGAATGGATTTGGGGGGCTTAGAAAATAAATACAGTCAACCTCGGTTCCTGAACACCTCCGTTTTGGCTCCTGAACGCCGAAAACCTGGAAGTAACTGCTTCGGTTTTCGAACGATTTTCAGAAGCCGAACGTGCTACGCGGCTTCCGTTTTGAGTTTCCCTATTGTATTGTATTGAGGCTTCCACTTTCAGTTTTCGGTTGTCAAACATTTCAGAAGTCGAACAGTCTTCCAGAACTGATTACATTTGACAACCAAGGTTTGACTGTATAGATGTGTTTTAATGCAGCTCTTAAGGGGGAATAATAATAATAATAATAATAATTAATAACAACAACAACACCACCACCAGGGAAGGAGGAACAGGAAGTCAAGAAGAAAATGTGTGACAAAAAAATGAGATACAGTCATACCTCGTTACGTTTGCTTCAGGTTAAATCTTTTCAGGTTGCGTCCTGCGGTGACCCGGAAGTAACAGAACGGGTTACTTCCAGGTTTCGTCACTCGTGCATGCGCAGATGCTCAAAATGATGTCACGCGCATGCGCAGAAGTGGCGAATCGCGAACCGCACATGCGGGTTGCATTCTGCTCAGGTTGCGAACGAGGTTCTGGAACGGATCCCGTTCACAACCAGAGGTACCACTGTATATATTTGGAGTTATGTAATAATTTGGAAGATTTAATAAAAACATCATTTGTGGTAACCTTGCTATTCCACTAGCTGCCAGCACTGGGAGAAAAGGCTGCAGGAATTCAACAGTACCTCTGGTGATGGTCGTAGCGATGCTTTTGAGGGTCATACTCGCCTCCAACGTCCACAACCACATCGCACTCTGACAGCAGCTGAGCATCCCGTGTCCGGATGATCTCTGCATCCTGAGGGCACAGCAGGGCGACAACAAACAAAAGCCGTGAAACAAAACGTGCCCCAGTGCTATTCCAGGCTGTCCACTTTGCAGTTTCTGATCTCTATCCCTTCACCATTCCTTGGTGCCTTCAGGTGAAAAAGATACACCAGGTGGGCAGGATGAACAGCTGTGACTGGGACCATTTGCTCCTATATGCAAGCCCTTGAGTTGATCTTCATGAGGTGTGTGTTTCTGCATGTAAAGGTAAAGGGACCCCTGACCATTAGGTCCAGTCGTGACCAACTCTGGGGTTGCGGCGCTCATCTTGCTTTATGGGCCGAGGGAGCTGGCGTACAGCTTCTGGGTCATGTGGCCAGCATGACTAAGCCGCTTCCGGTGAACCAGAGCAGCATACGGAAACACCGTTTACCTTCCCGCTGGAGCGGTACCTATTTATTTACCCTTTGACGTGCTTTCGAACTGCTAGGTTGGCAGGAGCAGGGACCGAGCAACGGGAGCTCACCCCGTCGCGGGGATTCAAACCACCGACCTTCTGATCAGCAAGTCCTAGGCTCTGTGGTTTAACCCACAGCACCACCCACGTCCCTTTGTTTCTGCATGATGATGGCTTTAAAAAACAAACAGTGAACAGTTTCTAGCTCTCACGACACTGAAGACAGTATTTAAAGTATCTCGGCAACACCTGGTGACATCTCAGAAAGCAAGGAGAAGGCTCACCCCAACTTCTGTCCCCCGCCCCCTCCAAAGCTTGATATGAGAATCTGTATAAATTATGGAAACTGCAAAACTACTTGAAAATTTGCATAATCTATATAGGTTCGCTGGTGCAGAATTCTAATTAAGTGCAAAATACACCAAGTCCTAATAAGATGGAAATCCTCAAATTGCCTTTCTGTATGGAGTAAACCAGAACCATTCCAGTCACACAATGCTCCTCCTTCCTGCCTTTATGCTATTAGGACTTGGTGTGGTTTGCAACAAATTAATTGCAACAAAAACTACAGTGGTACCTCGGTTTACGAACTTAATCCGTTCCGGAAGTCCGTTCTTAAACAGAAAGCTTTCTTAAACTGAGGCGTGCTTTCCCTAATGAGGCCTCCCGCCGCCAGTGCCCTTCCACCGTTCAGCTTCCGTTCTTAGACCAAGGTACAGTTTGCAAACCGGGACACTACTTCCGGTTTTGCAGAGTTTGTAAACTGAATCATTCGTAAACAGGACTGTTCTTAAACCGAGGTACCACTGTACAGGGTCTTGTGGCACCTTAAAGACAAACAAATTTTATTGTGGTGTAGCTTTGGTGAACTTCAACAGCTGCACAGAGTGTGATCTTCAGTTGTCAGGTATAAATAGGATGTAAAGGGAAAAACTGCCTTGCCCTCCTGGCCTGGGCACTGCCATCTATTCTGCTCCTGGATCTTTACGCCCAGAACAGCCACTGACAAGAACTACAATTTAATAACTTGTGCTTGCTTTTGCTGTCTTGACCAAAGGGAAGGATACAGTGGTACCTCGGGTTAAGTACTTAATTCGTTCTGGAGGTCCGTTCTTAACCTGAAACTGTTCTTAACCTGAAGCACCACTTTAGCTAATGGGGCCTCCTGCTCCTGCCACCGCCGGAGCCCGATTTCTGTTCTCATCCTGAAGCAAAGTTCTTAACCTGAAGCAATATTTCTGGGTTAGCAGTGTCTGTAACCTGAAGCGTATGTAACCTGAAGTGTATGTAACCTGAGGTACCACTATATAAAATACCGCAAACCAAACAAGCTACATTCTCTGCTATTTACCTCCAGGTTTTACACATGCGCAAGCAGAGATATACGCCCACGTGCATTTATACCGGAACAGCTAAAGATCGTATCTCCACGCTGCTGTCCCAACCAGGACGAGACACGCCCCCCAGACCCCCAATTTATAAATAAATGCACACTCATTCTAATTGAACGGATGGTGCAATTAGCTTAGCAATTCAAATATTTGCGCAAGTGCACTGCCCGGGGGAGTTGCGTGGCGCGCAGGCTGCCGCATCCACGCAGTTGCTGGTGGACCCAAGATCAGGCCCTGCAAGAGCCCAACACGGGGGTGGAACGTCACGTGTGAATTGAATCTGGGGTGTGGGAGAGGCTAGCCGAAAAGGCTTCCGAATCGGAACCGGATTAAGGAGGTCGCAACACACGTGCGGGGAGGGGAGGGGCGTTACTTCGGAGTAAGCGGCCCGTGCCTAAGAAGCCCCCAGCTGCGTACCTGGTAAGAGGGCAGCAGCCGCAGGAGGAAACACGCCAGCGCCTCGTCGCAGTGGAAGGTGCCGCCGTGGGTGCCGATGCGGGCCGGTCGGGGGCGCTTCGGGCCGGGCATGAGGCTGCGAGTCAGGCGGGGAAGCCCAGCGAACACGCGGCGCATGCGCATAGCGATGGAACGCCAGCCCGGGAAGGCGATTTGCTTCCTGCCTCCCCCGCGCTCGCCCCGCCCACGTCTACCGTATTCCTGAGACTCCAAGCGCACTGCGAAGTCCTTGCATCGTGTTTCCCAAACTTGGGTCTCCAGCTTTTTTTTGGACTACAACTCCCATCATCCCTAGCTAGCAAGACCGGCGGTCAGGGATGATGGGAATTGTAGTCCAGAAATAACAACTATAAGTTTGGGAAATACTGCCGGGGATGAAGGGGGGGCAGGTTATAGAGGAGTGAAAAAGCGGGCAAATAGAAGGGGAAGAAATGGAGGCAGTGAGAGATTTTACTTTCTTGGGCTCCATGATCACGGCAGATGGTGTAAGCAGTCATGAAATTAAAAGACGCCTGCTTCTTGGGAGAAAAGCAATGACAAACCTAGACAGCATCTTAAAAAGCAGAGACATCACCTTGCCAACAAAGGTCCGTTAAAGCTATGGTTTTCCCAGTAGTGATGTATGGAAGTGAAAGCTGGACCATAAAGAAGGCTGATTGCCTAAGAATTGATACTTTTGAATTATGGTGCTGGAGGAGACTCTTGAGAGTCCCATGGACTGCAAGAAGAACAAACCTATCCATTCTGAAGGAAATCAGCCCTGAGTGCTCACTGGAAGGACAGATCCTGAAGCTGAGGCTCCAATACTTTGGCCACCTCATGAGAAGAGAAGACTCCCTGGAAAAGACCCTGATGTTGGGAAAGATGGAGGGCACCAGGAGAAGGGGACGACAAAGGACGAGATGGTTGGATAGTGTTCTTGAAGCTTGACCATACTGCGGGAGGCAGTGGAAGACAGGAGTGCCTGGTGTGCTCTGGTCCATGGGGTCATGAAGAGTCGGACACGACTAAACGACTAAACAACGAAAAAGCGGGCGGGGAGTTGGCGCCATCAGCCTCGCAACGCTTCTTCGTCGTGTCTCATAAAAGTAACGTGAGGAGTGCCCAGGCATGGTCTCGGGGCGCGTTTCTCAAATGTTTAAAGCCCAAGCTACATGAGCCCGCGCGCCCCTGTGGTGGGTTGCGTGTCGTCTTGCACAGGACCTGAGCTCAAATGCTCCCTTAGCTGCGCATGCTCACTTTGGGCCAGTCACTCCTTCCCTCTCAGTCTATCCATAGCTGTCAACCTTCCCTTATTCCAGCGCCGTTTCCCGCTGCTATCCCGGATGGTTAGATATCCCGTAGACTGTCCCCGGGACAGGTGAGGCTGCTGATCCCTTATTTTCGAGGCTGCTAAGCCCTTATTTTCAAATCTGAAAGTTGACAGCTATGAGTCTATCGTGCCTTATAGGGTTGTTGTGACCCTCCTTAAGGAAGGGTGAAGGTTGTTGAGTTGTTTTAAAGCCGTAATTGTCCTACCCACCCGCCTTCATGAACACAAATAGAAGCCATGTGTATGTATATTTAGGGGACAAGCATTTGATTCTTTTTCTTTCGCATTTTCTTTCCCAGTTTGAGAAACCTCATTCCAAAAAAGGCAGTTTTCACCCCTCTAGATGAGCGAAAGAGTCTGCAGACCACACAAAGCGTTTCCTGCTCATGCAGAGTGTAACAGGGACTTCTGGCAGCTGTCTACCAGCTCCACCTGGTATGCAGGCTGAGACCCTACCTGCCCGCAGACTGTCTCGCCAGAGTGGTGCATGCTCTAGTTATCTCTTGCTTGGACTACTGCAATGCGCTCTACGTGGGGCTACCTTTGAAGGTGACCCAGAAACTACAACTAATCCAGAATGCGGCAACTAGACTGGGGACTGGGGGCGGCCGCCGAGACCACATAACACCAGTCTTGAAAGACCTACATTGCTTCCCAGTACATTTCCAAGCACAATTCAAAGTGTTGGTGTTGACCTTTAAAGCCCTAAACGGCCTTGGCCCAGTATACCTGAAGGAGCATCTCCGCCCCCATCGTTCTGCCTGGACACTGAGATCCAGTGCCGAGGGCCTTCTGGCAGTTCCCTCACTGCGAGAAGCAAAGCTACAGGGAACCAGGCAGAGGGCCTTCTCGGTAGTGGCTCCCGCCCTGTGGAACGCTCTCCCATCAGATGTCAAAGAGATAAACAACTACCTGACATTCAGAAGACATCTTAAGGCAGCCCTGTTCAGGGAAGTTTTTAATGTGTGACATCTTAGTGTATTTTTTGTCTTTGTGGAAGCCGCCCAGAGTGGCTGGGGAAACCCAGCCAGATGGGCGGGGTACAAATAATATATTATTATTATTATTATTATTATTATTATTATTATTATCATCATCATTATTATTCTGGCAACGCTTCTCCCTATTTTCTAATGTTTGGTACAAATGAGGATGGCAGAGAGCAGTGATTTTGAATAACCTTGTGCTAAAGTGTGTGTGTGTAATTGTGCAGTTGAAAAGCTTCCCCAGGGTCATCTAGTCTAAGGTTACCAGACGACCCCGTTTCACAAGGACAGTCCCCGGATTTACAAATCAGTCCCCTGATAAAATCTATCTATTTAGTAGGAAATTGAAAAGTGTCCCCGGATTCATTGAAAAGAATCTGGTAACCTTAATCTAGTCCCACTCCCTGCAATGCAGGAATCTCAGCCCACAGCCGCCGCCGCCACCCCCCCATCCAATTAGAATACACGCTGTTTCAGTGTTTAAAAGAAACTGCGCAAACCATGTTGAAACACCTTATTTGGAGACAGAAACTCTTCTTTGTTTTCATCTTCAGGCATGTTGCATCTTTGAAAATATCCTTGAAGTGCTCCTTTACTGTGTCTGTTAGTTACTGAACTAACGCATGTTCCTAAATGAATTGTCACTATATAGTAGATAAGAACTACAGACTCCTATGGAGACACCACCACGACCGGTGCAAGAGTGGAGCAAAGCTCTGTGTACATTTGGATTTTCTTCTTCTTTGAAGTGTGGGGTATATAATGGGGACTTGGTGCAGCCAGAAAATCTGCTTTTAAAAACCTGGTTATGAGCAGCTCAACTTTGTCCCAGAGAGAATGAAGTGGCAATCCTATTCTACTTGCCTGGGAGAGTAAGCCCCTCTAAACTCAATGGGATTTAATACTGAGCAGACATGTATAATAGGATTGCCCTGTAAGTAAATCACTCGAGTCAAATGATTTTTTTCTCACAAAGCAGTACGTTTTTATTAATAAGGTAACAGCATTCTACACTTACAACTACGAAAACAGTATTCAATCATTCTTTGTCCTGTCAATAAAGCTCTGGAATAGGTTTTGGTTTTTTAAATATTAGATCCATTTATCCATTAGAAAAAAAGCCCAAAGATGTACAGAGGAATAAAAAGATAGCATTCGCCTCTAGGTCTTCATCATATTTACCACCACTATAATTAAAATATAGATTTGTCTCTTTAAATAATTCTACTGATTTTTTTATAAAGTGCATTGCATGATTTAAATTACACAAGGCAACAAGAGATGATTTGTGTTTCACATTTGGAAAGAAGCTACTCCTCTCTTATTGTACAGGTTTGGCTTTCACATGCAGACTTGGCAAAAATAAACCCCAGCATCTCTGAAAAAAGAGCAGCTATGGTTCAACTATCATTGTCCTTAAAATGTCTAAAATCCAATTTACATTTTACAATAGACCATTTCCAACCCATATTAAATAGCTATTTACACATTCAATTATACCACAAAACCTGGTGCAAATTGTTCAGCATAGGCATCATTAATGGATTTAACACAGGAGCTGGGTATTTAAACCACTCTCCCAAGCTACTGGGAAAATACAGCAGCCTGGTTTGTTTTCCAATGACTGCAAACAGTCTTCTATCCTCATGGCTTAGGGCAGACAACCAAAAGACAACCCCCCAAAAAACCTTCTTTTTTAAAAAAAAGAATCAGAGGAAAAACAGCAATAGATCTGTGTGAAAGATTCACAATAGAACTAAGAGCTGGCTTGGCTTTAAAAAATGAAAAAATAACCCAGGGCTAGCTCATCTACAAGCAGTTTAAAATAACACACGGTTTGGGGGAGCAGGTTAGGTTCCACTCTTCTCCACATTGACAGAACAAGCATATTGATACCTCCATCCCTTTAGGCTTGAGGGTTATTTCCTGAGACAGGATGGAAATCTTGCACCTAAGACTGTGATTCCTACAAATGTTATATGCCTTTTTGTTTCAGGCAAGTCCCAATCTCCCTCCACCCCTTAAGCAAAGAAAGAATGGCAAGGAACTGCTAATTTCTCCCTTACAAATAAGCCTAACAAGCAAAGCTACACACAGAAACCTCTCTCAGAATCGGCAGCGTGCCCTCTAACTTAGCACAACTGCTTCTCACATTTTGGGAGGCGGGCAGGCTTTGCAAAGTGCATCCACTCAATAATGTTCTCCTGGATAAGCAGCTGGGCATCTTTCAGCACAGCAGCGCATGCCAGGGAATTGCCACAACTCCCTGGCGCATGCCCGTGTGTGCGCAGATACACATCTCCCTTTCAAACCGTATGGCACTCGTGGCAACATCATGAGGCTGAAACACTGCTAACCATGTAAATGGCTGTATGGTTACATGCAGTCAGGTTGCAAATGCCACTACAGTATCCAAAAAACCCTCAAATATCTGTTTTATTAAAAACATTTGACAAGCCTTTCTGAAGTAGCTGGATAAAGTGGCTGATATTTGCCCCTGCAACTCAAGTGGGCTTTGAAAATGAGTTTGGAAGGCTTGCATTACAAGTCTATCTATCTTAAGATACATGTACTTTCTTTTTGTCCCCACTGCCAGGCTGCAAAGGTCTGTGAAAAGGGAAATAGTTGTACTGCTGGGAGGTTGGGGGGGGGGGGGACACCACAGACTTACTCCATGTGGGTGGGCTGCCCTTGTGCCAACTCTCCAACGAGCATAGAAGGAAGTTAAAGACTTTGATGAATCCGACCAAATCCTAGTAATTAAGACTAATTTTAGAGTAAGAGATTCTAGCCATAACTTTGGGAGGAACCGATTCATTGCTCTGGAGCAGACTCAAGGCACTTTGCACAATAATTACTTTCTACCCTACCCTATTACCCTACTGACACCTAGTGAGCAAGAGGGAGATTTCAATCCATGGAAGCTCCCTTCCCTGCCCTGATTTATTCCCATATTCAAAACCCTACCAGCACAACCCCAAAGGATTTGTTAAACTAAGGGGTTCAATGTGACCTTCCTTTATTCACGGAACTGATTTCTCGTCATCTCACCAGACATTTTAAGTGACAATCTGTAGCTGTGTATACAGTGTGCAAATTGCAGCTATTGCAGTAATAAAAAAACCCCACACAAATACAATAACATATTGGTGAACGTACACTGTGTGTTTGAAGAGAGTAGTACACTTGTACGTATTTGATGAATAGGCCACTACTGAGCGACTAGGAGAGAACGTCTATATTCATCTTTGCTCTCTCTCTGTTGTTGACAGTTAATTTTACATTTCTGTTTTGTTCAATTGATAGTTATGTATCCTCCAATCTTACTTTTGGATTCTGTGGGACCAATGAAGCTACAACTAAATATCCCAAGCATGTTCTCTGCAAAGAAATTATTTTAATATTGGCGATGAATTACCTCCCTTTTCAGCACACAGCTCCCATGTGCTTTGTTTTTCCAGAGGTCATATACAGTAGTCCAGAAGTTGTCAAACTCACAAAATGTCACTTTCAGCCTCCCTGAGTGTTACTAAGGGCTGATTATGGCTCCAGCATGGAGACATCTGAAAATCACCTCTGCAGAGTACTTCTCAATATGATGGCTGGAATATTTTAGGTGGTACTTTGCATGTGGCTTATCCTGATAAAGGGTGTTTCCCCCTTGCCACTCCAAAGTAACCCAAAGTGATCCTGAACAAACTCAAGCCTGCTGGCTTGATGAGAAGCCAGTTCTGTACTCCTCTTGGCAGCTGGCCGTGCTTGAAACAGTGTAAGAACTAACGCTGCAAACAGTACATGAGTTGTTAGCAGGCTTATTTCTTGGGAAACAAGGCTGCGCACCAGGCAGGGGCTTGGCTATTAGGAAGTCAACTCCCAGAGTGTCACACCAGGTCACAGGTCAAATATAATTTTCCTCCCGTTACAAATTTATTTAGTGACAACAATGTGCCAGGCATGTTTATACACACTAAAAAAAGTCAGAAAGATGACACAGGTTATTTATTCCTGTAAACCTGGCTGTGTACATGCCCCCCCCCCATTTTACTCTGCAGCCAATGCACTCCCACCACTGGTTTCGGAAGAGGTGTACATACGATATTATCTTAATCCGTATCTCTCTTCCATCTCTCCTGCATTTTGATGTATTTCCCCCCAAATCACCTTTGATCCAAATTAAGGAAAAGAGCAACCTAGCTGCATTTTAAGCTGGTAATGTGTACACAGCCCGTGTTTTTCCTGTTTATTCTTAGGTTAATAAATACTTTTTATAGTACTGAAGAGCTCTGAGGTTTGGCAGAAAATTATGAGAGGTGAGGGGGGTTGACATTTTGCACCGAGAATAACAGTTACTCTTCCCTGCACGTTACAGTCATTCTGAACCAAAAGCTCTCAACGTGTTAAAAGAAAGAATATCCCATGTCCAATCCATCACAAATCTTAAATTCCACCCGTTGTTATTCAACCATTCACCTTCCATTTAAGACACAGCACAGACGTTTCAGTTGCTGGCTTGAAAAGCTCAACATTGAAGAAAGCAACAAGCGGTTTCATCATGGCAAAGCAACAAGTGAGAAAGCTCTTTAGTTTTGATAGGCAGGAGAGAAGGGGTTGGCTTGCGAATTGCTGCTCAGCAGCAATGCAAAATATGAGGCTGAAGATATACAAACAAGGCAGCCCCCCTCTGGTAGTGTGGAAAGGAAAAAAAAAATCAAAACTCTTGCCGACAGAATATACAAAACTTCAACTTGGGCCAAAGCTCTCAGTTTGCCACCAGCGGGAAGCTGGGCTGACTTCTCCCTTTACTTCAACAGGTTTCATTCCCAGTCACCGAGTCAGGAGATCTCATTGCCAAAGACTTCAAGGACCAGCGGAGTGAGCTGCATGCTGTGCTCCGGAAGAAAGGAGAGGCAGCGATATTGCTTGGAATGCTCCTCGTTCAGGCTCCGGAGGTCTGCAAGTTTCTGGATCATCTTGGGATAGAGCAAGCGGTTGCCCGGAGGAGGGTGTCTGCAGAGAATGTATGTCTGCAGGATAGCTGAAAGATGATCTTGGATGGACTCCACCAGAGCAGTGTCCTGAACGCCAGGGCGGTCTAGGAACAGAAAACATAAACACACCTCCAGTGACCAGGGTAGGCAAAAAGACAAAGACAACAAGAGTCTTCTGTTCCCTCTACTTGTGGTTAAGTTTGACTTTCCCCCGCTTTTGTGTTCTGAATACTAGTTCCCGACAATCGGCCCATGCTGTCTGATACAGTGGTACCTCGGGTTACATACGCTTCAGGTTACATACGCTTCAGGTTACAGACTCTGCTAACCCAGAAATATTACCTCAGGTTAAGACCTTTGCTTCAGGATGAGAACAGAAATTGTGCTCCGGTGGCGCAGCGGCAGCGGGAGGCCCCATTAGCTAAAGTGGTGCTTCAGGTTAAGAACAGTTTCAGGTTAAGAACGGACCTCCGGAACGAATTAAGTACTTAACCCGAGGTACCACTGTATTAGTTTCCTATTATAGGCATCCCCACAACTACTCTCAGAGCTACTAACTTGGCTCTTAACATTGCTCAATTTGCACAGTTACACTCACACATCCTATAATATGTTTCATGCCAAAAGCAAAGGCGTGAAATGGAGTATTAAGATCCGAGGATCGTGAAATACCATGTTTCATTTCTGCTAAAATAAAGCAGCGGAAGATATCAGCCCAGGTCTCTTTTGCATGGGGAAAAAATGAGCATCGAGCCTTTAAGAGCAACAGTTCAGATCACTGAATGTAGCTTAGGTTGTGTTTTATGCAATTATCAGAGCTGAGGCTCATGCGGCTTCCTTACTGCCCCTGCTGCTTGTTCTTAACTTATTGAAGAAAGCAGTCATCTCCTTCCTTCTGCAGCTTTTATAGCAGGTGGGGAACCTTTCCCAGCTGCCATTTTTCCTCTGGGGAACCCATGACATTGGCAAACAGCAAAAAAGTGGGTGGAGCAATGGATGAGACTCTTACTTTTGTAGAGCAGTTTACATTCCAGCCATGCAAAAGTCAGAGGTGACTCTCTGCATCCAAGCAAGCAAGCAAGTGGCACCATCACTGGTTCAAGGAAACATTCCAGCCCAGGCAAAAATACTCAGAGAAGGTGCGGAGCAGGGACAGGGCAGACAGAGAGGCCTCGACAACTGAATTTGGCCTCTGGAGGCTCCCCACCCCTGTTGTGTAGGCAGCAAAAGAGACCCCTTGCACCACTTGCTGGACTTTTTCTTGCCTTGTGCTTCTGGCAAGGAAAACTCCAGGGGTTCTGCTGCTCTTTCGTTGCAATCCCAACATTCTAGCAACATTTTTAAAAATAAGGGAGAGGGGGAGGCTAGGTGCTGATGATGTTGAAGCACCTCCCTGTGCTGTCAGGCAAATGGCTGATTCCCCCTTGGATGTTCAGGAAAAGGCAGCCGCTCAAAATGAGGCCCTACTTCAGCAGACTCCATTTCCTCAGCTTTATGCGCTAAGGCAGGGGTCTGCAACCTTTAAGACCAAAAGAGCCACTTGGACCCGTTTCCGAAGAAAAAAAAACTGGGAGCCGCAAAACCATTGCAACATTTAAAACAAATATATCTCCGGAGCCACGATCTGACAGCGGGCGGGAAGGTGACGTCGGGATGGTGCGTGACCAACGCACGCACCGCCCCCATGCGACGTCACAGCCAGTACAGCGCCCGCCACAGTGGGGAGTGTCGGGGCGCACAATGCGCCTCCTCCCCTCGCTAGTATCCACCCTCGAGGCAAAGGTGTAAAAGAGCCACATGCAGCTCCGGAGCCGCGGGTTGCAGACCCCTGCGCTAAGGAAACAAACTAGTAGGAAATCAGAAGTAGCTAAATTCAGTCCTCCACATTTCCACATCAGTTTGCATTTTTATAAAAAGCCATTGTGGAAATTCATCAGAAATTTGCTACAAATTTCTCCTAATATACTTCTTTTGCAATTTTTACGTAAACATTTCTGCAAAACAAGTTTCCCTAGTATAATGCATTTTTATATGTCATTTTCACTGACACATGCATGTTTAGGCACACTATGCCCCAGTGTATGCATTCCTGTGACCCACAGTTCCAAGAGAAAGCCAAATGAGGTTCCTCCTAGCGGATAGGGACAAGGATGTTACTGCCCCAGTGGCTTACTTTTTAACCTCCATCTTACCCGAAAGGGTTCTTAATGAATCATCCCTCTAGGGAATAGACAGGGTGAAGCAGAACAATCGAGTACCGTGTGATCCTCGACAGCCTCATCCCTGTCCCTTTTAAATTTATCCTAGTGTTTTGAAATGTTTTAACTCGTAATGCCAATAAAGATATTTGTATTTGTATTTATTTGCATTCCTGCACATGTTACCTGGCTGGATAATTTTATTGCAAAATTTGTGGAGTCACACGGATTTTGAAGGATGGCTATGTTTCAGTTTGTGTGTTGTATGGGAAAGTGCAAATTGGGTAGAGATGCCTATGAATGCAAAATGAAGAGAATTTCTCTCCCCTCCCTAAGTGTCAACAAATGATTAGGATCCTGAATAATCATAATAAAAGAGTAGCAAAGACTCCTGCATGATCAATGAAGGAGGCTACAGCTTCTCAGTATTTGCCAAAGGGTAAGGATACATTTGTGGAAGGTATATTGTGCTCTGTGGAAGGTATAGTAAAAAAAACCCAGAACAAAATCCAATCTTATGGCTTATATTTTTCCTTCCATGTACACCCATCACTCAAAATGTAATTGTGGCAAAGCAGATGCTTGCATTCTTTTCACACAGGACAGCATACACCACTGTGAATGTTATTTCCTATATAGAAATTATATCCCAGAAGTGGCTGGCTTGTAGATGCCACCCGTGGTTGGTGCTGGTTTTAATCTACAATTAAAACACAGCCGGAAAAGGCAAAAGTTTCTCTTACCAGGAGACAGGATGCAGATGGCCATGAGGAGAACATGTTCTTCTTCATGCAGGTTCAGCTTCTTCAGGTTGATCTGAAATTTAACAAGGGGCTCAAGCAAGTCCAGGCTATGCCCAGCTGAAACAGAAACATAAAAACCCTTTTGAGAGGCAGGCTCTAGATTCTTGATAGATTTATCAGCTAACGTGAAACAGAGCAAGAAGCAAAATTAAAGATAAATTCACACGTGGATTGGTCAGCCAATCCTGCCTGGAGACCTCACAAAAGAGACGAATTCGCTCATGCTCAGTTGGCATGATAATACTATCCTCTTTTCAGAACAGGAAATGCTCCAGTCCTGGAAACTTTGTATCTGAACATATGTGGAAGTTTCCGTTTTTACTCACACGTTCAGGAACTATTAAGGGTCAAGAGCTTTCCCTTCTGATGCAAGTGCTGGTGTTTGCACACTCCCTCCACCAAAATGAAGCACAGTCAGCCTGCAAGTCACTCAGGTATGATTTCACTAAATTATCTCCTGGCCATTTCAGGGCTGGCTAGCAATGATAATTCTGACACCTCCAGTTCTGTGACTTTGGCTCCATTTTGCAAGTGCCACGGCATCTTCAAATAACTAGGGGTTTGAGAATTATAAATATGATGGATATGATGGGCTGCCGGCACTTTGGTTGTTAATGTGAACAGAATACCCAAACTGACGATTCACCCATTACTTATAAGGACCAATTTATATGAATGCTTTTTGAACTTCCCACTTTCTCCATGTTGGAGAAGTTACTTTTGACTTTCTGCAGGTGGAGAACAGAGACGGCAAAGTGGTTGTCTGAATGCTGAAACAGGCACCCAGTTTTTTATTGAACACATCACACAACACTGTTTTTTGTTGTGTTTGTAGTGGCATGCTAAAAGCTGGAACTGAGTCCATTATGAAGCAATGAAATGGCCCGTCTCCCTACCCAGTTGCCTAACTGTGATGACTCAATTGTGTCTTCACAGTTGGGAAAAAACCTGAAAAGGCAATCGCATGAATTGGTTCCAAAATATCAATAGACTAAGTGAGAAACACAACTCTCCCTCATTCTTGGATTCATCACCTAACTTCCATTATTTCTCAAATTATATTTTCCAAACCATTTTGCAGAACCCAAAAAGCAACATATTAATATTTTAATCACTAAATTAAGCAGATCATTGGACCACTACCTCACGGATTGTACTTATCCTAACTTTTGCATTACTTTGGCCTTCTGTAGGCCTTGAGTTGTATCTTCTAGGGATAATGATACCTAATATTAATTGTAAGCAAATCAAGATGAGACAAGCTCATTTCGGTGGCTGCTCCAGAGCAGCCTTGTGCTTGACTGGAATCTTATACCATTCACACCTAAAACTACTGTACCTTGAGTGACATCGCTGATTTTGTATTTGAAGTCATTGCTGCCACAGGTCCAGGACATATCGTCCAGTGAAAATGACTGATTTGAACGGAGCATAATTACTTCAATGACGCTGGATTTCAGTAGAGCAATCTGGTCCTCCGCTGTTAGATCTCTACATTTAGGGAAAAGAGAATATATATCTGAAACCTCAAAGCATCCAGCATCATAACACTCCATTATATAGGGGTTAGAACTGATTATTTGCTTCCTTCCAGCACTACAGTTTACTGTGTGATACTCAAAGGAGCTACCTCAGTGAACAATTGTGCACTTTATCATTTCACTGATCTCATTTACTCAACCCTCTGAATGTCAGCCTCCAGTCTCCTCTGAAGAACCATGTGCAAAACACTATGGGTTGGTTCACCAGTTTGTGCCCATAACACATTGACTGTAGCATATGTGAATTGTATCCCCCAATTCTTGTACAACACTTTTCAATGTAAATAGCCCACATATTGGGTTAAGAGCCATCAAGTGCTGAGTAATCCATGCACAACTCATAAACTCCAACTGTGAGCTCAGTTAAATTTCCCGGCTAGACATGACCATTGCTCTTCATTGTGGGAGTGCAGTGCTGTCCAGTAGATAGGAACAGCTTAAGTTCAATCATGTCAAGTCATAACTGATGCACATCCTGCAATGTTCGGGCAGATAAAAGCTGAGGAAATCCTCATTCAACTGAGCCATGTGTCAGAATGATCATGTAACAGCTCCATTAATGCTCAATTTACGACGAGATTTCTTAATAAGCAACCTCACTGCAGGCTAAATGGATGAGGAGAGCGAGAAGCAGAGGCAATAATGACATTGATGTTCTGGCTCACAGCCATATTGAAGGATTTACTCAAATTACGTCTGGATAGAAGGCAGCTGGGAAAATGTATTCTAAGTTCCTAAATTTATTGAGTTGAAAAATACCATTCTCCTGGGGAAATGATTTCCTGTATGTATTTATTAATACTGTTTAGTTGTTTTCAGTTTTTTATTTTTGTTGCAACCAACCCAGAAGTCTCCTTCTGGAAGCTGTGTGGTGTGGTACAATTTTTAAAACGAATGTATTAAACACACACACACACACACAAGGGAAGGAAAACGCACCGAACCATTCTGAAGAAACCAAAGCAAGCATCCTTACTTGAACCCTGGAATCATTTTTGCAAATCCAATCACTTTTTGGATGCTGTAGCTAACAAGGTCGGCCACGTGAGGCAGCATAGAGAGGTGTGAGAAGTCCATGGACATGGTTGCACTTTCATCGCTGTCATCACTGAGCTCCACACTCGATAACATCCTGGGCTCTGCAAGATAGAGGGGAAAGCACATAGATTAAAATTTTAATTTCAGGTGTAGGGCTTTTTTTGTTTCTTAAATCAAAAATTAAGGCTTTAAAAAAGCCAGATCTAGCAAATGTATTACAGGTTTCTGTGAAGGAGGATTCAAGTTCAGCAACTGAGCCACAAGATGAGAGGGGGTGGGCTGTGCATCCTAAGGAGCTCTGATCTACAAGACAAAGGGGAACTGAATCTGGCAGATGAGAAAACAAATCCATAGCTGGAGATAACATTCCTGGATTTGTTTGCTGTGGGCCTGGAGGTCATTTGGCAATCTTCACATTACCTGGGGAAGAGCTGAAAGTGTCTGAAGAGTCTTCTGAAGAAGAGAAACCTTGTGACATAAGAGAGGAAGATCTGCTTGTGCTTCTTCTGCCTGAATCAAGTCTCACAGGAGGCTGAAACAAAAAAGCGTACCATTCCAACTATTTGTCAATTGCTCTTTTCAAATAACATCTCTGTCTGACCCAAACACTTTAGTTCTATTTGCTGGTAAATTTGTGCACTGACAAGGGCCCCTTGCTAAGGAAAAAAGAATGGTTTTACACAGTGCTTTTTTCTAAAAAAATAAATAAATGTTTAGGGATACTCTCATTTTCCTACTCATATTGAAATACTCCCCCTCAATGAGGCCAAACTTAGATTCACAAAATGTTTAGGGGTCCCTGCGTCTCCCCAGAAAAAAAGCACTGGTTTTACATCTCTAAAATATCCTTAGAGCTTTCCCACCAATTAACTAAATGGGAATTGGGGCCAGATTGATACAGAATACTTTTATAAAGTCCCACCCACTATGTTTTACTTCTTTTAAATTTCGCCTAATTCGTTTACCCTGTCAACCCATTTCCTTAAGATTAACGGTTCCCCCTAGGTAAAAATGTTTCTGATGTACCATGATTTCCCCCCAACATGGCTAATTTCTACAGTAATGTAGAAAGGCAGACTTAGAAAACACACACACAGAGAAAAATCATATTATGAGCCAGAAAGCCGCAGCAAATATGTATTTAGCATCTTATGTATGTGAACATTGAAAAGGCATCTGCAAATGCCAACTCACATCATGTAAGATACTTAATTATCACATTTGTGTCATTTTCAGGGTGGGGCCAGGAGCTGAAGGGTACTTGGAAGCTATAATTCCACGGTGGAGACATTTGTTTTGCTTAGAATATTAACAGCTGGCAGAGAGAGGAGAGGCGGAAGTCTATTGGGAAGTAGCACAAAACAACAAGTGTTACCAGCTCCAAGTTGTCAAAACCATGAGTCAGACAGAGCTGGTTCTCTTTCCCCCACTTCTCTCTCTGCCCCAGCCCTTCTCCCTAGCTCTTACGTGCGTCACTCAAACCCCAAAGCTGAGCTCTAGTTCCCAGCTGTTTCACTAGTTCTTACCAAACAGGAAGGAGTTGTGGCTGCCTCAGCCACAAGTGCTTTCTCCTCCCTGCTCTTTCTTCCTCAGAACTGAGGAAAACAGCTGTTTCAGGACGTGAGTGCAGCTGAGGAAGATGTGCCAACAGGTGGCTAAATGGTACACCCGCCCACCAGAAGCCTGGCATTCTGGTATCCACACCGTCCAATGGAATAAGTGGCTTCAGAATTAGGCCTTCAAAGACAAGTAGCAGGCTCAGAGGCTAAGAGATTTGAAAGCACCTCACCCGCAACCAGATCATATTGATTCAGCGCACATGTTAATTATGGCATTTAACAAAGCACAAAAAAAAAATTACGAATGCCACCGTTTCAAAAGCTTCTCTTAAAGGTAAAGGTAAAGGGACCCTGACTCTGGGGTTGCGGCACTCATCTCGCTTTACTGGCCGAGGGAGCCGGTGTTTGTCCGCAGACAGCTTCTGGGTCATGTGGCCAGCATGACTAAGCCACTTCTGGCGAACCAGAGCAGCGTACGGAAATGCCATTTACTTTCCCGCTGGAGTGGTACCTATTTATCTACTTGCACTTTGATGTGCTTTCGAACTGCTAGGTGGGCAGGAGCTGGGACCAAGCAATGGGAGCTCACCCCATTGCAGGGATTCGAACCGCCGACCTTCTGATCGGCAAGCCCTAGGCTCAGTGGTTTAGACCACAGCATCTGATAGCCACCTGCCAGTTCTGATAGCCACCTGCCAGTTCCAAAGGCAAAGGTAAGGAAATATCATATACACTTCCGGGGTGGCGCCATCGGCAATGGCGGACTCCCTCTGATCTGGAGGGACTAGCTCCACGCGAAACGGGTCTTTTCCGCTACGGCGAAGCGGGGACCCTTTCAAAAATCACAGGCGGATGAAGCCTGTGACCATGGGACTCGGCGGGCACCTTTAGCGCCCCCCCAACCCGCAAAAGAACCCACTAACGGGCTCCGGAGCGAAGAGGGGGAAGTGGCGCGGTGCTGAGAGTTAACTGCTTCTTCCGTGGAGCAAAGCCGCACAGCCGTTGCCGGAGAGCGCTGCCTTTTCCCTGGGACAATTTGGCTTCTAAAATAATCACCCGTGAGTACCTAAATTCGGACAATTGGACTTTAAATAAGGACTTGTGAGCAGAAAGGAAAATTGGACTTAAAAGTTTACCTTAATTTGGCATTGAAACGGGAAGGTCTAAACGGGAAGTCAGCCTTCCGTTTCTTTGTAGATAGATTAAAGCAAAGCAAAGACATGGCAAACTAGAGCTCAGAAAATCGCTTACAAAAGATTAACTTTCACCATTTAAAATTGTTGAACCCCCTTCGGAAGCAGGGGAAGAGGGGGGATTTTTCCGGACTGTTTAAACCTGCAGATGTGAGTGTAAAGTAAAGTAACTTTCCACCGTCCTGATCCTGGAGCGGGGTGTCAGGACTGACGTTTTTTGAAGCTCATTGACCAGAGACAAACGTTTTTGACAGATAGGCGGCATTTTTTCATCTCCGCCAAGCTAAGCAGTTGGCCCCTTATCTCTCTCGCCCTGACCTAGCCACTGTGATCCACGCGACGGTCACCTCCAGACTGGATTACTGTAACTCGCTCTACGTGGGGCTGCCCTTGAGACTGACCCAGAAACTCCAGCGGGTGCAGAATGCCGCGGCGAGACTCCTTATGGGGTCTTCGCTGCGAGATCACATTCATCCGGTACTATACCAGCTGCACTGGCTCCCGGTGGAGTACAGGATCAGGTTTAAGGTGCTGGTTTTAACCTTTAAAGCCCTATACGGCCTAGGACCCTCGTACCTACGGGACCGCCTCTCCTGGTATGCCCCACAGAGGAACCTACGGTCTGCAAATAAAAACATCCTGAAGGTCCCAGGCCTCAGAGAGGTTAGGCTGGCCTCAACTAGAGCCAGGGCTTTCTCGGCTGCGGCTCCAATCTGGTGGAACGCTCTGTCACAAGAGACTAGGGCCCTGCGGGACCTGACATCTTTCCGCAAGGCCTGCAAGACAGAGTTGTTCCACCAGGCCTTTGGTCAGGGCCCAGCCTGACTCCCTCCTCTGGCAACCTGCACAGAACTTTGCTTAACGGTTGCCATTAATTTGATTTTAATTAATTTTTATAATGAAATGTTTTAGAATGTTGGATTATTTGATTGTTTGATTATTTGTTTGTTGTTAGCCGCCCTGAGCCTGGCTTTGGCTGGGGAGGGCGGGATATAAATAAAATTTATTATTATTATTATTATAGCTATAAGAAGAGAAACATTGATTCCATTGTCCCCCTTCGCTTTTTAAAGGAACAAATATTGACAAAATATCTGAAAAAGGAAACTTTGTTGATAGACCTGTCTTTAAAAGAAAGAACAAATAGAAGTTTTCCCCCTAGAGGGAGACTGTGAAACTGTAACCAACTCCGGGGAGCTTGCAGCTGTTACAGATTACAATCGTGGGAATAGACTTCTGACCTTGCAGGACAATGTATTCAGAAGCTCTATTGTGTGCTTTCTCTAATGCCCTACTGGAACAGCTACATGAAAAGACGGATTTGATGACTGATGCGATTAGAAATTTTGACCAGGCAGTGGGAAATTATATGGAGCCCACCCAGGAATTAAATCAGGAGTGTGCCCTGACGGAACAGATGAGGGAAGAGGATGCTGCTGAATCTTGGGCGCCAGAGACGGAGGGAGTTGTGGCCCAGCAGGAACATGAGCTTTTGGATTTGACAAATGAACTTGGAAAAAGCCAGATTTGGAAAGATAAAGTTTGGTTTGGTTTGGAAATGGGGGGTTGGATAGACCCCCTATGCAGGGATATTTGGACTTTGCAA
This sequence comes from Podarcis pityusensis, assembly GCF_964106645.2. Lineage (NCBI taxonomy): Eukaryota > Metazoa > Chordata > Lepidosauria > Squamata > Lacertidae > Podarcis > Podarcis pityusensis. Next base: position 16,236,082 of record NC_138029.1, read on the forward strand.
GTCTGGCAATGGGCCGTGAGATGTTTGGGGTTGTGGGGGCTCTTAATTTTGGAGGGTTTTTGAAACATGTTCTCAAATACCACATGGAGTTTAGTGTGGACTATGGAAAAGGGGCTGATTTGTCGAGAAGGGTTAAAAACATTGTTAAGCTGGAGTTCCCACGAGTGAAAGGAGCAGGAGACAAAGGAAAATACAGTTATAAATATGAAGAAGAGCCGCGGAAGGGACATGGAAGAGACTTAAGGGCCTCGGATACAAGGTTACCAGGTTAATGCGCTAGATCGATGGGATAATAAGGACTGACAAAACCCGGGACCAGGAGGAAGGGACGCTGGATGAAGATTGGATTGTCTTTATTTCATATTTTATTATTATTAGGATTGTTTTATAAAATTGATGAATGTTAGAAGAATGTTGGAACGAAATTATTTGGCTTTAGCAAAAATGTTTAAAGAATTATGTAAGAATATTATGGTTATGAGAAGTTGGTAAAATTAAGATTCAAGTTTTAAGTTTTAAGGTTCTTTATAGTAAGATAAAATTAAAATAGATTAAGGTAATGTAATGACAGAATATTATGAAATATGGAAAGGATTTGCTGCGATAATTAACAACTAGGATACAAAAAAAGGGAGGAGGAGGAGGTCAAAGAAAGAAGGCAATGACAGTTGAGGATTCGAGAATGATGGATTTGTTTTCGAGTGTTTGTGGTGTATTTTTGTTTTTTGAATTTGTATTGTTTGATGTGGTTTGTTTTTTCCTTGTTTTTTCTTTTTTTCTGCTTTGTTCTTTTTTGTAATTCTAAAAAACTTTCAATAAATATCATTTAAAAAAAAAAAGGAAATATCATATACAGTGGTACCTCTGGATGTGAACGGGATCTGTTCCGGAGCCCCGTTTGCATCCTGAAGTAAATGCAACCCGCGACTGCTTGTGCGCGGGTCATTTTGAGTGTCTGTGCATGCGCGAGCGGCGAAACCTGGAAGTAACGTGCTCCGTTACTTCCGGGTCACCGCGGAGCATAACATGAAAACGCTCAACCTGAAGCACATTTTACCCGACGTATGACTGTAGTTCACTCACAGCAGGTAGATTGCGGGTCTACCTAACTGGCTTCAGTTTGCAGGCTGCATGTTACTTTCTTCCAAGTGAGAAGGGAGCAAAGGTTTCGCTGATTCAGAACTACTGCTTCAATTTACTTATTCCACCAGCAGGTGTCCTACTAGTCACAGCCATAATGAAGTTAGAAGGAAAGTGGGGCCTGAAGCTTACCCGGAATTGGTTGAAATCAGAGTATGTGGAATCATAGGTCTTGCGGTGGGCTTCCAGGAGGATATCGATGGTCCGCTGTTGCTCCTCCAACAATTTGGGCTTTAGGCTCTCTTTCAGGGCTTCCTCTTCCTTCCTCTTCATTATCATCTCTCTTTTCCTCTGAACCTCTTCATCTGTCAGAATAACTGTCAACAGATGGAGAGATGCCAAACACGTTTAACACTTAGAATCCATCTGCTAGAACAAGCCGAAGAGTCAAGAAACTCCAGGGCAGTCTTTTATAAAGACTCGGAGTGATTAGCACAGTGACACTAACGTCTGAGAAGAGAACAAATAATTGAATAGACAAGAAAACCAACGACAATCGGTGAACCTTAAAACTTCATGAAATGTTCACAACTCATTTGCCAAGCGGGAGCAACATTTGCGCGTTACACATCTGAGCAAGATGCTTGCTGGTCATAGAAATCTATCTCTTAATCTATCCCGGTATGCCCCACGGAGAGCCTCAAGGTCCATAAATAGCAACACCCTAGTGGTCCCGGGCCCTAAGGAAGTTAGATTAGCTTCAACCAGAGCCAGGGCCTTTTCAACACTGGCCCCGGCCTGGTGGAACGCTCTGTCTCATGAGACCAGGGCCCTGCGGGATCTGATTTCTTTCCGCAGGGCCTGTAAGACAGAGTTGTTCCACCTGGCCTTTGGCTTGGAGCCAATTTGATTCCCTCCCCCTCTTTCTTTTTTCTTTTCCTTTCTCCTCCTGCGATGAGGCTACATTTTAATATTTCAATATTTTAATGTTGTCTTTTAATTGTGTTTTTAATTTGTATTCATTCAACTTGTTTTTATTATTGCTTGTTAGCCGTCCTGAGCCAGGCTTTGGCTGGGGAGGGCGGGGTATAAATAAAAATTATTATTATTATTATTATTATTATTATTATTAAGTGTGCATGGCCCAGTCAAGACTCATACCCATGACTGCATCTGATCGCCACTGTGAGAACAGGAAACTGAGCTAGATGGGCCACTGGAATGATCCAGCAAGCTCTTCTTATGTTCATATGCATCTCACAGATGTCAAGGAAACAGAAAGCCAACAGCATTTCTTTCCCTTGTACAATGATGCACACTCCAAAATGGGCAATGCATTTTCCATGTATACAGCTGTAAATAACTAGTGGAACAGTGCAGCGCAACTCCTTGAACATCAAGCAACTGAATGGTTGTGGATATATTTCCATCGCTGAGTATTGTGGCATTAGGGCTACCAATACCAACATCTTGAGCATTTCACGATAGGAAGAGGTCATTTCAGAGGACAACGTGGCCTCTTGTGTCACAACGCTATCAGAAAAACCAAGGTTTTGCAGCCTGTGTAGACCTTGCAGTTACCGTGCATGTAAATTAGTGCTGGTGGGAAGGCAACTACTGTTGAGTAAAGAGGGGCTGCTACAGATGTTCACACAAGATGTGTGTGTGACATTAATAGGCTATCGGGCATATTTTCAGCAAAGAGAGACAAGAGGTGGTGACCAAACAATTCAGTAGAATCAAAGTTAACTCCAAGCAGACTGGTGTGACTGTTATGGAGAAGAAGATGCAGGAACGTGAAGTGCTTTAGTGTGCAAAAATACACAAATTTCAGCAGAATTCCACAATATGCTGCTTTTTAAATACAAGATGGGAAATACCCTGTGCATGTTCTGCAGAGTAAGATTTGAAGGACTGCAAGAAAATGGACTTGCATGCAGAGTGACCACACCACACATTATTTTGTACATAAAGTGGGCAGGTGTGTCTTGTCTGCTCTTCAAATCAGATGGGTTAATTAGCTCTGGTTGTTTCAATGATTGCATACATGTTCTGAGGAATTACCGCATTTTTCGCTCTATAGGACGCACTTTTCCCCCTCCAAAAATGGGAAGGGGAAATGTGTGTGCGTCCTATGGAGCGAATGCAGGCTTTCGCTGAAGCCTGGAGAGTGAGAGGGGTTGGTGCGCACTGACCCCTCTCACTCTCCAGGCTTCAGGCAGCTATCCACAAGCCTTCTGAGCGCGGTGGGAGTTCCTGCCGGGCTCTGAAGGCTTGCAGATAGCAGCCTGCAGCCTGGGGAGCACAGTGCCAACTCCTGCTGCGCTCCCCGGGTTTCAGGCAGCTATCTGCGGCTAACAATCTCCTTTCCCTTCCTCCCCCACAACAAACACTCTGTGAGGTGAGTGGGGCTGAGAGACTTCAGAGAAGTGTGACTGGCCCAAGGTCACCCAGCAGCTACATGTGGAGGAGCGGAGACGCGAACCCGGTTCCCCAGATTACGTGACTACCGCTCTTAACCACTACACCACACTGGCTCTCCTCAGATTCTTGCACACTGCGCATTGTAGAAAAGATATTTACTGATTTTTCATGGGAAGAATAGGAGATACTGGTGGGCATACTGGCCCCCACAGGTGCCATGTTGGCAACCCCTAATTAGAAAATGGTGGACTTAAATTATTTCAAAAAGATGCTCTGAGACAAAATGACAGCGTGGCAGATGTCCACACTGGAAAGAAAGTTGGACTTAGAACCTGGGAAATTGGAGCTCATATCTCTCTCCTCAGCTATTGGTAGCCTTGAGCAATCAAGTTTCTGTGCTTGGAAACTGGAAAAAATGACCTGTAACCCAGATGCGAGGATTAATGAGACAGAGATTAGGAAGCCCCCTGCACGCTAAAAGTGTTACAAGGGTCAGCCTGCAATGCATCATGTGCAGGCATGAAAGGACACCAAACTGAGTTTTGCAGCTCAAGCCACTCTGTGTGTGTACACTAGAATTGCAGGGCTCTTTGAGTCTTTTTATCTTCTTAGCTAGCGTGCAGGTATGAGTTGTTGAAGAAGAATGTCAGGCTGGGATCCATCCTGCGGTTGCAGCTGGAGCAGAACCTGTTATGGTTTGCAAGAGGCCAGCACATATAACTTGCTATAACAACGGTCTCAATGCTGCTAGGATTCCAGCAACCAAAGAAACACAGTTGAGATGGGTATACACATCATGCCCACTCCAGGAATGCCTACTTCTGATCAATTTCAAAACTGTTGCTGATACATTTTTGATTAAGTTGTGGTTATATTCTGATAGCAACACCTGAGGCCAAACCTTTAAAATCTGAGAACTGGGGCTGAGTGGGCAGGGGAAGGAAGAGGATTCTGAGCCATTAGGTTACATGAGGGTGGTTCTTTTCCTTCCTCCACCCCTCCCACCACAAAATCAGGATAAGCCCAGACAATATGTCTCAGATATATACAGTGGTACCTTGGGTTACATACGCTTCAGGTTACAGACTCCACTAACCCAGAAATAGTGCTTCAGGTTAAGAACTTTGCTTCAGGATGAGAACAGAAATAGTGCAGCGGCAGCAGGAGGCCCCATTAGCTAAAGTGGTGCTTCAGGTTAAGAACAGTTTCAGGTTAAGTACGGACCTCTGGAATGAATTAAGTACTTAACCCGAGGTACCACTGTATATATTTAACAGTTATGCTGGAAAATGCCGATGGCTGGCACAAGCTGCAAAGTATATTACTCTATGTTGCATAACACTTATTCTTCAATCTCATCTGATTTCACATAATGGTTTATTGCTCCATAAAAAATAATAATACAGCCAGATTTGTGATTAACATACCTCATGCATTACTCAAAATAGTATCTATTTAAGAGAAAGGGAAGTATGTGAAAGATCAGAGTCTCAGCTCCTTGTTTAGAAAGCACAGGCATTTTATTTCAAAGGGAACTAGGAGGGTGACCAAACTCTCAGCAAGCTGTTTACCAGAGACATATTATTCCCTTTTCTCTGAATCACATGCATTACTTCTGGGAAATTTGCACAATACTAGTCACGTGCATGTAGAAATATTTCTACAGGAAAAAGATCACAAACTGCAGTTTCCTAGGAAATCAATGCCACACCCTGATGCATATTTACAACCAGAAAACATGTGGTTACTGAATCTTCCAACCCCATTAAACTAAATGCCATATAGTCAACAAGCTATTTATATATATATAAAAAGAAAGTAGGAGAGACATCTAAAAGAAATAATAAAGTATATGTGCAAATCTGTGCAATATGTATAGGTATTATGATACAGCAGCTCTTAGATAAGGTGTAAGAAGGCACATCCAGGCTGCAAACTGGTTTGTTCATTATTATTTTTATAAGAGCCCAGATTTAGGAATCTGAAGCTGAGGCAATTCACTCAAGGCCTTCCAATAATTGCAGCTGAAACAAGGCTGGTATCTAGGCGCTAATCTAAAACCACAGTAATAAAACTTATTATTGCTCTATATTGCATTCAACTTTATGATTCTATTACTGAGATTCCCAGATATAAAAAAACCTCTTAATTAGTTTCAGTAAATCTAACAATGAACAAGGAAACTGTTTTTGGGCTCAATTCTGAAAGCAGGCAGATTGGAGAAGGATAGTAAAATCTGAAAGAGGTGCAGAATACAGAATGGTTGGGGCAACCCGGCCAGATGGGTGGGGTACAAATAAGAAAATTACAAGTTATTATTATGTTTGCTGTATTCAGTAATGGAACAGAATGCATAGATTAAATCAAAGGTAAAGTTGAGTTTCAGAGTTCAACAAGAAGAAGTGTTTGCCTTGGGATCAGTTCACAGCACCTATTTTTACCCGGCAAGCCTTCTGTGAGTTAAGCAGTCTCATGAACACTCTCACAAGTTGAGACTTTGGGGTTGGCATTTCTTAGAAACATGCTTAAACTAGGCAGTGCAGGCTGGGACAACGTGCCTGTCACATTTACAGGGCAGCTATACTGTCAGGAGTCAGCTAGTCTACAATGTGGTCTTTATGTATACACTGTTTAAATGGTCAATGAATCTGCCCTGCTTTAATGGTTTGCCCTCTTGGCTATGGCTCACTGAGACAAGACTCTCTGTGTGTAATGTAATAATACAAACTGAAGAAAATATTCTCATTTGACGCAGGTTTCGGCCAAACTAGCACCATCATCGCATGTCGGTTGCTAATGTGTGCCAACACCAAATTCGTACATGTGAGATTTGCATTTTTACATTCAGTGTAGGATTTTTCTTCTACCATTTGTGCACTAAAAGCTACAGTCAAGCATTGAAAGACCCTTTTAATGCAACTACAACTCAGCAGCACACTAGTAAAAGAACTTGCAGCCAACAATAACGTTGCTTTTTACTAAGACACTAGCAACCTTAAAAAAAAAAAGTGAGTAACAATTCACAAGAAAGCATTCATCATAGGACTGGGATGTTGTTTTTGCAGACACTGGGCAGAAGGAACATTTTACGGTTAAGGTGGGGTTTGGAATGAGAGGTCTGGCAAGGAAAAATAAAAGCACCTAGGTCATGTGCTGTAGCAGCATACATGCGTGATGAAAAAGCAAGTTGCTCTGCTATGCAGCCTGCAGCTACTTACAGCTGAGGGTTAATTAGCCGCTAGTGTTTTTCCAATACAAAAGTTGCACAACTCTATGCATGCCTGAAAATGAACGAAAAGATCAAGGTGGTGTCCAGCTGTGTGTTTCAAGGCTATGAGGTGGCTAGAGTACCAACATTCATTTGGGGAGGTAATTAAGTTGTGAGTTATATAACTGTGTAAGCATTTTTTATGCTTATCCTCAAAATAAACCCAAATAAAGCAATAAGCAACACCCACCTTCCCACCCCAGCTCCTTTAGCTTAATGGAAAATAAGCACACCCCTTCAGGCCTCTATAAATTAAATAAATAACCAGAGTGCTCAGAGTAGGAAAACTCTCACTGGGTAACAGAGCTTCCAGTGGGAATACTCTCGGTTTGGCTGTCTTGAATGGAAGCTATTTAATCCAGATTTTATTCTTTAGAAAGGATCAGGCAAATATAAAGTCAACCCATGCCAAAACTGCTAGGACAAAGAGTGTTGGTGTTAGAACCTAAGGACCCTAAGTAGCTATCACAAACACCCAACTCACTGGCCATGCTGCCTGCAGCTGATGTAAGTTGTAGTCCACAACATCTGGGTAACATCACATTGGCTATGCTTGGTCCAGGGAATTATGTTTGCCACAGGCTCTCTCGCCTAAGTGGGTGCCGTTTTGGAAGGAATACATTTTCAGTTCTTTACAGACATAACCCTAATGGTATAGCCCCTGCCCCCTGCACAAATTCAGGCACCACCTCTATTCAACATGCAGTTGTTGCAAACGTGTGCACTGCACATTTGGATGGCTGAGCACTGATGAATTAGGTGTAAAATAAACACCCCTGGGCATACATAGCAAATGTTGTGGGGGCTGGGAGACTGAGGGGGAAGCAGCAGGGGGACAGGCAAAGAATGTAAGCATTCATGGATTGAGCCGAATGGGAGTGGTGTTCATATGTGTGTGTTTAAAATCTGGCTTTAAAGTCAAAACAGTTTGTTTGTTTTTTAATGCACTAGGCTGGCACGATTGCAAACTTTCTTCTGGAAGGCTATGGGGATTGGATTGTACAGGTTGCCTCATATACTCCTTATGACGAACTCGGTCAACTTGTTAACAGAGAGGCGATGTTTGTTTTGGAGACTCTTAATGTCTTCTAGGAAGCGATTAGCAGCCTCTTTACCACTACACTTGGCACGGATAAGCTTTGTTTAAATGCTTACAATTGAGGGGGAAAGGTTCTTTACAGCACCTGTCACAAATGGATTAACTTTAAACTTTAATTCTATTCCCGGGATGAAACAAAAACACCTGCTTTCAATATTCGCACTTGCATGAGACTGAAGAGCAAAGGAGTTTCCGCACTTTGCTTCAGCCAACGTAGGCATGCTGACAAATTCACGCTCCACATTTTAAACTCCTTCCGGAACCCAGCCAGTTTTTTCCTCTTCCTACAAAACAGTGAAGCAATGACTGCCTCATTAAGACCACCACATGCTGTATCTTTTGTAGAAAGCGTTTTGCAAGGCCAGTCAATGATATCTACTGAAAATCCCAGTCAAATCTCTCACTGAGAAACACTTAATCTTATTTATTTCCTAATGGCTTGCACTATCCAGCAGACAAATGCTGTAAAACAAGGGTAGGCAAGGTGGTGCCCTCCAGACAATGGTCAAGGATGACTGGGAATTGTAGTTTAGCAACATCTGGAGGGTACCACATTGGCTACCCATGCACTAAAGCAGGGGGCCCCAAACTTGGGTGTCCAGCTCTTTTTGGACAATAATCCCCATCATCCCTGACCACTGGTCCTGTTAACTAGGGATGAGGGAAGTTGTAGTCCACAAACAGCTGGACACCCAAGTTTGGGTAATTCTGCACTAAAACATCTTGACACTTCTTTAACCAGTCACAAGAATCATGATCTACCATCCGAAAAAAACACTTCTCCTCCTCTTGAGGTACATTGGAGGTTTGATCTCCAAATTAGGTTGCTTAGAAGTAGTTCTGGCCATCTGTTTCCAAAGTGACTCAAAGACACTTTTTAAGAAAACAAACCTTTTTCTTTTAATTACAAGCTCATATTCTTTCTTTTTAACACGCTGCCTTCAAGAGCAAAGGTTTTTATTTCCTTCTGTGATGCAAAATATTTAAAGATTCTTAAAAGAGGAAAGCTGGGGGTGGGGAAGATTTGCTTTGGGAAATGTTTCTGAAGAAAACCTTTAAATAAATATAAGTATTTTGAACAGGGTTGGAAAGCCTATTGCAACAGCTTGTGTACTAAGAACGTAGGAAATGAATCACTGTAGCTTCCCATGCAACCAATATGTTATGAAAGATTAAATGATGTTGTAGCATATCTTCAGATAATGGAGATAGTAAAATTATTCAAATTATTCATTTGGATTCCTAGCACCCAACACTGGTGCTAGTCCATACTATATCACTACTTTGCAACCAGCTCAACAGCAGACACAAGGGCTACCAAGCCTGTTGCTGATGTATGCTTGCATGCAATGCATGGCTGTAGAGCAAAAAGGCATAAATGTGTTCAAGTCCAGGTAATCAGTCTGATTCCCCACTAGGGCAACATGGATTTCCTTCCCCTCTGCGCCTCCCCCAAATTCACTCTGGAGGCTGAGAAGCCCCAGAGCAGTCTGTGGGGAAGGAGAGGGGAGTTTGTTTCATTGGGAAAACAGAAATCACCTTCGCGTTAGACTGGCATAGTGTTAATTTTTGCTTCTGCTCAGAATGCAAATCTGTGAACATTCCAGAAAATACATGTGATTCGTACAACATCAGGCAACGGAGAAAAGAGAGATACAACTTACCACAATATCTTCCTATTTTGTGTATCATGTCTAATCTAAGATGCTTTCATGAGTAATGATTTTGAGCAATACTTCCACCCTGCACCATCTGATATTTATGATAAAGTCGAGCATCTTCAAGATAAGACAAACTGCTTGCTAAAATCTAACAAAAATCTCTACAAATGTGAAATGTAATAATAAAATGTGGTTTACGTGCATGTAAGCAATAGCAACTTAGGCTGTATACACACCATATATTTGAAACACATGGCTCCCCCCCCCCCCAAATTTTGGTAACTGTGGCTTGCCGCCCACAGCGCTACAATTCTCAGCACCCTTAACAACCTACAATTCCCAGGATTCATTGGGGATGCTGTAAATTTATGGTGTGTATGCAGCCTTAAACAGGAGTGATGGCAGCTGATCCAGAGCTTTCCCCTACATATAGAGGGTGTAGAATTGCGACTAAAAAGAGTATTGCAGCACTTTTTCAGGTTTAGCTACTTTACTGCAGTTTGATCTTCAAAAGACAAGAGCCTATTTCATTCAATGTTATGAAGTGGACCAGGAAAGAGATCCACTCTCTTTTTTAAAAAAACAAAAACACGCGAACAATAGCAATTGAAAGAACCATTACAATTATAATGTATTTTTGTAAAACTAACTCCCAGAAGGTTTTTCAAGCTGTGCTTGAAAATATAAATCTATATAGTTCACTCAAACCACAGGATTGCAGGCTGCAGCCTATATTTTACAATAAAATATACTCACATGAGTCCTATGGCCCCTAGATTCTGGAGAGGGTAATAACTGCAACTGCTCTAAGATTTTTTTATCATGCAGAAGACTTAATACACTGTTCTTTCAGAGCACGGCACATTTTTCTAGAGAGCACAATGAATACAAGGTCACTTTTCCTATAAGCAGAAGGGTGGAGATGTCCTTGCTTGAACTGAATACTGATGGAGACATGCCACATCATATATTTTCAGAAGGAAGGAATGCAATTAATTTTTTTTGTAGTTCTGAATCAAACAATGCATAACAATTAATAAATGGCCACAAAAAATAATGAAAACCACCATGGGTACCCAAGTGATTCACCATTAACGGAGAAGCCAGTGGAATTGTATATTAAAGGAAGTTTCAGTATGCTGACCCAGGCAAAATTATAAACAGGTGAATCATCTTTCCTCAGATCCTGGTCTGCATGATAGGGCCATTTACAATGTTGCTACCGGACTGTATGTACTTTGGGCTCCCTGACCGCCCCCACCCCATATTCCATATACAACTAGGAATAAAATGATCCCTTAATTACCTAGTCCTAATCTGACCCCAGCACACAGCTTCATAAGGTAGCTCAGTCAGAAGAAATAGATTGCAATAGATCTACCTCTGCACTGCTGGCATTGACTGGCATTGGCTCTCAGTGTTTCAGGACGGTTTCTCTCCCAGTCTTACCTAGAGATACCGGGCATTGAACCTGGGACGTTGCGCATGCAAAACAGATCTTCTCATCACTGAGCTAAAGGCATCCGCATTTTGAAACCGCAGTTTCAAAGTGTTGCCAGTAGCCCAGTGTAAACCTCCCTTAGACTGAGCAATGGCAGACAGCAACTGCAGAAAGTACTACTTCCATGCCTTGTTCCTTTTCCAACCAGTTACAGCATATGACTTTCTTCTACTTGCTTTTCAGCCAAATTGAAAAATGGCACACTGAGAAAGTTGACAGTAGCATTCCTGGCACTGTTACAAAGGGCTTTTAGGCTGCATGCATTTAACGCACGTGAGTTTTCCCCAAGTATCCTGGAAACTGATTTTTTACCCCCCCCAGCATGCCTCTAAATTTGGGCAGCGAAAACAGGCACAGCATGGCTTGAAAAAGGTAACGATCTGGTCGCAAGTGTTTCACTCTGTGACCGTGAATGGAAACGTGTTCTGTTCAGAGTAAAACCTTTGGGTCCAAGCCCCCAAAATACTGACTTACTGTGTTTGTTTCATCAGTCATTGACTCCAGTTTAACTAAGCCATAATTTGTTGTTCTCATCGACATAGGAATTGCAATGAATGGCACATACATTCTTTACAGAGTCACACGTACTGTGGCTGCTGCTGCTGCTGCTGCACTGTTTGTTCATGAGAAAATCTCTCATTGCCACATCTTTAGTTGCTTGCAACAAACAGTCCTTCAATAAAACTCATCTCAGCATTTGTTAGGAGGTAGGAAGAACTCTCAAAGAACATCAAAATTATACATTAAACTATAAATTAGAACTATAAACACACAGACCAGATCACTGGTTTGGGATACTCCCATATAACCTCATTCATCCTTTGTCGAGAGAGGAGAAATAGGGTATACAAGTATACGTGTAAACAGTGAAGAAACTGTCTTACTCCATTTTCTTAAATGCAACCTACGAAAGTGCTAACAGTGTTTCGTGTTTAGCTAATTTTATTTTTAATGCCAGAACTTAAGATGTCCCTAACCTCTTCGTCTCCCCCATGGGGGCTTCATACAGAACTCAAACAACGAACTGTAAGCACCAAACTAGAACACAGGAATGGTTTGAATTAGCAGAAGTGTGGAATTTTACCAAACATAGCAAATCTCTTATATGCTCAAGTTCTGGCTCTTAAAAGGTTAAGATAAACGTTGCATCTCAGAAATTGCTAGGGCCACAGATGTTTTTCTGTTGGAGTGGCCTTGGCTGATTTAAATCAGATGTATATAGCAGTCATGGGAACCTGGTTTCTCTTCACATTAGGATCATTATCAACATACACAAAATTCCTACAACTAATGTTTACACATGCTACCTTCAGAGGTGGTGGAGTCTTAAGTCACACAGAGCTATGCAGGTGTGAGTGATGGGCACAGGTATCATTAACACAGCAATTGTCCCTATAAATAAAACAATGAGGCCAAAGCAGCCTGTGTGCAAACAGAAAACTCTACTGCACATCCATAGCTGCAGGCTATACTTCCTTTCTTTATTCATTGCAGGTTATTCCTCAGCCAGCTTCCCTTTCCAACTGCAGCATCCCATAATATATCAAATGGTCCTCTAAAAGTTCCCTCAACTTCCAAGAGTGACTTTGGGTCTGTGCCCTTGCCCCCACACCCTCAAAAAGTCCCAGTGCAATGGAGTGTTCTGTACACAGCTCTTTGGACTTCACCCTGGAAGTCCAACACAAGTAGATGGGAAAATAAAACGTAAAGTCAAATGTTTGAAATTTAGGAAGGAAAAAGTATTATGGCTTGAAACACCTATGGTTTTCTGGATTGTTAAGCTGGAAAAAAGTGGGCAACATCAGACCTCAAGGTGACAAAAATCAGAAACAAAGCCTCAAAATGATACCAAGATATAGGAAACTTCGTATTTCTTATCAGAAGTTTAATCTTATATCTGATTTCCTACATCTTTGCAGCATTTTGAGGCGTTGCCTTTTTGCCTCCCTATACTGTTGGCAAGCCAAACACGAAATACAGCCCTAAATATAACAAACACTATGTTATTACAGCTTTTCTCCGTAACCACCATTTAGAATTTTATTTGCTTTTGCACAACACCATGACAGTGATGGCGTATTGTGTTTTATATTGGTAAACATAGATAATGCAATCTGGAATAGGTTTAGATTACAGAGAGATTTTCTTAATTCATACAGCACTGTTGTCTTTTCTTTCATATTTTACATTTGTACCCCTTAGTTAAAATGTTTCAAAGTAGACATATAAACACTCCTCACCCAAGCGTTCCCCCCCGGCCTGGAAACACACTATATGTTTTTATATGGGCCTGCCATTTATTTATGTCAGGCATAGGCAAACTCGGCCCTCCAGATGTTTTGGGACTACAACTCCCATCATCCCTAGCTAATAGGACCAGTGGTCAGGGATGATGGGAGTTGTAGTCCCAAAACATCTGGAGGGCCGAGTTTGCCTATACCTCATTTATGTAAAGATGGAGTGGGGGAGCCAAATACACTGAATGCATTTACAAGACTATGTTCCACACGAATCTCCCCTGTGAAGGTTTTCATTTAACAGTGCGCAAAGCAGGCAGCTTTGCATGCTGGTACTGCCTGTTGGGACGCAGGTGGTGCTGTGGGTTAAACTTGCCAATCAGAAGGTCGGCGGTTCGAATCCCCACGAAGGGGTGAGCTCCCATTGCTCAGTCCCTGCTCCTGCCAACCTAGCAGTTCAAAAGCACGTCAAAGTGCAAGTAGATAAATAGGTACCACTCCAGCGGGAAGGTAAACGGTGTTTCCGTGTGCTGCGTTTCCGGTCTGCCAGAAGCGGCTTAGTCATGCTGGCCACATGACCCGGAAGCTGTACGCCGGCTCCCTCGGCCAGTAAAGCGAGATGAACACCGGGACCCCAGAGTCGGCCACGACTGGACCTAATGGTCAGGGGTCCCTTTACCTTTACCTTACTGCCTATTTTATATGGGGTTTTCACTGCTCTACATTCCTAAGTAAACAGGCTCATCCTTTACATAGGCTTTATCACCTTTATGCTCTTTCCCATTAACATCAGGTTGTTCCTGCAGCCATATATTCTGTCAGCTCTTTCACCATCATGCTATCATAGGATTTATTCCCTTTCATACTTTCCAGTGTTTTCACACTCTTCCCCTCCCCGCCCCACTGCATCTCAATTTTCAGACATGAGACTTACATGAGAAAATACATCGTCAGAATTACACAAAATCACCTGTGTTGCTCCTTAAAATCAAACACAAGTCAAAAATTGATTCCATATCCAGTCACACAATACCAGAAAGATGCATCATATATGCATTTTTTTGTTGAATTAGCATAATATATGAATGCTATTAGTCAGTGAGGGGATGCAGATCAAAATTAACATGAAAACCCAAGGTAGTTTTTACTTCACATTCTAGACAAATTGAAGTAACTTGTCACACACACACACACACACACACACACACACACTTCATAAACAGCCCAGGTCCTGCCCTTGTTGATATCCATATGTCTCAAAAGACAATGGAGTATGCCTCCAGGGGTGAAGTAAGACCAGTGCATTAGCAGCACTGAAGTGACCTTCCCAGGGTGCAAAGTCTTGGCAAGGCAAGACCTCCTGTGAAAGAGTCCACAACCTCCTGAGGGAGACCATTCCACTGTCAAACAGCTCTTACTGTCAGAAAGTTTTTCCGGATGTTTAGTAGGAATATCCTTTCTTGTAACTCGAATCCATTAGTTCAAGTCCTACCGTCCCGAGCAGGGGGGAAAATAAGCTTGTTCCCTCTTCCATGTCACAGCCCTTGTTATATTTGAAGATGGCTATCATATCTCCTCTCAGTCTCCTCTTTTCCAGGCTCCTTCAACCATTCCTCATAAGGCAAAGCTTCTTTGCACCTCTTTTGTAAACCTCCTGTAGCATGACTTGTCCAGTACCTGTCAACTTGTTCAAGAGCTCCTGTCTTCATCCTAAGTAGACTTTTTTCTGTTATCTATCATGTCCTTGAAAAAGGCTTTATGTCCTGCTGCTGACTCAAAATATTTCCCATTGGCAGACTTTTCCTTTGTCTAGTCTTGCATGTTCCAGTACAGTACAGTACAGTAAATCCAAATCTCTTCCATCCCTTGCTACAACATAAGGTTGATCTATGTGTGGGATTCGGGTGGTCAAGGTGCCTGTGCAAAGGAATGTAATTAGGTGAACCCTTCAAGGCCCAAACTTTTCTGGCTGAAGCTGAGGGAGCACTCAGGCACAAACTCACAGTAGACAGGCTGCTGTCAAAACAAGCAAGGCCAACGATAGTGGCAGATTAACAAAGTCACTCTTGTTTACTATTTAATTAGGATGTTTTGAGAACTGCCAGCCTTGAAAAGAATTAGCGCTACGTTAGTGCTCGTGGAAGGCTCTTGGCTGATGGGATGAGTTTGTTGGATACAACCCTTAGTTCACAGAAGTGGAATGCTAAATCCAGGATGTAGTATGGATTGCAACAGCTGCTTCCAGGTAAAAAAAACAACCCTAGCTAGTTAGCACCCTAACAGAGAGCACGACCCTTTTAGTAATTTGGCCTAGAGCTCTTTGAAGCACATTCTGTTCCCATTCATTTAACTAGCGGACAGCCGGGAAAGGCTATTTTTAGCTGGAGTCAGTTAAGGTTTCCTTAATCATGTAACTATTTCACTAAAAGAATAATTTATTTATTTATTTATTGAAATAATTTTCATTGAAGATTTTCATGAACTACAAAGAACGTGCAATGCCTTTCACTTTTTTTCTTGATCATATTACAAAGTCTTTCAGTTACGTTCAATGTAATATGTAAAACAATATCCAAAGGTGGGGAAGAGGGTAGAGGGACACCCCATGCCGCTACTGAGGTTTAATGGTAGCCTTGCCAAATTCACGAACTAGGCAAAGTAAGTGCAGTTCCACTGGAGGACTGGAGGAATCAAAGTCCTCAGCTCTCTTCAGGGCTTGATATGCACAATTATTCCAAGGAGGCACAAAGGCATCGACTCCATTTAAATGCTACCTGTCTAATGAGTAGCATTTGGGTGGGTGGGTTAGAGGGAAACACTGTTACAGGAGAATGGTCTCTTGCTATTGAGATTGTTTGTTTGATTACAATACAGGGTAGCTTACAATATACAGTGGCACCTCGGGTTAAGTACTTAATTTGTTCCGGAGGTCCGTTCTTAACCTGAAACCTGAAGCACCACTGTAGCTAATGGGGCCTCCTGCTGCTGCCGCGCCGCCAGAACACGATTTCTGTTCTTATCCTGAAGCAAAGTTCTTAACCTGAAGCACTATTTCTGGGTTAGCGGAGTCTGCAACCTGAAGCGTATGTAACCCGAGGTACCACTGTCTGTAACTCTGAAGCATATGTAACCTGAGGTACCACTGTAGAAACACAAAAATATACAGCACGATAAACAACGAAAACAATGCCCCACAACCGTTTAAAGCAGGGGTCAGCAACCTTTTTCAGCCGTGGGCCGGGTCCACCGTCCCACAGACCATGTGGTGGGCCGGACTATATTTTTTTTTGGGGGGGGGAATGACGAATTCCTATGCCCCACAAATAACCTAGAGATGCAATTTAAATAAAAGCACACATTCTACTCATGTAAAAACACCAGGCAGGCCCCACAAATAATCCAGAGATGCATTTTAAATAAAAGGACACATTCTACTCATGTAAAAATACACTGATTCCCGAACCATCCACAGGCTGGATTAAAAAGGCGATTGGGCTGCATCCAGCCCACGGGCCTTAGGTTGCCTACCCCTGGTTTAAAGGGTCATAGACTGTTCACCGTATTTTTCGCTCCATAAGACGCACCTTTTCCCTCCTAAAAAGAGATGTTTGTGCGTCTCATGGAGCGAATGCAGACGGGAGGCTCTGTTCAGCGCTCCCTTTAAAGAGCCGCGTGGAGCGTGTGTGCAGCTCTTGGGGGCTTTTCCCCGAGGAGGGAGAAGGGCAGCCCGTAAGTTCCTTCTCCCTCCTCGGGGAAAAGCCCCCAAGAGCCGCAAACACGCTCCACGCGGCTCTTTAAAGGGAGCGCTGAGCAGAGCCTGGGATGCATACAGGCTCTGCTCAGCGCTCCCTTTAAAGAATATGTTTTTCCTTGAATTCCCCTTCTAAAAACTAGGTGCGTCTTATGGTCAGGTGCGTCTTATGAAGCGAAAAATACGGTAATTCTCCCGGGTAAGGCCTGGGAGAAGAGGACTGATTTTGTCCGGCGCATAAAGATATGTAACAAAGGCGCTAGGCGCACCTCTCTGGAGAAAGCATTCCACAAGTGGGGAGCCACTGCAGAAAAGGCCCGTTCTTGGGTTGTTGCCCTCCAGACCTCTCACGGAGAAGGTACGTGAAGATGATTGCAGGGTCTGGGTAGGTTCATACGCGGAGAGGTGGTCCTTGAGATATTGCGGTCTTGTGCCATTTAAGGCTTTATAGGTCAAAACCTGCACTTTGAATTGAGCCTGGAAACTAACTGGCAGCCAGTGCAGTCAAGCCAGGATTGGTCTTATATACTCAAACCGTCTTGTCCTGGTGAGCACCCTGGCCACTGAATTCTGCACAAGCTGAAGGTTCTGAACTGTCCTCAGAGGCAGTCCCAAGTATAACAAGTTGCAGTAATCTAAGTACAGTCATCTAACTGGGCGCCACAATTTATTGACAAGCTGCAACATGTGCAGAAGAGGGCAACCAAGATGGTCAAGGGTCTTGAAACCAAGCCATATGAGGAACGGTAGGAAGAGCTGGGTATGCTTAACCTGGAAAAGAGGAGACTGAGAAGAGATATGATAGCCATCTTCAAATATCTCAAGGGCTGTCACATGGAAGATGGAGCAAGCTCGTTTTTTCCTGCTCTGGAGCGTAGGACTCAAACCAATGGATTCAAGTTACAAGAAAGGAGAGTCCAACTAAACATCAGGAAAACTTTGTTACTAAGAGATGTTCGACTATGGAATGGACTCCCTCAAGAGGCTGTGGACTCTCTTTCACAGGAGGTTTTTAAGCAGAGTTTGGATGGCCATATGTCTCAGATGCTTTAACTGAGATTCCTGCATTGAAGGGGGTTGGACTAAATGACCCTTGGGGTCCCTTCCAACTCCATTACAGTGTTTTGATGGGAAAGAAAATCCCTTCTGTCTCTTCTGTGTGCTCTGCTGATTGGCAGAATAGTGGATGGGAGCAGTGCTTTTTTCTAAAAAAAATGTTTAGGAGTACTCTCATTTTCCTACTCATATTGAAATACTGCCCCACAATGGGGCCAAACTTAGATTCACAAAATGCTTAGGAGTTTGCGTACCCCCGCGTACCTCCAGGAAAAAAGCACAGGGTGGGAGTGTGTATCTAAATAAGTATGTGTGTCAGCTTGAGTGTCTGCAAAGAAGGTAGGGGATGTATGAATATGTGTGTGGGCTTGTGCATGCATGCACACAAGAAACAGCGCCTGAATGTGTGTGAATATTTGCGTACCTATGGCAAGTGTGCACTAGTAGTCCACACCTCCTAGAAACTTTTTTTAAAAACTAACACAGAATGGCTGCTATAAACTTGTCATCCCTCCTAAGTTAGAAAGAGGAGAATGGAACAGCCCTGGATGAGTTATGCTTCCTCAGAAGGGGAACAATTCCAGTAAAGCAGCAGTCTGAGTCATAAGGAAAGGAAGTGCTTCTATTATCACAGCAACTAACAGCTCAAAATACCATTTTAAAAATTATACTTTCACACATTATATTGCTCTAGTTAAACAATAGCACATCTACTTTGACTGCCAGCAAAGTAAAGAGGGCACTTTCTCTGGAAGAGAAGGAAGAAATGCTACATTAATCTGACCACAGTGAACACAAACTGGGCAAGATTACATGGACTCCTTCCAATCACTAGTTTCTGCAGTTAGTTAACTAATAATTATGTGCTAGGGAGTTGATGTCCAAAATAGATCTTGGTGTTACAGTTTCAAATGACTGCTGAGTAAGGAAGATTTGGCTGCTTACAAAGGTGAAAGGAAACAGAATGTTGTCTCCTGCTAAATTAAAATCAGAGGAGACTCACTGAAATTAATAGGCCTAAATTAGTCATGTTCATTAATTCCAGTGGATCTACTCTGAGCATAACAAACACTGAATACAATACAGAATACAAATCAAATCAAGGATACTGCCAGTTCTAAGCCCAGAAAGCACAAGAAGGGCCAAGAATCTCCATCAGGAGTACCCAACATGGTGTCATTCAGATGTTATGGACAACAACTAGGGATGTTTTTGACAACCGAATCCTGACTATGTCTGGGAAATTCCAGACATATGGCAACCCTACTGCAACTCAAACCAATCTCAAAGAGTGGTAGTCAAATACTTGTGTAGCATATTACATTGCCTACCCCTGATCTACATAGTAGAGCTGATGTGGGGGACCTTTGGCTCTCCAAATGTTGCTGAACTACAACTCCCATCACTCCCGGCAAGCATGGCCAATGGCCAGTGATGATATGAATTATAGCCCAGC
This sequence comes from Podarcis pityusensis, assembly GCF_964106645.2. Classification (NCBI taxonomy): domain Eukaryota; kingdom Metazoa; phylum Chordata; class Lepidosauria; order Squamata; family Lacertidae; genus Podarcis; species Podarcis pityusensis. The sequence continues at coordinate 16,255,615 of NC_138029.1, forward strand.
AACATCTGAAGCACCCAAGGTTCCCCATTGTTATATTAGACACTGATAATTTCTTGCCAGTTTCTTTAACACAGTACAGTATTTCTGGGTAACGGAGTCTGTAACCTGAAGTGTATGTAACCCAAGGTACCACTGTAATGCCATTTGCCAGGAACCTAGCCCACACCAGGATGTCAATGGATTTTAAGACTATGCACCACCACTGAAGATTAGGCTGCAGGAAGGACCTAGAAAAAGACTAGATGGGAATTATGCCAGAGTTCTTAATGTGATACTCCCCAACCCCTATAAAAGTTTCCAGGTGAGTGAACAAGTTTGGTTACAGCAGCACAGAGACTCTGTTGATCTATACCCAGTGGTAGATCTGCCACCAATTACTTTGTCCCCACCTCTCCCTGCCCCAGACTTAATGGGAACTCATAGAAGTATAGGCAATAAATGTTTTCTTGTTTCAAGTTTTGCTAGTTTGCTAGCAAATGGCCTAAAACAATTCTAAATTCTAAACAGCCTATCAATGATTTACTACACTTCCATCATGACAAGACTGCATGAGCCTCTCTCTTACCCTCTTGCCTAATAATCTTCTTAGCCAGACACTGAAAAGGTGAAGGGACACAAATACCTTTCAGATACTACAAACACACACACCTCTTTTGCCTAGGTATACACATGCTTTAACTTTTGTATTAAGTGGAGTTTAGGTATCTAAATTATTTTTTTTAAGGCAGGGGAACACCCACATATTGACAAAATACGACTATTGGGGAAATCTAGGTAAAGGAACCAACTTTCACCTCCTCCTTTAAAAAAGTGAACCAAACATAATAATAATAATAATAATAAATTTTATTTATTATAAATAAATGGAGGATGGAATTTTCAAAATGTTTTTAAGTGAATCAAAGTGACTTGAGGAAGTGATCTGGATTCTCAGACTCTTGGATTATTGCAATGTTTCTATCGTGCTACATGTTTACTCACACTCTTTCATCATGCCTATGTCAACGCAGCGCTTCAGCCGGCAGGCTTGACAGTGTCGCCGGTTATCTTTGGTGATTTTACAGTCGCCATTGAAAGGACATGTGAACATCGCTTTCCTTTTCATGCTCCTCCTGTGGGGGGAAAAAGCCACACAAAATATATAATCTTTGCTTGCTTGCTTTTAGGAAGATACATCAGTTTTGCATGGATACCGTTCAGAAAACAAACAGTGTGGCAAACCTGCATACAAAACGAGCTAAATGGGCAACATACAAGTATTTACCAGGCATGGAATAAATATCCCCTACATAGCTACTGTTCTGTTTCTAAGAAATCTGGTTATTTTATTTAAAAATCTGCCCTGTTACTATACTTTGAAAACAGTAACCATCTGCACGTCTTCATGATTTTCTTTCTAAAAAGAACTTAATATTTTAAGGAACACAAACAGAAAAACACAGTTTCTTGTCCAACAGATGCAACTTGTACCATAAACAGGAAAACATTAACCACAGTCTGAATGGCTCAAATAGAGCCATCTAAAGTTGGAGAACTATTTAGGAACTGAATAGAAGAAACAAACAAACAAACAAACAAACCCAGAATTCAACTCAAAAACAAAGATGTAGCATTTGACAATTTTCAAGCATTTCTGATTACTTTATAAATCTGAGGAAAAATAGCCCAAAGCAGCAAAATGAAAGAATTTCCAGAAAAGACTAACTGGTTTGCTCCATGAGTTTCCATTGGCAAAAATCAACAGCAGATACACAAAGTTGACAAAGAATGTGGTAGGAGCATAGATACACAACAGTCTGCAAAGGTGACACATATAGACTCAGAAGAGAAGCCTGAATTGCCTAGTGTTTTTCTTTACTTAAAAGACTCGTGAGACCCTGATAAAGCAAACAGCTTGGATATTATCTCAATGGTCTACTGGACAAAGAAATTCAGAAAATGACAAGAGGCAGTATCAAAGGAGCAGGAATCAGGAGCTTTCCCATACTGCTGTAGCCCAAATACGTTAGCTCCTGGATTGTAGCTTCTTTGCTACCTCCTCCCCGTTTTGTTTCTGCGCTGTCCTGAGCTAAGTTATAGTTTGGCTTACTGTGCTGTCTGAATCTGGCTCGTGGTTTCCCTCTCTCCAGACTAACCATGAACTATAACCAAGGTTTGCCATTTGGTTTATGGCTCATGGTTTTTCTGGGGAAGCTAAACCACAAGGAAAGGCTCAGATGACACATGAAGGCAAACTATGTCTCAGCTCGACACAGCAACAAGATGACCAGGGACAAGCAAAACGGCCATAATCTCCTCTCTTGGAGCCTATATGTTCAGACAAAACCATAGCTTAGTATGCTGTACAAACAATGCCACCATGTAATCTTGGAAGAATGGCAATCTCCTTTTCTTCACTGTTTTATGAAGTCATTGAGAAAAGTAAGTCTCTCTCCTTAAACAAGGCAATTGAAAGCAAATGTCCTTCGCTGTTGTTGCTGTTAGGAAGCATTTGACATCTCTACCTTTCCCCTAGTTGCACATTTCTGTTTATGTAAATAAATGTAATTGGGTATAACATTTAAAAAGGCTGACTAGACTGGGTGGACTGGTTTAAAAACTAGCTAGGTGTTAAATGCATTTTGCCTTTGCAGATTTTTCTTGGTCTGTCTTTTAACGAGTGGGGGAAGTATCTTTGAAGGGACTCCTTTGCCTTCCATAGAATGTACTCTTCATGCAGTTACGTAAGCAAATGATGAAATACTGTACTTACAAGAGTGAGCTTGGTATGCTTAACATGGCATAAGCCAGCAGGCAGATGCAGGACGTAAACTGCCCATCTCACTGATCCACAGTGTTATAAGATCGGTAGTGAGATATTCCATCACAAGATATTTTGGTAAAGTGAACAGTATACTAGCTTTTGAGCGACACATGAGTTACTAACGAGGAAAATGAGAAGCAGCTTGCTATACTTCCAAAGGACTGCTGAAAAGGATCAATACCCTAAGACTGCTCCAATACTAACAGCAGGGGCAAGGGCAACTGAATGTGGAAGTTCCTTATTTTAATCTTGACCTGTTAAGAGCTGAATCACACTTTACATTGCAGGGGTGCTACACACAAGCCCAGGGTTTGGAGCAGCATACGTTGTAAAGTATAAAGCAGAAATGCATGTTTGTAGTAATATAGTAGCCATGCACTAGGGAGCTGAAAGTGGCCACAACTGTTTAGCTTATGTTCACTGCATATTTAGAAACATGCATTTTTGCTCCATGTTTTGCTGTTCTACTTATTGTTAGCATATTCTTCATATTGTATAAATGTGAATCAGCTCATATTAGCAAATAACCCTGGTAGTTAACAATAATCACTGCCCAAAAGCAAAACAACAACAACCCCAAACCCCAACTGAACCTAAACCAAAACAGAATATGTCGAAACTAATGAAATCTAAATAAATAAAAAATTACTTTGAGATTTAAGATTGAAAATAAAAATAAAAAATTCTGCCACCAAGAGGGTAAGTTTTTCTTATGAAGTAAAACTGTTTCCTAACACATACAACTATCTAGTGCAGCATGCCTCAGAACAGATCCCCATGCTTCTCATTAGAATAACCCATAAATAGAAGTGTCTCTGCTGCACATCTACTGGTCCTGTCTTTGGCCAGAAGTTACCTTATTTTCCAGGAATCTGAGTTGCCTTATTTTCCAGGAATCGGAGTCCTCTCCAATCAACCATTTGGTTGCACCTGCTCCTAACTTGAGAGGTCTTACTTAAAGTCACACCCTCTTCTCCCCAGCCACCAGATAGACCTTATACACTCTCTACTTTGCCAATCAGGAAGTTCATTAAAGTTGCTCAACGGTCAACTATATTTTGCTTGAATCTCTCATGCACTAAGCAAGATATCTGGCATCTTCCACTGCCAAATTGGAAGAGAACCCACACCTGCTTAGAAAGAGGACTCTGAACCTTGGGGAAGGGAAGGATAAATTAAAGACGGAATAACAAACTCTAATGATGCAAGAAAGAGCCAAAATTATAGCTCCAGGGCAGAAAAAGGTGGAGGGAGTCCTTCTTCAATGCACACTGTCACAGAGGTGGCAGTTGCAAGGAGAACAACAGCAATGACACTGGTCGGAACTGCGGGCTTGCTGACTGCACCAAGACACCAACTGCACATGCCTTGAGAGTTAGCACAGTGTGAAGGAAAGTCCTCACTCTTATTTAGGTTCAGGAGAAAAAGAGAAACTTCCCTCAATGCTACCACCTCTCTCATTACATGCTATATGTTAGCAGGGTGGCTATATGACATTGTCAGCATTTGGTTGTTATCCTGCATGAGATAATTACAGCACATAGTGCAGGACAACCGTATTTTTTTTCTGTGGACCAACAGCCCATCTGGAAATGTCCCAGGACCCCGTAAAGAAACACACACACACACACCGACTGATATGAATAAACAAATCAGCAATGCTACATATAAAATGAAGAAATGACACCCAGTATTTCATATTCAGTACATTGCAAAGGTATTAATTATCTAGTCTAGTTTCTACAATTCTTATCAGTATTTAAAATTTCATCATAGATCTCAGACCCGTAACAACCAATCCAATATGAACAAACTTCAAGAGGTGTCAGAGGACACCGGGAAGGCAATGCACTCTAAAGTGTCTGAAGATTATATTTCCCAATAGAAGAGAAACCACTGAAAGGCCAATACCAAATGGCTTCCCCAACTTTAGTTTTGCAAAACATCTCGAGAGATTTGCCATGAAGGACCAAGTGGACTATATTCTATTTTGATCAGCCAGTGTTTGTGAAGCAGTTGAGAACTTTGTTGTTTCAGGTTTAAAATGCAGTTACTCAAGTGTTCCCTAACGAGACATGCACATTTCTTTAAGAAGGCCTTCACAGAAAAGGTGAAAGGCAAACTCTTTGAATCATGCTCAGGAGAGGAAAATGTCCAGAGGGGGAAGTAGTTATGCGACAGACATCTCATTTCTAACATCCTGGTTTGGTCTCAAGATGTCATTATTGTTGCTTTGAAACAAAATAGCCTAGTGCAAGTTTCCCCTATGTGACCTTTTCCATTCACCTCCAAGGTCAGATAATGCTGCAGGGATTTTCAGGCTTAACCCCGTGCATCATTCATGCCATTGGCGTCCCTGCAGCCACCACTGTGTCAAGCAGAGCAACTGGCATTTGCCTTCAGCACGTTTTCAGAAAAAGATCAAGCGCTGCTGGTCTGAAGTCATGGAAACTCCAGCTTCCTTGGCAACTTACCTCAACTATTGTGCCACATTTAATGGGCCAGAACTAGATGTTCCAAGAGATACGGAGCAGCAGCTGCTCCATGTCTCTTTCTGCTCTCTTCCTCGTAACATCAAGCATAACACAATGCATGGCGTGACATCATTGTGCTGTGAATTTCCCATCCTAGCTCCTTCTAATCAGCCTCCTCCGAAGGCAGATCATTCTCCTGCTTGACTGCATTGGTAGAGAATGAATTGTCCAGTTGCACTCAATGCAAAATGGCCTGCCATCAGAGGAAAACTTTCTTTCAGTGTCTTTGCTCCAGGTCTGCCTTCTTCCAACCTTTTGGGGTTTAAGAGAGGGGTGCCTCAAATTTTAATCCAAAAAAGGCATCCCTCAGATATCAGAAATTTGGAAAGCATTGTCTTATAAACCTGGTTTCCAGGAAAGGAGAAGATCCTCCTTGGCCAGATATTTGAGTATAAGATTTTCTGACAAATTCTGAAAATGTTTCAGATTTTCTTAACATTTCACTGGGAGTGTGGTACACAGCTCACCAGGCCTCACTCATTACCTTCTAAGGTTTCTTAACAGTGATCCTTGGAATAGATGTTCCATGCATGTGTCCTTCAAAGTTGACAAATGGCATGCACTGACGTTTATCTTGTCCAGGGCACACAGCGCATGACTGATTAGCTGAAGGCACTAACCTTGTATGTGGAAATATACCTGTGAAAGGTGAGCTGCTCATTTAAGCAACAGTAATTGAAGAAAATCTTGTTGTTCTAGTTAGCCAGGGTGCACTTTAGCCCAACTGGAAAACTGGCTGCAAGGCGGATGGTATGCAAAACATCCCATCTCCAACAATCTAGCAAGAGTGGATGTGTCTAGTTTACCATAGAGATGCTGAAATAAGGGAGTTATGTTGGGAAGATATGGTCCTTGCGGACCTGAAGTTTACCTTATGTCCACACAAATCCTATACCTGCGTTACTGTCCCACTATAGCATTTAGTACATGTGAGTTTTCCTCTAGTTAGTCACATAATAGCTGTTAATTACATCTGTTATTAGTCATCTGCTTTTAACCAAGAGTTCCCAGGAAAACGTCCCACGTCACCATTACAGTAATTTACTTTATGAAAGATTGACACTTCATTTGTGAGATATGCTAAACTGCTGATAGTTCTTGGAATTGTTTGGGCTACTGCAGATGGAATACTGGCTCCTTCTTAATGTGGTTTAAGAGGAAAGTGGGAGACAGCTGCCCTCTGGCTTTCTCTATGCCAGTATTGTGCTCAGTATTCATAAACACCCTGCTTGTCCATATAGCAGGGGTAGCGAAACTCAGATGGTGCATGAGTATGCGCAGTTCCATGAACCAGAAGAACAGCAAATTTCTGTATGCCCTAAGCAAGAGCTGATAATTGGAATCCAAACTGCTGCTTAAGTAAGGGATGTTCCTATCCTGGGTTTGAAAAAGGAGCCATTCTCAAGCAGCAGGGGAATTCCCACACAGTGACATTCCAAAATGTTTTAAAGTAAAATTGTAATAAGATAAACTCTCATTTAAATATAATAAACACCATGTCATTTCTCCAAAGTCAAGTTATTAATTACATCTAAAGTCTGTATAGACAGAGACAGTAGTTTAGAGCAGGGGTTGGGAAATCTGTGCAGCAAGAGGGCCCCACTTCCTCCTGAGCAACCTTCCAAGGACATGTCAGTGGTGGGTGGGGTTAGAGGCTTCTGAAATGTTCGACAACCGAGGCATGGCTTCCAATTGGTTGCAGGAGCTTCCTGCACTCAAGCAGAAGCTGCGTCAGACATTTGGCTTCCGAAAAACGTTAGAAAACTGGAGCATTTACTTCTGGGTTTTCAGCATTCGGGATCCGAGGTTTGACTGTAGAGGAAACCTCTTTTGCTGATCTGCTTTTGTGCTCAAAGTAAACTGCTGGCCCAAGTAAAGCTGGGTTTTCTTGAGGGCAGAGGTCAAAATCTCTTATGAATAATTTACGTCAAATGCCAGGAGTCACATACCTAAAAAATCCTTTGCAGCCTTCGCAGGTCATAGCATTAAAATGAAAGCCAGTAGCTTTGTCTCCACAAACACCACAGATACGTGGAATGTTCCTGTCAAACTCGCTGGCTGGATCCGGAAATGCTGAGCAAGGTGCCATGGTCTCCATTTCTGTGACAGAGAAAAGTGCAGTGTTTATAAACCTCAATACAACAGTCTTTTCAGCTATAATCTACGTGGTAATCATAATCAAATATCATAATCTATGTAGCAAAGACTCTGCAGAAGCTAGTAAGAATCCCCACTCCATTTTCTGATCTGCTTAAGAATACTCAATTGGAATATAGCAAAATCCTTAATTCACGATATACGGTACATGTCATTGATAAACATCCCCTCCAGAACAATCAACAGCTAAGATGGTTTCATTTTCTCATCTTCATCTAGACCACTGTGTTACAGATAACACAGGTTGCAGCGAAATCCAGGATTTTGGGGGGATTGAACATCAAAGTAAAACACGCTTGGGTGGAAGGCTCACATCACACCTTGTTTCAGCTGTGGTGAGTTAGGCTGCCAAAGAAGACTGCAAAACAAGGATGCTGTTTTGCCAACCATCCTGCACTCAGCATGGTATGCATTCAGCGAAATGATAATCCCGACACTCTTATCATCAGATGACAGTGAAGAGAGGAGAGCTGGTGTCTAAAAGATCAGCGGACTTTAGGTGCAGAGATGACGACAGCTTCCATCAACCCCAGTGGTTTGTCCCTGGTGGAGCTGATGGACTGGTCTGACAGGGTAGATGAACCTCCTTTGACATGTAAACTTACTACAGTAGAAGTAAAGAAGTTCATTGGTGAGACTATGCAAGTTCCACAGTGACCCTGCCATGCTCAGACTTTAGAAAGGTATGTGAAACAAGTCACAGAGGCAGCAGGCAGGGTGTATACATATGAGAAATGTGAGGACTACACACCAGAGGTCAAGAAGCAAGTTGGCAGCTGATGTCTAAGCATGAATCAGGACTTGATGAAACTTGTAATTTAAATTTCCTATTTACTTTCTAATGTTTTATGTTTACAGGGTAACGTTGTATGTTTAGTCAGTTATGTTTTATGCAGAGAAACTAAATTTATAGCATTATCTGACATAGTCACTGTCAGCAGGTATAATTAAAATTCTTTGCTTTTGTGAGAGCAAAGAGGATGTGCTTGCAGGCTTCCCACAGGCATATGGCTGGTGGCTGTGAGAAAAGGATGTTGGGCTAGATAGGCATTGGCCTGATCCAGCAGGCTCTTGTGGATGGCATGCTCAGCTGGTAAAATGTACCTATATGCAAGGATGGAATTCCAATGATGATGTGACCCTGGCAGAATTGTTTGATCAGACACAGATCTGCCCCAATCACACATAAAATGTATGGAGGATTCCGAATGTTAAGAGCCAGTGAGAAGAGCTAAACTCTCACTTTGTGCTTTTCAGTTCAGGTACTATGGAGAAAAACACCTGGGTGACAGACTCTGACTGTAAGGAGATAAGCCCTGAGGTTTCAGTGAATTTCTTTTGGTCTAAAAATGGTTTTCCACCTTCCACTTTGTACATGGTTGGGGCAGACCCAGTTTTAAACAATGGGTTTGCTACAATCACATGTAGTTTGAGCAAGAAGACTCTAGTTGCAACAACCCTTTATCCCATGACATGCATTTCAGGGGCTTCACATTCTTACTCTTAAACCTATTATTCTTCCTCTATTACATTCAGTATTCTGCTGATGGGGTCTGGCTAAGAGTAATTGAAAACTGTTTTTAAAAGAAGAAGAAATGGATGAACTTACTGAATCAACAGTTCCCTTTTCCACTTTAAATGGAAATTCAGATTTATTCTTGACTACAGACCTAACCTGACTCCTTTGCAAGTAAGGCAAACATTGACAGTCTGCCCAAATAGGAAGTGCACTTATTAGTTACTATGTTAACTGCATGTCTAAGTTTGTACTAATCAATGATGGGCTGTTGACCTTTGAATGTCACTATTTCCATTTAAAACTTAGACTTAATATCTGAAACAGCACGTTAACATTCAATAAAGTTATCTTTCCTCTTTCATAAATTTAACAATGCTCAGATAGCAGGAAGGAGTGTTGCTTAGTTACCGTGCTGGTGGCTAAGAGGGGGACTTTCTAAAACATGATATTTATCACTTGTTTGCTTTCACTACTGACAGAGAAACAATTATATTTTGCAACCAAAATGGGATTGTCAGATAATGCTTTGTTAGCTGGGTAGAAACAAAACAGACTGCTACAGTCATTTTACTTAATAAATGGAACATAAGATATTAAAGCCTTAAAGGGGCACAGCTCTTTGAGCTGGCTATATATTTTTTCATTCAGATAACTGAAACTAGCCCAACAAAGGCTATAAAGGTAAAGGTAAAGGGACCCTTGACCATTAGGTCCAGTCGTGACCAACTCTGGAGTTGCGGCGCTCATCTCGGTTTATTGGCCGAGGGAGCCGGCGTACAGCTTCCGGGTCATGTGGCCAGCATGACTAAGCCACTTCTGGTGAACCAGAGCAGCGCACGGAAATGCCGTTTACCTTCCCGCCAGAGCGGTACCTATTTATCTACTTGCACTTGACGTCCTTTCGAACTGCTAGGTTAGCAGGAGCAGGGACCAAGCAACGGGAGCTCACCCCATCGCATGGATTCAAACCGCCGACCTTCTGATCGGCAAGTCCTAGGCTTTGTGGTTTAACCCACAGCGCCACCCGTGTCCCAACAAAGGCTATAAAACAGCTCAAATATCACCTCAGAACGTTAAATGGCTTTTCTGGTGTACTGCAATAGGTTCCTTGTGGAAGCCATGCCAGTCATATAACCCAGGATGGCGGATTAATATTCCAAATTGTTATTAGCTTTTGCTAATATCTCATATTTTTGTTTTATCTCCTCAGGGTTGATTAAGGGTTGATTAAATATTGGCAGCAAATACAAAAGGAGCCAACAAAATCTACAAAAGGAGCATATCCATTTGGTGTCTTACTGAACCGGTAAATTGCTAGTGTAGAAATACATCTGGAAGATGAAAGGTGAATTCATGCTCTACAAGAAAGAGCAAAGCTGGTTACCAATATAGACAATTAATCATTTCAAACGGGCAGCAGCCCAATTTGTAAGTTTTTCAGCACACACTGTAAACTGATCAGCTGCAAATTTCCAGTTATTTAAATGATCAAATAGGTAACTTGATTTTGGAGTCTGAACAATAACTTTGAATACTCTACTCACTGATAGGTGTTCATACGTGCCTGTTTGAGATGTGACTAAATACTTGCATAAGAAACCAACACTACACTATGTATTTAGATTTGTAGCCAAACCCATCCTAACAGCAGCCATGATGTAATAAATCAGGACAAAATCCAATTCCCCCATCCCCAAACCTGTCGCCTCAGCTGCCCCCCAAACTAAGATAAACTTTAATTACTGCCCCCCATCCTCCACAGATATTCTGCAGAATAGCAAGGTGGGGAATGGGGAACCTCTTCAAGATTCACCAGTCTTCCTAACAAGGATACACATGTTAACAACGTTTACTTTTTATATAGCACACCAGAGGGTATTCAAAGCATTCTGATTACAGTGCTGCAGTTAGGTTTATAACAAAACAAATGTTAAGGCATGTCAATGTTGTTGTCTGCATTTTGCAGATGAAGGGCCAATGCCAAAAGAGAGACAGAGAAAGAGAGAAAGGGATGCCAGTTCATAGCAGATAGAGGTCACCACACCATTTAAAGTGCACTGCTTTCCCCAAAGAATCCTGGGATCTGTAGTTGACCGCTCAGAGAGCTACAATTCCCAGCACCCTTAACAAACTATAGTTCCGATAATTCTTAGGAGGAAATCATTTGGGACTTTAAATGTATGGTGTGGATGTGGCCTGAATTCATAGCAGAGGCAAGACTGAAGACATGCTGATCCTTAGGTCAGTCTCTTTGCTAGAAAAGCATTAATGTAACTTGAAAGCTTGCACACTTCTACTTCAACAAATAGCTAGTCCCATCTGAAATGCCACTACTTTTTAATCAGATACCAACCCAACATAATCTGCAGAGAAACAAGACAAAATGCATGTGAGAAGTGGATAGTTCAGACAAGCCTCAAGGAGCACATTATTTTTTATTTTGTTTTCTTCAGATTTTTTTAAAAGCCAAGATGACATAATTTTAATAACACACAATTCTCCCTTCGCTGACCGAGGGAAAGAGACAAACTTATTAAAATCGAATAAATAGTTTGAAAAGGAGTGATATACTTTACCAATATCCAGGTCATTTTGTATACTCTGCTGGTATAATTCCCACGAGTTCTGAAACTGCGACATTGAGCCACCTGCAACCCAAAAATATTTAAGTTTGATTTAATATCCAACGGCTGTCAAGGCAGTTTGGAAATCTCACACTCTGCTTAGAGTTTGGAAACTTACTCTAGCTTTCAACTCTCATCTATTGACGTAAGCAACATACATTAAAAAGTGAGGCGTGGCACTCTGCAAACAATCCACCACACCCAATGGGATTCATTAAACAGAAGGTGTCATTTCAGTACAGCTTCTCAGGAACTTAGAGATAATGCTAACCACATGGTACATTATTCCCAGCACCATACCACATAATTTAGAAGAATTTTCAAGAAGAAACTGCATTTACACATGGGGGTCTTTGCTATGGGGGCAAGGGAAGAAAGACTTTCCCATTTCAGATCACTGCCACTTAACAGCTAAAAAGAAAACTCATGCCAATGAACTGAAGCATCTCTCAGAATCACGATTCATCTGATAAATATTTTTAAATAGGATTTTTGTAATGATAAGGAAACAGTACAGCACGCCTCTGTAAAGATTGGCATTTAAGGGGTTTTCCCGATTTTACCTTACATAACCACAAAATCATAAAATTGTAGAGTTGGAAGGAACCCCAGTGGTCATCTAGTGCAATTCCCTGCAATGCAAGGACCACAACTAAAGAATCCCAAATGCTAATTAATCAAGATTTGTAGGCAAGGTAGAAAATGTATGGCATTTCACCCATGCTACTACTTTAGCCTGCTCTGAATTTGACTTAGGTTTCTCACAATATCCATGGCTGCCAAGCTACAGCAAGGTAATACACTAGAAGGTTTTGACAATGTTCAGGCAACATCCTGTAGCTGTTTGTATTTGTGTATGTGCTGTACATATGTGGTGTGCATGCATGTGCTTGTGTGTGTGCATATTGCGTATACACATACACACAAGACTCACTATCACCAAGTTCATCCCAAATATTTAAAACACTGGCATCTAGGAATCTGAAGACCTTTCAGGACCCATGTTTTTGCAAATTTTAGATTTTAAAATCTTTATTGCAACCCACTGATAAGACAGAGTAGTCTTCATTTCTTCTACCTGCATCTTGATGATAATACTTTCCAAAAGCAGCACAAAATTCAAACAAGTATTATAACAAAGGACTTAATGCATTGTGTACTGACCATCTCTCATGAGTACTCTCTCCCCTTTTTTGTTTTGCAGGATAGTCAAAGGAAAGCACCATCTTTCAATGGCACTAAAAAGCTCCTGCTTATTCTTCATCTAGATTCTAGAAATCTGCTCTATTTCTCAGTACAACATACATACTACTATGTATCAATTTAACTCACTTTAATCCCTCCTGACCATGCTATCAATTTGTGTCGACAGACAACCAAGAAGCCTGATAAAAGAGAGGCAAGATGGCTACTACTAATCTAAGCATATTTCAGTTGGATCCATCATACCTCTGACCTAGGACAAACATTCAATGATTACTTTTTAAGGATAGCACAAAGGTCACACCAAATAAATGTTGTAAATCTGAACAGGAAAAAAATATCTTTTTTTCTGAAAGATATGATTAAATGTATGGAAACTATCTTTCTGCAAAAGACACACTGCAAAACAAACTGCCTCCATCAGGAATTGGGGCATCTGTTCTCAATTGTTGAGCTCTTTCAGCTCCACAAAATCAAAGCCCTATCTCATTTTGGAATTAAGGAACACTTTCTCTCAGTTACTGGGCAATATGATACCAAGTAATGTTTAAATACACAGGGTGTAACATTCAGGTCCCACAGAGCACAATGTTTCCTCAACCACCACCAGATATATTTAAATTTGCTTTTGAAGCTAGCACTTGCAAAGCCTGGCATCCATTAACGGACTTTGAGCTGGTTCACTGGATGCAAGAAAACCAAAGTTATTGGCCTAAGTTCTCAAATTCCAGCCCTGCCATTCTAGGGTCAACACACTACCCAGGAGCTGGGTCAATGTAGAGCACCACAGAAACTTTGATTAATTGGTGCTGATATGAACTACATTAAAGTAGGAGCCTTTCAGATCATTAGTACACTGTCCTTAAAAATTTCAGGAACCAGGGCCTCACTTGTGGTGAGTCCAGTAATCAGACATTCCCTGAACAATCAGACATTCCCCAAAATGCCATAAATTGGACCACAGTTGACTTCTGTATTTGACTGGCAATGCTTTAAAGTAATAGAAGGGGAACTTATGTAGTAGAAATGTACTTCAGATAACATCAGAAGGCACTCTTTGTAAACCACCTTATGCATGTTGCTTTGGCTTAAGGAGGTTTTTTTAAAAGGTCCAACTCTCACAACACAACTATTCCCTTCTTCCAGGAAGGGCACAATTAATCAACTTCTTTTAATAAGTACCGTATTTTTTGCTCCATAACACTCACTTTTTTCCTCCTAGAAAGTAAGGGGAAATGTCTGTGCGTGTTATGGAGCGAATGCCTATGGATGGCGGGGGGATCTGCTGCAGTCGAGAGCAGAGGATCCATGGTTCCCCTTCCTTCCCTCCTCCGTGGCTCGCTTTGAAACAGCAAAGCGGGAGAAGAGCCACTGAGTGGGGAGAAGAGAGGGACAGAGAGCCTGGTTACAAAGCACGGATCCACATGGATCCTCAGGATTTTTGCACTGGGTCACCCCAAATTCACCATCAGGTCACATAGCATATCCATGGCTACAGCTTGCACCAAAAAAATCACGCACCCACTGTTGCCTGGGGCCACAGTGGTGCAAAAACGTGGTTACAAAGCATGGATCTACATGGATCCTCAGGATTTTTGCATTGGGCTACCCCAAACTCACCGTCAGATCACATGTCTGTGGCCACAGCATGAACCACAAAAATCATACATCCACTGTTTCGTTTAGAATATTTTTTTTCTTGTTTTTCTCCTCTAAAAACTATGTGCGTGTTATGGTCGGGTGCGTGTTATAGAGCAAAAAATACGGTAGTTCTGGTTCTGGTTCTAGCACCTCCAGGTCACTTACCCTTCCCTTGGGCCATACTGGTCCTGGTAAAATTTTGTTCTCTATCATGGTCAAAACAGATTGCATTAAAGATAACGGGAAGGTTTTCACAACCAAGGTCAAAGCTATCTACAAAGCCTTCAAATGATTTTACTATAGGGCCTGCTGCTTCTTTTCCTGTAATAGGTGAATCTGGTTGAGAGTAAGACTCTAAATCTTAGGGTTGTGGGTTCAAGTCTCTTACTGAAGTATCTTACGAACAAGCATTTTAGATAGTTTATAATCCTTGCATTAAAACTGGAGAAGCTCATGGGCCGCCTCCAAAACCCCATCCTAGGTAACATAAGAGCATCTTCCATGAAAATCTTTAAAGGAGTGATGGGAGTGGAATGATACGTACACTTGGAGCAAACAACTGGCAATGGGTTAGCTGCATGCCAACACACACACACACACACACACACACTGCTAATAGGTTTCTGTAACGATAAATACGCTTCAGGATAAGTATTTTCGGGTTACGCTCCTCGGCAACCCGGAAGTAACGGAGCTCGTTACTTCCGGGTTTTGCCGCTCACACATGCGCAGGTGGTCAAAATGACATCACGAACATGCGTGGAAGCAACGAAACACGATCTGCGCATGCACAGACACACTGTCGCATCTTACGTTCTGTTCAGGATGCGAACGGGGCTCCAAAATGGATCCCGTTCGCATCCCGAGGTACCACTGTATCTGTATAGTATTGGCAGTGAAAAATGACATGTTCTGTTGTTTCCAGTTGCCCAGAGCCGCATGGGCATTAGGTGTCTTCCGAAAGTGGCCTTCCTGGATGGCTGAAGGGATGGCCTGGCAGCAGTGAAAGCCCTTCACTGTTTTGGAATTTGAAGGTTGGTTATATATGGCATCCATAGCTGTCAACGTTTCCCTTTTTTTAAGGGAAATTCCCTTATTCCGAATAGGATTCTTCGCAAGAAAAGGGAAAAGTCGACAGCTATGATGGCATCTGGGAGATGTCTTCTAGTTTCACTGATTAAAATTTTCAGAGACCTGGGTAGATCTGCTTGGAGTTTGAGATCTTCCACACACTGTTGGATGGTGTGTGTTTTTGCTTATTCATACCCCATGTTAAGTAGGATCTGAAGCCTAGAGTTGTGGTTATGTTTATCATTGCACGTTTCCAGTCGTTTGGAAACTGTCCTTAATAGCTAAGGGAGCAAGGCCAAGCAGGAGGAGGGATAGTCTCAGCCAGTAATTAATATAATTTCTGTCTAGATGCAACTTAGATAAATACCATGGGCTAATTATAAGCATTGCAATCAGGATGGCATGATACTTCACTATGATACATATATTAATGCTAAAGACCAAAAGGCATATGGATTTTCCCAGCACACAATTATGACAATGTCACTAAGCCATGACTAATACAGCTTTCATATGGTTTCCCAAACAGGCACCTACTATGGCTGCATGGGATTTAATTGTCCCCTTTCATTGTAGCATCTACAATTCATTTCCCTTTTGATGACTAAATAAATATGTATTTGACGTAGCAATCCTGCAAAAATTATCAGCTAGTCAGGAAACAAATATTTTACTCATTGGAAAGGCCTGGTTCTTTTGGTCCTTAATTGAAATGCTTTCTTTTTCTTTTTAAAAACCATACATTGTCAAGTTATACACCGGAATCAACATTACGCATTTCTCGGGAACATAGGAAACTGTTTTATACTGACTCAGATCAATGGCCCATCTAGCTCAGTATGTGTGCACAGGCAAGTCCCCTTTGCTTTGTTCCTGGGCCTGATTTATAGCATTGGTTTTGACCCTTAAAACTCTACATGGTTAGGGACCATGTTATCTGAAGGACCACCTGAATGAGCCTGCTCATGCCTTAGAATCAGCTACCGAAGCCCTGCTTATATATATTAGGTTGATAGGTAACAGAAACAGGGTTCTTCGGGTGGTGGCTCCACACCCCAAGACATACATGTTGCCCATCCCTGGCAATTTTTAAGAAAAATACTTTAAAAATGTTTCTTGCTTTGGTCCGCTTTTTATTAATTGCTGTGATTCATTAAGGCCTGGCCTTTCTCTTTTACACCTCATCAAAAAGGCATTAAGAAAGGAGTATATCAGGCCTCCCAGGGGAGGAAGTGACATAATATGGACTCCACAATTTAAAATGTCTGTCCCACATTCCCATCAGATGAGCCTCTGAAGTCAATGAGAAATGAAACAAGGTCCCCGATGACACGCACAACACAGACAGGTTCAAGTGGGAGAGGGTATTCCTTCCAATAACCTGGTTCCAAAGTATTCAGGACCTTCCTTCAGGTTATTAGCTTTTCTCAATTTTCAGTCTCAGTAAAAATAACAACAAGAAGAAGAATAGACACAAACTTATATCACTTTCCCGCCACTTCTGAATTTTTCCTGTACTGTGAAGCTTATTAACCTTTTAAACACAGCTGTCGTGTGAAAGGCTTATTAAACAGCTTTCAGTGTGACAACTGGGCTGCAATGAAACAGCAAACTAGTGCAGTAAATGTGAACAATTACTAGTACAGCAAAGAATTACTACTACAGTAAGTGTGAGGCTCCTTTCCCATTGTTAGGTTATAATGAAAAGAGACTGACAAGAGGTAAGACTGATGACTGGTTATGGTGAATTTCACACCTCTTTTGCAATTCGAAGTCACTTATGTTTCTAAGTGTGAATTAATCTGGAGAGGTTCCTGAAATACCATGAGAGTTTTTGTTATTACTGTAAATAACTTGATATTAAACAACTGCAACAGGTGGACAGTCTCTTCTACAAAACGTGATTTCCTTTAGGGGGCTTTTGGCAAGCTCAGTAATCGGCCGTATTTTTCACTCAGACCCAGTTTTTCAAAGACATTTTCCAGACACAGCTGTTTTATAGCAACACCACTTATGAACTATTTGTAAATTGCTTCCTGGACTCCGGACTCTCCATTAATACGTTCCTTCACCCATTCTTCCTTTCTTCCCTCCACTGAAAATCAACAGGTAAATTTGCCTATGCAGCTTGAGATGTTCCCCACACAATTACCAATACTAATTTGTTGTGCTGCATTTTTTGTAGAAGTACTGAGCACCCACTGTTAATGTCACACTGAAGTATTTTGGGCAGTATTTAGAAACACCAGAAACTGTCTTATACTGAGGCAGGCAACTGGTCCATCTACATTAGTAAAGGTAAAGGGACCCCTGACCATTAGGTCCAGTCGTGGACGACTCTGGGGTTGCGGCGCTCATCTTGCTTTACTGGCCAAGGGAGCTGGCGTTTGTCCACAGATAGCTTCCGGGTCATGTGGCCGGCATGACTAAGCCGCTTCTGGCGAACCAGAGCAGCACACGGAAACGCCGTTTACCTTCCTGACGGAGCAGTACCTATTTATCTACTTGCACTTGACGTGCTTTTGAACTGCTAAGTGGGCAGGAGCAGGGACTGAGCAACGGGAGCTTACCCCGTCGCGGGGATTCGAACCGCTGACCTTCTGATTGGCAAGTCCTAGGCTCTGTGGTTTAACCCACAGCGCCACCCGCGTCCCATCTAGCTTAGTGGTTGTTGTTTCTACAGACAGACAGACAGCGGCTCCAGGTTTTCATGCAGGGGACAATTCCTATCCCCTTGCTTGAGATGCTGAGGAAGGATTGAACCTGTGATCCTTTGCATGCAAGGCACAGGGTGTGCCAATGAGCTATGGCCCTTCTTCTACTTCCATCAGTCCGCCATGGCTTGATACCAAGCTTCCACATTATGAGGTAAGGCAGCAGCCTTGTTGAAGAGGGGCAACTGTCCTGCGGCCTCTCCTAACATATTAGTAAGCTGCCTGCTGCTTCAACAGAGAGGGAGAGGGAAGACAGCACTGTAGGAAGCTGTGAGGAAAGCTGCAAAACATAGCAGCTCTAAACACAGCCATGAAGAGCATTTCCTCAATGGCACTTTTAAAATTTGGAAACACAAAGATCTAAAAATATATTAAAAGTGGGTGGCGCTGGTGGTGGCAGTCAATGGGAGGAATAAGGGAGTACTGATCCTCAGCTCATGTGCTCATGAGTCTCATGTAACCACATGCTGTTTACAAAAGCAATCACAGATTTTTCCACAAGAAATAACACATTTTCTCCAACATTAATATATGCAGTCTGGGCTCTGGGATAAGTGAGTTATGCCTAGCTGCCCCTCCAGAAGTCGCTTTTCATGCTTTAAAAAGGAACAATGGGATAATGCACCAGCATTTAATGTCTACTTCCAGTATTTTGTTTGCACATTAGTGTGTCTAGAGCAGGTTCAACAAAACAAACAATAACCAATTGGACATAACAATTCAATGACAGATAATGTTCATTGTTGGAAACTGCCCTGAGAAGAGGAAGTCCTTCTTTCCATTTTTCCTTTGTGCACCCCTCTCTGTGGTTAATTTGAAGGTATGTTTCATAATTCTAGTCAATAACTAAAATGAAGAATACCTAAAATTGCTGTTCCTTTTGCACACAAATTAATTAAATTTACTACAGAAGTGCAACAGACCACTGCAGTGCTTTATAATTAATTTATTTATTTTTGTACACAGGAATGTACCTTTTATTTAAAAAACAATAAAGACAGAAATCTATTCCAGTTCTCTTTAAGTGGTATAAACAAACAAAAATATAATTTATGATACAATTAAAATGCTATGTTATTTTCTCTATTTTATTTTGAGAAGTGGCTTAGGATAGAATTGACCTCAGTTAGCTTAGGCATTTGGTCATTTCAGTTTCTCATTCACTTTAACAGGGGTAAATCAGACCCTGTGGGTTAGGGGAGAGAGAGAGAGAGAGAGAGATTAAACACTACGACTACTGACCCCATAATTGTTCCAGAGTACATGGAATATGAAGTGGTTCAGGTTTGCTAAAAATGTTTTACACCTATTTCAAAAAACTGTTGAGGACCACAGCGGCACTACTTGTTTGGGAGAGTTAAACAAATCAACAGAAGCAGTGTCACTATAAGTAGTTCTTTTACAGTCCTAATTTGAGAGCAAACTGTTTCAAGCTGTCCATTGCAGTCAAATTATAGGTTTATGAGAATCCCAAGAGTCAGTTTGTGTGGCATTCAATTTAACATTACGAAAAAGTGGAACTGTTTATTCAGTCTTAACTGTGTCTTGTTGAGCAGGTTCTAGCTACAAGATCCTGAATATTACTTTTATACTAGCACCAGGGTTCACACTGGCTCCTATTATGCTGTAGTGCTTGGGATTACAGAAATTTTAGGGTGGAATGTGCATGTGCAGAGGCAAGGCAGGGCAATTTTTTGTTTGACTTGTAAGACTGAAAGGTTTGAAATGCACACTGTATAATAATTTTGTTACATTGGGGATCTTTATTCCAGTTGGTTTCTCTTTGCTTAATATCACACTGTTTTCATGTTGCAGCTATTACACTAGGGACATCTAAAGCAATTCCAACTAATACTAACTTCTCCAAGCTATCTAAGCTAATGCCATCCTGCCTTGTGGCACTGAATCCCAGGTACTAAAATATAAAAAATCCTAAAACTGGAACATTTCCCCTTCTACAGAGAAGCGGTTTGTATTCAAAGTGCTTTTAATTTAATCTGCTTCCAAGATTGTCTCTCACTCCCCGCCAAATGCCCGTTTCTAGAGGAAGCTTGCAAAGATCCTTGGGCAGTGGCTTTGAAAGCTCTGGGCTTGGCACTTGGAAAACACCAAGCTCAACAAAAAAAATCAAATGAAAATTTAAATAAATAAATAAATAAATAAAGGAAAGCACCAAGCACAGGGTTTCGCAAGCAGCAAGAATCAGTTGTGACTGCTGGGCATTTGAAAAGTGCTGTGCAAGGTGCTTTGCAGGCACTGCTTACCTGCAGAGACCCATTGAACCAAGCCCCACCTTTCCATGCCCCGCACAGGAAGAATGCATGAGGTTTAGATTTGTGCTCTTGCCATTTCACTCAGTAGCATGAATGGGATAATTACAAAATACAGTGGTACCTCTGGATGCAAATGGGATCCGTTCCGGAGCCCCGTTCGCATTCTGAAGCGAATGTAACCTGCGTCCACATGGGTGCGGGTTGCGATTCACCGCTTCCGCGCATGCGCGTGACGTCGTTTTGAGCATCTGCACATGCGCGAGCGGTGAAACCCGGAAGTAAAGCGCTCTGTTACTTCCGGGTCACCGTGGAGCGCAACCCGAAAATGCTTAACCTGAAGCTACTTCAACCCGAGGTATGACTGTAACTTCAAAACTATACTGCACTTTTAAGTGTTCCCATCACCTCACATTAATATCTCAGTATGTCTTACATCAGCTCTGCACGATAGGCCAGAGTTATTCAGCCAAGGTTACAAGTGGACGGCTTGTTCGTGGCTCTTTCAGAACCGCAGCATGCATATTCCTTCGTTTAAGGGACGTTGCATCATTCACTGGATTCTTCCATCATTGCCATCAACCAACCCCAGCTGCAGTTGTAACCTCTTGCTTACTAGCTAGCTAAAACTGCAAATCATTGTGGAATGCTGAGTTTCAACTGCACAACCAATAAATCCAAAACTTACATTACAGGGTGCTATTTAACAGGGACTCTGCCAGGATCATGCAACTCAATCCTCTTAAAGGGACTGGTGGACTCTGCCACCGTGGTGTTTACTTCAGCACTCTTGAAAGCCTTTGATGCTGGAATGATTATAGAAGATATGACCTGCATCGTGCCAAAGGTCAAGCAGATAACTAGTGCCTTCTGGTAAACTCTGAGTAATTATCTATCTGCCCAAGGCAAAAATCCCAGAAGTCATGTTCACTATATACCTGTATTAGGTATGCTTGAGGATTCTGATGTACCAAAATTCTGAAGAGCGCACACCTGATCCACCACTTCCAAAATCAGTATGCAACACCCCATGTGTTAGGGTGGTTTCTGGTTGAGATGGTTATGTCTGTCTACTTTGTCTGTGTTCTATCACTGTGATCAGAGGTGGTTTAAGGGAATTATGTGCCTGGGTCAAGGACAGGGGGATGAGGGGAATCAGGCTATAATCCCTTTGATAGCAGGCTGGGGGGGGGGGGGTACGGAGGTGGGTAAAGGTATGGTGGGGCTTGTAACATCAGTCCTTGCTTCTTTTGTTTCAGCCACTTAATCTCAGAATCTGGGGGTGTTGGTTTGACGACTCTCTAGTTTGGTGCTGCTGCTAAATGCCATGTTTAACCAGAATAGAACATCTATTATCCACAAGCTGATAACAGATGAGGGGGCCGATGGGCTAGGTGGCCCTGTGCTAACCAAGGTTAGCATAAGGCCACCTGTGTAGCACCAGTCCAGGTAAGAAGGGCCAGGGCAGGGAAGGTAACTATCATCCATTAAAAAAAATTAATCTCCCTCACCAGAAGATCAATCCACACTCTTTCTGGGTTTATTTGTCATGTTGGGACAGAGCGGCAGAACGGGGATGTTTAAAGTGTACATTTCACCCATCTGAATTACAACTTCCTTAACTGTGCTGGTGGATGTAGCCTCAGATGTAGTGCTAGAGAAGTATTGGGGGACGTCAACATTTATGCTGTGGCTGCCTCAAATGGGCCACCTCAGGACTTCAGAGCCTCTATGAATATCTCAGTGCATCACTAGATCCAACATGTATTGCTGGACATACCTTTGACCGGGTATTTGCCACTGCTCATCATAAGTCTGTTGTCATGAACAGACATTAATTCACCATTTTTTTTTAGAAAACAGCTGTATTGCACAAGGGAAAACAACACTATCCAAAGATTACTGGCCACAGCTTCCACTTTTCATCATCAACATCTCAGGTGAAAAATGTGCATTCTCCTGGATTTTGTCTTGTAGTTATGGTTTTGTACACACTTTCAAGAAAAGAGAGCACAAAAGCCTTGCTTATGCAGAGGGGAGGGAAGGCTTCCACGTAAGCATCTTTATGCAGGGTAGTAAACAAGAGTAGAAGACTTTGATATACAATATCTACATAGGATGTTTCCAGATGGCGGCTTAATATTGTTAATGGAATAATTCCTGAAATTTCTGCTAACATCCGTTGGGGGGGGGGGGGAATCAACTCTACATTTTACTTTGTTGGTTTGTAATATCACTAAAGAGTTTCTACTTACAGAATGTAGTGAAGCTGGCCTAGAGACACTGCATAGTAGTAACTATATATTAAATGAAGAATTTAGCAAAGCTGCCAAGTACAGAAAGCAGCGTAGCTACTGGGAATACTATGTCCTGCTAAAAACACAGACATGTAGTACTGCCTTCCATTCTGTCTTTAGTTCCAAGGTATACATGGTGCAAAGTAACAGTCTATTTTTAGTTTCTGAGCCTAGATAATGATACGGATACGTACACACTGATAGGCATGTGTTACTAATTCAAGAAATGTGATTAGGAAGTTTGCTGGTTGTTACATTTCTGATTCAGTTAGTAGTTTAGTAGTAGGTGATCACAGTGCACATATAAAGCAGAAAAAATAAAATGTTCATAAACAAACATCTCATTCCACTGAGAAAGGCTACCAAGATTGCATCAGTTCACACAATGAGAAAGGAAGGATGGCTGAGACCACAGGTACCCACACAAACTTACTGTAATCATCACTTGCCTAGTCAACTGGCACCCTGGGAAGCATCTTGGGAGTTAACGCTTCACCTGTGATTTACCATGCAAGTTTGAGATTTGGCAATAGAAAGCCAGCTTTCAATTTATCAAAGAGGGAAAGGGGACAGTTCCAGGCCCTGTGGCTGCAAAGAAAAGTATGAAAGCACACACAAAAATGGCGAAACTCAGAAACCAGGCACACAAGTTCCTCATTCAGGTCATCTGCTCCTAATCTCTATGTCATCCCCCTCCCCTCATTACCATGCTTCACCTCAGACCTCCTGCACGCTCTGTGCTGGTGTCTTTCCTTACCAGTGTTGTGTCTGCTCTGGGCCTGTGCTATGTACATTTAAGATTGCATCCATTTATTTAATAAAACAGGCCTGACGACATTGCACCCGTGGAGGCTGCTTTATCTAAGTATTTTATTCCTAATGGTTTTTATCCAATAAGCCAGCTAACACAAGCACTTAACCCAGTACACAGCTACGCAGAACCCTGAGTTAGGCACTGAAAGGATGCATGTTCCAAGAAAGCCACCAGCACATGTCAGGAACTGGACAAGTTCTGTTGTACTGTAAAGTACATAGTTTTTTACACTGAGGTCCATCCCTCCACACACTCTTAAAGCATTGGAAGTGGTAGGTGGGTGGGTGGGTGGGTGGGTGGGAGAGAGAGAGAGAGAGAGAGAGAGACAGAGAGAGACTGGTTTCCTTTAGGCCAGGGGACTGCAACCTTTAAGACAAAAAGAGCCACTTGGACCCATTTCCGAAGAAAAAAAACCTGGGAGCCGCAAAACTCGTCATTATAAAAATAACTTTTTTGTCACTTTTTTATTATTTCTTTGTTTGACCCCTCAGAATTACTCCTCCTCATAGAAATAAACGTTAAATTAACAAGTTACCTTTTTGTGTGTGTGTGTCCTTCACTCCCCTTCAAAACAGTGACCAGCGTACATGCCCCCTTTCAATGCAGTGACCAGCGTACATGCCCCTTACAATGTAGCGGGCGGGCGGGCGGAAAGGTGACGTCTGGACGGTGCGTGACTAACGCACGCACCACCCCCATGCGACGTCACAGCCAGTACAGCGCCCGCCACAGTGGGGAGTGTCGGGGCGCACAATGCGCCTCCTCCCCTCACTAGTATCTGCCCCGGAGCCGCGGCAAAGGTGTAAAAGAGCCACATGCGGCTCCGGAGCCGCGGGTTGCAGACCCCTGCTTTAGGCTAAGCAGAGTTGTGCTATTGCCCCTTCTCCCTCAAAATCTAATGGCAAATATATTTTCTTCCAAAGAGCTGAGGTTCTTTTGTTTGTTTTTAAGGAGGAAGATATTTAAATTTGCACATCTATTTTCAGAATAAAACCTGTTTATCACTAATGTGTGTTTTCCATGTCATTATGCTGACATTAAACAAGACCGGCTCTAGCCATTAAAGTAAGTCACCCATGTAAATGTTTTAGAAGCCCAATACAAATGCGGTAATAAGGAGTTCCAATTACTGTTGCATAGAAATAGCAAGAAATAGATTTGGTTTCCACTTCTTATCTGGAACCATTATTTCTAGAAACTGCTTCCTGCCTCTGCCCACAAAAGCACAGCTTTTCGCTTAGTCAACATGATTTCCATATTGATACCACGATACTGTTAACTGTACCGCCATGGCACTGCACCATGGCAAGTAGCACCACCGTATTGGATTCCAGCTTAATACAGCAAACAGAGGACACAATTAAAGCCGGCACTTACAATCACATCTTCTCTACTCCTTAACAAATCCAAGATGGGCAGAGACCCACAAATACCAGCTACAGCTGGGATTACCATTCAGCTATATATAGTAGAAAGCATAGTCCACATCGTCAACCTCTCACCCCATTCAGCATGACTGTAGCATGGCTAGAAGTAGTACCTATACTTAATTCAGCTCTAAGGCTTCCTTTAGAATTTCATGGAAGCTTAGACTAAGATGAAGGGCTGTAGCTCGTTGGCAGAGCATATGCTCAAGTCCCAGCATCTGCAGGTAAGGATGGGATGAAATATTGGATAACCACTGCCATTCAGTATAGACAACATCAAACTAGATGCTAGGGCTGGGCGATATCTGGTTTTCATCATGATATTATCACCAGCTAAATATCGTGATATACTGATATATCACAAGGTGTGAAATAAGGAGAAAGGAGGAAATAAGGTGGAGAGGAAGAAGCAGTTGAGATACATCACCCAGCCCTAGTTGTAATCTGCCCCCTCCATTGGCCCTGCAATAGCCAGGCAGCTACAAAGCAGGGTTCTCAGCTCCTGTTGTGCACACACAGTATGTGGGCAAGCATCGTGTGGCCTTGCAGGGCGCAAACTGAGGCAACACCCAGGAATGAAATGCATGGTGCTGGCAGCTGCCAGTGGAGTGAGCCGTGATTCGAGATACATTTCCAGATCAAAAATCATGAAATCGTTATCATGATCTGGCCTACAAACAGGTTTTGGACAATGTTTCGATAGATCACCCAGGTCTAAGATGGACCAACGGTCAGGCTCTATATATGGCAAATTCACATGTTCCTATGAAAACTAGTATCCACTATTCCAGGCATGTTAACTTATACAGTATAAGAAACAAACAAAAACCCATACACACAATTCAGAACGCTTGCCTCTGTGTGAACACAGAAAAATAAGTGTGGCAATTTATCCAATACCAATACTATTTTGATCCATCCTATTAAACCAAATAATTAAACAATTGCGACATAATTGACAAAGGAAGTAAGGGATAAGGAGGGAGGAGCGACCCAATGAATATTCACACTTAAAAGCTAATATCAAGAAGGTCATAAGCACTTTTGAATAACTAAATTCTCTTAGGAAAATTCTCTTAGGCCTTCTCTTAGGAGAGTTTCTTCAGCTTGGCTATATAGTATATTATTGCCCACAAAGCTGTAGCCTAAGAGAGTTATGCTTAGCCTCAATGACAGCTATAGTTCTTGTGAAATAACATTTTGCAATCACAGAACAGACTCTTGAAGCAATTTGTGAGGCTGTATTCATGTGAAAATATTTTCTCTGAACTAGTCATCAATGCAATCTATTCAGACAATAATATAAGTAGAGGCTCAACCGATTCCTAGATATTTTGTAAGCTGCCAACTAGAATATAAGAGATTTGCATTAAATAATTTGTTTGCACCCACTACTTTGCATTCTGGAACTACCCCATGCACATAAACTTTTAACATACTTTGTAAGAAATATATTTTCAAATTAATATAGAGCATGTTCAGACCACTGAACCCAGTGGTCAAGTTTTCTCAGTTTTCCTGAACCTTTTCAGCTGCCTCTAACTACATGTGCACAGATGCTCCACTCACAACACCCTTCACAATTCTACCCCACCACACACATTTCAATTGTTCTGAAAATGGTGGCAACCATCTCCAATTGCTACTCAAAACCATTATAGTGCTCACAACCGTGGACCTCCTTCTTCAACCTAAAACTTTCTACAGGGACAAGATGCTGCTTCTTCTGAGTCAGACCATTTCCCCATCTACTCTGGCATTTTTTTTTTATGAAAAGCACTTATTCAAAGTCTCTGGTTTAGATCCTTCCCAGAGATCTTTGTAACAAGGAATGCCAGTAGCGGTGGTCTGTACAACATTTAGCTACAGAATGACAACAACCTTAAGTATTAGCTTTAAAATTAAAATATTTAAAAACCACACTCTCAGAACACTGTGAAAGATGTGGACAGAGTTTAATTTCTAAATAGAGATGTGACAGGGCTGCGGCCTATATACGAACCCCACTACATGCCCTGGAGTAAAGCCCTCCTCTTTAGTTCTAAGTACATGGGACAGACTCAAGATGCATAGAGGCATTCTATATGATTTTCTGAAGATGATGCATAGCCAAAGATGGGAGAAGATCGGTGCTAAATAGGTACAGCTGAAAGGAAGAGGGTGGACCTACAAAACTAAGACTATTTGTATCTGCAGGAGATTTTATTTATACTACAGAGCTAGGTACTGAACCTTGAATCTTGTACTTTTCCACTCTTAGAGCCTATTATTGCTTATATAAGATGTTATTATTTCAGATAACATTTCCCACTAGCCTTCATGCAACAAGAGAAACAGGCATGCTAATTCTCTGGAAGATAACTCCATCTGAAGAAAAAATAGTTCTAGTTCTCTTTGAAATATACTTTCATTTCTCAGCAAAAACTGTGGTGGTTCTCAATGGATTCCTTATTTCAGAGACTTTGGTTCCCAGTTACCCCTCATATTTAAAGAGTTTCCATCTTCTTTGACATCCAGGGTTCAGGAGTTTATTATGTTCATGTTGTTTCTATAGCTCCCCTGGGCTGCAGTGATGCTATGGTGTAGAGCTAACAAGGTTGGTTAAATCTTAATACATTTTTTACCTTTTAGCACACAATACAAAAATAGTTGAAAAGCAAGTCATTCCCACTGGTCTCAATTCATGTCTAGTGAAATCAAGAAGTTGTAAGTTGTTGGTAAATCAATCCAGATGAAGAATGTGGTCTTGTTACACAAACACAATTGGGAGGGAAAAGAACAGCTGTGTCACAGAAGGCATACACAAAACCTTTGGGGAGCAAAACTTCACAGGCAATTGGGACAGAAAAGCAGCAGAATATTTAAGTTTGATTGGTTTCAAATGGCTGCATCAAACATTATAGCTTATCTCTAGGCAAACAAGTTAGAAGGGAAAGGAAGCACTCACAGTAAAACCAACAGGTACAGATAGAACCAGGTCATTAAAAACATATTTAAAAGCCATTTCCAAAGTAGGTAATGATGCAATGCTTTTATCCCCCTCCTGCTCAAGGCACAACCTGAAAGATCTTCTGTTATAAATAAAAGTAACAAGAAAGTGGATGCCAAGGCCTGTAAAACGAGGAAAAGGCTCCATAAATTGACAGCAAGACCATGCAGCAAGGCAGTGCCAAGACAGTCAATTCATTCCAACAGTTCTAAATACAGATTCACAGTTTATGAGGGCTGTTATATTTACTGCATGCACATTGCCTGTCTCTCAGTCAACAGTATGAAAGTGAGATGAGTCTCTAAACGTGCTGGTTCATGCAGTGGACCTGCAGACAGACAGTGCATTGAGGGTTTCCCCCACTCCTCTTCACTCAACACACAAGCTGTGATTATTTGAATTCCTAAATAAAACAGTCAGATAATTTATTGCTATGCTGGAATGGAAGATCAAGGCTGAAAAGGGTATTTGGGGAAATCAACGAACTGCTGGATGTTGGTGATTAATTTTAGTCAAGTTTACTGCTAGTCTCTTATATATTATAGTGAACAAAGCAGCAGTTTCTGGGAGAGTACAGCACCAATATAATTCCTCACAGGTTGAATATTGACACGACTGTTGAAATCTTTTATTGTTCATTTTGCTATATCCATATTTTGAGACAAACCTTGAAGCTGAATGCATAAGTGAAATTCACCTGTCTCACTTATACAGCACCGTATCTGCAGGAATTCTCGGGGAAAGGGTTTCTAACAGAACTGATGGGAAATCTGCTAGGGAAATTTGATAACTGGTCCTTCCAAACAGAGGCATACTGCTCATGCACACAAGCTTTCTGTACCTCCCATAGGTCACTGCTGCCATCAAAATGCCTGCTCATACTTCTTTTGCTACATTTAATCTGGATTTCCTCTTATCAAGGAAAATGCATTAAGGAAAAACAACTTGTTATACTCCAACAATCACCACTGGTGTGAAAGCTTGTTAGCACATTTTTGGGGTGAGCAGTTTGTCATGTGCACAGTAAATGTTTTGGTGGGTGGTGTCAATCATCATACCCTTACTGTTTGTTGCTTCTCATCAGACCACAACCTAGTCATTTCGTTTCTGTCAGTCTAAACGATATGAGCATGACCATTTCCACCTATTGCTGCATGCTGAAGGAATGCTGGAATTTCAGGAGCTCATCTTGCATGATCTTTCAACATATGTGGTGAAACTACCTTGGAAACTAACTCAGGACTGTGTGCGTTAATAAATAAATACAGAGCTTTTACATAAGACCTCTAACAGAATTTTGGAATAGCTGAATATTAGTCTTGAATAAGACCTCTATTGTTAAAAAGGCTCCCAATGGAAACTGCTCCTCCCACCCTCAAAAGCACAAGCCTGCATATTGCCCATTGTGAAACATGATTATTAGATTATCTAATCTTGTTCATCTCCTGTGATTTTTTTTTTAAACAAATGCATGCATGCTCAGAATGGGAAAAGGCAGTGAAGGACGGGAAATGGTTGAGGGGGAGGGGCCAGAAAACAGCACAGAAACATTTCATCAGGGACCACTGACTAAACAGTGGAAAATCTAAGACTAGAGAGTTTTTCAGAGAGCACTCAACCATTTGAAAGAGAGATCAATGCTCACTGTGGAACCCGTATCCTGTGTTTGCCTCCAAGGCTCAAATGGACAGTGGCAGACCCATTTGTTAAATTCAGGACTTCACACACACACACACACACACACACACACACAAACACACACACACACCTATTTAATAAAACTGCAAGACTGTAGTCATGCTGCAGTTCACAAGACCACCAACAGGCCAAATCACTCTCTGAAGTGACTCCAAGACAAGCTGTGAGGGGAGCGGGTTTGGGTGAGCTATGAGGGGAGGGGAAGAAGAAAGAAGAAGAGTTTGGATTTGATATCCCGCCTTTCACTCCCTTTAAGGAGTCTCAAAGCGGCTAACATTCTCCTTTCCCTTCCTCCCCCACAACAAACACTCTGTGAGGTGAGTGGGGCTGAGAGACTTCAAAGAAGTGTGACTAGCCCAAGGTCACCCAGCAGCTGCATATGGAGGAGCGGAGACGCGAACCCGGTTCCCCAGATTACGAGACTACCGCTCTTAACCACTACACCACACTGGCTCTCAAGGTTTGGGTGAGCTATGAGGGGATAACTGAGGGGGTGGATGAGGTATAAAGGGAGGGGGATTTGGTCAGGTGTGGGGAAAGAGTGGTTGGTTCATTGGTGGGCTTGGTGAGCAGAGGCAGTAGCCCCGCGTGTGTGTGTGTGTGCGTGCGCGCGTGTGTGCGTGCATGCACATACACACACAAACACACACTCCACTCTATTGTAGTGGAGGTCCAACTTTAAGAGGAAAATGAATATTTATGTAAGAGTAGCTGAACTGTTCCATGGTCCCATAACTTAGTTTACCCAGCTCATCCCTTCAAGGAACTTTTCTCCCAGCAAGGCTCCATTCCAGTATCACAGCGCAGCTGGGAAGGAAACTGACTTTGAGAGATGATGGGCTATAGGGAGGCACACTATGGAAGGTGGAATGTTTCAGCTAACTCATGACATCCCTTTTCATCTTAAAAAGTGTCACATCTCCAAACTCTTCAGATAGGATTTAAAGGCAGGCTGCTCCAATCAACTCTACCCTGATAGTCAGGGTTTTGCATGATTTCAAAGCATATACTGTAAACCCTGTCTGTCTAAGCCATGGCAGTGCGACAAAAAAGTAGTGTACTGTACATTATGGAAAACAAAGCCATCATCAAATGATTTTCAACTCTTGTCTGTCTCCAGACAAGCGCTTAAAGTGTATGACTTAGGCAAGTCAGCTACACATGTAAATCTTGGCTGGGTAAGCACAGTGTCCTGCAGGGCATGGAGATAGGGTTCCTTTCCCTGAGTAGTGGGATCTCCCAGAGGATTTGAGCCATTAGAAAGGATTTGTTAACAACCTGGCCTACTATCCAAGGGAGGGGAAGGATAATTCTATTTTTGTCTCTTACTGCTTTCATGGTATCCCTTATTTGTTGAATGACACCCTTTACTTTCTGCATCTGCTTCAAGTTGAAAGGTTGTTGTGTGTTTGTTTTTGTGTGTTGTACAGTGGTACCTCGGGTTACATACGCTTCAGGTTACAGACCCCGCTAACCCAGAAATAGTACCTCGGGTTAAGAACTTTGCTTCAGGATGAGAAGAGAAATCATGCTGCGGCAGTGTGGCAGCAGTGGGAGGCCCCAGTGGTGCTTCAGGTTAAGAACAGTTTCAGGTTAAGAATGGACCTCCAGAACGAATTAAGTACGTAACCAGAGGTACCACTGTATCTAACATTCAAGGCTCTCAGCCCCTTACCCAATAGCCACCTGAGTTGCCTACTCTCATTTTCACCTTTGTATCTTCTATTGTTATTCTTGCTGCACCTGGAACAGTCTCTTCTGTTCTATCCAAGCCATCAGTGCAATCACATCATCCATACCACTCCACACGCACACACATATCACTTCTGCAATTTTTTCCTGAATCATGACAGCACCTCACCCTCTAAGCTGTCTGCTGCTGATTAACTCTCTCAGCAATCCTTGGAAA
The DNA here is from genome assembly GCF_964106645.2 of Podarcis pityusensis. NCBI lineage: Eukaryota > Metazoa > Chordata > Lepidosauria > Squamata > Lacertidae > Podarcis > Podarcis pityusensis. The sequence goes on from NC_138029.1 coordinate 16,287,285, forward strand.
ATTCAATCAAAAACTGTTTCCCCCCCCCACACACACACTTTTAGAGCAAAACAGGTATACATGTATTTGTCACACATACATGTTCCCATCCCACAATGCTAACATGATACAGTGGTACCTCGGGTTAAGAACTTAATTCGTTCCGGAGGTCCGTACTTAACCTGAAACTGTTCTTAACCTGAAGCACCACTTTAGCTAATGGGGCCTCCTGCTGCTGCCACACTGCCAGAGCACGATTTCTGTTCTCATCTTGAAGCAAAGTTCTTAACCTGAAGCACTATTTCTGGGTTAGCGGAGTCCGTAACCTGAAGCGTATGTAACCTGAAGCATATGTAACCTGAGGTACCACTGTATATGCACAGAAAAGTCATCATGTGTGAAAAGGCCTTTAGATTGCAAGTTCTCTAGGAGAGGGATTAGTTCTATATAAAGCCGGATTTGTGAATGGCATTGTGTACAGCAGCATTAATAAAAAATATTACTGTTTATAAAGTGCACTGGAAATCTAGGAACTGTATAACAAATCCAACTGGTGTCCATCTAAACCAAACCTCCAGCTCTCCTCTTGTCCAGCAGCAAACTTTACCGTAATTATGCCTATGAACATATAGCTTTGATAGTTGTGCTCGATACTATTTCAGACTTAAAGGCAACCTCTAAAGTGCAATATAGAATACTACAGGGACAGTCATGGATGTATGTTGTCATTGAGTTGGAAGGGACCAGGAGGGCCATCTAGTCCAACCCCCTGAAATGCAGGAATATTTTGCCCAATGTGGGGCTCAAACCTACAACCCTGAGATTAAGAGTCTTAATCTCAACCAACTGAGTTATCCAAGCTCTGCAGTGGAATTACTTTCTTTATTCAAAACATTTTATCATTCACATGTATCATCTACAGCTTTATGTTTAGACTATGCACATTGCTCCAAACTTCCTGCAAAAAAGCCATCATTACAAGCTTTAAATTATTGTGCACAGATCAGTTTTAACAATGCATAAACACTGAAATTGTCATAATAAAATCTGATTTGCCGATTCTAATATACAAGATTCCCATTAGTAAGTTCTATTGAATTAAGTTTGTGAGAAACACTCTTTTAGAAGTGTTAAAACAGTGCATCCAAAAGCCTTGCCCTCTAATGGACAATATTTGGGGAAAGGGGGGGGAATCCTCACTGAAGCCAGCAGAACACTCACAGCTGAAGACACGTGTAATTCTGTATACTGTTGGCTCAGAACCTGCAAAATCCAGCCACTCTCCCAAAACACATGCATAAGATTTCTGACCTACTTATAAAGGCAAGTGCTTCACATCTGTTGGGAATTTCTTAGAAGAGCGTCAGCTCACTTTCAGCATTCCCCCATATACTGGGCTCACATAAACTGGATCTGGCATGACATGCAAGTAACATTTTCTTGCTTCGAAAAGCCTTAAAAATTACTTCAAATTGGTAGTAAAGAGCTGACTTCTTAATTTAACTACACAAAAGGTTTACTTTCCCCTAGAAAATCAACTCAGAAAAGACCATAACAAGCTAACTAAAGTGTTAAAAACTTTGTGCTTTATCACAGCTCTCAGGATACTGCACATCTTTGCTGACAAGAGATTTATCATCCTACAGTTCATTTTACAGAAACAAGTTGTCCTGCCTGATCAAAAGAAGCAGAGGTTTTTTCCTCTTTTTTTAAAAAGAAGAGAAGTGTTTATACCTAATTATTATATCAAAGATTTTCAAAAAGACAAGTTAATTAACATCCATATGGAGAGAAAGGGTAAAATTAATTGCTAAAGCTATTAAATTACAAATGATTAGTGATGCTTTACTTTTAAAAATGTCTTATAAGGATTACTGCTTTTTGCCAGAGACCAAAAACCTGAGCACACTAACAAGAAAAGTCAGCTGAGTTTTTGCTAAACTTTAAAGCATTTAGAAAGGCAGGAAACTAATCTAAATATTAAATCAGCAAAGCAAAAATGATACAGAATATTTACCTGTAGTACTTGTTTGCTCACAGCACCTAGGCTAGAGGAGATCCTAGCTCCCAGGGTCTGTGCCTTCAGCGAGTGACTGGTTGATCCAACTAGTGAACTGACAATTTAGACCCTGCAGTCACATGACTCACAGGCACAGCCAGAATGCACCCGCTTCCAATTGCAAGCTCCTTTTCTAGCAGTACCGATAACTCTGAGGAAGTTAAACTGATTATATTATACTCAATGCCTTCCAAGGAGAAAAGAATCCCAGGAGTTTTATTCCTCCACTCAGTAAAAAGAGGGCTGCCACTCTTCATGAATAAATGCACCCATAGCACCTGCATATTTTGCAGTTTATCAGTGGTAAGTTGACCAGAATTCTGAAAAAGTTCTGAAAAACTATATTATACACACATACATAACTTCCAAACATAGTAAGGAAGTCCTTTCAGCCCTAATGCCTGAAAAGCATGTGACTTCATTCACCATAACGAGTTTCTATATGCTTTTGCCAACCCACCCTTCAAGAAGTGTGCAGATCCCAACTGTGCTTACTCAGAATTAAATTCCACAGAGTTCAGTGGGGTTTACTTTCAGGTAAGCGTGCACTGGATTGCAGCTCTCACAAGACAATGGCTAGAACCCACCAACCCTCCTGTGTGCCTGATCCAGTATAGATGTACCCCAGGCCCTCTGCAAACATCTATTTAGCTTCATATCAGCTGTCAACATTTTGCAAAAGATTGAACAAATCCTTACAAAATGCATTAGTCACTCACTGAAAATTGCATGCCACGCTAAAACCAGTTTGAACAAGTTCATTTTGCAATATAATTTGTTTTCCTTTTTATGCTTAATCACTTACCAACATGAGAAGTTAGTTTACTTATTCATCTCCTCGTCTTTAGCTTCAGTAATGCAAATAGTATCAAGCTAAGAGACTCAATGGGCTACATCTTTACTACTAAAACTGTTACTAATCATCTCCAAAGTTCCCAAGCTGTGAACGGCATTACAGTACTAGAGATTCCTGTTCAAATCCTGAGAAACTCAAAAGCATAAAAGTAACAACCACCACCACCAGGCTCCAATAGATTGTCAAGTGTATATCTGCATATTCTTTCAGCTCATCTGGCCATGATCATACACGGCTGATTACTTCTGATCAATAGCCTTACAGGATATGGCCTTAGTTGTGGAACACTGGAGTTTCCCCTTTGCGTGAGTTTTAAATGTTTTTCCTTCCTTCCTCTGGGGTCTGAATGACTGCCATATCCAATCAAGAAAGACCTACTTTCCCCAAGGTCAGATAGGTTAGGGACCTTGAAGGGATTTTGCTTTTCTTTTTGCTTTCCCCTGTAGCATGTGGTTTGGCTCATTGAACAAGTCAGCTTAAGCTATTTGGCTCTGCATGTATTTTCTTGGCACTATGCTTGTTCGGTATATGCAACACACTGGGGTCTAAACTGCTCAATTATCCTATCTGCTACTGCAAAGGTTTATTGGAAAGTGTGGTGGTGGCGTTTAAAATGAACACAGTTCCTTCCCTCCTTGTTATTTGTTTTTTTAACCAAAAGTGGCTGCTGGAGGCTGCAGTGTTGAGCAGAGTACCAGCAAGTATGAGGGTGTACTTAACTAAGTTAACTCTTTCTGCTTCGGCTGCATTCTCCACTCTTTCCCCTTCAGCTGTTTTCCATTACTGCTATTAGTTATTATTTTTAACTTACACACAACTATATGTAACATGTAGTTTGTGCCTTAGCCTCATATTTCTTCAAACATATTTTCATCTCAATGTAAACTGCAAATAAGATCTTATAGTGGTGCACAGAAAACTGAAAGAATGCCCAGAAAATCTTAAGGGGCCATATAGTTGGCTTTTCATGCAAATAGACTATTGATAATCACACAAGAAACAACACAGTCCATAATGCATGGAGTGATAGCCACTAATGCAGATATCTTTAAAAGAGCAAAATTCATGGAAGAGGGCTACTAATGATGCCTGATGCCTGCATGGACTTGCAGGCAGCATGCTACTGGATACCAGCAGCTAAGGGGCAGCAATGCAAGTCCAGGAGGACTCTTACATGCAGTGAACCATGGCGTCAACCCTAAGGCTGCCAAATGCTTATTGGTTTAAGCAAGTAAAAACAAATAGACACACCACCTGCTGGCCATCTCATCTCATAGCAAGGATCCCCCGCCCTCTCCCCATCTGAAGGGTACTGTGATGTGAACCCTGTTCATTTTTAATTCAGTGGGTGGGGGGGGGCAGAGGATGATGAACGGGATATTTGAAGAGAAATTGATTTTGCAGCAGAATCTGCGTGGGAATTTGACAAACTTGCTTTGCGTGAAACGTAAATTCTAGTATAGTATTCACACACACATCCCCCCCAAAATTACACATGCAAGTTTATGACTTCTGTGCACTGTGTCTATTGTAAAGCAGCATGCAATCCCAGCACAATTTTTTTATTCAGGTTTGCATGGGATCGCTCTGCCAGCTTCTATTAGTATGCTTTTTCACTTTCCTCTTTGAAAAGTAATGTTAAAGTTTGTTTACGTAATAATATTTCTTTCTATATTATCAGCTATAAAACCTGTACCTAAAAGGGGTAGGTGACATTCAAATCCAAAAGCCATTATTTGCAACCTGTGTGCCCTTCATTGCCTCTTCTGATAACACAATCTGGAGAAAATTTGCCTGCCCCTTTAAAAGCAATTGAAATCCATTACAGTGGTACCTCGGGTTGCATACGCTTCAGGTTACAGACGCTTCAGGTTAGATTCGGCTAACCTAGAAATATTACCTCAGGTTAAGAACTTTGCTTCAGGATGAGAACCGAAATCGTGCAGAGGCAGCAGGAGGCCCCATTAGCTAAAGTGGTGCTTCAGGTTAAGAACAGTTTCAGGTTAAGAACAGACCTCTGGAACGGATTAACTTCTTAACCCGAGGTACCACTGTACCCATGTGTAACTTTGGGGAAGGAAAGATTGCAGGTACTAAAATAAGCTTTTGCAGTTGTGGGAAAGACAAGTGAAAAGTTTGCTTGTATTTGTTAGCATCCAAGGACTCATTGACAAATAATCTAAACACTGAGAATTACTGTTCTATAACTAGAAACTCCTAAGACTGACACATAAGCATGGGGCGGGGGGGGCGGTCCAAAGAGACACATGAAGTGCTTTGTCCAAGGCTATGTTACACACAGCAAAAAAATGATTTGGGTTCAAGGCCTATTCAGCGATTGTATTCTACTACCAACAGTGAAATGAGTGCAACATTGTGAACTTTTTTTTTTAAAGGAAGACAGATTATATACTATAAAAATAAATCTTATCCCATGTGAGCAATTGAAAAATTACAGCATAATTACAGTCCAAACTACAAGTATGCTATTTTTAGTTCTTAACAGATAAAAAAGGTTTGTGCATTTATAGTCCCAGGATGAATGAGTGCCAGGAAAGGAGCAATACTAGCCAACATGCAGATAGATAAGGTGCAGAAACATACCAATAAAATGTTTAGAATGTGAAGATTCTGCACATGGAATAACTTGAGGGTGCTGCTTTTTTGTGACAGCCAACAGACCTACACCATTATTAATAGGACAACTAAGACAGTGGTGCAAACTGCCCAGTGAAATTTGTAATTATGAGTTCTATAAGGAAGATGGTGTTCAAACTGTTCTGAATGGAACTGTAACCCCCAAACCAAAAGCATCAGCTCCTCAGTTGGAAGTTACTCCTTAATCTAGTTTTGCTGCCAGAAACACAAATGGCATCAATGGCACAAAGCACCTTTTCACCAGTTCAGCCTGATATGCCAGCTGTCATCCCTCCTCCACAGAGATGGCTGGACACAGTTGTTCATATCCTGAAGGAGCGTCTCCACCCCCATCGTTCAACCCGGACACTGAGATCCAGTGCCGAGGGCCTTCTGGCGGTGCCCTCATTGTGAGAAGTGAGGCTACAGGGAACCAGACAGAGGGCCTTCTCGGTAGTGGCGCCCGCCCTGTGGAACGCCCTCCCATCAGATGTCAAAGAGATAAACAATTACCTGACATTCAGAAGACATCTGAAGGCAGCCCTGTTCAGGGAAGTTTTTAATATGTAACGCTGTACTGTTGATTGGGAGCCGCCCAGAGTGGCTGGGGAAACTCAGCCAGATGGGCGGGGTATAAATAATAAATTATTATTATTATTATTATTATTATTATTATTCACCAATAATTAACAGAACAGACGGCTGCAATGCATTGTATGTATGCCTACCCTTGAAGGCTGCTCAAAAGCTTAAGTTACCATATTTTTCCGTCTATAAGATGCCCCAATGTATAAGACACACCCTATTTTGGGGGACTCAGATTTAAGAAAATGAGGGGAGATGTATCTGTGTATAAGACACCCCCTAATTTTTGACATTATTTTTTAGGGGGGAAACCTAGTCTTATACACGGAAAAATACGGTAGTTCAGAATGCACCCAATAGACTTTAATCATTGGGAAGTTATATAACCAAAATAAAGCTTCACTGGCATCCAACCCATTTCTGAGCACCCTTCAAAGTGTTTGTGCCAGCCTTTAAAGCCCTACACAGTTTGGGATCCAAGGGACTGTTTTCATCCACATCAACCTATCTGAGGCCCTCTCCCAGAAACCCCTATCAGATGAGATGAGGCGGGAACTGAGCCAAGAGAGGGCTTTTGGGGGCTGTGGTGTCACAGTTGTGGATTTTCCCTCCAGGGAGGCTTGCCTGGTTTCTAGGCACAAGAGACTTGTATGTCACAGCCTCAACTGATGTCACATTGATAAAAGCAATGGGTTGAAAATAGGAACCCCAAATTCAATTCTCACTCAGTAATGAATCCTATATGTTTCCACTTAACCTGAAAACAACCAAATAATCCCATATTCTTGAGAGTTCCTTGAAAGAAGGGTGGAATAAAATTGTGACAGAAAGCTTACAAATCCTTGGGCCTTACAGCTGACTGCTAAGGGGCAATGGGAAGTGCTTTATTTTAATTCCCAGATCCATGAGTTGCTTATGTAAAATTGAAAAATAAATACTGAACACAAACCATGAGAGCTAACTAGTAAACAGTCTCAAAGGGATATAAGACAGAGAGCATTTGATGCTTATAAATTGTCCTTATGTGAGCTGCCTCAGAGACAATCAGTGGAAAGGCACATAGACGAATAAAACACAAACATGTTATTCAAAAAAAATACAACCTATCTGTTTATATGACATTCATTTTCTTATACCAGTTTGAAGCCAAAGAACACATGCCCTAAATATCACTTTGATCCATCAATACCAAAAAGGCTACAGCCAAATCACACAAGCATTCCTTCGTATTCCTCTGCCTAGATTAAGGAAGATTACATGGGTGCAGTTTACACAATTCTTTTAGAGTTATATGAAAAAGCCCAAAGCAGAACAAAAAAATTGAGGCTGCAATGTTAAAGAAAGAAGAAATTGGGGGGGGCGGGGCTAGAAGTGTTTTAGAAACTACAACAATACTGTATGAGTCTACTGTAATAAAAAAAGAACGAACATAAACAACAAGCTTCTTACCTATGTCCATTTGAAATTTTTTGGAGAAGAGACGCAGTGAGTCGCTTGGCAGCTTCCAATCTGAGCTAGTGTTGTTATTCAAGGTGGGCAAGCTCTAGAACAAAGAAATAAAGATTAGGCATTTATTTCATTAGGGTTTCTGTATTACACTTACCATTAGAGGCTTATGAAGGGTACTATGTATTCATTCATCTAAATAGTGCATTCTCTCATTTCTGTGGGATATCACTGGAACACCAAAACCCTGATCAAAAGATCCTCAAGTGCAGCAACAGATTAAGGTGTGCATGCACCAGAACAATGGTAGCGTCTGACAACATTGACAGTTTTGGCTGGGGAAGAAGGGCACTGGCACCAGTCACACTTACCCTAGGGATGAAGACAGGGGAGACAAAGGGAGCCAGCTGCTCTAAACCTCACAAGGCCGAGGGCTTCCAACATATTAGCTCAAAATTGTGGAAGGTTAGTGGGCTGCGCCCATCAGCCCTTTTACCTTCAGGGCATTCGCTTAAAAGCAAGGTATCTATCCATGCTTTCATCTTCAGTGCAGTGGCTTACATAGTCACAAAGGAATCCTGATAGCCACTGTATACAAGTTGCAACCCAACAACGGGCACTGAACACCCAGCCTCAGGTGATGGATATAGCAATCTGGCAAAAGAGAATGAAGCCAAGGATAAAAACTGCACTCCTGGATGTTCATCACCCTCACTGGATTAGAGTAATGGTCCCCACATCTCCTATCTTATGAGACTTCTAAGCCAGGTTTGGAGAACCTGTGGCGCTCCAGATGTTGCTGGAATACAACTTCCAACATCCCGGACCATAGGCTATGCTGGCTGGAGCCAATGCTGGCTGGGGCCGATATTACTGTTAGTGTCCAACAACATTTGGAAGGCCACAGGTTTCCCACCCCTCTCCTAAGCTAACAAGGAGCTTGAGAATTCCCTACGACAGCTTGACAACTGATATCAAGCAGGTAACACCAAAGCTGCACTAAAATTCAAAGAAAAGAAGAGTGCAAATTGGCTTTAAAAACAGCAGCAACATCACAGTAAATTCAGACAAATACTAATGAAAGCCTATCTAAGAGCAAAGAATGACAGCAGTGGTTTCTTTTGTTGTTGTTTTAGTTCTAGATTCAGAACTTGTTCAAAGAAGGTCAAGGAATGTACACTACATGATGAGTTTAAGCATTGGTTAAATTTGAATGTTTTGTAGATAAGAACGTAAGAAACTGCTTATACCAGGTCAGAGGGGTTTTCGACTATTCTGATGGACACCAGGCTCTCTGGGACCTCAGGCATGGAGTCTTTCCCAGCACCTGCTACCTGATGTATTTTAAACTGGAATTTATGGGGGTTGAACCTGGAACCATCTGGGACCATCCGCATGCAAAGCATTTGCATCTAGCCCCTCTCCTACCTTTGCTCATTTGTGATATCAACAAGTTTCAGTGTTTGCTGAAACAGGCAGTATGCTACTGGTTTGAACAACACTGCAAATAAACAACTAAAGTCATGAACTCTTATAATCATGTATTAAGTCAATGGGTTTACAGTCTCTCAAAAAGTGTTAAATTTGAGTTCATATGCAAGTCAAAGAAAACAAGTATGGAAAGCTCAAAAACACGAGCTCTTCCTTGTGTGAAGCCATCCAATTTCTTTGGATAGTTCCCTCCTTTGATCTTATCCCCGAGAGACAGCCACTTTAGTCAAACATCACACTTCTAAAAACTCAGCCAACACAACACCTATGGTATTAATCATTTCAGCTACTTTTTCTATCACTTACTATCCTATGTGGTTATAAAACCAGGACACCAAAAACCACAATCAGAGAAAGTGGAACTCCTCAAAACACATTACTTGATGGATTAAATCTTAAATTATCTTTATGAGACAAGACTATAAGTTCAGAACCAAGGATGACCAGCTTTTGTATTATCGGGGACCACTGTATTCTCCAGACAGCAATCCAGGCAAATGGATCACCTCACCCAGTTGACAGATGCCATAAAAACAATGCTGCCTTCTTGCAACAGGGCAAGAGTAGGGCATATTTTTGGCCCAGCAGGCCAGATTTTCTCTTCCCTTACCCTACAGGTCAACTTAGACAGATGGGCACAGTCATCCACCTGCTAATCATCTGATGTCATCATGACATCAGGTGACTGATAGGTGAGCAGTCCTGTCCATATCTTAGTTGATTTGCAGGGAGGAAGTGAGGTCTGCACATTTAATGCGGCTGGCAAAGAAACACCAGGCAACATGAAATCTCCCTTCCCCACCCATCAGATAACATCAGCCAGTTGAAGTTTGGGGAAATGGCCTCACAGGCCAAGTTGGACCACCTGGCAAACCAACACTGGCCCATGGGCTGGAGGTTCCCCACCCCTGCAATTGGTCCTTTCTCACTGAACATGAACAACACAGAAATATATAAATCTGCATACAAAACAGAGAAAGATCAGTAACGTAGTGTGTGTGTGTCTATTTCTCACTTCTTGAAAACTTTTTCTGTTTTTTGCTACTGAAATGAGGGACTAACCTTTTACCATATTTTTATTTAGCTCTGGAAGCCTTCCAGATATCAACCACTGTATAAGCAGAAAACTTTCTGTACATGGAAATCATTAATGGATTTATTTATTTTTAACAAGGAACAGCACCGTTGCTGTTTCTCAGGTCAAATAATTTATGATTTTTTTCCCCTGACCATAACTAATACTCCAGGGTTAACAAATGTTAACTCTGGTAAGCTACATATCCCATAATGATCAATACACACAAATTTCAAGCTCAAAATGAACATAGCACAGCTTGTATTATTCCAAAAGACATGGTTTCCCAACTATCAGGTACGTATTTTCAACTGATAACCTGGCCAGTATTCTCAAATTGACCCAAAACATCCAGAGATACTGAATTCCCAAGCCAGGTTTGTCCAGCTTCTATTCTCTGTCACTGTATGTCATAAAGCAACTCCAGGTTAGAATTATACATCAAAGTAGATTTTTTAAAAACCTACAACAGTCTTTGCCCTGTCTTATCTGGTTGGACTTTTGTTCTCTCTTTATCGCACCATTTATATTTCAGACAAATAATTCCTCTCTCCATTCTTACAAGGACAGACAGTTCCCAAGCCTGCTGATAATATCCTGCTCATTGACATTTTAATAAGTACACCTGAAATAGGAAAATATTGATAATCAAAATGTTTTCCCCCCAACCCACAATAAAACACAATAGAATGACAATGACTCAAATTCCACAGTACAGTCGTACCTCGGGTTACATACGCTTCAGGTTACAGACTCTGTTAATCCAGAAATAGTGCTTCAGGTGAAGCACTTTGCTTCAGGATGAGAACAGAAATCGTGCTCCGGCGGCGCAGCAGCAGCAGCAGCAGGAGGCCCCATTAGCTAAAGTGGTGCTTCAGGTTAAGAACAGTTTCAGGTTAAGTACAAACCTCCGGAATGAATTAAGTACTTAACCTGAGGTACAATTGTATTGAGTTACCAATACGAGCATATAAACACTGCCTTACACAGACTCAGACCAATAGTCCACCTAATCTAATATAATCTACCTTGTTCCACAGTGGTGGCTTTCCAGGGGTTTTAGACAGAAACAAAGCGCTGAATTACACTGATACTGAGAGCCAAGTCCCACAGTTCAAAGAGTCCCAACAGAGCATAGACTGGCAGAGTGAATGCTATGTCATACACTGATTAGAAATGGGCTTGGACAATTCGCACAGACCCCCATCACATTTTATGAGCCACAAATGGATACATAAAACTGCAGGAATGGGGAACCTGTGGCCTTCCAGGTGCTGTCAGACTCCCAACTCCTATCAGACCCAGTTAGCATGGCTAATGTCAAGAGAGGGGATGGGGATGGTGGGAGTTACGAGTCCACAGCATCTGGAGAGGAATAAGATCCCCATCCCTGCAGAGAAAGGACAGTGACCCAGGAATACATTAAACTCTCCCGGTATGCCCCACGGAGGACCTTAAGGTCCATAAATAACAACACCCTAGTGGTCCCAGGCCCTAAGGAAGTTAGATTAGCCTCAACCAGAGCCAGGACTTTTTCAACACTGGCTCCGGCCTGGTGGAACGCTCTGCCTCATGAGACCAGGGCCCCCTGCAGGATCTGATTTCTTTCCGCAGGGCCTGTAAGACAGAGTTGTTCCGCCTGGCCTTTGGCTTGGAGTCAAATTGATTCCCTCCCCCTCTTTCTTTTTTCCTTTCTCCTCCTGTGATGAGGTTGCATTTTAATGTTTTGATGTTTTAATGTTGTATTTTAATCTTGATTTTAAGTTGTAATCATTCAACTTGTTTTTATTATTGGTTGTTAGCCGCCCTGAGCCTGGCCTTGGCTGGGGAGGGCGGGGTATAAATAAAATGTATTATTATTATAAACAGACTTATGCAGCGGACTGTCCGTGGATGCCAGGTGGATGCAGAGGACCTTCTGCTGCTCCAGGACCTTCAGAAGCTGCAGGTGCTTACTGGAATGGAAGCTGCAGGTGCTTCCCCTGTTTTATAGCCAGGGGAAAATTGAAAATTTCAACATGGATGAAGATCATATTGCTCTAGTCTACCTTACAGGATGGCCACAGGGAGAGGAGTCCCTCTCCGAAGTGGACTTCCAGCAAGTCATGATAATAGCTGCCATCCTTTCCATAAATTTCTCTTGCCTCTGGTTAAGCAGCTGGAGCCTCCAGCTCTTGATCTCCACCCAATTAAAACACAAGGGCCACCCTCAAATGAGAAATAATGCTCGAATTCTTTCCATTAAAGTTCTGTAACTTTAACTGGCAGACAGCAATAATTCCATCAGTTTGCAGAAAACTGGGGGTAGGACAGAGAGGAAGCAGCTAAAATGCAGAAGCAGGTTTGGTGTTTGTTTTTTCCATTTTTCTTTCCAAACCAGAATGCATTCTATTTCTTGCTGTCCTTGTTTCCTCTATTTCACATTCCGAAGAGACAGGCCTATACACAGCTAGTAAAAAGTGTCAAGATTCTGAGGTGCCAACATATAATTTTAAGTGCCCGAGCTGTCCTGAAACTTTAGCCCTGAAATTGAAGACCAGAGGCCAAGCTGACATACACGCTGAATTTTAGTGGCAACCCTGTCTGTTCTGTGGGTGGCAAATTTCCCGCAATTTTGAAGACGCTCCAAAATAAAGCTGAATGCTAAAACAAGTCTCTTTCAGTAGAAAATGAAGTGGTTTTTTGTTTTTATTTCCCCGAACAAGTTGCTGTTGCAACCGATCCTGTAAAGGAAGATGAGTCACTAGTCGATATATAGCGTGGGAGGAACGCCACAGAACAAAGCAAACCCTGGGAACATCTCTATCCAAAAAAACTCATTTCTCTGAAATTTGGGCTTCATTCTATAGGATCTTTGATACAGCCTAGAAAGATGAGAAAGGGAATCCAGAGAGAAGGAAAAGGATGCTGCTTTCCTTACCCATAATAAGCAGAGTACTCTCTGCTCACAAAATCTTCTACAGAAACTCCACCCTCTCATTTCACCAGAGACATACCAAACAAACCACAGAGATGCCTTGCCCTTTATACACACATCCTAGGCAGCAGCATGAAAGGACACATAGTCAACTGCCATCTATCTCCTCTGCCCATTACTTGGCATCTAAGGCTCATACCTACTCCACCCTGCTTTAAAAGAGGAAGGAAAACTCACCCTGCCTGCCTGTTACAAGGCCTAAAACCTTTTAAAATCCTGTAGGGTATCTTGAGCTACAGGAATTGTGTGCATTTCAGAGCTGGTGCATCATAGACTAGGTTACGAATCAGAAAATCCCTATTTTTCGCCATGAACTCACTAGGGTGGAGTACCCAACATGGCCCCCTTCAGGCAGGTGTTGGTAGACTACAACTCCCATAATTCTTGACCACTGGCCACACTGGCTGAGACTGATGGGGAGGGGAGTCCAACAACATCTGGAGGGCACGATGTTGGCTACCCTTACAAAGGGTTTAGGCAAGTTCTTCTCTCAGCCTCAGGCCCCCACCCCACCTGTGTTATGCAATAATACCTCACAGGTTTTTTTGTAAAATTACAAGAAGTTCACTAAGCACCCTGAACACCCTAAAATGCTATTATTCTTTCAGATATGACTTTATGACAGCACCCAACTCCCAACTGGAGAAATCTGATAATACTTATCATTTAAATAACACTCTTCTCACTATGCTCCACATACAGTAATCTCTGATTCTTACAACCTAATAAGGATATTAGGTTATCTCCATAATATTTACAGATGGGGACTAAGTCCAAGGCAAAAATGCCTTGAAACAGGAATGGGTGTGGGCTTTCTGCTGCAATGCCAGCTCTGCACCTTCCACCCCTGTAAAAACACATATAAAAGCTTCTGGATCCAACACTGTTCCCCACCCTAATAATAATAATAATAATAATAATAATAATAAATTTTATTTATATCCCCCCCCCCGGCTGAAGCTGGGCTCAGGGTGGCTAACAACAATCAAAATAATCCAACGTTCTAAAAACATTTCATTATAAAAATTAATTAAAATCAAATTGGTGGCAACCATTAAGCAAAATTCTGTGCAGATTGCCAGAGGAGGGGGTCAGGCTGCGCCCTGACCAAAGGCCTGGTGGAACAGCTCTGTCTTGCAGGCCCTGCGGAAAGATGTCAGGTCCCGCAGGGCCCTAGTCTCTTGTGACAGAGTGTTCCACCAGATTGGAGCTGCGGCCGAGAAAGCCCTAGCTCTAGTTGAGGCCAGCCTAACCTCTCTGTGGCCTGGGATCTTCGAGATGTTTTTATTTGCAGACCGTAAGTCCCTCTGTGGGACATACCAGGAGAGGCAGTCCCGTAGGTACGAGGGGCCTAGGCCGTATAGGGCTTTAAAGGTTAAAACCAGCACCTTAAACCTGATCCTGTACTCCACCGGGAGCCAGTGCAGTTGGTATAGTACCGGATGAATGTGATCACGCAGCGAAGACCCCATAAGGAGTCTCGCCGCGGCATTCTGCACCCGCTGGAGTTTCTGGATCAGTCTCAAGGGCAGCCCCACGTAGAGCGAGTTACAATAATCCAGTCTGGAGGTGACCGTCGCGTGGATCACAGTGGCTAGGTCAGGGCGAGAGAGATAAGGAGCCAACTGCTTAGCTTGGCGGAGATGAAAAAATGCCGCCTTTGTTATAGCTGTAATCTGCGCCTCCATAGAGAGGGAGGTATCGAAGATTACACCCAAACTCTTAACGGACGATGCTGGCACTAATTGCACCCCCGCAAGAGATGGGAGTTGCCCCCTCAATCCCATATCGTCCCGTCCCAGCCAGAGGACCTCTGTCTTCGAAAGATTTAACTTCAACCGGCTCCCACGTAACCATCCAGCCACAGCCTCCAGACATCTGGTCAGTGTGTCTGGGGCCGAGTCAGGATGGCCATCCATCAACAGATAGAGTTGGGTGTCATCGGCATACTGATGGCAACCCAGCCCAAAACTCCGGACAAGCTGGGTGAGGGGGAGCATAAAGATGTTAAAAAGCATCGGGGAGAGAATCGCACCCTGAGGCACTCCACACACCAAGGAGTGGCGCGATGACAATTCCCCCCCAAGCGCCACCCTCTGTCCCCGACCAGAGAGAAACGAGCGCAACCATTGAAGGACTGTGCCCTGGATCCCCACGTCGGCAAGGCGGTGGTCCAGGAGTTCATGATCGACCATGTCGAAGGCTGCTGACAGGTCTAGAAGAATCAGCAGCCCCGACCCACCTCGATCCAGCTGCCTGCGGAGATCATCTGTTAGGGCAACCAGAGCCGTCTCAGTCCCATGACCAGCACGGAAGCCGGACTGGAATGGATCCAGAGCCGATGTTTCATCCAGAAACCTACCAAGCTGTTCAGCAACCGCTCTCTCAATCACCTTACCCAGGAATGGAAGATTCGAAACCGGGCGGTAATTGGAAAGATCTAAGGGATCTAATGATGTTTTCTTTAAGAGCAGGCGCACCACTGCCTCCTTCAGTTCCCCTGGGAATATCCCGGTGCCAAGGGACAAATTGATGATATCACCCGGGGGGGGGGGCCACATCTCGTCTGGACACGCTTTAATCAGCCAAGACGGGCACGGGTCAAGAGGACAGGTGGTGGGCTTTCCAGTTCGGAGGAGTCTGTCCACATCGGCTGGGGATATCCGGTCAAAGTGGTCCAATACTGGACCCGAGGACAGTCGAGGGGCCTCCAGTTCCTTTATTGTATCCAAATTGGCAGGGAGGTCATGGCGGAGCAACAGGACCTTCTCCGCAAAAAAACTTGCAAATGCCTCACAGCTGTGTGTCAAATTGTTCTTTAAATTTGGCTGTCCTTCAAGGGACGTTAAAGACCTAATTATACTAAATAATTGCGCCGGGTGAGAGCTAGCGGAGGCAATGGAGGCCGAGAAGTAGGACTTCTTAGCGGCCTTCACTGCCATCTCGTAGGTTTTCATAAAAACCCTATAAGATGTTCTTGAGGCTCCGTCACGGGCACCCCGCCATACTCGCTCTAGCCGTCTGAGGTCCCGCTTCATTTTCCGAAGCTCCTCGGTAAACCAGGGAGCCTGGTTTCTGCGGGGTCGCAGAGGGCGCCTAGGTGCAATCTCATCGATGGCTGCTAGGAGCTGGATATTCCAGCCCTCAACAAGCTCAGTCAATGAGTCGCCAGGGGGAGCAAGGTCCCGCAAGGCCTGACGGAATCTATCAGGGTCCATCAGCCTCTGCGGGCGAGCCCAAATTGGCTCGCCACCTAAGCAGGGTGGGGGTGGAAAATCAATCCTGGCTTTCAGAGCGAAGTGATCAGACCATGGCACCTTCATCGAAGGAGACATGATCACATCTATACCGACGCCAAAGATCAGATCCAGCGTGTGGCCTGCTTGATGTGTGGGACCCGAAACAAACTGGGAGAGCCCTAGTGTTGCCATGGAAGACACCAGGTCCAGAGCCTGTGAGGAGTGAGTGGCATCAGCATGGACGTTGAAGTCCCCCAATACCAATAGGTTAGGGGACTCCAAGGCCCAGCCGGCCACCACCTCCAGCAGGCCTGACAGGGTGGCTGCTGGTGCTCTAGGTGGCCGGTACACCAGCCAGACAGCCAAGCTCACCTCGGAGCCCCACACTAGGCCAACACATTCAATGCCGGGGATCGATGGCGATGGTAGAGCCCTGAAAGAACAATCTTCCCGGATTAATAATGCCACCCCTCCCCCCCCGGCCCACAGTCCGCGACTGGTGGAGGACGGAGAAACCCGGGGGCGCCATCTCTCGTAAGGTAACAGTTTCCCCTTCGTGCACCCAGGTCTCCGTCACACAAGCCAGGTCAACCCCCTGCGAGGTGAAGAAATCTCGCAGGGTGGCGGTTTTGTTGCCTATAGACCTGGCATTGCACAACACCAGTGACGGAGTTGAGTAATCCTTGCTCACCCTACCCTCGTCCCTCGGGATGGGGCGCAGATTGGAAGGGGTACGCGCATATTCATATCTCGATCCCCCTCGCCTATAACATCTGCCCCCACCGCCATACCTCCCTCGCCCCACCACGGTAGCAATCCCAAGCCTCATACCAACCTCCATTTACAAAATAGAAAAACAAACCAAACCAAAAACAATTATACCAAACAAAACCAATCCCCACCCCACTCAATATCCAACCCCAAACCAAAATAAAACGGAACAAAATAAAAATACATCAATAAAAACCACCGTTCACGGTGGTACAACAAAGTAAAAAGTAAAAACCCCATGCTTCAGAAAAACTGTCTGCTTTGTTTTCAAATACCTTCTATGTTTATCTGTTTTAATTTTTGTTCAGTATTTTATGTTTTTTACCTAAAAAAAGCTTTTTAAACAGCTTCATTGCGACTAACACAACGGCCCTCAAATCCCTGCTCCGAGAAGGGAGGGGGGAATGTGAATTTGTGAATAACAGCAGAGCTGGCCAATTGATGCTGTGCAAATCTAGTTTCTGCTAGAGGCAGAACAGGTTTCTCTTGACCCAGGGAAGAAGGTTGTATGTGTGCTTATTGTGGTCTGCTTGCTTCCACAGTGCACTTACTGTCAATGTTATACAAGTCTCCATACACCTTGAGAAACAGCAGCAGGACTAAGATGACATTAGTACTACAGACGTCTAGCTAAGAGCTCATGTTCTTAACCAATGAAGCAAACCAACATTCATACAGCATATGAATGTATGAAACCTGTCAAAATATTTTCTGGGTATAATTATCAAAACACTGGCATACAGTAAGGGAGAACTGCCCAGCCTAGAAGCAATATGACCAGAACCAGGCATAAAGCATGGCATGTGCCTTGCTTCTACAAGCAATAGCCTCCCCCCCCCCTTTATTTTTAAACATAGGAATTACAAAGAGGGAAGAGTTAAGAACATAAGAAGGGACTGCTGGATCAGGCCAGTGGTCCATCTAGTGCAACCTCCTGTTTCCACAGTGGCCAACTAGAAGTCTGCGAGAAGCTCCCAAGGTGGACCCAGGCACAACTAGACTCTCCCCTGTTGAGAGCAGCATGTAATGTGTCTTGGGAAAGGTTGCTATTGGGAAAAGTTAGACCTGCTGTGCATGTGCAAGTCTTTGCATGTAATAATAATATTAATTAATTAATTAATAATAATAATAATAATAATAATTTATTATGTATACCCCGCCCATCTGGCTGAGTTTCCCCAGCCACTCTGGGCGGCTTCTAATCAAGTGTTAAAAACAATACAGCATTAAATATTAAAAACTTCCCTAAACAGGGCTGCCTTCAGATGTCTTTTAAAGAGAAGATAGCTGCTCATTTCCTTCACATCTGAAGGGAGGGCATTCCACAGGGCGGGCGCCACTACCGAGAAGGCCCTCTGTCTGGTTCCCTGTAACCTCACTTCTCGCAATGAGGGAACCGCCAGAAGGCCCTTGGCGCTGGATCTCAGTGTAGGGGTGGAGACGCTCTTTCAGGCATACAGGACCGAGGCCGTTTAGGGCTTTAAAGGTCAGCAC
Source organism: Podarcis pityusensis (assembly GCF_964106645.2). Lineage (NCBI taxonomy): Eukaryota > Metazoa > Chordata > Lepidosauria > Squamata > Lacertidae > Podarcis > Podarcis pityusensis. The sequence continues at coordinate 16,305,894 of NC_138029.1, forward strand.
CAACACTTTGAATTGTGCTCGGAAATGTACTGGGAGCCAATGCAGATCTCTCAGGACCGGTGTTATGTGGTCCCGGCGGCCACTCCCAGTCACCAGTCTAGCTGCCGCATTCCGAATTAATTGCAGTTTCCGGGTCACATAGGGCCCCACATAGAGCGCATTGCAGTAGTCCAAGCGGGAGATAACTAGAGCCTGCACCACTCTGGCGAGACTGTCCGCAGGCAGGTAGGGTCTCAGCCTGCGTACCAGGTGGAGCTGGTAGACAGCTGCCCTGGACACAGAATTAACCTGCGCCTCCATGGACAGCTGTGAGTCCAAAATGACTCCCAGGCTGCGCACCTGGTCCTTCAGGGGCACAGTTACCCCATTCAGGACCAGGGAGTCCTCCGCATCCGCCCGTCTCCTGTCCCCCAAAAACAGTACTTCTGTCTTGTCAGGATTCAACCTCAATCTGTTAGCCGCCATCCATCCTCCAACCGCCTCCAGGCACTCACACAGGACCTTCACCGCCTTCACTGGTTCCGATTTGAAAGAGAGGTAGAGCTGGGTATCATCCGCATACTGATGAACACCCAGCCCAAACCCCATGATGATCTCTCCCAGCAGCTGCATGTAGATGTTGAAAAGCATGGGGGAGAAAGTCTGCTAGACTGTGGCCAATGCATTAATAATAGTTGGTTTTCTATCTAAGTATAGAAACTACATAAAATTTAAAAACTGGGATTTATTTTCTTTTTACTGAAGTACCCACTACTTCTAATGTATGTAAAATAATTAGTTATTCATCTTCCTGAAAACTCTATGAGGAATGTTTAAGCAGAAGCAATGAAACCTTCCAAGGCCACCAAACAAGTTAATAGTGGAGCAACGAGGCGGCTCTCACTAGGCTAAGCTAGTTTTCAGAACTTTTATTATTTAGACAACCCACAGAATGAGAAGTACAGCAAGCACATGATGAAAATATGTTTTGTACAAATATATAAATCAAGTACTCCACAGGAAAATGAAATAAAGCAAAAGAATTAAAAGAGTGGGCCTACTCTTTCACATCCATTGTTCAGAGGCTCAAACCAAAAGAGGCTCAAACCAAAAATTTGACTTGAGGGGAAAGTACTTGGCTGTAGCAATCATGGGAGAGAATGGGCAAATAGTAAACTGCTACACAGCCTCCTGCCTCCCCTATGTCAACAGTTTCTGCAGTTCCATTACCTGGCAAACAGGTGTTTGGGAAACACAGGGCTGGACAAAAAATGGAGTGCAGAAGTCCAGATTCCTATATGAAGATGCTGGAAGAGGCTCTATTTATATACAGTGGTACCTTGGAAGTCAAACGGAATCCGTTCTGGAAGTCCGTTCGACTTCCAAAATGTTTGGAAACCAAGGCGCAGCTTCCGATTGGCTGCAGGAAGCTCCTGCAGCCAATCGGAAGCTACAGAAGTTGCATTGGCCATTCGGGTTCCAAAGAACATTCACAAACTGGAACACTCACTTCCAGGTTTGCGGCATTCGGGAGCCAAAACGTTCGACTCGCAAGGCGTTCGGGATCCAAGGTACGACTGTATTTCCTTGAGTGATATGATTCTCCCATGCCACTTCTGCCAGAATGGTACACAAGGCTGCGATCCATCCTAACTACAGTGTAGATATAGTCAAGTCTTGGCTCAAACTAGGTAGGAAAATTAAACAGCACAGATCTGAACTAAGCAAGGAGTGATTAGTGAGCAGGAAGAAATCAGGGAATGGACTTTTAAAGTATTAATAAGGCATTGTTCTCTTATTGCATTTTTTTGCAGGGGCAAGCGACCTAACTCCAAGACTTAACTAGACTTGCCAAGGCTCAACCATGAAGATGAAACCATGATAAAGAAGACAGTGACATTGGCATATACTTGATTTGGGGACTGAAAATCCTAGCTTGAGCTGCGAAGTTCACTGGGTGACCTCAGGCTGGTCGCTTTTTCTCAGCTGAACCTAGCTCTGCAAATAAAGAGGGCAACCCCGTCCAGGAATGAGAGGAGCTCCATGAAGGGTAGGATATAAACATGAGGAAATAATAACAAATGTACAGAGGAACAAATGTTCCATACATCTGAGATTGTGAGGAAGAGTGTGTGTGTGTGTGTGTGTGTGTTTAAAAAAAGCAACTTCATTTTCAAAATTAAGCACTGCCTAAATCCCCAAATCAGATTTGTTTGTATGGAACTACTAACATGAGGTCAATGGGTTCAGACACTAACCTGAACAGCATGTGCTATGCAGACATTTAGAGCTCTCTACTGTCAGTGATGCTGGCACAGAGCCAGGGTAGGTAGGATTAGAGATTTGATGCTGTTGTAGCACTTAGGCTAGACTGTACACAAAATGGTATCTTAAGTAGCCATCTCTAAACTTCTGTTTAGTTCATGTACAAATATTTATTCAGCAAACCGGGTCTCAAACAACTGTTTTTAAAAGGTGGGGAAAGCCAAGCCAGGGTAACCATAGACTCATAGAATCATGGAATTGTAGAGTTGGAAGGGACCAGGAGGGTTATCTAGTCCAACTCCCTGCAATGCAGGAATTCTTTGCCCATGTGTACTTATTATACAAGTCATCTCTAGTTTAATTCAATTCTGTCCTCCAAGTAATCACACTTCTATGGAGGAAAGCTCTAAAAAGTCTTCTTTACACATTACAGCACCAAAGTGTTCAGGAAGACATGATCATCACAAGTGATCACAGACAGATCCTTGGCCTGTGTTCACTGTCTGATATGTCAGATAAATACGTCCCCCATTGCATTACTCTGGGTCTCATAAATAAGGCCTCAGTGCTCTTTAAAAGAGATAGAATTGTCACTAGAACAGAGACAGTAGGTAATAAATTAGGACAATGCCACATTCAAGGAAGAACTGGAAGACATTGCAACATTTAGTAAAATAGAAGTGCAGTCTGGATCCAGAGGATATTTATTCAAGAGCCCCATCGTAGGGGACGTCTGAAGTTACCGTAAACCTAGAGCAGTTCTCATTACCATATAGCAAAGTGATATCAAATGAGTCCTGTGCTCCATCAGTGCCTGCCCCCTCAGCTTTACCTGATAGCGCTAGGCAACAGTGTGCAGCAGCAACTGCATCCAGGGTCGTCCCTAGGAGCTGGTCAGGTTGGCCACCACCAAGAGGGTGCAAAAATTGAATCACTCTACTCTGGCATGGAGTGGCTAGGAGCCCGTCCACCCATCTGCAAGCTCCCCAGGCAACTTCTCTGCACAGCCAGGTGAGGCGTGCAGCCTCCGCTGGGTGCCTTGGCAGAGAAATCCAGTCGTCGGCATGGGCCAAAGGTACAACTCCTTCCAAAAACACAAGGGAGTCTAGGTATGCCTCTGGCTGTGCCTAACTGCCATTTTAATGTAGCCCTGGATGCTACATCAGGAGCATTGTGGGAAATTAACATGGCAGCTAGACCCAGCTGACCAACATAGTTAGAACACCAGACTGGCTTCTTCAATGGGTTGGGCAGAGCAGGTGTCAGCAATGGATGCTGGCTTGTCCACACATGAGCTCAGATTCTTTGAAGGAGAAAGGAAACAAGTTGAATAGCAAAGAAAGCCTCCTCTTAGCACAGCATTTCACACCCCTTCCCATAACTATGACTGGCCACAGAGCAAAGTGATACCACAGGTCAGAGTGGCACTGCCTATCCACCAGGAAGTTCAGAGACAATGTGGATACCGTAATTAAATCTATAGTCATAGGCCACATCCACACCATACATTTAAAGCAGTATTATACCACTTTCGGCAGTCATGGTTTCCCCCAAAGAACTGGGAACTATAGTTTGTTAAGGATGCTGAAAGTTGTGAGGAGTAGACAACTCTACACACAAAGCTACAACTCTAAGCAGCTTTAACAAACTACAGTTCTCAGCATGTTTCGGGGATGATGATGATGATGATAATAATAACAACAATATCAACAACAAATTATTTATACCCTGCCTATCTGGCTGGGTTTCCCCAGGGAAAGTATGCTAAAGTGGTATAAGACTGCTTTAAAGGAATGGTTTGGACGTGATCTAACCACGCTTTATAGCAGCTGATCACAAAACAAGCAGAGGTAAAACACACTTGCAAAACTCTTAACTGACGTATGCACCCACCACATCCTCCTTGCACCTACACACCCAAAGTACATCCAGGAATACACGTGCCAAAGCGTCTCAGTTCAGTTTACTGTGTTCCAGGTTCCTGTTCTATTTATTTGGAATTACGGTATATCCCACAGTACCTAAGTTTAGAACTTTGTATTTTTAGGTGTTTGGCTTATAAGGCGTAGTAGGGATAGGCTCCACAAACCAAGAAAAAGCCATTCAGCAGAGCAGGGGAGAGGAGACAACCTCCTTAGGTTCAGAAACACACAACAGTTGTTGGGGGGTTTTTTTTGGGGGGGGGGGGGATAATAATTATATTTTCCTTCAGTTTTACCTCACATAGTACCCTAGCAGAGCTCGATATTAAGTGTGAACCATTTGGAACAGGTTAGTGAACCAGTTCGGAGACTTTATAAATGCAGATGAATGGTCGTTAAGAAAAGTGATTTGTACATATTTTAAAAGAAAATAATAACAAACCCCTCACCTCCCCCTTCTCCCACCCCCCCACCCCGCGTCACCAAACTTTCCCTCCCCCCCACCTTAGTCATATTCACTTTTCTTCACACACACAGTCACAGTCCCCCAACTTCCTTCCTTCCTTCCCTTCAGCCTCGGGCGCTTTGCCCCCTCACGGTGGGGACTCGCGCGTCGTCTCCCTTTCTGCCACGGCACCCTCACGAGAACCCACCGAAGCCCTCACACGCTCGCTCCGTACCTTCGCTCCCTGTCCCGGCTCTGCCACTCACTCGCGCGCGCCACGCCTCCCGACACAACCCCATTCCGGCAACCGCCCTATTGACTGGAAACCCCCCGGCCCCGCCTCCTGCTCGAAATTCCCCGGACCTCGTCCAATGGGGAAGCGAGGCTCTTCCGCGCGCCCCAATAACTTTCCGAGGCACCGGGTTCTAAACCCGCCCCCGCTGCTTCCCGGGCGAAGCTCACGCGCCCCCTGCCCCGCCCTCGCGTATTTAGAGGCAGGGCGCGTGAAGCCCGACTCCTTGTCCTTCCTCCTCGGCTCTCGGTTCACGTCGCTTACGCCTCACACGTCCGGCAGCCGAGGGGAGTCACGTGGCTCTTTGCCCTCAGACTCTCACCCAGGTTGTGTGAGGTGATGGGCGCGTCGTGAGGTAGAGGGGAGGCTGTCGGTCTCTTCCCCTTCTCACGGCGCAAGCCTAATAATATCTATATGTCTGAGTCCCAGCCAGTCCAAAAAGCACTTACTCCCAGGGAAATATGACTCGGGCAGTGGCCTGGGTTGCTGTTGCAACATCAACTTCGTTGGACTGGTCATGTTGTGCAGATGCCCGATTATCCTCTTCCAAAGCAGCTACAGTGGTACCTCGGGTTACATACGCTTCAGGTTACATACACTTCAGGTTACAGACTCAGCTAACCCAAAAAATAGTACCTCAGGTTAAGAACTTTGCTTCAGGATGAGAACAGAAATCATGTGGCGGCAGCAGGAGGCCCCATTAGCTAAAGTGGTGCTTCAGGTTAAGAACAGTTTCAGGTTAAGAACAGACCTCCGGAACGAATTAAGTACTTAACCCGAGGTACCACTCTATTCTGAACTTAAAAATGGAAAGCGTAATGCTGGTGGTCAACAAAAGAGTTTTAAAGACTGTCTCAAGGCAAAACTAAAAAAATGTAGTGTAAACACCAACAATTGGGAAACACTGACCTGCGAGCGCTCCAGTTGGAGAACAGGCTTTACCAAAGGTGTCATGGGCTTTGAAGACACTCGAACTCGGGACGCAAGGGAGAAATGTGCTAGGAGGAGGGCACGCTTGGCAAATCCACACCGTGATCAACCCGCTGCCCGGAAACCAGTGTCCCCACTGTGGAAGGATGTGTGGGTCGAGAATTGGCCTCCACTGTCACGGACTCACTGTTAAAACTGTGTTTATGGAAGATAATATTACTTGGCTATGAGTGATTGCCAAAGAAGAAGAACTCATCACTGCTGGCTTTCTCATATATGGTTGGCTTGGCCAGCCCACCCATGAGGGTGGGTGACTGCCTCAGGTGGCAGAATCCCAATATGGCGCTTTATTGTCAGCCATGTCCCTGATGTAGATCTTTGCTCACCTCTTCTCCCCCAGCGAGGAAGGGGAGACACCATCTTGTGGCTCGCCTCAGGTACCACATTGGCCCTGGTCGGTGGACTGCCAACTCCCACCAGCATTCCAGAGACTCTGGAAGAGACAGGTCCCCCCGAAAAATGTGGAGGGCCCCCACTCAGCGATATACAGACAAGTTGCTTCTGATGGGTCGCAAGCAGTGCTGGTTGTGGGAGCAACCAGACATCCAGACTCTGAGGTTGGTAATTCAAAGAAAGAATTAAAATCAACTGTAAGCTGAAAAGAGATTAAAAGGCATTCTGCGTGTGTGGATAAGCTTGCATATAAACAAAAATGTTTTAAGCAGGTGCTGAAAAGAGTAAAGGAGAAGGCAGGGAGTTTCAAAGTGTAGTCAATAGGCAGGGAGTTCCAAAGTGAAGCTGTTGCCATGCTAAGATGTTGATTTCTTACAGGTGCGGGACCCATATTGTATGGCACCTGTAACAGTGCCACTTGAAGCAGTCAGGTGGGCACATATGGGGCTTGGCGATCCTGCAAATAAGCTTGCAAGTCTTTTAAGGGTTGTATATCAGAATAGTAACAGCTTGAACTTGACCCAGTAGCAAATTGGCACGCAACGTAGATCTCTGAGCAGAGGTGTTAGATGTGCCAGTAACCATGCTGCAGCATTCTGCACCGACTGCAGTTTCAAGAGCAAGCGCAAGGGAAGCCCCACATAGTCATACAGTCTTGAAATCACTAATGCCTGTACTACTTGCGTCAAGATATAGATATACCGTAGATAGTTTTTCCATTATTTAGTATCAGCTAATCCAAAATCAATGCAATACTTTCTTCTGTTCTTTTCCCACTTTCCCCTCTGTGTTCCAAACTGTAGTACAAATTACAAATTTTTTTTGAATTGCATACTCAACTATTAGCCTAAGATTAAGAGAAAGTAATATTAGTCACTTTTCACATATGAAAATCACTACTGTATCATGAAAAGTTTTCCTTGTGAAACAGAATCATGCTGGTTCAAGTGTCCTAAACCTGTTTCTAATTTTTTGTTGGTCTGAACTAGCACAGTGTCAGCTGAACTAAGAAACACATTACTTGCTTTTCTAGTTACAGCTATATCACTTTTGTAATACGTTACATGCAGACCAACAAATTATTTCTCTTTGATTTGACAAGTTGCTATATTATAAATTCCCCAAGGAGCCCAGAGCAGCACATGTAGGGTTCATCTTCTTACGACAAGCTTGTGAAGTAGGCCACTCAGAATCTTTTCATGCTTGGGGGGGCAGTCCTAGTTCATCCGTGTTTGCAGCGATAAATGCACAATGGGACAGGGAGACATATTTAAGTGGGCACATTCTAAGAGTCCCTTAGTTTAGAGATAGACATCTCTTCTAGGCATTTTTAATGTCTGTCACAGCAAACACTGATCAAACGTTCTGTCCAGACTGCCGTATAATCTATGAAATAATGTAATTTAGAGGTAGGAACATGGTGCCCTCCAGACTATTATTCCCATCAGTCCCAACCAGCATGGCCAAAGATCAGGGGTGATGGGAGTTGTAGTATATGTTTGCTACCCAGTTCTCAATGGGCAGGGATTTGAATCTGGATTTTCTGCCCAACCTCAAAACTCTTCCCAATACATAAAAGGGGATATATATGAAGTACAGTATTGGACATTGTGTGAGGAAGGCTAGTTGATTATCTTGGAGTTCATATCTCATTTTTTTTCTACAATAGGACAAAACAGACATTTAAGGCACCAAATGTGCTTCCCCACTTTCTTATTCCCCTTAACCCTTACAGGGCATCTTTATGTGAGTTCTAGTTTGAACAACCAAAAGCAACTTTTAGGTTTCTCCCAGGATAGCATGGGAACATGGCCTAGGTCAAAGCTTAATGACTACGTAACCATTCCAAATTTGTGCAGTGAAAACCCATAGCAGCCCTGATTCCATTTAGTTTGATGCTTTCTCTTCTGAGATTGAAAGTACTTGATTTGTACTTGCTGTATGGAAACCAACAGATTAGTGAGGTAAGCAGCCTACCCACGTGCGTACCGCCTTGTCAGGAAGGAAACAGTGTGTCAGCATAGAATGTGCACCAAACAAGAATCCAGGGTATTTAGCCAAAAGAAAAGGCAAAGGATTGTTTACTTTTGGACAGCTCATACATTGTTAACAGTCTGTGGTTTAAAAAGAAAGATAAATATTACTGAGTCAATTCCGAAAAGTCGGGGCGGGGGGCGGGGGAATAGACCATTGGATTTATTCCATATTATCCTCCTCCCAAGGGTGGCGCTGTGGGTTAAACCACAGAGCCTGGGACTTGCTGATCAGAAGGTCGGCGGTTCGAATCCCCCAAAGGGGTGAGCTCCCGTTGTTTGGTCCCTGCTCCTGCCAACCTAGCAGTTCGAAAGCACGCCAAAGTGCAAGTAGATAAATAGTTACCGTTCCGGCAGGAAGGTAAACGGCGATTCCGTGCGCTGCTCTGGTTTGCCAGAAGCAGCTTAGTCATGCTGGCCACATGACCCGGAAGCTGTACGCCGGCTCCCTCGGCCAATAAAGCGAGATGAGCGCCGCAACCCCAGAGGCATCCGCGACTGGACCTAATGGTCAGGGGCCCCTTTACCTTTACCTTATCCTCCTCCCAAATCCCAATATAGTCCCCTTCTTGCTCACCCCCACATCAACTGCACAGGCTTGGGGTGGGTATTTTCCAGAGCCATGCTTCTCACAGCAGTGCAGGAGTAGTAGTAGTAATAATAATAATAATAATAATAATAATAACAACAATAATAAATTATGCCACCCATCTAGTTAAGAATGGGGTGATAATGGAGATGTGAAGACAATGGAGATTTAATTATATTCTGCTATTGAAGAAAGCCTATGGAGGCTAAGATAAGGCTCTTCATTGTCTCCGATCTGACTACTCATCAGATCCTCGAGGATCTACGCCATGGCTATAGGACTTTGGTAGCAACTAGTTTTCTGTGGGAGCCACGTTTGAGAAGCCAAGTGAGGGCCAGCAGAGGGTCTGCCAACACCTAACACCCCTTGCCCGCAGTTGTCACATGCTTTGCATAGATCCCAGGTTTAGTAATCACAGGCGGCATCTAGCTATTCACTCAGCCCCTGTCAGTTCAGACTCCATGTGTGTATATGTGAAATTAAGATTTCTTTTTGCCCCAACATGCATCATTTTACACTTGTTTACATTTAATTGTGTTTGTCATTTTACTTCCCTTTCACTCGGTTTGTGGGGGTCTATTTTTGTTTTAACGACCCTGAACAATTTAGTATCTTCGGCAAATGAAGGCTGTGAATGACAATGAATATATATATATATTAATTTTTTACAAATTAAAAATTGCACTGTAGATGCAGATATAGTCCAGGGTTACAGTACTCAATATTGCTGAGCTGGAGAGCATCTTGCAACAGCTCTGCAATGTTGTTTGGTGTCTTTATCAAACAAAAACAAAGGAGAGGGCCTGTAATTGCACAGAAAACACAAATAAAGGCAATGGGATTCATAAACAGTATACAGTATGGCTGTGTACATTTTAGCAGTTAAACATGCAGAGAGTTTGTTTCCTTTTAGTACGCTTCAAGTTGCATTTTACCTTGCTGTGTGCACCAGAGAGGAGGTGGGGATGTCGTCACTGGATGCGCATTAGCTGATGTGTTTCCTTGGGCCTGCAAACCACCAACCAGAAGTTGTCATCTGCACATGTGCAACAGCTGTCTTAAATGTACACACCTCAACTTAACTGCTAAGTGACTGTGACTTATGTTTTCAGTTTGGATGGAGCCTGGTTTGAGGGGGAAATGCATCAAGCTGCAGGATAGATATGGATTATGGCCATAGCTGTCAACCTTCCCTTTTTTTGTGGGAAATTCCCTTATTCCAGCGCTGTTTCCCACTGCTTCCCGCTGCTATCCCGGATTGTTAGATATCCCATAGACTGTCCCCGGGACAGGTGAGGCTGCAGATCCCTTATTTTCGAGGCTGCTGATCCCTTATTTTCAAATCTGAAAGTTGACAGCTATGATTATGGCTAAAGTCAAATGTACTAGATTTCAAACAGCAGTGGTGTGAGCGCACCGGAGCCTGTGTAAATGATAATGTGTGCACAGGATGTTTTTGACAGAAAGAGCAATACAATATTGTGTCTGTGGTTCTGGTGTTTTTATTCACATGTCAGAATAGGCAGGGGGTGTCACACCCTTCATATCACCACTGAATCAGATCAGGACTGTGGAACTCTCTGTGCCATTTTCCCAACAAAGATAGCTCCCCTCATCCAGCTGCTGAAACAGCATGAGTGATGGAAATGTTCCCCCAGAATGGATAATTGCATATAAGTGAAAGAGTACCCAATCACCTACTCTGGATGATTACCTAAATCAAGTATAGGAGGTAGCCTGTCTGTATGGTTAAACCATGGGTAGGCAAACTAAGGCCCGGGGGCCGGATCCAGCCCAATCACCTTCTAAATCCAGCCCAGCGATAGTCTGGGAATCAGCGTGCTTTTACATGAGTAGAATGTGTGCTTTTATTTAAAATGCATCTCTGGGTTATTTTTGGGGCATAGGAATTCATTCATACATTTTTTTTCAAAATATAGTCCAGCTCCCCACAAGGTCTGAGGGACAGTGGACCGGCCCCCTGCTGAAAAAGTTTGGGTTAAACTGACCAATATGATTTCAGAGCGTGATAGAGAAGTCAGGATTATGATCATTTTGTTGAAAATTTACTTATACTTTTATTATATATAAATTACAGGAAAATATAAACCCCCATGTGTTGCTGGGAGTGCTTTGAGATTACATATCCGATTAAATTTAATGTAGTTTTGGGAGTAAATACTACCTAGGTTTTGCAAATATATTTTCTGTTATTGCTGTATTGGTTTGTTAATGATAATTGTATTCTTTTTATTTTTCTCTCATTTTATTTAGTAGTTATTCTATTTTTTGCTGTTTTTCTAGCAAAAGAGGTGCCGGAACTCACCATGAATGCCTCCCTTGTTCTTGTACAATGCAATGACGCCCACCTGAGAGGTGCCAGAACTGAGTTCTGGTGAGTTCCGGCTAGAAAAAAAGCTCTGGTTATTCTGATTATTAATATATTAATGTGGTACTACTGCCGCATGATGTTGAAAATGTCATTGTGATATCACTGATGCAGAATGCTAAAAATGTTAAATAAATAAATAAATATGCCAGTTCAGTTTCCCCCTCAAAAATCTACTCCCATCCCCACCTCAATGCTACCAGCTAACTGAATGCAGATGTGCTGTGCTTTTACTCACTAACAGCATAACATGAATATCCAAAGTCCAAATGAAAACCAATCTCTGTGGCTTAGAATGAAGGCACATCTGAGAGAAGGGGAAATAATACTTTAATCTTTTACCTAGACTTCCAAAAATACCTAGTACTGGTCTTTTATTAACTTTATTTGAGCTTAAATACATGTACTCTGTTTACCCACACAGCTGTTCTGAAATGGGCCGGACTGAAACTGTGACTCAGAATAGGAATCTGAATATTCCACACATAGTTGTATAAAAGGAAGGAATTCTGGAGAGCACTAAGCGAGGAACAGAAACAAAACAATGGCGAGACATTTTATATCGTAATGGCAAGAGCTGTAGAGTTCAAATAAAGGCACATTACAGCATACTCCTATAGTACAACTTATAAATTGCACAAGTTATAAATTGCAGCAGATAATGTGAGGGACAGCATCAGATTTTTGCACAAAAACATGTGTTACAACTAAGGATGGGGAGAAATTTGATTCAGTTCTCAGTTAAACACAAACCTATCAAAAGTTGTGCTTCCCAAAACAATATGTGAAGCGAAACATAGCCATCCTTTGAAATCCACAGTTTTCTTAATTTTGCAGCCAAGTAATGTGTATGGAAATTCATATGCTGGAGAAAAGTATGCATAAAACTATATATATTAGTAAAAACAAGATACAAAAATGCATTCTTTTAGGGGAACTTGCTCTGTGAAAAAAACATGCATATTAGGAGAAAGTCCATTAAAAAAACTGATTAATTTTCATGAGAACTTTTTTTAAAATCACAGATTAATGTGGAACTGTGAAGAGCTGAATTTATGATTGGAAAAATGAGAAACTGAGAGAACCTGAAACTGACAGATTCGCACCTCCCTAGTTACAACATTGCCACACACAGACATGTCGCTATTGTGATATCTCTGAGCGTGCAACATTTCTGGTTCTTCCACTGTAACTGTCTAAATAGTCCACAGTTGGTCAATCATTTCCTGCCAGGCGGCCATTCCTTTGAGAGGGAAATTGCATGTGCACTGGGACTATATTTCTTAGTATTCTGTGGTACAGAAGGAGGACACAATACAGGGATTTCTTAGTCATGAAGGCAGAGCTGTGGGACCTCCTATAAGAAGGCCAACTGACTCCATCTCTGTAGGCCTGCTGCTGCCTGGCTACTTGGGATAGTACCTGAGGGAAAATCTGTTTAGTGGATAGTCTTTATTCACATTTCTGCTGAGGTGTGTTCCCCCCCACCTTTAAAAAAAAAATATTGATGGTGCTTAATCAGGGTTGACTCAACATCTGGAAACCTTGGGCAGCTTCCAGAACCCAATCCACTGGCAGGGCCCACTACTGATGTCTGTCTTGGGTGATCCTTAATTTCCTCTCCGGTGCAGCATTCTGAGTTGTGCTTGGCAGCTGTATTGAGTCACTATTTTAATTTCCCATAGTGCCCTTGGCAGAGCATCAATTTAGCCTCCCAATGCTTCCTGCAGCCTTCGTATCACAGCCAGACAAGCCAATCAGGGCTCACTGATAGAAAAAGGAACCTATCAGGGTACATTAACTGCTGGGGGGCGGGTCCTTTTAGACAGGCAAGTGGGGTATACTTATTATAATTAATAAAATTCAATTGGCAAGAAAGTAACTTTTTGAAAGCAGTTTTTTTGCAAGCTGTCACACAAATACTACTGAGAATATTGTTAGTGCCAGTTTAGAACTACTACCAGTCTTAAAAAACCAAAAACCCGACACCATGAATGTGGGACTTTCTGAAAAGACATAACTGGGGATATGTCTCTTCATGTCCAAATGGTTCAGCCCAAAAATTGTTTCACAGTTCAGTTATACAATTTCCCACAAATTGTAAAGATTCAGGTCAAAGAATCCATATTATATGTAGATGGTTGTATTTCATAGGGTGATACGTTGTATATAATTTATATGGCTTCATACCACACATCTAACAAAGCTTCTCTCCTGCTTCTCTTTCAACTCCTACTTCTTTTTGGGCTCAACATTAAAGGGAGCAATTAAGAGGGATTATTTAATTAGTGTGACCTAATATTTTATGAAGTCAGATCAATTAGGTTTTATCTTTGTTGAAAGACATAAAAGCCAAAAAATGTGCTGATCAGGACAATTAACACACAGGCATCAGCAAATACTGCAAGTCTTTTAAGGCATAAGCACACGTGCTGGGTCTGTGCCCTGAGCCCAAAGAAAAGGGATAAGCTCTGGTCAGTTCACAGGACCATTTTGCATATGAAAGCTATGGGGAACAGTGGTACCTGAATGGTAGAGCATCTTCAGGTAGGGCTGAGAGTGACTCCTGCCTGAAAAGCCAGACAGGCACAACTAGTCAGTGTACACAATTCTGAGTTAGATACAGCAAGCTATCTAACAAACAAATGCTGGCTCCTTTGGCCTGAAAGTGAGATGAGTGCCACACCCCATAGTTGCTTTTGACTGAACTTAACTGTCCAGGGGTCCTTTACCTTTCACCTTATATAGAGCAATGGCCTGACTCAGGATAACACAGCTTCCTCTGTTCCAGTGGTGGGGCTCAGGGTTAAGAGGCTGAAGTTCATTATTTTCTGGAAAACCTTCAAATTTGGGTTCAGTCAAGAGGTGATGAGATAAACTTGCAATAAAATTTGGATCCTTGATGAAGTCTTTGTGCTTTGCAACTCCAGTTCAAGGCAATTTCTCCACAGAAACAATAGTAGTAGAAATCATATCACAATATATGAGAAGGAGCCTTGGGAATCTCTGCTTCCCAAAATCATTTACATGCAGATCCTAACCATATTTACAACGAAATAAGTTCCCCTGGTTTCAAATAGGACTTCATTTGAAGGCAGCAGGGCATACCTAGAACTAGTATAAAATGCACATTTGGGCAATGGTATTATCAGGAGAATCAAAATGTTACAAAATAGTGTGCAAGCTTTGGAGTTCCCCAGAACTCTTAATCAGACAAGGAATTAAAAATGCAAATGGCGTGTTTGTAGGGGGAGGAGGAAACTGTTGGTGTCATTCACATCATCATTGTCTGATAAAATTCTTCAGGTGGTGTGTGGGAGGAGTTAGCAAACATTCAAACAGAGTCTTTTCAGATGCTTGATTCAAATTGCACCCTGGCTTTCTGAGAAGGAGAAAGCACAATATGAAAGATTTCCCAATCTCTGCAAATAGAACAGCCAGCAATTACGCAGTTCTGGCTCCTTAAATATAGTGTTTATTCCTGCCCTTAAGATACCTTGATTACTTCCATTCCAGTGTCACAACAACTGGACATTGGACTGGTCTCAACAACCTTGAGAGCTTCAGTCAATACATTTTGCTCCTGAAAATGGCTTCGGTGTGGATCAGCCACAGAGGAAATTCATGTTGGGTATAGCAGAGTGGTTAATGAGACAACCCACACACCATTCAAGCTTGCAAATAAGCTAGACTGGCTGCATTGAGACCAATGAGATGTACACTTCAATTTCCAAGGTCTGCTTCATACCATATGGAAATAACCAGAGCTTGCACTAAGTGCCACATCTTGAGAATTTCAGCTGAAGCCATTTTGAATACCAGAGCCTCACCTTGCAGTTTGTGAATCACAGACTAAGGCTGATGTTTTAGTTTGGACCATATTAAACCACTGCTCATTTCCACCAGGTGCTCTCAGTGTGGCACCCTGCAAACCCCTGCTCATATATGACCCTGAATTAATAACCCTTTATTAACAGGTCTCCCATGTTCTTTAAATTTTATTCCCCCAAAGTTTTTGCTGGAAGGCCCATTGGGCTGAAGCTGCAGTTAAATCTTGTTGTTGCCCGTCAGTTTACCATAGGAATGTGAATTGTCTTTTGGCACAGTATAGGAAAGGATGCATATCAAGTGTTAGAGCTGGGTTGCGGACAGTTGTTGGCTTGGAGGCTAACTGATGTTTTCACAAAAATCATAGGCGCAAAGAATGGAGAATTCTACAATTCTGCAATTGCACCCTTAAATGCAATCACAGGTAGATTCCAAAACTGAAACTACTTCATGGGGCAGATTTTAGAAGAAGAAAAAATGTCCTCCTTCTCTGTTTGCAAGGAGGAGAATTTGACAAGACTAGAGCGGAGCAGAATATCTTTCAGATGTTCGGCTTTAGCTCCCGCCATTCCCAACCAGCATGACTAACGGTCAGAAAAGGGAGCTGGGGTACATTCAACAACATATGGCAGGCACCATGGTTGGCTCTCCCTGATCTACAGTGAGCAAAATGGCAATTAATATATTAAGAGGCAGTGAAGTTCATCCCAGTCTCCTGCTTTTGCATGGCTCCCCAATTGACCTTGGGAGTTGCCAAACTGAGCTGATTTTATTATATGGGGAATTTCATTGCATGTCTCTGATTTCTCTGGTAGAAATTCAAAAGGCAAACCTCTGAAGTCTGTTGCTTCTTCCTCCAGGGCATTGAAGATCTAGTTATGTTCTTCTTCTTTTTTCATCTGGCCACCATAAATTCAGTGAATTCTATAGCCAAAGTTCAGGACAAGTGAAAAGTTGGCTGAAATATCACCATCAATTTAGTACAAATATTTATTAAGCAGTAAATCCACCTGTCTCTCAACACATTGGTCATTGATTCATTCAACAAGGCTAGGGTGTGTTCTGCCTATCGCTTAATGTGCTGCTGGGAATCCTACCAATGTGCAATTCATTCTTGATTCATTCATGCTTAGTGAATGTTGCAAAACCTACCAGTTGTTTCAAACATTAAAAAGAATATGTAAACAAGATGTGTAAAGATCCAAATAAATCAGAGGGTTTATTTATTTATAGAGGGGAAGTATCCAGTTTTTCCACAGCAGCTTACATGTTGAACAAAACACTGCAGTGCAACATATTACAAAGCAGGGCATCCATCCAGCCAAATAAAAAAGCAGCACATCTTTAACTCTCTGTGCTACAAATGGAAAAATAATGTGGGAACTCAAAGCATATAATATCAGCCATTGGTAAATCAACACATTGCTCTACTAAGAGCAATGGTCCTAAAAGTGACTAAACTGAACGGAATGCAGTGAAGTTGCTACAAGTTTGCGGAAAATGTTTTGCCAAATGTTGGGAGATCTCCCAGGGGCTGGATGAGTCTCCCCCACCCTGATGAGTTTTTCCCTGATGCAGAAGATTCTGTTGCAGAGCGTAACAACTTTCGTCTTACATACAAGTAGTTGGGCAGAACATCCATTTCAAAGGTAGCATCCTCAGTGCAAGGGAATGAGTTATAGCCAGCAAAAATACATGGAGCTCCCTGTCACTTTAAAGATCAAACACATTTATATTTTAGTAAAGGCTTTCATGAGCTAGAGTTAAATGGTCCTGCAGTGTACATTCCAAGTCCAGTTTCTGTACAGGCTCGACAAGTAGAAGGCGAAGCAGAGCCACACCATGGGCCGAGCCCCCAACATCCTGTCCTTCCCCACCCTTTCACACTGATGCTTTGAGTTTGGATAGCTGAAGAAGGGAAACCTACAGACAGATGCATATCCTTCCATGCAATCTGGAACTCTGGTTGTGCAGGGTTCCAAATAACTTGGAAGTCTATGCACATAGAACCCCACATATGAAGTTTCCCTTCCTCAGACATGGCCATCAGAGGGCCAGGAAGGCAACTAACATTGGGGGCAGGGCAAACAGTGTGGCCCCCGCTTCCCTTTCTACTCATGGAAACTTCTTAACTCCTATATAAGACATGAAGGGCAGAGGCAGGGAAAGGTGGGTGCGGTGGGTGCTGTCCGCCCCAGGTGCCATCCCTGAGGGGGGGTAACATCATCACGCTGCCCCCTGATGCCCACTGTGGGCGGTACACTCCCCAGGAGGCTCGCAGTGGGTGACGCACCCCCTGGGAGGCACACAGCGACTGGTGCACCCCCCGGGACGTGCACCCAGCCCCCCTGGAACGCTCGCCCCACCCCATGGGCAGCTAGCTCCACCACAGCAGGCGGCTAGCCCCACCCCCTGGGTGCACACCACTCCAGGTGCCGCAACAGCTAGCTCTGCCTCTGATGAAGGGGACTCTGGTTTGTCACTAAAAGCCGGTGTGATGCAGCTTGTTAAGGGTGCTAGGAACTGTGAATCTCAGGGGCAAACTACACCTCCCAGAATTCTTTGGAAGAAGTTGTGTGCTCTGTATGGAATGTACATAGCAAAGAGAGCAAACCCAACACCCTGAACTTTGCATGCAGGAGGGCGTTTGTTGTTTAGTCGTTTAGTCATGTCCGACTCTTTGTGACCCCATGGACCAGAGCACGCCAGGCACTCCTGTCTTCCACTGCCTCCTGCAGTTTGGTCAAACTCATGCTGGTAGCTTCAACAACACTATCCAACCATCACGTCCTCTGTTGTCCCCTTCTCCTTGTGCCCTCCATCTTTCCCAACATCAGGGTCTTTTCCAGGGAGTCTTCTCTTCTCATGAGGTGACCAAAGTATTGGAGCCTCAGCTTCACGATCTGTCCTTCCAGTGAGCAGTCAGGGCTGATTTCCTTAAGAATGGATAGGTTTGATCTTCTTGCAGTCCATGGGACTCTCAAGAATCTCCTCCAGCACCATAATTCAAAAGCATCAATTCTTCGGCATTCAGCCTTCTTTATAGTCCAGCTTTCACTTCCATACATCACTACTGGGAAAACCATAGCTTTAACTATACCGACCTTTGTTGGCAAGGAGATGTCTCTGCTTTTTAAGATGCTGTCTAGGTTGGAGGGGGTTAGGATATGGTAAAGTTGCTCCGCCTCTGACCTTGGTCAGCCTCTGCTGTTGATGTGGAGACTGTCACTGCAGAGGTCTCTGCTGTGCCCATGAGAAGTGCAGAACATGGACACCTTCCACAGGCAGCAGTCAATACATGCTCTGGAAACAGGGCATTACAGGTGTGGGGCACAGGAGAAGCAGAGCCAGCCATGGACCTGCTGGATCCTTAGCTACCCCATTCCCCCGAGGGGCCTGAGCTGAGCTGCCACAGCAAAAAAGAAGCTACAGCACCCCCTGCCATTCGCCCCCCCTGGCTGGCACAAGCTTACAGAGCTTTGGATACACTCGTTGATCTGTTGGTTTGCTACTCCCTGATAAAAGTTTGGATTGCTCTTTGTAGCCATCTGCTTCTGGGTACAGCCAGGGCTTTCTGGTCAGGATGGGGACAGAGCAAAGTGCTTCTCCCCAGTAGTTTATTCCTCCACTGTAGGGGCAGCGGTGGATGAATAAACTACACAAAAAGCAAAAGCACACGGTAATTCAGACAGAGGTAATGTGGGGGCAGCAGATGGCGGCTGTTTAAAATTGTAGATGCAAATGCTCCTGAGTAAACTTAATAAAAGTTAATCCAAGGCTCGCTGCTTTTAATGACCGTGTGGCAAACATAATTGTAACATTAGGAAATCGACATTATTTGGAGGAATGCTAGAAACATTTTCTGTGATTCAGGGGTAGCTAGATGGGCACCAACAAGTTGTCTTCTTTAATCTCACAGCTATCCCACTTCACATCGCAAGGCATCTTTGTGGGAGGAGCAAGATCTTTCTGGGTCAAGATCTTTGGTTGTTGGGCCGTTTCTTCAGGTGGGCTACACTGAATGGTAGGTAGAGAGGTGAGGCCTACAACCACGACCCAAGCCCCTGCTAAATCCCCTTCTTGTTACTTAAAAGGAGTGTGCGAATGGGGTGAGAGCCACTCTAAAAAAGGAAACTTTTAAATTTTGTATAATAACAAAAATGACCCTGAGTTCACATGATTTTTTTTCTGATTCATCTGATTCATGTTAGAGCAGGTGTGGGGAATCTTTGGTCTTCCAGAAGCTGGTAAACTACAACTCCCATCATCCCTAGCCAATGGCCATGCTTGTTTGGGATGATAGGAGTTACAGTTCAGAAGCATCTGAAGGGCCAAGCATTCCCCCTGCCTGTGTTAGTGGATACACATTTTCTAGATCTTCTATCTCTTTTTGTAAGATGTGTGATATCCCATCTCTTGCGGGGGTGCAATTAGTGCCAGCACCGTCCGTTAAGAGTTTGGGTGTAATCTTCGACACCTCCCTTTCCATGGAGGCGCAGATTGCAGCTATAACAAAGGCGGCATTTTTTAAACTCCGCCAAGCTAAGCAGTTGGCTCCTTACCTCTCTCGCCCTGACCTAGCCACTGTGATCCACGCGACGGTCACCTCCAGACTGGATTATTGTAACTCGCTCTACGTGGGACTGCCCTTGAGACTGACCCAGAAACTCCAGCGGGTGCAGAATGCTGCGGCGAGACTCCTTATGGGTTCCTCGCCACCAGATCACATTCACCCGGTGCTATACCATCTGCACTGGCTCCCGGTGGAGTACAGGATCAGGTTTAAGGTGCTGGTTTTAACCTTTAAAGCCCTACACGGCCTAGGCCCCTTGTACCTACGGGACCGCCTCTCCTGGTATGTCCCCCGGAGGACCTTACGGTCTTCAAACAAAAACATCTTGGCAGTCCCAGGCCACAGGGAGGTTAGGCTGGCCTCAACCAGAGCCAGGGCTTTTTCGGCTGTGGCTCCGATCTGGTGGAACGCTCTGTCACAAGAGACTAGGGCCCTGCGGGACTTGACATCTTTCCACAGGGCCTGCAAGACAGAGCTGTTCCACCAGGCCTTTGGTCAGGGCACAGCCTGACTCCCTCCTTTGGCAATCTTCACAGAACTTTAGCCTAAAGGTTGCCATCAATTTGAGTTGAATTAATTTTATAATGAAATGATTTTAGAATGTTGTACTATTTTATTGTTGTTAGCCGCCCTGAGCCCGGCTTCAGCTGGGGAGGGCGGGATATAAATAAAATTTATTATTATTATTATTTTGACCCTTCCTGGCCCTCAGGAGATATTTGCCCCATCTCCTTCCATGTGGAGACAAACAGTGAACCTAAAGGAAGAGATAAAATCTGAAATAAGTGTAGAAGAGGCAGCAACACAGATGAGCCATCTTTACCAGGCTCGACAACTTTAATTTGCCTGGAGGAAAATGTTTTGCTAAATGTTTTAAAATTGACTTAATGGGAGCAGATCAGGAAAAGAACGTGTTATGAAATTTTGATCTCTTGTTTAAAGTCAATTTTAAAGTGCTGAACTCTGCAGTCAGCTGAAATGAAGAATACTGATGAGTGTGACGCACAGACTTTGTGAGAAGTCTTCCTAAAAACATTTCAGGGCACCAGAGAGTCAAGGTCAGCC
The DNA here is from genome assembly GCF_964106645.2 of Podarcis pityusensis. Lineage (NCBI taxonomy): Eukaryota > Metazoa > Chordata > Lepidosauria > Squamata > Lacertidae > Podarcis > Podarcis pityusensis. The sequence goes on from NC_138029.1 coordinate 16,326,657, forward strand.
TTTCCAACAACTGGGCAACTTTAGCCAGTGAAAATTCCTTGGAAAGAGTGCTTCTGTAGATGGGAGTTAGGGTTTACAGATTGCAATCCTTCTGGCTCCCACTCATTTAAACTTTTATATTAATGATTTGGTGCCGTATTTAGCGAATGCAAACTCCGCCTCTCCTGTAATTAGGAACAGAAAGATCTCAATCTTGATGCATGCAGATGATTTAGTGTTCCTCTCTCTTTCCCGATCAGCCCTTAGAAATCTCTTGGAAGTGTTCAGTACATACTGTAAATAGGAAAACCTATCAATAAATTACTCTAAGACCAAGATTATGATTTTTGGCAAACACAGTCCTATGTATAAATGGTGTTTAGGACAGCAAGTTACAGAACAACCTCACTGATTTAGATACCTGGGTGTACTCTTTAGCAAAACCCTCTGTTGGAAGTGTTATATGAAGGCAGTGAAAGTCAAAGCACAGAAAAACATAGGGGCATTGATGAACTTCTATTACAATAAGGGAGGGCGGCTGATTGAGCCTGCCCTAAAGATATTTGGTAGCAAAGTGCTTACTCAAATGCTCTATGGTGTTGAAATCTATGGTTCTGATTCGAAGTCCATAAACGTTTTGGAAACTGTGCAGAATTTTTTTTGAAAGCTATACTCTCTACCATCAGGAATAGCAGCTCTTCTTCATACAGAATCTGGGTGACCATCAGTTAAGGCAAGAGCTGAGTGCACTTGATTAAAATATATTAAAAGTATTGCTACTATGCCAGCTGAGTGTTTTCCTGTACTGTGCTATATGGAATTGAGTAATAACCAACTCTGGAAAACAGCTTGTTGAGATGTTTTAGGCTATTATTATTATCCAAAACTGAGCACTGCTTTGAGTTTGAATAAGTGTCAACTAAGGAACTGACTCTTCTGGATAGAATCTATTCTCTTTTGCTCCTTTTCTCTGCCCTGATGTCATGCTTATCCGGAATTGTGATGTGGTACTAGAAATTCTCCAATACGGGTTGTGTGATGACAGCCTGACATTTCTATGTATGTAAGAAGATGTAGAAAAATGATCTCCATAAAAATAATGTCCAAAAAGAAAAGAAAAACAGACAATAGCTTTTTCAGAGAATTGGAAGCTTCTCAGAAGAACTGCTATTGTTCTCCGTACACATGTTCATCTTTCCTGCTCTTACTGCATGGAATCCCATCAAGTACATTTTATTCCACTCTGGGCATTCTTTAGAAAAAGCCTAATTGACATGTACATACACATCTTAAGCATGAGTCACAGGCTTCAATATGTTCAGGGTTTTTTAAGTGTGCAGTTTGAAAGAAAATTCAGAGTTGGGGGGAGAATTGTGCAGTTGGAAAGCTGATAGTGTGTCGTTTGAATTAGACACATTAGACCTATGTGTTTAGTAAGCACTTAAATGACAGGCAATGTGAGGGGAAGAATGTTGTTGTTGTTGTGGGCATCCGTTTGTCTCTAGAGGCAATGGAGTCTGCCTCCAGGGGTGAAGTCAGATGACTGCATTAGCAGTACCAAAGTGACTTCCCTGGGGCACAAGGCTGGGCAGTGTGTGTAGGTCCTGGGCTCCCCAGATGACAAGCCCCCCTCTTGTCCTCCCTGATGTGGTCCAAAGGAAAGCAGAACAAGATGTTTGGCACAGCTTGGCTGCAGGAGTTGTTGGAAGGAGGTGCACAAGGCACCATCTAACCTTCTTAGGGACTCCAGATTTGTATACGGTTTACTCTTTAGCCTTTTCTCTTCCTGAAGATACCCCACAAGGCAGTGGAGGTTTAGGATCAAAGTTGGGCTACCTTCCCAGGTTGATGAACCTCATTTGCCTCTTACTTCCCTCTACGGCATGTGCAGAAACCGCCTTCTTGACCCCAAAGCCATAGCTACGGGGGGGGGGGGGGCTAGTCAGGTTTTTTGCCCCGGATAAAGCCTCCAGAGGGGCACCATCGAGGCTCCCAGCCTGTGTGTGTGTGTACGCAAATATGCATGGAGGGGGTGCCAAACTGGGTCTTTGACCTGGGTGAAATAAAGCCTAGTTTTGCCCCTGCTTGACCCACTATTGATCTCGTATGCTCAGTGTGCCAGAGCCTGCCTTCACATGCAGGGGAAGTCCCTTACTCACCGAGAGTTTGAGACCCTTCGGCTATCCTCACCTGGTTTAGCTGGCTGGTCAAAGCCATTCCTGGGGTGTGGTCGCTGTTGCATGCTGATACCTTCTAGGAGCCACAGGTGAGAGCTGAGTGCAGGGTGGGGACCAAAGGTAGACAAACTACCCCCACCAGAGGTACTACCCCTCTCCCAACACCCATACACCCCAGGGAAGCATGTACACAGATTATATAAGAGTATAATGTCCTCAATTTCTGAACTAAGACAGATTCATAAATGAATTGTTCCTGTATAGTAGATAAGAACTATGGAGAAACACGTACTGAAAAGCAAAGAGCAAAGCATGCTTTCTTTTTCTCTTTCCTTTTTTAAGTGACGGGGATTTTGTGCAGTTGGCAAATCTGCTTTTTAAAAACCCTGCTATAATTAGTACATAAATGCAGTGGCTTGGCTTGTAAGTTGCCCATCCATTTGGACCAATTCTCTCCTCCATCTATAGCCTCCAAAACATTCCTAAAGGCCCCCCACACCCCAGGAGCAGATTTGTAGGGGGCTGCAGAAGGAATGGAGAGGCATGAAAGACCCGTTCTATGCATGGGAATTCCATTCAGGGAAGGAAAGTTAGGATTCACGCCAATGCCAGGAGCTGCTGGAGAACTTGTTAATTTTGAACAGTAATAACATTAACATTAATCATATGAAACGATGAGCACTTATGCTGCTATCTGTGCTCTCCCTTTCAGGAAAGGGAAAGTGGCTACAATTAGGAATTAGGACAGGGGTGAGAAAATTAAGACTATTCCCCACCTTCCCCACCCACCACCCCTGCTGCAGCAGTAATTTTTTCAGTTATCAAAGCACCAAAAATAGCATTAAGGAGGCAGTTTTCTCCCACTGATCTTTGGAAAGATTGATCTTTGCAGTGTCCTAAACTCACCCTTCCATTTAAATCTGTGGCTGTAGGAACTGTTTACATACCCTGCAATGTTTCTCCGATAAAATTAGGGATGTCCTATTTAAGAAGAAGAAGAAGAAGAAGAAGAAGAAGAAGAAGAAGAAGAAGAAGAAGAAGAAGAAGAAATATTTTATTATTTATACCTGCCCATCTGATTGGGTTGCCCCAGCGACTCTGGGTGGCTTCTAACATATATAAAAACATAATAAAACAAACATTTCAAAGCTTCCCTATACAGGGCTGTCTTCAGATTCTTCTAAAGGTTGTAAAGTTAATTATCTCCTTGGTCGGGGGTCACATAACTCCATCCTCTCCAACGTTTCTCTGATGAAAATAGGGACATCCTAAGGAAAAGCGGGACATTCCAGGATCAAATCAGAAACCAGGACGGCTTCTGTAAATCTGAGACTGTCCCTGGGAAAAAGGGACCCTTGAGCAGAATGTTTCGTGGGACATTTTACCAGCACCATCTGCTCTCAGACTACTTCTAAGTGCTCATTCACTGGCCACCAGCACTGTCAATCAGCACAAACAGGAAATGGTGAAGCAGGTATAGCATATACACACAGTTCTCCATCTTGCACTGCCTAGACATTTGTGGATCGATATTCTCATCCCTTTCTCAAAACTGCACAAGTGTTCTTCATGCAAGGGTACCCTGGAGTAGGGCATTTAAGAGACCAGGAGGAGGCTGTGCACTCATAACTCTGAGTAGCTCCCTAAGGGCTTTCCCATACTTCCTCTTTTCCTGCTGCTTTGCCCCAGGGAAAACTGTTCTTTAGTGCTCAGTTTGGAGCAAACAGCAATTTGGGGTTTTTCCAGATTCATGTTTTCTTCGGTTTAGCACAAGAGAGTGGGTTTTCCTTGGGAAAAGAGCGGGGCAAGGGGGGAAAACCTCTCAGACCCATGCTTTCTAGGCACAGGAGAAGCGGAAATGTAGATTATTCCTAAGTTAGATCCCATATGTGGTGTATCTAGACCCTGTGAATTGTTCCTTTAAGGACAACCCAGCTTTGAGAGTTGCTCCTTCCCCTCTTTCCTGCGACTCGGCAAAGCTCTGATGCAGGCCTGTGTTCGGAGCTCAAGAAGGCTGTTAAACAGACACCTGTGCTCAAGAACTTACTTAGTGCTTAGTTCAGTAATATATACACACAATAATATTGAATCCAATTCTTTTTTGTGTGTTTTTTTGTTTTTTTTAATGGTGCTGGTACTTGAAAAAAGTGATGCGGGTGTAGTCAAAGATTCAACAGGCAACACATACCTTCCTGAGTTACTGCATTCACAGCCCCCAATCTTGTATAAACACAACAGGTTTGAGTCCCTATGCTTTCAGAATTTATGCGATGAGGAGGAAAATCCATTGGACATAGTATATATGAATGGTTAGATCCAGATCAGTTTTACTCTGAGGACAGACGTTTCAAGTCAATGAGTTCATCTCTAGAGTGAAAGCATCCCCAAGCCAACATTTATTTCTTTTTATGAATTACTTCTCATAAAACATCTTGAAGCAATTTCACAATGAAAACAATTACACAATTTTGTATAGAGACACAATGGCAGCAATTAAAAAAGCACTAAAATGTATAAACAACTTCAAATCCTAAAAGTGACGTTGCCACAGATTGTAAACCTGGATTCTTAATTATTGACACCCCCTGCACACACTAACAAAATAGATAAAGTTTGAAGCAACCCCAGTATAGTGATCCCCCGTGTTCAAAGAAATGAAGCCATGATTTCAGCTCCTCTCCTGATGTCAGCTACTTCTATCACCTCAATAGATTTATGACACTGCAATTAACTTCCTTCCCAGATCAACTGTGAAGACTGGAAAAGTGACATGTAACAACAGCACCTTGTTCTAAATTGCATAGATGGCCTAATGCCGAGGCTCATGAGTCACTCTTGACAGATGTGAATTTTCTTCTGGCATAGACCGATAGCGAGATGATGCGATAGAATCTTAGATAATATTCCTGAGAAATCTTTCACCACGGCCCTGTGATGTAAGCAACCTGTTCTAGGGAAATGTAGCCCATGTTCCCATATTCTCTCTGAGTACAAAATCAACTTAGGGAGGGGGATTTTGAGCAGGTTGAGCAACGCTTAAGGCAGTTGCTTCCCAACTGGTCTTCCACTCCAGCTCACAACCTCTTCTTGAGGCTGTGCTTGGTTAAAACAAAACAAACAAACCAAAACGGCGGGAAGTTCCACACAACTGCATGCAACATCTGTTTGCTTCTTCCCTAATGATTCTTCCCATCTTGCATCTGGAGACAAGAAATGCCATGTTACATTAGAAAGTTGAGTCTGGGAAGACACATGTTCAAGAGCTGGTAACTCTCTCTCTCTCTCTCTCTCTCTCTCTCTCTCTCTCTCTCTCTCTCTAACTTGCCTCACAGTGTTGATGTGAGGTTAAAAGGAAAGGTCTATGGAGCCAGTGTGGTGTAGTGGTTAAAAGCAGTAGACTCGTAATCTGGGGAACCGGGTTTGCGTCTCCACTCCTCCACCTGCAGCTGCTGGGTGACCTTGGGCTAGTCACACTTCTCTGAAGTCTCTCAGCCTCACTCACCTCACAGAGTGTTTGTTGTGGGGGAGGAAGGGAAAGGAGAATGTTAGCCACTTTGAGACTACTTCGGGTAGTGATAAAGCGGGGTATCAAATCCAAACTCTTCTTCTTCTTCTCTTATTGCGACATTTATAATATTGCATTATACATTTAATTTAATTATCAGTGCTGGGCCCAGTGCATTGATTATTCATCCAGGCCAGCACCAACACCCTTCAGCAGCTGCCTTTAGGGCAAGGCCCACAGCTGTTGCCCATACTGTGCACCTGGTCTGGCGGCCACCTGCTATTTTTAGTTCTGCTGTAGCCTGTGATGGGACCGTGGAAAAATGTTGTAGGAAATCAAAATGGCAGTCAGTGTATTTGCAGTGCTGCTCTTACTCCCCACCAGGTTAGCCCACTGTGACCCCACCGCTGTAAGAGCAGGGCCGCAAGATGCAACTGCCCTTTGTCTTTAACTCAGTTGCACAAATGTTAGTGGCTGTGTCTCATTTTTGTCTTTTTTGTTGCCTGTATGGGCCAACACTGGGTTTTGATACAGAGCTTCAGCCATGTTACTCTTCTGGGTACAGAATCCATAGGTACCAGCCCTAATATCTTGAAATAGCAAACAAACAGTGGTCCGTGAAGCCTGACAGACAGGCACAGACCAATTTCTAAACAACCGAGAAACATGTTTTTTGCCCTGTTACAGTCAGAAAATCTAAAGAGTTTGTGATCAGACTTGGTTGTTCTTTTAAATTTTAAGGACTCATGAAGAAGGGATCATTCTTTTCTAGAGAGGACAATGTTCTCAAACATGCAGGAAGATGGTACTGCACATTAGATCTATTTTCTATTGCTGAATGTTACCTCTCCAAGTTGATTGGGATAATATTGCTTGTTATGTAGGTGGGTTATATTGGTGTTATATTGCAGCATGATGTTTGATAATGATCCTACAGTTATACAGCCACCATTATTAAGTGGCACTTGCAGGAAATTTAACAGTTAATTTAAGAGAAACTCTGTACGGGAGTTATTCTGCCACTCTAGGCATTCAGAGGTGAATGAGGACAGCACCGGGGTCCAAATAAGTTGGGGTTGTGCCTGTTTTGCAGGAAAACTAACAAAGCAGACACTTTTGTGTCCTAGACTGAGCTCTATAAAGGATTCTGCAAGCATGCATATAGATGTGTGTGTGTGTATGCGTGTGTGCATATATATGCCCAATGCCATGGGCCCAATGTCATGGTATCTACTGGCTAGAATTCCTCACATAATAAATATTACTCTTCTTCTCTCATGGCCAAAGCACTTTGAAAACTGTTTTTGAAATATTCCCTTCTCTGTTTTTGGAACAGGAAGGATGGATTTGGTAAGAGAATACCCTCCAACATTTTTGTCCCCCAAATTGGGAGATCAGGAGGGGCACACCTTCCAGTCTGGTTCTCTGATGATCGTCAGCAGGGTTGTTCCAGAGCACTGGACCAGAAGATGGTTTGGCGCAACCTTGCTAATGATCAACAGAGTGCTGGACCAAAAAACAGAGCATTCTGGGATTGGGATTGGCTTCTCTAGACTTATAATTCCCAGGGTTGCTGGGAATTATACGTCTAGAGCAGGGGTGCACAACCTGTGGCCCTCCAGATATCTCTGTACTACAACTTCTGTCACCCCTGATCACTGTCTTTGCTGGCTGGGACTGATGGGAGTTGTAGTCCAGAAACATCTGGAGGGCTGCAGGTTGTGCACCCCTGGTCTAGAGGGATAAACCATGGTGCCCAGAATTCTTTAAGGGAAGGAATGTGCTTCAAATGTGTTTTAAAGGTATTGTCTGCCCACAGCCTAAGGCTCACACAATTTACCTGTCCTTAAGTGTGAGCAGCTGCGGACAGACATAAGATGAATGTGCATTGCCCCACAAACCTGGCACTTTCAATAGGGACTACTGGAGTAAGTGAGAAGTCATTAGTGATTTCAGCAGGAGGAAACAAGTACCGGTAGTTCAGCTGGTTTTAAACTTAAGTCATTTAACTTATTAGAAGAAGAAGAATAAGAGTTTGGATTTGATATCCCGCCTTTCACTCCCTTTAAGGAGTCTCAAAGCGGCTAACATTCTCCTTTCCCTTCCTCCCCCACAACAAACACTCTGTGAGGTGAGTGGGGCTGAGAGACTTCAAAGAAGTGTGACTGGCCCAAGGTCACCCAGCAGCTGCATGTGGAGGAGCGGAGACTCAAACCCGGTTTCCCAGATTACGAGACTACCGCTCTTAACCACTACACCACACTGGCTCTCATGCCACACACACACACACACACACACACACACACACACACACTTACTATGAGGTCAAATGGACACTTTAGGCAACAGATTTGGGGCCACCTTTAAAAAGCAGCCAAATGGCAGCTATGTGACACAAAATGAAACTGTACCATAAAACAGATGCATGGTATGCAGGGCAAATATACATCATAAAGTGGGTTGGGGAGAAATCAATGTGGAAGCTGCCATTTTCTTCATAATGTACCCATCTGCTCTTTGGCGCTGTGTCTTTTATCCCTTGGGGAAATCATTTACATTTCTGTCTCAGGGCGACAAAATATCTTGGGCCAGCCTTGGTTGAACTGCTTACCAAATACCCCCGGTGTCTTTGCAATCATTTGCCACAGCCTGATGAGTTCTGCAAAGGTGGCATGGAGACTAAGGAGGAGAAAGCTGACGAGCTGTAAGTTAGAAGGCAGGAGATGGGGACTGGCTGAGGGCAGACTAAAGTTGTTGGTTTTTTTGCTGGAGATGCAAGATACAAAAAGGAACCTTCTACCATATGTGGTGGACATGCCCCGAAATTGGGAAATTTTGGAGCATGATCCACAAAGAAATAAAGAAAATATTAAGAATAGCATATAGTAAAAGGCCAGAGTCATTCATTTTAGGAATTTTAAGTGACGATATTCCAAAAGACAAAACTAATTTTTTCTTATATGTAACGTCTGCAGCAAGAATCCTGGTGGCTAAGTATTGGAAAGGGAATCAGTTACCCACTAGGGGAGAGTGGTTATGTAAGCTTTCAGAATACTTAGAATTAGCCAAATTAACAGATATAATAAGACAAAAACCAAAAAGTGAAGTAAAAAAAGAATGGGAGTGCCTAAATGAACACCTCAAAAGTCAAGGTTTGAGGACAGAAATCTGGCTGAGTCTGGAATAACCTTGTGAAGTGAAAGGATATACTGCCCAATACCCAAGGGTTTCAGTTTGAAGACAGGAAAAAGTTGGTTTATGGAAAAGTATAAGAGTTGAATGTTATTATGGAGTAAGAATTTTGCATATGTTTTTAAAGCTGATAGAGAATCAAAAGTATTTTCTTTTTCTTTCCTTTCTTTTAGTCTTCATGTTAAAAAAAAACTTGTTATTTGATGTTGACTTCAGAATATTGTTTTCTTTGTTTTTCTTTGCTGTAATAAAAATAGCTTTACAGACAAATGAGACCTCAAAAGGTGGGAGGCATTTTTCACTCAGCTCCAGTTTTAATTCCTCTTCCAGCTAAATGCAGAAAAACATCACTCAAGGGTGCAAACCTGGAAGCAACTTTACTCTGTGTGCATAGTATTTGTAGCTTTACTGTTTATTTAACATGAAAGCTGAAAATTCAGGAAAGGGGGAAAGCTTTTAGGGTGACTTTGGGGTTTTTTAGGCTCAGTGCTCAGCTCCAGTACTGGCATCGCCACCATCGTATATAGACACTGGCGGAGGAAGAGGGGGCAGGGCAGGGCAGGGCACCGCCCTGGCAGCGTGATCCTGGTGGGGTTCCATCGTGGCTGCCCCCCTGCCCGCGGTGGGCACCCCGCCCCCGCAGGCAGCACGCCACACCCCCAGAACGCGTGCCACACCCCTGCATGCAGCAGGCCATGCCCCCAGGTGGCATGCCACGCCCCCGGGGTGCATGCCCCGCCCCCACTTGCTCTCCGCCCCCAGTGCCAGAGCATGAAACTCCGCCATTGTATATAGATTATATACTTCCAAAATGCAGGCATCTGTATGCATATCACTCTTACTGGTTCTGAATCCAACATGCAATTGCCTCATTGCTTTTGTGGATTGAGTAAAATACCAGCCTTAGAATCACTCCAGCCAGGAGATGGCCCACAGAGATCAAATCAAAAGCAGGTTTTGCCAAATAAATAGACCCACAGGGCAGTTGAAAAAGTTCAGATTGGACCAATGGGCTGACTACCCACACCTCTTGCAAGGAATACAAAAATCCCAGCTGGGATTGAGATTTTGTCTGTTGAAAATCTAAGTTACTTATTTACATTGAACATCCTATGCAAATAATACTATGTAAATTCTGTCACATTTATCAGTTCTATATGTGTGTGCGTGCGCGTGCACATGCTTCTGCGCCTACGGGTTTTGGATGCTGCCCAGGCTATTTGGATAGGCAAGTTGGGACTTCAATCCTGCAGATAGTACTGGGCAATGTTCCTAGATTAGTTTTGGTATGGAGTGCACAAGATATTTAAAAAATATTATTGGTCTACAGAAAACTGCAAGGAAAAACACACTTGAGACGCATTTAACCTATGATTATTGGACAAGCATGTCTGGATACCACAAATCACTCTGGAGCCTCCAGATGACCTATTTATTGAGCATTCATTCCATACCCTCCAAGTGTCCCTATTTTCATCAAGAAACGTTGGAGAGCATTTGCTTGCCTAAAGTTTGTGCAGATAATATATCTGCTATTTATTGAGTGTTGGCTGTGATTTCTTTGTGGGGAGATTATACAACAATGCACATTAGTCCTGATTTACTTGTGCAATGTTTATGTATCTTGCTGTCCATCATTAATTCATCCCACATGCTTTTAGTGCATTGCCCCATCTCTAACTGCATAAAGTCGGTTTCTATTCAAAATCAGATTTATTGTACTAGGGTGACAGAGCACTTTAATCCACCCTGATTGTGCAAACCTACACTTCCCCATACGCACCTGAAAACCTCCTGCAAAATACTGGTAGTCTGAAGGCACCCTCTGGTTTCTGTTGATGTCTGAAGAAAGAGTCTGTGTAACTACTTCAAGGCCTAATTTGGAAAAAGGAGAGTATTTGGCTGGTGTCAGGCAAATACCAATTTATTTTACTTGCACCATCTAAAAGAATAATGTGGCCGGTATCACATTCAGTCAGCTTTGCTATCTCAGTAGATCTAAAAGTCATTTGGACGTATCTGAAAAGGATTGAAACATCTCACCAGTGTTAACACCCGGTGATATGAATGGCCAGACTTCAGCTGTGCCCTTATTCAAAACCAAAACTTGGCAGGTATAAAGCTGCAGAAGCACTTTGAAGTCCCATCACCAGGCACTTTCAGTAGTTGGCTTGTAAGCAGCTGCGATAAGCAACCAGTATTATTCCACTGCCTGAGATAGCACTGTGGACCCTGAACAGATCGATAGAAACCAACAGCACAGCAATGGATAAGCAGCAACAGTGTTGTGCCAACACAGATCAGAAGCTTACTGAGGGCTTTATATACTGTGGCAGATACACATGTGTGTGCTCAGTTGCCCTCCCTGAGGAAGAACAACACACAGTTCTAGAGAAAGCACTTTGTTTCTGTTGCATGCAAATGCTGATGCCAATCGTTTGCCCAGCACAGGGATGCATGAATCAGCTTTCCTTTTTCTCAGTTTCTCATTTTTCTAATCTTAAGTTCAGTTCTCCGTATCTGTTTGATAATTATGTTTTTATTAGTTTTTATTAAATTTTTGTGTTACAAAACGAACAGATAAACAGGGAAAGGCACACCGATTGCCTCCACTTTCAATTCATAGTCTTATTCACAGCATTTAATACACACATTCCTGCATGCAGTTTTGCCTAACAAACATTTTGGCAAGCATTTCCCCCCAATATTATGACTTTTTTGTATGTTATTCTTCACTAATATGTGCATTTTTTGCACACTTTACACTGGTATGTCTGTTTGACTGGAGGGCTGCATTGCAAAACTCAGAGATGTGTGACTTTTAAAGGTTCACATATTGAAACAGTTCATGTATTGTTTTGAGATGTGCAAGTTAGGTAGATCCGTCTTTGAATGAGAAGTGAATGAAATTTCTCCCCTGCTCCTGACCTGCTGTCAGTAGTGCAGCAAGATAATTTTAGACTCTGGACTGAATGGTCTTATGGGGGAGGCCCTCTTCGGGTGTTAATGTGGATTACTTCACTTTCTTCAAAATGTGCTAGATTTGGGGCCCATTCTTCTTGTTCCCTGGATATCTGCCTGAAAGTACAGTGGTACCTCGGGTTACATACGCTTCAGGTTACATACGCTTCAGGTTACATACGCTTCAGGTTACAGACTCTGCTAACCCAGAAATAGTACCTCGGGTTAATAACTTTGCTTCAGGATGAGAACAGAAATCGTGCTTTGGCGGCGCAGCAGCAGCAGGAGGCCCCATTAGCTAAAGTGGTGTTTCAGGTTAAGAACAGTTTCAGGTTAAGTACGGACCTCCAGAACAAATTAAGTACTTAACCCGAGGTACCACTGTATTACACTGCCTGCCACCTCTGAGACTGGTATGGTAGCAATAGCCACATGGTTCCTGCCGGTGGGGGGGGGGGCGTGTTTCCTCTGTGGAGGTCTCTGAAGAAGATTCTTCAGCAACGGCTTCCTGAAATAGTCCAGGGAGAAGATCTTCGCCACGCTTAGGTGTCTCCATCTCCCAATAGTCCTGGGAGCATAACAGAAATGCAGTGAAATGGCTTGAACAACTGCTAATAGCAAGTAGTGCGGACAGAGCCTTTACTCGTAGTGTCGCACGTCCCAGTGGAAGGGATTATTGAATGTTAATTCACAAAGTCGTTTTGCCCTGAGGATGATTCACACAATGCAAGAAGAGCCCTAATGGATGAAGCCCAAGGTCCATCTGGGTCAAGCCAAAGGCCAACTAGATGGCTGTGGGAAGCTCACAATCACAACATGAGCAAAACAGCACTGCCTCCATTTCTGTTCCTCAGTAACTGGTATTCAGAAGCATACAGAGACCTCCTCAGACAACAAAGGTGCTAGGTATATAGTCATCACAGCTAATAGCCATTGATAGCATCCTCCATCTATTTATCACTTCAAGTTGGTGTTCATCACTACACCTTGTGGGAATTAATTCCATAGTTTAACTGTGTACTGTGTGATGAAGGCTTTCCCTTTGTCCTGCATCTTCCAAATTCCAGCTTCATTGGTTCTGTCATTAGGACAGAGGGAGAAAACATCTCTTTCTGCTCACCATGCATAATTTTATGCACCACTGTTATGTGTCATCCTTCCTGCACTTGCCTTTTTACTGAACTAAAAAGCCCCAAGTGTTGTAACCCTTTTTCGGAAGGGAGCTGTTATTTTACATGGCGAGGCTGACTTTTTCCAGGTCGTTTCAGCGCAGTGGCATGGTCTTGGAAATCATTCGGTGTCAACTGAGACTGTGACTCACCAGGTCCTGCCTTGGCCTACTGTTCAGGGAAAGCTTTCTAGGATGTGGAAAACAAGTCCTAGTCCTGTGTCAGAGTATTCGTAAGACCCATTAACTCCCTTCTGCCAATATCCCCAAGAACTCAAGACTCCTTCAAAGCTGGATTTCCTTTATTTTATTTTTATTCATTCACTTAATAAACTGCCCTTTGGTAACAAGACTCTTGGGGTGGCATATAATTTAAAATCAAATACAATCAAGTCACAAAAAGAAAAGGGTAAAACCACAGAATCACAGAGGCTCTAGCAAAGCTCACTAAAAATCCAGTATAGCTATAAAACAATGGTAAAGCCATCTTTACAGTAAATCCAGGCTAATATTGCTGGGCATTTTGTTGTTGTATAAAGAAATGTTCCGTCCCCAAAAGGGCATACAAATGTGTGTCAGGAAGTCTTCTCTGGCGAGGGCATCTCACAACATTCCTGTGTCTTCTAAAAGCAGTAGCTAATGGGACTGTTAGAAAATGTAACAGTCCTAGGCTCTTTTATTTTTATGTTGTGAACAGTATACTACTACTACTACTATTACTACTACTACTACTAATAGTAATAATAATAATGCCTTTTCTTATTAGAGCAGGGATAGGAAACCTCTGGTCTATGGGTCATTCTTGGCACACCAGGGGCTGCCTTTGGTTTGCAAGGCAATTTCCCCCAAACCATGCTTAGCTGTCGTTCACATGGGCAAGGAGCGGGTTCAGTTCTGTGTTGGCGCACAGCCGAATGTAAACCCCACTCCTCATTCTTCAGCAGATGAGCTTTTAAAACAATTGCTTAAAACAGAGTTTGCCACCTTCTGAGGTAGTGCATTCCACTGTTGAACAGCTCTCACCATCAGAAAATTCTTCCTAATGTTTAGGAATGTCTTATCCTTTCTTGTAGTTTGAATCCATGGGAGCTGCAGAAAACAAGGTTGCTCCATCTTCTAGCTTCAGATATTTGAAGATGGCTGTCATATCACTTCTCAGTCTCCTCTTCTTCCAGGCTAAGCATGCCTATCTCCTTCAAACACTCCTCATAATGCTTGGTTTCTATACCCTTTATCATCCCTTTCATATGGGTTCCAGATTGTCAATATCCCTTCTTAAACGGTGGTGCCCAGAACTGGACACTGTACTCCAGGTGGGCTTCAGAATCCTTTAACTCGAAGGTTGGTGGACCTTGGGATTCTAGTAGAAAGCAAAGTAGATCCCACAAGCCTGAAGTCTGCTCCTCTCTGCCTGGTGGGACAAATGCACCCTTAACCAATGTCTCTCTGTATAAACCACACCCTCAACAACAGCCCTACTCTCCACTGTCAATACAAAGCAGCCTGAAGCTCTTTAAAGAACCTTTGAAGTTAAGAAGAAGCAAAAGAATCTTGAACTCAAACGAACCTATGAATGGGACCGACAATTTACCAAAGTCACATTATGAAACCAATACCTGAGGAAATTACAGTACCTCTCACAGCACAATCAACATCTTGATTAGAGAGGTGCGTGGGAGGGCAATTCCACCGAATAAAACTGCTTTGATGGAAATTACTGATGATTTTAAGAGAGGCAGCACTTCTGAAGCATAGTGTGTCTGTGTGCGCAGAGGGCGCATGACACCTGATCCTTCTCCAAAGGCAAAGGAAGCCACAGCAAATCTAGCAAACCCAACAGAAAATTGTGCGCTCGCACCTGTCGTGAAGACAGAAGAGCCGTTCAAACAACTTCATAAAAGTTACTGCACCATAATATATTTTAACTGGGCCTACACATCTGCCTACACAAACTTGGGTGTTAGTCATTTGTGGTACCTTGTAAACCTGAAAGGGCATGGGAAAGAAGTGACTTTTCTCAGCTGACAAACTGAGTGCCAATTCACATTTATGGCAGTCCCCGTATGATAAGACTGGAAACAGCGACCAGTTTTGCCAGGGCATGTGCCCACTGAGACTGGTGGGGTGGAAGTCAGAGCAGTGCCAGGTTTAGGGTGGCACAGCAGATCCCCTACACAGGGCGCTAAGACAGGGGGGTACATCATCACCATCACCATCACCACCACCACCACCATCATCATATCCTATATTTGTATAGGTACCTACTGAGAAGAACCATTTAAAATGCAACTGTACCAAAAGGCGTTATTGTGAAAATAAGAAATGGGGGGAGGGGATTTTGTCCTTGCTCGGGGCACCATATTACCAAAGTTCACCGCTGGTCAGGGAGGCCAACAGAATAAGTGGAGGCTGAGCCAGTGAAAAGCAAACCCAGCTAATTCAAGTTTTGCTCCCAGCCTCCTCCCTGTTGTGTTCCATGAGGGGCAAAAATGAGGCGGCGGAGGAGGAGGAAGCTGACATGTGATGCTAACCCTTGGGCTGGATTTAAGGAAGGAGGCAGGTAGAGGGGGCTGGCTGAGGTTGGTGGGGTTGTGCCCCAGTTATCCTAAGGTACCAGTCTCCACTGCATAATCATCATCATCGCCACCTGCCCTGGTTGGTGCATGCAGTGGGGCTGTGAACGCAGTGGTAACATCACTTGAGGACACCCCTATGTAAGCATCTTCTGGCGCCTGTCCTGGTTTCCATGGCAACAGGATGCTGCAACAAAGGGGTGACTGGCATAGCAGGTACCGTAATACCAGAGGCTGAAGAGGGCAGAAAGCATGTCAACCTTGACAAGACCTTTGTACTGCTAACCCGTACTGCCACCAGAAGCAGTAGCCTCTCCCTTTTCTTTTGCTTTGCACCAAGTGTTTTTGCGTGGTTGGAATCTGCTTGCTAAAGCCTCTTGCCAGTGGTGTAGCATGGGTTGCCAGCCCCCAGGGCTGTGTGGAGTTGGAGGGAGAGAAACAGATGGAGTTTGCATGTCCATTCAACTGCCTAACGGTGTCTGCGTCACCCAGGAGATTGCAGCTGCAGAGAAAAGAAGAGTCGTTCTGTTGTCTGGAGCGGTCACTTCCTGGTTCGCATGGAGAAGTCATTTTCAATTAAGCCCAGCTACAGAAGCATGCAGTTGTATTGTGGCAGCACCAGGGTTGAAATTTTGTGCCCCCTAACAATGTGGTACCTGGGGCAACCACCTACTATCTCTTGTCCGTCTGAATGGAGGAGAGTGGAGAGGGGTGTGTGAGCATTTGTAGAAACTAGAGATGTAGGTAGAATTTACATTCATTGCCCCACCCACTTTTGCCTCTGGCCCCTCCCCCAACGGCATGTGACCCCTAGAAATTTCCCAGAAGAGAAGGCAACCCTCAGGTCGAAAACGGTTCCCCACCCCTGTAGTAAACGAAAACACAGGATCTGATGTCATCTTGTTTCCATCTTGTCATCTCAAGTTTCCTTGAGCCCCCCCCCCCCAACTTTATAGACTGGCATCAGTAGAAGCAGGAAAACACAGGCGCAAGGTCACACCATAGTGTTTTTGTTGACTGCCTAGATATTGCCTGGAGACAAGGGAAGGGGAGAGGAGACAGTGGATTGCTTCTTTTGGCTGCTGCACAGAGATCTCCACAATGCCTATTTCTAGACTTAGGTATGGGAAGCATGCACAGCCCACATTCAAAGACAAACCAACTGTGATTACCAGATGCCTGGAGAAAAGAACATGATGATTATTGGGTGCAGAGATTTTTGACCTTTGATCCAACAAGGCAAGTTTTATGTTCTTTTGCACAGCTCTGCCCTTTCAGGTTATTGTTCTGCTCTCTCCTTCCAATGTCTTGGCTGTTTGTGCTATTAAATAAGAATATGACATACTTATTATTTACCTTAGTGTAGTGCAAAGATGGGCCAGGCTGGCAATACATTATGAGCTGGGTTGCCATTGTTAGCCAAATACCTTAATTGCACGTAGTAGTTAGCAAACCTGCATTGTATTTTCAAGAACCCAGCTATAATCCTGATTCACAGCTGTTATATAAAAAAGAGAGGTGCCAGCACTCAGCTTCCCTGGAAAACATCGTCCTCTTACCTTGAAGCGCACACACAGATAAACACACACACATTCATACAGGGGCCGCTTTTAATATTTTAATAAATATATTAATATTTCTGCTTCGCTCTCTCCTCTTCCCACAATTTCTCATTATCGTTCTCAATGCCCTCTCCACTGCTTCTCTAATCTTTCTCTTTTATTAGAGCAGAAGGGTGGAGAGGGCATCGAGAGAGAGAAGGAAAATGATGGAGAGGGAGAAATGGAAAGATGAATATATATTCATTAGAAGTGGCCCCCATATAGATGTGTCTTCTCAGTCCTTTTCTGCTGATTTGCCAGGTCTCCAGGACAGTAGCATAGGATGGGGGCAGTTGCCCTGGGTGCAGAATTGTTTGGGGCACGAAATTTCAACACCCAGTGCTGCCTCAGTAGAGCTGCACATTTCTGGGGCTGGGTTCTGTTGAAAATGGCTTCTCCATGCAAACCAATATATGACCTCTCCAGACAATGGAATGACTCTTCTTTTCATAACTGTGGCTACAATCTCTTGGGTGACGTGGACGCCGTTAGGTAGTTGAATGAGTATGTGTACTCCGTCTGCTTCCCTCCCACTCACCCCCTCTGCATGACCCTGGGTGCTAGCAACCTACGCTCCGCCACTGCTCCAGGATATCCAAGTGCTGACATCTCTGGAAAGTCTAAAATCTGAAACCTGGAAGCATAGTTTCAAGGGGCAGAGTCCAAATTTCAAAGCTTAACTTAGCAGAAGGCAAATAATAATAATAATAATAATAATAATAATAATAATAATAATAATTTATTATTTATACCCCGCCCATCTGGGCGGCTTCCAACAAAATATCAAAATACCATAATACATCAAACATTAAAAGCATCCCTAAACAGGGCTGCCTTCAGATGTCTTCTAAAAGTCTGGTAGCTGTTGTTCTCGTTGACATTTGGTGGGAGGGCGCCACTACCGAGAAGGCCATCTTCCCTGTAACTTGGCTTCTCGCAGTGAGGGAACCGCCAGAAGGCCCTCGGCGCTGGACCTCAGTGTCCAGGTAGAACAATGGGGGTGGAGACGCTCCTTCAGATATACTGGACTGAGGCCGTTTAGGGCTTTAAAGGTCAGCACCAACACTTTGAATTGTGCTCAGAAACGTACTAGGAGCCAATGTAGGTCTTTTAAGACCGGTGTTATGTGGTCAATCCAGTTTGGTGTAGTGGTCAGACTGCTGGACTACAACCAGGAAGAACAAAGTTTTCATCTGAACTTCACCATGAAGCTCGCTGGATGACCTTGGGACAGTCCTTGTCTTAAGTTGTGTGATATTTGGATCATGCAATTACACTCCTAGAGGATTACCTGCTTTTGGAGAAGGCTGCCTGTTGCATATCTTAATGAACCAGTCAGGTGGCTTGCCCATAGCAGTAACTCACACAGAAGTGGTGTGGAGAGAATGAAGCAGATCTTTGATTCAGAAGAGGCATGCCTCTGTAGTTTGTGAAACACCAACCTATAGGCTAGATCAAACTGTAACTGTTCTTGTAGCATAGGAATATAGCTGGAGTGAAGAACTTGTGCCTCTCTAGACCTTCTTGGACTCCAACTCCCATCAGCCCCAGCCAGCATAGCCAATGGTTGGGAATGAAGGGAGTTGTAGTCCAACAGCATTTGGTGGGCCACAAGTTCCTCACCCATAGAATATAACCTATTACATCCAGAATATGGGACTTCCTTGAGCAGATTCATAGACCAATGCCTTCATTGGGGTTTAATTTGAGTGACAGCACACCAGGACTCAGCTCTGGGGTCCGTTCTAAATGCCAAATCTCAGCCTTCGAACATGAAGAAAGGTGCATATGCAGAGTGCCTCTTCCTCACTACTGAGCAACTAGATGGGGACAAGGCTTTCATATAAGAGAGCATGCCAGAATCACATTTAATATGCCTTGTATATTATTACTGTTATGTGTATATTTATGTGTGCTTTAGCAATTCACTCACGCAGAAATGAGCCAGCATCCAGCTACCATGTTCTGAGAGCTAATGGATTTCCAAGAAAACTCATCAGAGTGGAATCAGGGTCTGCAATATGCAGCACAATAGACTGGGTTGGAACCAATAAGACTCTCAATGACTGATTAGGTTGCGCATCCATCTTGGTAATTGCTTTTCCCATCTAGATGAACAGTACAGGCAGCCTGTTCTCAGGTGGTCTCACAGTGGGGTTTATTGATACATAAATGCAGTGGTTAATTGCTAAAATTGAGAGAAGCTGGGGCCCAAATTGGTTGGGATGCAATATCCCTTAACAAAGACACTGCTCAACCCTAGATGAGTATGGGTGTGATGGCTTGATTGATATTGGAGAAAGGCCTTGTATACATGCACTGTGAAATCACTCCGCCTTCTTGTTTTATTATCTAGATATCTATGTGATTTCTGTTCTGTCCCTCCAAAGGAGACCGGGGCAGCAAGCACCAAAGTAATAAAATAGTATTTTTAAATGCCATACATTTAAAAACATTTTTGAACATTAAGAACATGTAAAAACAAGCCAATAGTTTCAAGGTTGCCAGGAACAACTACAGTGAGGGGGGAAAGTATTTGATCCCCTGCTAAATTTGCCCGTTTGTCCTCTGACGAAGAAATGACCAGTCCATAATTTTAATGGTAGGTTTATTGTGAGAGACAGGTGCTTCTAAACTCAGCTTGTTACATACAGTGAAGATACCAAGTAGCTTGACACCTGGCTGGTTGATAGGGGATCAAATACTTATTTCACTCATTATAATGCACATCAATCTCTGACTTTTGTCTTCTGGGTTTCTGGGGGTTTTCCTGTTGTTATTCTGTCTCTCACAGCTACAATAAACCTACCATTAAAATGACTCTTCCTGCATTTGACACTTCTAGAAAGGAGTTCAGAATGCCTTCCACAGGTTAGAGAGTTTGCAGTTGACATTTCTGAAGTTTTGCATTTGATTTCATAGGGAAGGGGGGTTTCTTTGTTACTAAATTGTCCCTGGCGTTTTTAGCAGGTGCATTATGCAAATTTAGCAGCAAGGGTGGATAAACTATGGAAATTGGTGTGTTAAAAAAAAAAAAAAGACAACAGAGACACTTTGTAGCCCAGGGATCAGGTGCTTCAGAGATTTTGAGTTTACATGGAAAGCAGCCTGAGTAACTGAATATTCTTTGGGCATCAGACATTGCTGCACACACTTTATTTAACCAACCCGGCTAGTGAGTTCACACTCCTCTCCATCTTCGCTAAAGTAAATTGAACCCAATTCTAGTCCTGCTATTACGTCTTTGGTTCTGTAAACACAAATTTCAGAAAAGCAATTATGTTTGACTCATGGGAGAGGGTGCATATACCTGTAGAGATGCAGGAGTCAAAAGAAGGAGGCTGGTGTACTTGAAAAATCGTGCCACAATAAACCACGACATCTTTTCTCTATCGAATGCATTTTGGCCAATCCCTAACATACGGCAAAGTAATATCAACCTATTATTGCCTGTTCCACAGATAAATAATAATGAACAGTCTAGGGAACAGTGGATTGCACAAGTATGTACTGTCCAAAGGAAGGATGTTTGTGCAATAGCGAAGACAAAAGGACAACAAGTTAATCAAAGAAATATATAATCAAGGTAAGCATTCCGTATCCCTGACCATTTCTGAAGCACATAAGATGCTATACACAAGTGGACACAGTAAATTAGTCAATAAAAATGAAGAATCTGTTTAAAAAAACCTTGCAAACAAGATTGCCCCATTTCACCAGCTGAGTCCTCAGTGGATTTCAATAGTTTCCGGTTGCAGATTCGCTGGATTGATGCAGAGACAGTCAAATGTGTTTTACATGTGAGCGCTCTGGAAAAAAGAGCTTACCAACCAAATGGGACTGAAAGAACTTGTGCAGGTGTATCACAAAATCTTATGTAGGATAGAGATAGATGTGTCACTCTATTCTGGTCCAGGGCAGGGAATAGGCCTGACTCTTACCCTGTGCAGATGGTCAGAGCTGGAATCAAGTAGTACAGGATGTGTCAGGATGTTTGTTTTGATCTCACATTGTTTTTTGTTAGAAGAGACTTCTTTCTTTTGTTGATAATTCACTACAACCACATTTGTTTCATTATTTGTTCGTTAGGCTCATATTTATTTTCGTTATTCTATTTCTTTTCATTACCACTGTGTGATGGCAGCAGTAAAGCTCATTTTGGCAGCCGTTCTTGGTGGTCACCATTTTATTTCCCCATAATACCCTGCACATAGCATTGTATCAGGGCATTCTAGAGGGAAATAGCAACTTTTAGACAACAACAACAATTTTATTATTTGTATCCCGCCCATCTGGCTGGGTTGCCCCAGCCACTCTGGGCGGCTTCCAGCATATACAGAAACATAATAAAACATCAAACATTAAAAATGGCCCTAGTTCCCTAGCTCTTAGTTTCTTATGGCAGCCTTTATTCCACACCCACACACAGAATGACCCAACACGACGCATTCTGAGGAAATAAAATGTAATTTGATGCATTACTTATTCACTAGATTCCCATTTGATTCATATCTGTTTTCATTTCTCCCCATTTTTCTTTTACTTTTATGTTTCACCATTCTGGTTGATCATCATTTTATTTCCCCAGAATGGCCTGGACACTGCATCATTCCAAGGCATTCTGGTAGTAAATAGCAACTCATGTGGCAGCCTTAATTTCCTCTCCACACCCTCAAAGAATGCACCAGCATATCCTTCAACACTTTGAAGCCAAAATCCGCGACACCACCTTCCTGGACACCATCTCCCCATAGTTTAAGGGTTTGGGGCTGCATGCAACATCACAACCCCCAAAAAGCACGTTTCTTGGGGAATCATGCCACAAAATCACATGAGATCACAGCAACCAAAATGGCTGCTGTTCTCTTGCAATAAAAAACAGGATGTCCCATTTTTTTCCAGGGCTCTGCTAATGACATCATGTAGGTGTCAAAGTGAGAGTTTCACAGATATGGATAACATGTTTAGGTGGCATAACATCATCAACTGGGGAGGCCTGAGGACCACCCAAGGGACAGACTGACCAGGGATGGTGGTGACTCTTCCATGGCCACCCATGGTGTAGGAAAGGAAAGGAAAGGAAGACATTCAGTCTGCCTTTAGTCCAGAGGTGGGGAAATTGTATCTCTCCAGAAGTTGCTGGACTACAACTCCCATCATCCCTGACCATTGGCTACACCAGCTAGGGCTGATGAGAGCTATCTGGATGGCTACAGGTTCACCACCCTTGCTTTAGTCCAGCCCAAGTGTCACTAATCCAATCTCATTCTGCATCTTCCGAGGACCAAATCTGATTTATCAGTTCCTAGTGTTTGACCATACTGCTGAGTCATTCAAAACAAAGCGTGAATGATGCTCCTCAGTGTCCTTTCTCTGTCATAGCCTTTGATGCCTCAGAGGAAGCGGGCGTAAAATATGCCCAAGAACATAAGAAGAGACCCGCTGAATCAGGTTAGTCCAGCATCCTTTTCTCGCAGTGGCCAACCAGATGCCTATACAGTGGTACCTCGGGTTAAGAACTTAATTCATTCTGGAGGTCCATTCTTAACCTGAAACTGTTCTTAACCTGAAGCACCATTTTAGCTAATGGGGCCTCCTGCTGCTGCCGTGCCTCCGGAGCACGATTTCTGTTCTCATCCTGAAGCAAAGTTCTTAACCCGAGGTACTATTTCTGGGTTAGCAGAGCCTGTAACCTGAAGCATATGTAACCTGAAGCGTATGTGTTAGAGATATCTGGTGGTTGCTCGAGAACAATCGGGCAATATGCCTCAATACTCTGTTCTAAAGCTTTCTTATTGGTGGTAAAAACCTTTAGAACACAGAGCGCCTCTATTCCATGTCTTGCTCATTCACTGGCAGAATCTGAGAGTGGGCAGTCCTTAAATCTTCCCCAGCAGAGTAGTTTCTTGACCCCCAGTCTGCGCCTCCCCTCTCTGCGTGAAAGCTTACTGCGCAAGGAAGGCTTGGGTAACGGGGGACCTCCCTCCTCCCCGCTTTGCTCAGGCAAGGTGTCCTGGCACCGCCTTGCATCCTCCGAGCCCTGTGCCTCCTCCGCTGAGGAAGTGCTGCTTCCCATGATCTTTGGGGGCTCTCTGTAATCCATCTGCCTTTTCCCCTCTTGCTCCTGAGCCAATGGCAGTTCCCAGACAGTATGTAACCCGAGGTACCACTGTATTTTGGAAGCATTTATCCAACCAAAAAACATGTACATAAGTTTGTGTATGAGGGGAAAGGGTGCATGAAGGATGCATATATGTTGGTGAAAACAAAATACAAAAATGCCTCCTACTGGGGAAAACTGCTTGCCAGAATGAGATGAAATCATGTACAAGTAAGTAATGCTATGAGATTTGTTGGCTGGCATCCGTCTGTCTCGGGAGACAATGGAAGAGTGCTCCTTTGAGGGGTGAAGTCAAGCCATTGGAGAGTTACAGTGCTTGTCATGCCCTAAAATTCTGAAATTTCTTTTGTGAGGACTGTTAAACATAGTAGTCATAGGCTGCTGCCAGAATGTGGTGAATTGATGGAGAAATGAGAAGCCAGTGTGGAAGGATTTGCCCATCCCCACCTCCAGCCAAAGCACCTAGCTTTTCTCACAGGTGCTCTCCTAGAATCAGCTGGGGCAAACCAGTTACAGCCTGTTCTAGGTGGGTGACTCACACTCTAAATACTTGGAACAACCAACAGCCCCATTGTCCCCCACCTTAAGGCTGTATCAAAGGCTGAAGAAATCAGGTCCCCTTCCTTTACTTTCCATAACAGAGGAGCGTGACTCACAATGGTTCATTATAGGTGCACAAACATCAACCTCACTTTTCATTCTTGACATTCTGTAGACAATTCTGAATTATAGGTTAACTCGGTTGGCACTCAGGTAGCCAAGGTCAGGACATCCCAGGGATGGCAAATATGATGGGCTGCGTCTCAGCGAGATACCTGCTGTCCCTACTATTTTCATTCCAGTTATTTACATTCCATTCCCAGAATGCGCACAAAGAGACACTTGTACAACTCGGACGAAGCCTTAGGAGGAAGAGGGTGGTGACATCAGAACAGAGCTCCTGTTTTTTTGTTGACAGTAAGGACAGAGAAACCGTTGTTACTAGAGCACTCCATGAACATTTTTTGTTTTTTTAAAAAAATCCTTTCAAATTACATACCCCGCCAGGAACACTCCATTCTGCCAGGAACCTCATTGTTCCTACCTCATTGTTGGTAATTATAACCTACTTCTGTACTTGTTTTGAAACTTGGAGCCAAATATTGTTTTTCCTCAGAGGGTCATCAACACACATACCTCTTGATGAACAGGTAAGCCATCGCAAACAGAGCTATTTGTATGTCACACTCCATGCAGAAGCATAGAAAAACATCAATGGACAGTATATGAAACACTTTCTCTGGGATTCAGCTTTCTAGTTAGAATCTCTGTTTCCACTTTTTTAAAAAAAATCAAGTTTGAATCCTCAAGGTGATTATAAAGATACACCTGGCAACATGCAGGTAGTAGATTCTCAGAGATGACATGTAAGAGGATTAGGGGTTGGGTGGGGCTGCACAATGCGCTATATAACGTCTTGCCACAATTCACAACTGCCAGAAGCAGACTAAAATACTCCAAGTAGTAAAATGGCTACATCTATTATGAGAAAGTTAAGACATCATCGTGTGCATGCATGCCTACTTGCAGATCAAAGAACTCATCTTTTCTTTGAAGAGAGTTTTGGTATTCACACATATACTCCAAAGTCCACGGCTGGAGTACTCCAAAGTCTTCCCCTCCTCTCTTTCTTTGTGAAACACAGGGTGCTGCTGGCCTATGCTAAATCATGGAGGAATGCGTAATAGAATCCTTTTAATACTCAATTAATTTACCCACATGTTTTGAGCCTGGATTTTGTAATCAAAGGACAACACAAAGTGGGGGGAGAGACCTATATTGAGCTCTTTGGGATTTTCAGAGATTTTTGTGGGAGTGGGGAGGGTGTTACTAGATGCTGCGATATGGAGCACAGAGCCAGATGTAGGCTGAAGAGCAGAAATGAATTCTTCTTGTGGTTTTCCGTGTACGAGATCCATCCCAGTATATAAGCACTACGGTTTGGGAGGAGGCCAGTTGTTTGGAAAGCACAAGGTCTACAGAAAAAGACACCCAGACTTTTGTGGACTGTGGTAGATGAGGACAGGGGGAGACTGCGATTTGGGGAGAGTGTATCTTGTTCTAAGTAAAGCTTAATTCCACAGAAACAGAAAAGATGTTTGACTTTCTAGGAAATGGCACTGCTGTTCAGATTGCAAGTTACTCAACCTCACAATTACTTAGGGTCATGCAAACAGACCGATAGCCCATTCTAGTCCAAAGCACTGATGTCCACAAAAACCGGACGGATGATTCAAGGAAGCTTCCAGGCAGGGCATGAAGGCACTTAGCTCTTCCCCGCTTTGTTTTGATCCTGCAAATGCATCTCTAGCTCATCTTTTTGGTTAACTGTGCAAATCGTTCCTGGCATCCTGAAAACTCAAAGAGTTACAAAGGCACTTCTCCAGTTGTGCACTCTGTGGAGAATTCTGCTGCAAAAACCACCTTTGAAATATACTCAGGGTCGCAAAGTGATTTCATGCTCTTTATTCAGCTCATAGTGGTGAGGAGGAATGATGATGTCCCCTCAAAGTATCTGCTTTATATACATTATTTACACAATGGGCTGCACATGATTGGCTAATTCCGGAATTCTACTGTAAGCCAATCAGGTTGTGGATTCACTTCTATCTGGAGCATGATTGGGTGGTTCCTGCCAACCAATCATACTGCTGCATTGTTCTAGGACCAATCAGACTGCTGCATTCTGAATCCTATTGTTCTAGGACCAATCAGACTGCTGCATTTTGGACCCTATTGTTTTAGGACCAATCAGACTGCTGCAGTTTGGATCCTATTCAACTCAGTACATAACAGCCTTCATGCCTATAGCTACCTAGAGTGATGTGCAGAGAAGATGTTAGGATCTTCCAAATAACTGCTTCAAGGGAGCATCTGAGGCCACTGTAACTGTTTTTGTTCTTCAGGAAATGATATAACCACAAAGCCAGGATTCCCAAGAACTAAAAGGGTGGAGATCTTGGAGGGTGATGGAGAACTTGGTGCTGCTCCCTTAGGTTCCAATATTCCCAGAAACTGCAGAGAAGGAGGAGCCAGGAGATTTGGCATATTACCAAAAGAAAAATACAGCAGATGAAGGGCTTGTGGCGGGGGGGGGGGGGGACCTGGCACCCTACTCTGCTACCTATTTGCACAATTCATGTAGCAGTATAGAGCATTCGCAGCAAAACCTCACTGCCTTTTGCAATACTACTTTTGCTGCTTCCCGTTCAATACCACCAGCCTAGTCCCACACAAGTTAGGGAGGGATCCATGCATGTGGAAAGTTACAAGTTCACTCCTCTATACCACTGGTACAAGCAACCATTCAGTATTTCCCAACTCACTACAGTTTTTCTGTTCCATTTTTCCAGATTCCAGATCAGGCTAATGCAGCCGCAAAGGCTCCACTTGCAGTTGCAGGCACTGATTCTAAATCTATCATGTGTGCACAATACATTGAAAGCACAGTCCCCAAGAATCCTGGGAACTGTAGTTTAAGGGTGCTGGGACCTCTACATGTGAAGTGTAAATTACAACCCCCAAGGTTCTTTGGGGGAAGCCATGTACCTTTAATGTATGGTGTGGGTATGATGTAGTCATTCTCTGCACTGGAGAAGAGACTCTTAGAAGGAGATAAGAAAACATTTCTCTGAGTTGGCATTTTGCTTTCAGGAAGGAAAAACCTAATGAGACAGAAAGTTTCCATCAGTGATTTGTGATTTCCCACTAGAATGGAAAATGCTTATATATGCGCGCACCGTATATATATGGTCTGGGCACGTGAGAGAGTTTTCTTGTACAGTAATAAACTACATTTTAAAGTTTTGGCAAAGCCAGTAGAATAGCAGAGCAGTTGAGGCTGGTGTCACTGCATGAAGCAAACTGTTTCCTTGGAACTCATGTTTCCAATTGCCTAAAAGCACTTGTTTATGTTATCTATTAGGCTTTCCCTTCAGATGCGATGAAATTATGAAATAGCCAGCCAATGACTCTAGGAAACGTAGTGTTTTGGGGCACATAGCACATTTGAGTTTGGGGCTGTGTGTGTGTTTTAAGCCTATTGATCCTTTCACTGACTGAAGATCCCTCCAGGAAACCCCTTGTTTTTATTCCATGCCTCCCAATTGCACCTGAGGCTGCTACCACCCCACTGGATTATTCCAGCACCTCCCAGGGCATGGTATGGCCCTAGCCCTAGCTTTCTCCATGAGTTTGATGGCTGAGGGGAGGTTTAAACCCTGGAACCCGAGGTCCTATTCCAACATTCTTAACACTACACCATACTGGCTTTCACACTCACAAACAAGCACACACACCAGCGGGAGTGTCGGCATTGGGGGTGTAGATTTCACCCTAACATTTTGTCCAAAAAAACCTATCCCCCAGGAGTGACAAACCGCTCTCAACCTAGGCATCAGAAACAGAGGCGTTCCTGTATTTTATTTCCAGTAGAAGACGCCAACCCAAACTCTTCCCCTGTTGCCTCTGCAAGAACTTTCCAGCAGTAAAAAAGGGAGGTTCGAACAATAAAAGAAATAGAGGGGGAGGGCAGGCCTTCTCAGGCCATAAAAATTATATTGGACGTCAGCTCAGTGAATGAAGATGCTGTCAAATGACTGGCAAAGGAAACATTGCCATGTTTCTTCTCATGTTGAGATCATGCGACTTACCTTTAAAGCCAATTCTATTGGGATTGTCCTCTTCACTCCTTTAAACACACTCTAAACAAAAGCTACAGAATTATTCCTGGTAGTCGCATGTAGTTCTTTCTAGGGAAATATTACCTCTATACTTGTCAACACTCCTAGGAAAGGGTGATGTAGTAAATGAACAGAGGTGTCATAAGTAGGTGAGACACGCGGCAAATCCAGTGAATGCTATAGTAAACACATGGGCTGTGCACACACCATACATTTAAAGCCCATTGTTCCCCCCCAAAGAACCCTGGGAACAGTAGTATACCCGTCATAGAACTACAATTCCCAGCACACTTCACAAACTACAGGCGTCCACAATTTTGGGGGGTGTGCATAGAGGGCACATACCAGTGGCTTTTGGAGCTGCCGGGATCTCCGTGGATTCCAACACCTTTTTCTTCTGTTAAGCTTTGGGGTATCCTCCAAGGAGACACAGGGGAGGGGTCCACCAGAGGATACCTCATCCGAGGCTCCCTCAGACCCACAGCTCTGTGGCTCATATAGGGATGACTGAGAGATTTGATTCAGTTTGCTTTTTAAAATTTGCACTTTCTAGAACAAGATGCAAACTGAAACACAGGACATTGCCATATCTTGCAGTGCACTGCTTTGGCCAAGCAATGTGTGCAAAACTACACATGCTAGTGTAAATGCGCCCAGGAATCCATATATTTGTGAAAATAACATACAAAAACGTGTTACTAAATGTTAGGGGAAATGGACATATGAGGGAAAATATGCCTTGCACATTATCCTTGCATGAGAGTCATAATTACATCTCTGGGTAGGAACTGGAATGTTTATATTCGGTGCATTGTCCTCCTTGATCTCTCTGTGGAAACAGCAATGACAACTTTGATATAACTACCGCTGCTCAAGCGACGCAAAAGGAAACCTCCAGAAGGCTTTGTGAAAACACTGGGTTCTCTGCAAAAATTTAGATGTACGGGGAAGATTATGCAACTGGGGCATGTGTGTCCATAAAGGTGTGGTTTGTTACTAACACAGGGACAGTAGCTCTTCAGTGAACCGGAGAACCGTTCAATCCGCGTTCACCATGCAGCCATCAATCAGAGGTCCGTGGAACGTTGCAAGCAGCAAAAAAACGCCTCCACCGGGTGCTCCAGCCGTCCTTTGATGTGCCCTGTAGCCACAACCATCCACCTTGCTACCACTTGTTGGAAAACTTGCCCCCTCGGGAGAGGCTGGCCCCTCTCCCCGGCTCCCGGGGCTTGTTTGCCGGTGATCTACCCTGGCTGGCTTCCCCGTAGTCCAGGAAGATCTTGATAGGCGACATCTCCCTGCGTGGAAGATGCACACCCCCTTTCCCCTTGCATACCAGCAGGAGAAAGAAGAAAGTCAGAAAGTCTGTTTCATCTACGGTTTATTTCTGACTGTACAACTGCACAAAACATGTCCGTTCACTCAGACTTCTCTCCGAGCAACTGCACAAGACTTCCTTCACAAAAACAACAGGAAGGTCTCAAATTACACAAAGAACAAATCCCTGTGAATTCCCTGGAGCTTCCGGTCTCACGGTCAGCTCCACCATGTGATGTAAACATCGAGCTGCTAGTTTGCAGCTGCGTAGTACTCATATCCCAACAGTAGGAGCCCCACATGCATGTTGCTCTGGGGTAACTTTCAACATTCCTGTGCTAAATTAGGCCATGGAGGCTGGTATTTAAAGACAGATTTAGGGCCCCACCAACTTCAGCCAGACCCAACCTGATTAAAGCATACCCACACCTGTCTCAGGTGATTCCATCTGTACAGTACAGTGCTCATCTGTATTAAAAGTAAAGCAAGAGTAAGTAAACATCTATTGCCTGTTCAGTTGAATGGAGGCTTTTTGTGGAGAAGGGTCAGTAGATTGCTATATGGAGCCTCCAGGCTGAGAGGCAGACTACCTCTGAATATGCTGAGTAAGTTGGGGAGACTACCACAGAAAAGAGCTTAATCAATCTTCCCCTCTCTCCAAGCAGCCTTTGCATTTCAACCAAAGCCTCCAGATGTGCTGCTGAGGCATCCTCAAAGGAAACCTGCAGGCCATGTCTTCTGCCTTCGAAGAACATGAACTGAAAATCATGTCCCCTATTTTCTCTCTCACACACACTCAGATGCAAGCTGGCTAGGGAGGGAATCAGGGGTGAGACCTGAGAGAGCAAGCAGACCCATTAAGAACACATGGTTCTGATGGACTTTGGTAGGGTGGGTGATCAGAGCCCTCCCCTACCTTAATTTTTGTGTCTGAAGACTTGCTTGATATTTGAGAGAGAGAAAATGTCAAATGGACTCTTAAAAGGGAAAAGCAAAGATCTGTCTGGTATAGAGAGTAAAGAATCTGATTGTAATTCATAGACACATATTACTCAGGCATGAGCCAAGGGTGGTGCAACTTCTTTTCTGCTTATTTATTTATTTTGTCACCATCCTGAACATTTCCCAGACACCCTCTGGTTTTCACAGTGCTGATGTTAGCTTGCGGTGATGAGAGAGGATCGTTCTGTACTGAACGAAGAAGCGCACAGGAAGAGAATTGGCCACAGATCCAGGAGCTCCTCACCGCAGTTGGGTTTGCAATCTATCCTCTCTACCCTGTGCTGCTGGCTCTTTGTCCAGGCACCAAAACAAAACCTTCAAAACCTTGCTGTGTCTGTTGTGCCTCTTGGGAAGTCTGTGGCTTCTGCCTCCCCTCTTGTGGGGAGTGCTTGTGGGGAGCCATTGTTGTCCGTCACTGATGGGGACACCGCGATCAATCATGCCGTGGAGCCGTCCCAAACAACAAACTCGACACCGCAGTCTCACTGTGGTCTTGCTTAGAAGCTGCAGTATATACTCTGGGATGTACACCAGAGACAATACCATGCCGGTTTAGACCTTGAGTCTGCATTTCCTTCCAGTAGCTGCCATAGAAGGAATACAAGGGATTTTCATCAGCTTGCACAGCTCAATCTCCTAGTGAGCAGCATCCACGCCAGTCAGTCTAGCAGTGATGTGGATGACCACACCTTCTGGTCATCACCCCTGGCTTCGCATGACCACGGAAGTACTATGGTCATGAGGCACAAAGAAGTATTGTTGCTTGCATTTTTCAGCAGCACCTAAGCCACCAAGGTAACGTCTGAATCAGCCCTCTCTTGTCATGAGGAAGAATTTTTCTTTTCCTTATTGGGTCAATGCAGCATGATCACAAAGTTAAGGTTCAACTCAAGAGGTTGAATCCAACAAAGCAACAGGCAAGGAGAAATATTTCCATTCCTGCAACAGAACTTGCCCTCTCTCTCCTCCTGCATGCAGCCTCCCACCTCCCCCAAAAAAGTGCTCCACAAAGTACTCCAGAGCAGATTGTGTGTCTTTGTGAGTGTGTGTGTGTGAGAGAGAGAGTATAGGCAATGTAGGGTAGTTCTGCTTTGTGAGCAGTTGTGCTTCTGCAACAACTTTGTTGGACATTCAACCAAATGGTTGGCATCAGAGCTGGCTCAATACATTTTGCTGCCTGAAGTGGAACAGCAAATCTCTTCCTCCCCATCCGCCACTATCCCAGGTGTGCCTCATCTTTTCCTCTGGGTGGTGAGGAAGTTTGGGCTCGCTGGGGGCATCTTGGCCAACAACTCCCCATCTCTACCCTGCAAACACAAAAAACCTGGAGCTGGCACAGTCCAAACTAGTAATACCATGTTTGGGACAGCTGCTTTTTGAGACAACTGCCACCTGAATTTGTCTTTTCATATATATTTGTATATATTCCCCATTTCCCTTTCCCAACCAAAAACATGAGATCTGGCAATTTGCCTTCTCTGTTTGTAGCGCCAGTGTTTTCCCTGGCAGCTGTCTCTGTCATTTTCTATCTTTAGTTTTGGATTTCAAGCAGTGGTTGGGATGTTTACCCATCAATAGCCCTAGATTCCTGGAGGGAGGAGCATAAATTATCCAGACAAGACAAGGCAGGCACATCGTAAGCTGCACACTTGCCAGTGTTGAGAAGAGGATCCTACTCCTGGCAGGCACTAAGTAAATAACAGGCTTTGACTTGGAGCTTCATTCCCACCGCTGATCTCAGTAGCTCTCATAATTAACAGACGAACTCACTGACCTCAGTGGCTCCTTGTCAGGCTGAAACATGAGTCATTCCCAGCCTGTGTGCTGTGAAATCTTGTGCACACTTCCCTGGGAGTAGGTCCACAGTGCAACTCAACTTCTCGGGAGATGCATATAGAATCGTATCGAAAATCATTTAAGCAGCAGCTATCAGAAGTTTGGAAGACGTTGGTTTATGGCGATAGCATCTGGAAATAGCACGGAGATGAAAGTACAGATTGTGGAGACCTTGAAGTCCAATCTTCAGTTCCTGGGGCAGTAACACAAGATGGCTCCCCCCTTTGCTTGAATGTATAGGGGGATGTACACAGAAAGATAGAGTTGCCTCTTACATTAATCGGGGAGGCCCACTTGTAACAAATCAGTGCCACCCTGAATTCACTTGGAAGGATGGGGTACAAATTTAGCAAATAACCATAAAATAATAAAATGTATTGGGGCATGCACGAGGATCAGGTAGCTTGGTTCTGTTGAAAGTCATGTTACTTTTATAGTTACTATGTGAGATATTACCGTATTTTTCGCTCTATAGGATGCACTTTTTCCCTTCTAAAAAGTAAGGGGAAATGTGTGTGCGTCTTATGGAGCGAATGCAGGCTGCGTGGCTAAGCCCAAAGCCAGAACAGGGAGACGGAGCACTGCGCAGTGCTCCGTCTCGCTGTTCTAGCTTGGGGTGAGCTGCGCAAAGCCTCCGCAGGGCAGCGGGGTGAAGGCACCCTGCTGCTCTGCGGAGGCTTCAAAGGCTGTCCCCGAAGCCAGAATAGCAAGAGGCTATCCCAGAAGCCAGATCCCTCTTGCTGTTCTGGCTTATGGGGTTCAGAATTTTTTTCTTCTTTTTTCCTCCCACCCAAACTAGGTGCGTCTTATCGTCCGGTGCATCCTATAGAGCGAAAAATACGGTATTTCTTTGTAGAAAAGACTGAGGAAATCTGAATCTCAATTCCTGCTGTGCATGCAGGAATGCACAACAGGGATCTCAATTCCTCAGTTCTTTTACCTGTGAAATGGGAAGGACAAAGTTCATTAGCCCTTTTCACACTTATAACTGCTAATTGTATTAGCAAGCCCCACTTGTTTTGTGACATTTCATCAAAGCATGCTTGTTCTGTTTCTCCACCTTTATATCTTTGCATATGAGGATGGAAGTACAATTATTTCACCTGCTGTTCGCAGCAGTGATGGGGCTAAAGGGGCACAAAAAGGAGGGCTCTGCTGTCTCTGCTGCCACCATGCACTCCTGGCCTCAGGAAAAGGGAGATGGGTAAGCATTGGGCTCTGTGCTGGCACCTGGGCCTTGGCACATTTCCAGCTGGACCACTGACACTGGGGCTAACGGATGCAGTTACTGCATTAGCAGTTAACCCGGCTAATTTGAAAGGCGACATTTTCAAGGCAGAGCTTTTTATTGCTATCTTCCAGTAGATGGTGCCATCTACTGGAAACTGGGTGAAAGCGTAATGACCATTGTATGTGAAGGTAGAATTCACAAGTCAGTAAAAGGGCTCGTGCAGATCCTTTAAAAAAAATAGAATGAAATTAAGCACTCAACCTGATTTGCTTGCACAAAATTTATGTGGAGGTTAGATGATGCCAACTCTATTTAGCATTCATCCTGATTTGCTTCTGAGTTCCACCATCAGTAATTTACCCTATACTTTTTAGTGCATTGCCCTGTCACTCCCCTAACTGCAAATAAGTCCTTTAAAAAAGTGGATTTGTTGCACCAGAGTGCTTTAATTCTGCTTTAATTGGGAAAACTGACATGGTCAGCATGCAACTGAATCGCTCCTGCAAAACACTGACCACAGTCCCTTCCTCTCATAATTGGCCTGTCATGATTGAAAATGTATCGCTTTCTCCCTCCTTCTTTTGGCTTACACCAATGACTTCAGGAGCTTGTCTTCACTCTTATTTCTTTCATGACTGAAGTTTCCCAAGCAAAAGCATTAGCGATCAGAATAAGTGTTGCAAAATCTGAACTGTTACATAAAAACAAAACACCTTGAAGGAGCTCACTGCCTTTGCTTGTGAATTAACCTACATGCAGGGAGCGGCCTTCACGCCTCACAGTGGAGTGATGTTCCTCCAGCCTCATGAGGAGCCTCTTTTGTGGGGCTAGCGAGTCTGGACCTAGGCCATGTGGAAAGGGTCTAGCAGGGTGCGGCCTTCACGCCCCACAGCCAGGCAAATTTATTTCATACCACACCATATGGCAGCCATTTTGTGTTTTGCTATGTTCTCATTGGTAGCCAATTGGTGGACTGACCCATGTAGCACTTTCCCAAAATTGGCCTGGCTCCGTATAAGGCAGCTTCCTCTATTCTTATCATATGAAATACCCCACTTTGTATATTAATAGGAGCACAGGATGTTCTGCATTTATATCCTAAAAGGTGGGGGGGGGGGCGAATATCTTGAGCGATATGTTCAAATGTGTTTTTACGCTTGGGGGGCTGCTGCGTCGCTTATTCCTGAACCTTTTTTTCCTTCCAAATGCCCTGAAGATCCATTGCACACCTTGACTTGCATGAAACCTCCTCTCTCTTATTTGCTCAGTGAACCAGACGGGGAGAAGGAAAGAATGAAGGAAAACAGAAATCCGGCCTGATTACGGAGGTCCCTGTCAAGAGAATGGCCAAGATCTCCTCAGGTGAGGATGAAAGGGGAGGCAGGGAAAAGCAAAGAGCCCCTGAAAACATCCCCCCACTCGGGAAGAACTTGTCGGCCAAACCCCTGCACGGAAGTGTATCTGCATGAAGACGGTCAGCACCTTTCTATTGGATGGGTGTCACTGAGCAGAGTTTTCAATGGAGATGGTGTATCCGGATTAAGTGGGGGAAACAGAACGGGGGAGCATTTGGGTGTGGATGATGTCATGCAGATACAGAACTGGACTTGCGTCTTTGACATAGCAGTTCGAAAGCACGTCAACGTGCAAGTAGATAAATAGGTACCGCTCCGGCGGGAAGGTAAACGGCGTTTCTGTGCACTGTTCTGGTTTTGCCAGAATGGCCACATGACTCGTAAAAACTGTCTGCGGACCAACGTCGGCTCCCTTGGCCAGTAAAGCCAGATGAGTGGCACACCACCACCCCGAGTTGCTCGTGACTGGACTTAAGTGTCAGGGGTCCTTTACCTTTACCTTTTTAAAAGCACTGCACACTACCATGTGATGTGAAAGTGCTTCATCTTATCAATGGTCACAACTCCTGAAATGAATGGATGGCTCCAATTCTCCATTTGCTGCCTTCCTTCAAACATTAACATTTGTGTATGTTCTAAGATGTTTAAAATAGCCAAGAAGATGACAGCTTTTAATTCCTCCGAATTTGATATCTACTTTAGATTTTTAAAGGCTGGCTCCCA
This sequence comes from Podarcis pityusensis, assembly GCF_964106645.2. Taxonomy (NCBI): domain Eukaryota; kingdom Metazoa; phylum Chordata; class Lepidosauria; order Squamata; family Lacertidae; genus Podarcis; species Podarcis pityusensis. The sequence continues at coordinate 16,362,119 of NC_138029.1, forward strand.
AAGTTATTTCAGGTGAAATAGATGGATTTAGGCCCATTGCTTGGCCGAATGTTAATCACACACACACACACACACACACACACACACACTTCAGTGGAAACTGCATGCAGCTGAGCAGCTCACATTCGGAGCATCAACACAGAAAGGAACAGAAAGAAAGCAACACAAATATTTTGACGGAAGTGTCTTAGGAAAGCGATTTTAAATCATGGACACCTAGGTTCTGAAAATGGTATTGCCTGTATTGGTGTGAGGGATGGGGTCCCATGGCACAAATTCCATGTTGTCCCAGTGCAAAGGAAAAGAGCTAAGATCTTCTCCCTTACTATAATGTCCAAACAAGATGGGATGGGGAAGAAGAATGAGAGGTTTGTAGGGAGTCTTCAATAATTTTGCCAAGGAAATTCTTATGGTTCAGGGCCTCACTCTATTAGCCTTTCTTGTACATGGAGATCCTTTATGAAAGGCATTCAGGCCCATCAAACAAATCTGTACTGAGATACACATACTGTATCACCATTTTTACTGCTGGAACTGCTCTGAATCTGACTTCAGGAAGAACGTGTTTTAACTGCGCAGTGTCCTGGAAAAGACACTCTGTATTGGGAAAGAAAGGAACTGAGTTCCCTCCCATTTTACACTTTCCTGATGTTCCAAATGACCAGTACCTTGGAGTTATGATTTGTGTTGTTGTCAGGATTCTAACTGGACTGTAACTGACCTAAGAATTCTGCAGAGCAGTTGCTGCTGTGGCTGGCCGGCTGCTCAGGCGAACGTCAGCTCAGTGGCCAACAGCTCAGTCTACTTGAGGCTCAGGAGCACCTAGCAAATACCTGCTCTGTTCCTGGCACGCTAGACTCTAGCTGAGGAAGGCATTTCACGTAAGTTTATGGATTAAACATTCCTCACTATGCCATCTGGTGTGTTTATGCTCAGTGGAAAAGGATAGCTGCAGTAAAGGTAAAGGGACTCCTGACCATTAGGTCCAGTCGAGACCGACTCTGGGGTTGCGGCGCTCATCTCGCTTTATTGGCTGAGGGAGCCAGCATACAGCTTCCGGGTCATTATTAAGCCGCTTCTGGCAAACCAGAGCAGCACACAGAAACGCCGTTTGTGTTCCCGTTGGAGCGGTACCTATTTATCTGCTTGCACTTTGACGTGCTTTTGAACTGCTAGGTTGGCAGGAGCAGGGACCGAGCTCACCCCGTTACGGGGATTTGAACCGCCAACCTTCTGATCGGCAAGTCCAAGGTTCTGTGGTTTAACCCACAAAACAGCGAAATCATGAGCAGCTTCCCATCCACAACAGGTTGCTGAGGTTCTGGCCATTTTCTCAGGAACTGTTGTGTATTGAGTCAAAGGATTTTATATCTGTATTATTATTGTCTGTATTTGCATTAGGGTAAAGTAACTGCCTTTTGGTTCCAGAGGGTACAGCTACTATTGGTTCATTTAAGCTGCTGTATTTGGATCCTCTGTCTTATTGGTTCCCTCCAAAAGGCAGGACTGTGATTGCCTGATATTGTTCCCTCCAAAATGTATCCTTTCTTGCTAGTTCCCTGTCCCTATAAATGTAGCTTTCCTCTCCCCAGTCTTCAGTCTTGTGCTTTAATAAAGAAGTGTTACTAGAGAACTGTCTCCAGCATGTTATATCAGGAGAGCTGAAATCACAAACCCCACGTCACAACAGGAACAATGCAACAGTAGATTAAATCAGTAGCAGTTTGCTGGAAGAAAGTATGTGTGGATCAGATGTCTCTACCTAACCAGGGGGTGGGAGAGAGCAGGGGAACTCTCTCTTTTGCTGCTTCTTTCTGTGCATGGAAGGAAGAATGCAGGAGGGACGATGTCCTTCAATGACTAGGCATGCTTGTTATTCCCTCTCTCACTGCATCTTGTCTTCTCTTTTGTTTCCAGGATGTCTGCCAAGGTCTCCCCTGGTCCCCTCCTCTCCAAACCCCCCATGCAGGTGAAAGAAGGCTCCCTGGTGGTCAGGTGGCTGAGATTAGTGTCCGGTCTCCAGTTGTGTGCATTCCTGATAGATATTGTGGCCTGGATTTTGTGCATTGCCTCAACAGCCGTTGTCAACTGGCGAGTGTGGCATGTGGAAAACATCAAGGGGATTGGCTCTGGAAACATCTGGATTGGAATCTGGCAGGTCTGTTTTTTGAAAGACCCTTCTAACGACGGAAACTATTATTACCATTGTGAAGAGCTCCATGAACAACATCCAACCCTCCCGAGGGAAATTTTTATTGCTCAGGATTTAATGGCATTAGCTGCCATTATGAATTCAGTGGCCCTGGGATTAATTTCATTTGCCTTGTACAATGTGTTTAAGCCCAGAAAACATAAGGATTTTCTCTTAACCTTTTTTGGGCTTGGAGCTCTGCTGAACTTACCAGCAGGGATACTCGTCCTGATTTCCGTGATATGGAACATGTCTGCCGTCTTACAAAATGGGGAAATTGGCTTCCCTGAAACTTTTGAATTGCCTCAAATTCCCAGCGAGCAGCATATTGGACCTTCTATTTATCTAGGCTATATCGCTGCAGGTTTCCAGCTGCTGAGTGCAGCATTGGTTGGGATGGAGAGATGTTGCATCAGGACCACCGCAAGCAAGAGTCTAACTACTTGTACAAAGTGTGGTTCTCTCCTGGATCTCTCCTCCGCAGTTGAGATGGAGGAAAGCTGTGCAAGTGATCTTGTAATTCCAGAGGACTCCTGCGTAGTAGAGATGGAGTAAAGCCGTATGCCCCAAAGCTCACCTGAAGGACATCAAAGCCAACCTGATGTCCCCAAACATACAATTATATATGTGATTCGCTTCAACTGTAAAGACTAAACTATCAGATCCAGATCCACACAGATCGCTCCATACACGCATGGATCTGCGTGGATCAGGATATGATAGTTTTGGGACTTCAGGTGGGCTTTGATGTCCTTCAAGTGAGGAGGCCTCTTTTTTATGACTAGTAGTTATTTATTTATTTATTTATTTGTTAAAGATTTTGTTGATTTACAAAAGTGTGCAATGTCTCTCTCTCATGTCCCCCCCCCCCATGTAACACTTTTACAAATCATTTTCATTTGTTGAGGGGGGGAAAGATGGGTGGGGGTGGGGTCGGGTGGCGATTCTTCTATTTTACTTACTATATGTAGGGTTTGGTGTCAGCGTTGTTTGTGCAGATTCTTTGCTGTTTGCTTGTAATTAATAAACCAATTAATAAACCAATATTAATTAAAATATTGACTCTGTTCGCATGATCTTGGCCAGTCTTAATGCACACTCTCGTCCCGTTTTTCAGAGCCTCCTCCAGAGGAAACCCACTAAAGCCTAACCAGTGGGTCTACTCCTGTGTAGTATTCGGCTCTTGATAATTGTGCACTTGGGTCTGGGTTAAAGGCGGATCTACATGGATCCTCCACTTTTTAAAAAATAACTCCAACAAATGCAGTGTCAAATCACACCTGGAAGGCACGCCTACAGACTGGACTATCAAAAACGTGGATGCAGCACCACAAAAACATGGACTTTCTTCACCGCCTCTATTGCATCTGAAGAAAATAGTAGCAGGAGACTCTTTCAGGTGGTTTGCAATTTAACGGAACCACCTTTACCACCGGGGCCTTGTAAAGACCCCAAGATCTCCTGAAACGATTTTGCAAATTTTTTTGCAGATAAAGTCACTCATATTTGGAAGGAGGTAGACACCACCGCGGGAGCAGGGCTGGGGCGGGAGAATGCTAGAGCCCTGTCTGGTCAAGTTGCATGGAATCAATTTCAATCCGTTACCCCCGAGAATGTGGTCCTGTGTGAGTGCTTGGAGGCGGTTGGAGGATGGATGGCAGCTAATGGATTGAGGTTGAATCCTGACAATATGGAAGTACTGTTCTTGGGGGACAGGGGGTGGGCTGCTGTGAAGGACTCCCTGGTCCTGCATGGGGTAACTGTGCCCCTGAAGGACCAGGTGCACAGCCTGGGAGTCATTTTGGACTCACAGCTGTCCATGGAGGCACAGGTCAATTCTGTATCCAGGGCAGCTGTCTACCAGCTCCATCTGGTACACAGGCTGAGACCCTACCTGCCCGGAGACTGTCTCACCAGAGTGGTGCATGCTCTAGTTATCTCCCCCTTGGACTACTGCAATGCGCTCTACGTGGGGCTACTTTTGAAGGTGACCCGGAAGCTACAACTAATCCAGAATGCGGCAGCTAGTCTGGTGACTGGGACCTGAAGTAGACCTGAAGGAGCGTCTCCACTCCCATCGTTCTGCCCAGACACTGATGTCCAGCACCAAGGGCCTTCTGGTGGTTCCCTCACTGTGAGAAGCAAAGCGACAAGGAACCAGGCAGAGGGCCTTCTCAGTAGTGGCGCCCGCCCTGTGGAATGTCCTCCCATTAGATGTCAAAGAGATAAACAACTACCTGACATTTAGAACTACCTGAAGGCAGCCCTGTTTAGGGACATTTTTAATGTGTGACTTTTTAATGTATTTTTATTTCATTTTTTTGGAAGCCGCCCAGAGTGGCTGGGGAAACCCAGCCAGATTGGCAGGGTACAAATATATTATTATTATTATTATTATTATTATTATTATTATTATTACTTTGTAGGATTTGATAATCTTTATAGGTTTTTTAAATTTCTAATCTATATCTATCTATCCCCTCCCCCTTTTCCCTTTCTGTACCTCCCTATCCTTATAAAATTGAATATATATATATTTTTAAAAATTACAGCTCCACAGTTTTCTGGGTCTCCCCATATTCATTACCCAACTACCTATGCTGCTTATGGCCAGATCACTTTGGGGCACTGCCATGCTGTAAAAAGATTCTCATGAAGCACAGATCCCCATGGATCCTTAGGTTTTTTATGTTTGGTCACCCTGAAATCACTATCAAATCACACATGATGTATATATATGAACACAGAATGAACCACAAAACCCACAGAGCACAGCCAAGGAACAAACACTATATTAAATACTTTAATCCACATGGATCGTCATGATTGTTAAATGGACTCCACCAAATTATATTGTAAGATCACACCAATGTCTATGGAATGACCGAAATAAAAACTCTATCTGAATGGTTCTGCATTAGCAAGAACATTGTATTAAAATGACATTCATATTCATAGCTTCCACTGTGAAGAACTGCACCTGGAAATTTTTGATGCTGCTAAACTTCAAGAATATCCAAGGCAGAGATTGTGATGATCTTACCTGTGAATGTAAATTATCAAACCAACTAGATGGAGACCACCAAAGTAACCATGAAAAACAATCACCTGTCTTGCGTCAATTCAGCTACAAATGGTTTTGGGACAAAAGTTGGCTGCTTTGCGGGGGGGGGGGTAATTATAAATGGAGGTTTAACTGCAAGTTTTCTTGCCGACAGATTTTGTCAGTGCAAACTTTGAAATAGGGGGTCTCCAACGTGGTGCCCATGGGCATCATGGTGCCTGCTGACAGCTTTCCTGGAGTCCACCACATGTTTTTAGAAAAAGAACAGGATTAGTGGTGAATTGTGCCCAGCATGACTTCAGATTGTTCATAGTACATTTGATTGGCTGCAGGGGCATACGAAGAGGCAGCGGGGTGGTGGTGCCCTGGGGTGCCATGCTGGGGGGAGGGTGACAGTACGGTCGCTGTACTGGCTGCCGCTCTTGCGGCAACTGTACAGGCAGCCCCTCTCGCAGCGACCGTATGGGCCCTACGGGCAGCTGCTCTTGTGGTGACTGTACAGGCTGCTGCTCGCGTAGCGTCCGTACAGGCAGCCCTTCTTGTGGCAGCCATACAGGCTGTACAGGCAGCTGCTCTCCGGGCGACCATACGGGCGGCCGCACGCGTGGCGTCCATACGGTCTGCCATGCATGCACAGTCTGTACAGGACATTGTGTGCGCGCCCATCATCCAGGACTTGTTACCATATTTTAGCTGCCACAAAATCTATTGGCATGCCACCAGAACCAGGGAAGCCTTGCCAGTTGCAGCTCACACAGTTGAAGCGAAATAAAAGAAAGAAGAGTAGATTGGGAAGAAAGTTCCCCAGACTGCAGGAAAAGATAACAGTAGCTCCAGCATCTGATTCAGTACAGGCTGCTGAGGGGTTGGACTCCTTAAGATCACCAACTGACTATGAGACACCTGGAAAGCACTCAACCTCAGATGACCTCCACTCCACAAAGTGGGAAAGAGGATTTGACAGTGACCAATATTGATTCTTTTGATAGCAGCCCCATATTCTCAACACAAAGTGAGAAGTGTTTGGACAAATCACTGATTTGTACATCAGTTCCCCCATGGCACAACTGTACCTTCCCCACACTCAGTCTACAAACCATGGGACTTGTGGGTTCAGTTGGCAACATCTGTGTGTATGACTATGACATAAACACACTGAAAGGATCAAACTGGATAAATGACCGCATAATAGATGCCTTTCTTGCCTCCAGGGTGATCATGGCCAAAGAGCTAGGTCACGATGGAACAATTTCCCCACTTACTTGCTACTTCATGCAGATATGTCAAAGATTGCCAGTGCAAGCTCTGAAGAACTGTTTGAGATTTGGAGTGCTAAAGGAAGATGTTTTGATTATTCCAGTAAATGATAGAGAAGTCCACTGGATACTGATAGTAATCATTTTTCAAAGGAAGACCATGCTCTACCTAGATTCCAAACATAGATTGAACCACTCTGTGATTGATGGAATAACATCCTTCTTAGAATGTCTGTATGAGATGGATTCAAAATATCCCTATAGTTTTGCGGACTGGTCATTTTTTGCACCAACTGATATACCCAGGCAAGGTAATTCCAGTGACTACGGTCCTTTCACATGTACCATTGCCCATCTGATTGCTTCTGCTGCCCAATTACAGTTCATACAAAAGGATATGGATGCCATTAGACCCTGGATTGCAAAAGAAATAAAACAGTACAGTGGGAAAACCTATTTTGAAGGACAAGACAAATATTTTCAAGTGGAAATCGATGCTGTTCCTCCCAAGAAGAGACAAATCTTGAAAGAGAGTCACATTACTGTGTCTCAATCATGCCCAGAGGGATGGAAGGATACACTAACCTGTTGCTCAGATATTTTACCTTCCTTGTTTGAAGGCTGCTGGTCACTATGTTTTTTGAAGGAAGGGGGCAGGAGGCCCACTGGTGACCTAACTGTGGTTTACTGTGAAGGAAACTGCAAGGACTGGTACCACTGCTTTCGCATAGGCATTGATTCAAAAGATCTTCCAGAGGTTTTCATGCGTCCAGACTGTCAATCCACTGTGGCCAAATAGATTTTGAAACTGCGAACTGTCATATTCCACAGGTTGGTATAATACAGCAAAATCCAAACACATAGTTTTCATCATCATGGCAGGGATGGTCCTTTTCCATAGAATCTTATTCATGGAGTTGGTTTTTATATCCTGCTTTTCTCTACTTGAAGGAGTCTCAAAGTGGCTAAAAATCTCCTTTCCCTCCCACCCCCACAACAGACACCTTGTGAGGTAGGTGGGGCTGAGAGAGTTCAGAGAGAAGTGTGACTGGCCCAAGGTCACCCAGCAGCTGCATGTGGAGGAGCGGGGAAGCGAACCCAGCTCACCAGATTAGAGTCCACCGCTCTTAACCACTACCCCACAGAAACGTATCTCTTAAAACTCTGGAGCAAGCTGTTCAGTTCAGCCTCATAATGATACTGATTTGCGGAGGGAAGGTTGGTGATGAGCAAGATCTGTTCCCATTTCCCAACACAGAGACCACAGAGCAGTTTCTGTTGGGGGCTGAACCTGCAGAGTGTTTCTGTTCAGAATTTCCGTGGCAGAAATCGGCTAAGTGCCTTTATAAACATCCAGCTTCTCAAATCGAACCCCATCATGAATCTTTCAGGTGTAGCTGTTGGAGGTGGAGGGCAGAGAAGGTGCTAGTCCTTTAAAAAAATCCCTAAGCCGTGCGGTCATAATTTCAGCAAAAATCTGACGTTGTGCAATTCACTCAAAAATGGTGCCAAACTGTTGCAAACGATTCCCTGAAAGGTATATTAGTGGAAACAAATGGGTTTTTATCATTGGAAACAGAATTAGCCCTCAAAGTCTGAACAATATTTTTTTTAAAAAAACCCTAAGCCGCGCCGTCACAATTTCATCAAAAATCTGGCGTTCTGTAATTCACTCAAAAATGGTGCCAAACTGTAGGAAACGATCCCCTGAAAGGTTTTGCGGTGGAAACAGATGGGTTTTTATCATCGGAAACAGAATTAGCCCTCGACGTCTCAAAAACATTTTTTGAAAAATTTCCTAAGCCGCGCGGTCGCAATTTCATCAAAAATCTGGCGTTCTGCAATTCACTCAAAAATGGTGCCAAACTGTTGCAAACGATTCCCTGAAAGGTTTTTCGGTGGAAACAGATGGGTTTTTATCAGCGAAAACAGAATTAGCCCTCAACGTCTCAACAACTTTTTTAAAAAAAAATCCCTAAGCCGCGCGGTCACAATTTCAGCAAAAATCTGACATTGTGCAATTCACTCAAAAATGGTGCCAAACTGTTGCAAAAAATCCCCTCAAAGTTTTTTCGGTGGAAACAGATGGGTTTTTATCATCGGAAACAGAATTAGCCCTCAAAGTCTGAACAACATTTTTTTGAAAAAATTCCAAACCGCACGGTCACAATTTCAGCAAAACTCTAATGTTGTGCAATTCATTCTAAAATGGTGCCAAACTGTTGCAAACGAACCCATGAAAGGTTTGTCGGTGGAAACCGATGAATTTTTATCATCGGAAACAGAATTAGCCCTCGACGTCTGACCAACTTTTTTTTGAAAAAATCCCTAAGTCGCGCGGTCACAATTTCAGCAAAAATCTGACATTTTGCAATTCACTCAAAAATTGTGCCAAACTGTTGCAAAAAATCCCCTGAAAGTTTTTTCGGTGGAAACAGATGGGTTTTTATCATCGGAAAAAGAATTAGCCCTCGACGTCTCAACAACATTTTTTTGAAAAAATTACAAACCGCGCGGTCACAATTTCAGCAAAACTCTAATGTTGTGCAATTCATTCTAAAATGGTGCCAAACTGTTGCAAACGAACCCCTGAAAGGTTTGTCGGTGGAAACCGATGAATTTTTATCATCAGAAACAGAATTAGCCCTCGACGTCTGACCAACTTTTTTTTGAAAAAATCCCTAAGCCGTGTGGTCACAATTTCAGCAAAAATCTGACGTTGTGCAATTCACTCAAAAATTGTGCCAAACTGTTGCAAACAATCCCCTGAAAGTTTTTTCGGTGGAAACAGATGAGTTTTTATCATCAGAAACAGAATTAGCCCTCAAAGTCTGAATTTTTATTTTTAAAAAAATCCCTAAGCCGCGCGGTCACAATATCAGCAAAAATCTGCCGTTGTGCAATTCACTCAAAAATGGTGCCAAACTGTAGCAAACGATTCCCTGAAAGGTATATGAGTGGAAACAGATGGGTTTTTATCATCGGAAACAGAATTAGCCCTCGACGTCTGAACAATTTAAAAAAAAAAAAATCCCTAAGCCGCGCGGTCACAATTTCATCAAAAATCTGGCGTTCTGTAATTCACTCAAAAATGGTGCCAAACTGTAGGAAACGATTCCCTGAAAGGTTTTTCGGTGGAAACAGATGGGCTTTTAACATCGGAAACAGAATTAGCCCTCAACGTCTCAACAACTTTTTTTGAAAAATTCCCTAAGCCACGCGGTCACAATTTCATCAAAAATCTGACGTTCTGCAATTCACTCAAAAATGGTGCCAAACTGTAGCAAACGATTCCCTGAAAGGTATATTAGTGGAAACAGATGGGTTTTTATCATCGGAAACAGAATTAGCCCTCGACGTCTGAACAATTTTTTTTAAAAAAAATCCCTAAGCCGCGAGGTCACAATTTCAGCAAAAATCTGACATTGTGCAATTCACTCAAAAATGGTGCCAAACTGTTGCAAAAAATCCCCTGAAAGTTTTTTCGGTGGAAACAGATGGGTTTTTATCATCGGAAACAGAATTAGCCCTCGACGTCTGAACAACATTTTTTTGAAAAAATTCCAAACCGCGCGGTCACAATTTCAGCAAAACTCTAATGTTGTGCAATTCATTCTAAAATGGTGCCAAACTGTTGCAAACGAACCCCTGAAAGGTTTGTCGGTGGAAACCGATGAATTTTTATCATCAGAAACAGAATTAGCCATCGACGTCTGACCAACTTTTTTTTGAAAAAATCCGTAAGCCGTGTGGTCACAATTTCAGCAAAAATCTGACGTTGTGCAATTCACTCAAAAATTGTGCCAAACTGTTGCAAAAAATCCCCTGAAAGTTTTTTCGGTGGAAACAGATGGGTTTTTATCATCGGAAACAGAATTAGCCCTCGACGTCTGAACAACATTTTTTTGAAAAAATTACAAACCGCGCGGTCACAATTTCAGCAAAACTCTAATGTTGTGCAATTCATTCTAAAATGGTGCCAAACTGTTGCAAACGAACCACTGAAAGGTTTGTCGGTGGAAACCGATGAATTTTTATCATCAGAAACAGAATTAGCCCTCGACGTCTGACCAACTTTTGTTTGAAAAAATCCCTAAGCCGTGTGGTCGCAATTTCAGCAAAAATCTGACGTTGTGCAATTCACTCAAAAATTGTGCCAAACTGTTGCAAACAATCCCCTGAAAGGTTTTTCGGTGGAAACAGATGGGTTTTTATCATCGGAAACAGAATTAGCCCTCAAAGTCTGAAATTTTTTTTAAAAAAAAAATCCCTAAGCCGCGCGGTCACAATATCAGCAAAAATCTGCCGTTGTGCAATTCACTCAAAAATGGTGCCAAACTGTAGCAAACGATTCCCTGAAAGGTATATGAGTGGAAACAGATGGGTTTTTATCATCGGAAACAGAATTAGCCCTCGACGTCTGAACAATTTAAAAAAAAAAAAATCCCTAAGCCGCGCGGTCACAATTTCATCAAAAATCTGGCGTTCTGTAATTCACTCAAAAATGGTGCCAAACTGTAGGAAACGATTCCCTGAAAGGTTTTTCGGTGGAAACAGATGGGCTTTTAACATCGGAAACAGAATTAGCCCTCAACGTCTCAACAACTTTTTTTGAAAAATTCCCTAAGCCACGCGGTCACAATTTCATCAAAAATCTGACGTTCTGCAATTCACTCAAAAATGGTGCCAAACTGTAGCAAACGATTCCCTGAAAGGTATATTAGTGGAAACAGATGGGTTTTTATCATCGGAAACAGAATTAGCCCTCGACGTCTGAACAATTTTTTTAAAAAAAAATCCCTAAGCCGCGAGGTCACAATTTCAGCAAAAATCTGACATTGTGCAATTCACTCAAAAATGGTGCCAAACTGTTGCAAAAAATCCCCTGAAAGTTTTTTCGGTGGAAACAGATGGGTTTTTATCATCGGAAACAGAATTAGCCCTCGACGTCTGAACAACATTTTTTTGAAAAAATTCCAAACCGCGCGGTCACAATTTCAGCAAAACTCTAATGTTGTGCAATTCATTCTAAAATGGTGCCAAACTGTTGCAAACGAACCCCTGAAAGGTTTGTCGGTGGAAACCGATGAATTTTTATCATCAGAAACAGAATTAGCCATCGACGTCTGACCAACTTTTTTTTGAAAAAATCCCTAAGCCGTGTGGTCACAATTTCAGCAAAAATCTGACGTTGTGCAATTCACTCAAAAATTGTGCCAAACTGTTGCAAACAATCCCCTGAAAGGTTTTTCGGTGGAAACAGATGGGATTTTAACATCGGAAACAGAATTAGCCCTCAACGTCTCAACAACTTTTTCTGAAAAATTCCCTAAGCCACGCGGTCACAATTTCAGCAAAACTCTAATGTTGTGCAATTCACTCAAAAATGGTGCCAAACTCTTCCAAACGATCCCCTGAAAGGATTTTCGGTGGAAACAGATGGGTTTTTATCATCGGAAACAGAATTAGCCCTCGACTTCTGAACAACTTTTTTTTGAAAAATTCCCTAAGCCGCGCGGTCACAATTTCAGTAAAAAAGTGACGTTCTGCAATTCACTCAAAAATGGTGCCAACCTCTTGCAAACGATCCCCTGAAAGGTTTTTCGGTGGAAACAGATGGGTTTTTATCATCGGAAACAGAATTAGCCATCGACGTCTGAACAATTTTTTTAAAAAAAAAAATCCGTAAGCCGTGTGGTCACAATTTCATCAAAAATCTGCCGTTCTGCAATTCACTCAAAAATGGTGCCAAACTGTTGCAAACGATCCCCTGAAAGGATTTTCGGTGGAAACAGATGGGTTTTTATCATCAGAAACAGAATTAGCCCTCGAAGTCTGAACAACTTTTTTTGAAAAAATCCCTAAGCCGCGCGGTCACAATTTCATCAAAAATCTGGCGTTCTGCAATTCACTCAAAAATGGTGCCAAACTGTAGCAAATGAGCCCCTGAAAGGTTTTTCGGTGGAAACAGATGGGTTTTTATCGTCGAAAGCAAAATTAGCCCTCGACGTCTGAACAATTTTTTTTTGAAAAAATCCCTAAGCCGCGCGGTCACAGTTTCAGGAAAAATCTGATCTTGTGCAATTCACTCAAAAATGGTTCCAAACTGTTGCAAACGATCCCTTGAAAGGTTTTTCGGTGGAAACAGATGGGTTTTTATCATCGGAAACAGAATTAACCATCGTCGTCTCAAGAACTTTTTTTTGAAAAAATCCCTAAGCCGCGCGGCCAGAATTTCATCAAAAATCTGGCGTTCTGCAATTCACTCAAAAATGGTGCCAAACTGTTCCAAACGATCCCCTGAAAGGTTTTTCTGTGGAAACACATGGGATTTTATCATTGGAATCAGAATTAGCCCTCGAAGGCTCAACAACTTTTTTTGAAAAATTCCCTAAGCCGCGCGGTCACAATTTCATCAAAAATCTGGTGTTCTGCAATTCACTCAAAAATGGTGCCAAACTGTTGCACACGATTCCCTGAAAGGTTTTTCGGTGGAAACAGATGGGTTTTTATAATCAGAAACAGAATTAGCCATCGACGTCTCAACAGCTTTTTTTGAAAAATTCCCTAAGCCGCGCGGTCACAATTTCATCGAAAATCTGGCTTTCTGCAATTCACTCAAAAATGGTGCCAAACTGTTGCAAACGATCCCCTGAAAGGTTTTTCGGTGGAAACAGATGGGTTTTTATCATCGAAAGCAAAATTAGCCCTCGACGTCTGAACAATTTTTTTTTGAAAAAATCCCTAAGCCGCGCGGTCACAGTTTCAGGAAAAATCTGATCTTGTGAAATTCACTCAAAAATGGTTCCAAACTGTTGCAAACGATCCCTTGAAAGGTTTTTCGTTGGAAACAGATGGGTTTTTATCATCGGAAAAAGAATTAGCCCCTGACGTCTGAAGAACTTTTTTTTGAAAAAATTCCTAAGCCGCGCGGCCACAATTTCATCAAAAATCTGGCGTTCTGCAATTCACTCAAAAATGGTGCCAAACTGTTGCAAACGATCCCCTGAAAGGTTTTTCTGTGGAAACACATGGGATTTTATCACCGGAATCAAAATTAGCCCTCGACGTCTCAACAACTTTTTTTGAAAAATTCCCTAAGCCGCGCGGTCACAATTTCATCAAAAATCTGGTGTTCTGCAATTCACTCAAAAATGGTGCCAAACTGTTGCACACGATTCCCTGAAAGGTTTTTCGGTGGAAACAGATGGGTTTTTATAATCGGAAACAGAATTAGCCATCGACGTCTGAACAATTTAAAAAAAAAAAAAAATCCGTAAGGCGTGAGGTCACAATTTCAGCAAAAATCTGACGTTGTGCAATTCACTCAAAAATGGTGCCAAACTGTTGCAAACGATCCCCTGAAAGGTTTTTCGGTGAAAACAGATGGGTTTTTATCATTGGAAACAGAATTAGCCCTCGACGTCTCAACAACTTTTTTTGAAAAAATCCCTAAGCCGCACGGTCAGAATTTCATCAAAAATCTGGCGTTCTGCAATTCACTCAAAAATGATGCCAAACTGTTGCAAATGATCCCCTGAAAGGTTTTTCGGTGGAAACAGATGGGTTTTTATCATCGGAAACAGAATTAGCCCTCGACGTCTCAACAACTTTTTTTGAAAAATTGCCTAAGCCGCGCGGTCACAATTTCATCAAAAATCTGGCGTTCTGCAATTCACTCAAAAATGGTGCCAAACTGTTGCAAACGATCCCCTGAAAGGTTTTTCGGTGGAAACAGATGGGTTTTTATCATCGAAAACAGAATTAGCCCTTGACGTCTCAACAACTTTTTTTGAAAAATTCCCTAAGCCGCGCTGTCACAGTTTCATCAAAAATCTGGCATTCTATAATTGACTCAAAAATGGTGCCAAACTGTTGCAAACGATCCCCTGAAAGGTTTTTTGGTGAAAACAGATGGGTTTTTATCATTGGAAACAGAATTAGCCCTCGACGTCTCAACAACTTTTTTGAAAAAATCCCTAAGCCGCACGGTCAGAATTTCATCAAAAATCTGGCGTTCTGCAATTCACTCAAAAATGGTGCCAAATTGTTGCAAACGATCCCCTGAAAGGTTTTTCGGTGGAAACAGATGGGTTTTTATCATTGGAAACAGAATTAGCCCTCGACGTCTCAACAACTTTTTTTGAAAAATTGCCTAAGCCGCGCGGTCACAATTTCATCAAAACTCTGGCGTTCTGCAATTCACTCAAAAATGGTGCCAAACTGTTGCAAACGATCCCCTGAAAGGTTTTTCGGTGGAAACAGATGGGATTTTATCATCGGAAACAGAATTAGCCCCCGACGTCACAACAACTTTTTTTGAAAAATTGCCTAAGCCGCGCGGTCACAATTTCATCGAAAATCTGGCTTTCTGCAATTCACTCAAAAATGGTGCCAAACTGTTGCAAACGATCCCCTGAAAGGTTTTTCGGTGGAAACAGATGGGTTTTTATCATCGAAAGCAAAATTAGCCCTCGACGTCTGAACAATTTTTTTTTGAAAAAATCCCTAAGCCGCGCGGTCACAGTTTCAGGAAAAATCTGATCTTGTGAAATTCACTCAAAAATGGTTCCAAACTGTTGCAAACGATCCCTTGAAAGGTTTTTCGTTGGAAACAGATGGGTTTTTATCATCGGAAACAGAATTAGCCCCCGACGTCTGAAGAACTTTTTTTTGAAAAAATTCCTAAGCCGCGCGGCCACAATTTCATCAAAAATCTGGCGTTCTGCAATTCACTCAAAAATGGTGCCAAACTGTTGCAAACGATCCCCTGAAAGGTTTTTCTGTGGAAACACATGGGATTTTGTCACCGGAATCAAAATTAGCCCTCGACGTCTCAACAACTTTTTTTGAAAAATTCCCTAAGCCGCGCGGTCACAATTTCATCAAAAATCTGGTGTTCTGCAATTCACTCAAAAATGGTGCCAAACTGTTGCACACGATTCCCTGAAAGGTTTTTCGGTGGAAACAGATGGGTTTTTATAATCGGAAACAGAATTAGCCATCGACGTCTGAACAATTTAAAAAAAAAAAAAAATCCGTAAGGCGTGAGGTCACAATTTCAGCAAAAATCTGACGTTGTGCAATTCACTCAAAAATGGTGCCAAACTGTTGCAAACGATCCCCTGAAAGGTTTTTCGGTGAAAACAGATGGGTTTTTATCATTGGAAACAGAATTAGCCCTCGACGTCTCAACAACTTTTTTTGAAAAATTCCCTAAGCCGCGCGGTCACAATTTCATCAAAAATCTGGGGTTCTGCAATTCACTCAAAAATGGTGCCAAACGGTTGCGCACGATTCCCTGAAAGGTTTTTCGGTGGAAACAGATGGGTTTTTATCATCGGAAACAGAATTAGCCATTGACGTCTAAACAATTTTTTTTTTTGAAAAAATCCGAAAGCCGTGAGGTCACAATTTCAGCAAAAATCTGACGTTGTGCAATTCACTCATAAATGGTTCCAATCTGTTGCAAACGATCCCCTGAAAGGTTTTTCGGTGAAAGCAGATGGGTTTTTATCATTGGAAACAGAATTAGCCCTCGACATCTAAACAACTTTTTTTTGAAAAAATTCCCTAAGCCGCGCAGTCACAATTTCATCAAAAATCTGATGTTCTGCAATTCACTCAAAAATGGTACCAAACTGTTGAAAACGATTCCCTGAAAGGTTTTTCGGTGGAAACAGATGGGTTTTTATCATCGGAAACAGAATTAGCCCTCGACGTCTGAAGAACTTTTTTTTGAAAAAATCCCTAAGCCGCGCGGTCACAATGTCATCAAAAATCTGGCGTTCTGCAATTCACTCAAAAATGGTGCCAAACTGTTGCAAACGATCCCCTGAAAGGTTTTTCTGTGGAAACACATGGGATTTTATCATCGGAAACAGAATTCGCCCTCGACGTCTCAACAACTTTTTTTGAAAAATTCCCTAAGCCGCTTGGTCACAATTTCAGCAAAAATCTGACGTTCTGCAATTCAATCAATAATGGTTCCAAACTGTTGCAAACGATCCCCTGAAAGGTTTTTTGGTGGAAACAGATGGGTTTTTATCATCGGTAACAGAATTAGCCCTCGACGTCTAAACAACTTTTTTTGAAAAAATCCCTAAGCCGCGCGGTCACAATTTCAGCAAAAATGTTACGTTGTGCAATTCACTCAAAAATGGTGCCAAACTGTTGCAAACGAGCCCCTGAAAGGTTTTTCGGTGGAAACAGATGGTTTTTTATCATCGGAAACAGAATTAGCCCTCGACGTCTCAATAACTTTTTTTGAAAAAATCCCTAAGCCGCGCGGTCACAATTTCATCAAAAATCTGGTGTTTTGCAATTCACTCAAAAATGGTGCCAAACTGTTGCACACGATTCCCTAAAAGGTTTTTCGGTGGAAACAGATGGGATTTTATCATCGGAAACAGAATTAGCCCTCGACGTCTCAACAACTTTTTTTGAAAAATTGCCTAAGCCGCGCGGTCACAATTTCATCAAAAATCTGGTGTTCTGCAATTCACTCAAAAATGGTGCCAAACTGTTGCACACGATTCCCTGAAAGGTTTTTCGGTGGAAACGGATGGGTTTTTATAATCGGAAAGAGAATTAGCCATCGACGTCTGAACAATTTTTTTTTTTGAAAAAATCCGTAAGCCGTGAGGTCACAATTTCAGCAAAAATCTGACGTTGTGCAATTCACTCAAAAATGGTGCCAAACTGTTGCAAACGATCCCCTGAAAGGTTTTTCGGTGGAAACAGATGGGTTTTTATCATCGGAAACAGAATTAGCCATCGACGTCTGAACAATTTTTTTTTTTGAAAAAATCCGTAAGCCGTGAGGTCACAATTTCAGCAAAAATCTGACGTTGTGCAATTCACTCAAAAATGGTGCCAAACTGTTGCAAACGATCCCCTGAAAGGTTTTTCGGTGATAACAGATGGGTTTTTATCATTGGAAACAGAATTAGCCCTCGACGTCTCAACAACTTTTTTTGAAAAATTGCCTAAGCCGCGCGGTCAGAATTTCATCAAAAATCTGGCATTCTGCAATTCACTCAAAAATGGTGCCAAACTGTTGCAAACGATCCCCTGAAAGGTTTTTCGGTGGAAACAGATGGGTTTTTATCATCGGAAACAGAATTAGCCCTCGACGTCTCAACCACTTTTTTTGAAAAATTCCCTAAGCCGCGAGGTCACAATTTCATCAAAAATCTGGCTTTCTGCAATTCACTCAAAAATGGTGCCAAACTGTTGCAAATGATCCCCTGAAAGGTTTTTCGGTGGAAACAGATGGTTTTTTATCATCGTAAGCAAAATCAGCCCTCGACGTCTGAACAATTTTTTTTGAAAAATTGCCTAAGCCGCGCGGTCACAGTTTCAGGAAAAATCTGATGATCTGCAATTCACTCAAAAATGGTTCCAAACTGTTGAAAACGATTCCCTGAAAGGTTTTTCGGTGGAAACGGATGGGTTTTTATAATCGTAAACAGAATTAGCCATCGACGTCTGAACATTTTTTTTTTTTGAAAAAATCCGTAAGCCGTGAGGTCACAATTTCAGCAAAAATCTGACGTTGTGCAATTCACTCAAAAATGGTGCCAAACTGTTGCAAACGATCCCCTGAAAGGTTTTTCGGTGATAACAGATGGGTTTTTATCATTGGAAACAGAATTAGCCCTCGACGTCTCAACAACTTTTTTTGAAAAATTGCCTAAGCCGCGCGGTCAGAATTTCATCAAAAATCTGGCATTCTGCAATTCACTCAAAAATGGTGCCAAACTGTTGCAAACGATCCCCTGAAAGGTTTTTCGGTGGAAACAGATGGGATTTTATCATCGGAAACAGAATTAGCCCTCGACGTCTCAACAACTTTTTTTGAAAAATTGCCTAAGCCGCGCGGTCAGAATTTCATCAAAAATCTGGCATTCTGCAATTCACTCAAAAATGGTGCCAAACTGCTGCAAACGATCCCCTGAAAGGTTTTTCGGTGGAAACAGATGGGTTTTTATCATCGGAAACAGAATTAGCCCTCGACGTCTCAACCACTTTTTTTGAAAAATTCCCTAAGCCGCGAGGTCACAATTTCATCAAAAATCTGGCTTTCTGCAATTCACTCAAAAATGGTGCCAAACTGTTGCAAATGATCCCCTGAAAGGTTTTTCGGTGGAAACAGATGGTTTTTTATCATCGTAAGCAAAATCAGCCCTCGACGTCTGAACAATTTTTTTTGAAGAAATCCCTAAGCCGCGCGGTCACAGTTTCAGGAAAAATCTGTTCTTGTGCAATTCACTCAAAAATTTTTCCAAACTGTTGCAAACGATCCCTTGAAAGGTTTTTCGGTGGAAACAGATGGGTTTTTATCATCGGAAACAGAATTAGCCCTCGATGTCTGAAGAACTTTTTTTTTAAAAAATCCCTAAGCCGCGCGGTCACAATTTCATCAAAAATCTGGCGTTCTGCAATTCACTCAAAAATGGTGCCAAACTGTTGCAAACGATCCCCTGAAAGGTTTTTCTGTGGAAACACATGGGATTTTATCATCGGAAACAGAATTCGCCCTCGACGTCTCAACAACTTTTTTTGAAAAAATCCCTAAGCCGCGCGGTCACAATTTCAGCAAAAATGTTACGTTGTGCAATTCACTCAAAAATGGTGCCAAACTGTTGCAAACGAGCCCCTGAAAGGTTTTTCGGTGGAAACAGATGGGATTTTATCATCGGAAACAGAATTAGCCCTCGACGTCTCAACAACTTTTTTTGAAAAAATCCCTAAGCCGCGCGGTCACAATTTCATCAAAAATCTGGCGTTCTGCAATTCACTCAAAAATGGTGCCAAACTGTTGGAAACGATCCCCTGAAAGGTTTTTCGGTGGAAACAGATGGGTTTTTATCATCAGAAACAGAATTAGCCATCGTTGTCTGAACAACTTTTTTTGAAAAATTCCCTAAGCCGCGCGGTCACAATTTCATCAAAAATCTGGCGTTCTGCAATGCACTCAAAAATGGAGCTAAACTGTTGCAAACAATCCCCTGAAAGGTTTTTCGCTGGAAACAGATGGGTTTTTATCATCGGAAACAGAATTAGCCCTTGACGTCTCAACAACTTTTTTGGAAAAATTCCCTAAGCCGCGCGGTCATAATTTCAGCAAAAATCTGGCGTTCTGCAATTCACTCAAAAATGGTGCCAAACTGTTGCAAACGATCCCCTGAAAGGTTCTTCGGTGGAAACAGATGGGTTTTTATCATCGGAAACAGAATTAGCCCTCGTCGTCTGAACAACTTTTTTTGAAAATATCCCTAAGCCGCGCGGCCACAATTTCATCAAAAATCTGGCGTTCTGCAATTCACTCAAAACTGGTGCCAAACTGTTGCAAACGATCCCCTGAAAGGTTTTTCGGTGGAAACAGATGGGTTTTTATCATCGGAAACATAATTAACCATCATCGTCTCAAGAACTTTTTTTTTAAAAATTCCCTAAACCGCGCGGTCACAATTTCATCAAAAATCTGGCGTTCTGCAATTCACTCATAACTGGTGCCAAACTGTTGCAAACGATCCCCTGAAAGATTTTTCGGTGGAAACAGATGGGTTTTTATCATCAGAAACAGAATTAGCCATCGTCGTCTGAACAATTTTTTTTGAAAAAATCCCTAAGCCGCGCGGTCACAATTTCATCAAAAATCTAGCGTTCTGCAATTCACTCAAAACTGGAGCCAAACTGTTGCAAACGACCCCCTGAAAGGTTTTTCGCTGGAAACAGATGGGTTTTTATCATCGGAAACAGAATTAGCTATCGTAGTCTCAAGAACTTTTTTTTGAAAAATTCCCTAAGCCGCGCGGTCACAATTTCATCAAAAATCTGGCGTTCTGCAATTCACTCAAAAATGGTGCCAAACTGTTGGAAACGATCACCTGAAAGGTTTTTCGGTGGAAACAGATGGGTTTTTATCATCAGAAACAGAGTTAGCCATCGTTGTCTGAACAACTTTTTTTGAAAAAATCCCTAAATCGCGCGGTCACAATTTCATCAAAAATCTGGCGTTCTGCAATTCATTCAAAAATGGTGCCAAACTGTTGGAAACGATCACCTGAAAGGTTGTTCGGTGGAAACAGATGGTTTTTTATCATCAGAAACAGAATTAGCCATCGTTGTCTGAACAACTTTTTTTGAAAAATTCCCTAAGCCCAGGGGTCATAATTTCATCAAAAATCTGGCGTTCTGCAATTCACTCAAAAATGGCGCCAAACTGTTGGAAACGATCCCCTGAAAGGTTTTTTGGTGGAAACAGATGGGTTTTTATCATCAGAAACAGAATTAGCCATCGTCGTCTGAACAACTTTTTTTGAAAAAATCCCTAAGCCGCGCAGTCAAAATTTTATCAAAAATCTGGCGTTCTGCAATTCACTCAAAAATGGTGCCAAACTGTTGCAAACGATCCCCTGAAAGGTTTTTCGGTGGAAACAGATGGGTTTTTATCATTGGAAACAGAATTAGCCCTCGTCGTCTCAACAACTTTTTTTGAAAAAACCCCTAAGCCGCGCGGTCACAATTTCATCAAAAATCTGGCGTTCTGCAATTCACTCAAAAATGGCGCCAAACTGTTGGAAACGATCCCCTGAAAGGTTTTTCGGTGGAAACAGATGGGTTTTTATCATCGGAAACAGAATTAGCCCTAGTCGTCTGAACAACTTTTTTTGAAAAAACCCCTAAGCCGCGCGGTCACAATTTCATCAAAAATCTGGCGCTCTGCAATTCACTCAAAAATGGCGCCAAACTGTTGGAAACGATCCCCTGAAAGGATTTTCGGTGGAAACAGATGGGTTTTTATCATCAGAAACAGAATTAGCCATCGTCGTCTGAATAACTTTTTTTGAAAAAATCCCTAAGCCGCGCGGTCACAATTTCATCAAAAATCTGGCGTTCTGCAATTCACTCAAAACTGGTGCCAAACTGTTGCAAACGATCCCTTGAAAGGTTTTTTGGTGGAAACAGATGGGTTTTTATCATCAGAAACAGAATTAGCCATCGTCGTCTGAACAACTTTTTTTGAAAAAATCCCTAAGCCGCGCGGTCAAAATTTTATCAAAAATCTGGCGTTCTGCAATTCACTCAAAAATGGTGCCAAACTGTTGCAAACGATCCCCTGAAAGGTTTTTCGGTGGAAACAGATGGGTTTTTATCATTGGAAACAGAATTAGCCCTCGTCGTCTCAACAACTTTTTTTGAAAAAACCCCTAAGCCGCGCGGTCACAATTTCATCAAAAATCTGGCGTTCTGCAATTCACTCAAAAATGGCGCCAAACTGTTGGAAACGATCCCCTGAAAGGTTTTTCGGTGGAAACAGATGGGTTTTTATCATCAGAAACAGAATTAGCCCTCGTCGTCTGAACAACTTTTTTTGAAAAAACCCCTAAGCCGCGCGGTCACAATTTCATCAAAAATCTGGCGCTCTGCAATTCACTCAAAAATGGCGCCAAACTGTTGGAAACGATCCCCTGAAAGGATTTTCGGTGGAAACAGATGGGTTTTTATCATCAGAAACAGAATTAGCCATCGTCGTCTGAATAACTTTTTTTGAAAAAATCCCTAAGCCGCGCGGTCACAATTTCATCAAAAATCTGGCGTTCTGCAATTCACTCAAAACTGGTGCCAAACTGTTGCAAACGATCCCTTGAAAGGTTTTTCGGTGGAAACAGATGGGTTTTTATCATCGGAAACAGAATTAACCATCGTCGTCTCAAGAACTTTTTTTTGAAAAATTCCCTAAACCGCGTGGTCACAATTTCATCAAAAATCTGGCGTTCTGCAATTCACTCAAAAATGGTGCCAAACTGTTGGAAACGATCCCCTGAAAGGTTTTTCGGTGGAAACAGATGGGTTTTTATCATCAGAAACAGAATTAGCCATCGTTGTCTGAACAACTTTTTTTGAAAAATTCCCTAAGCCGCGCGGTCACAATTTCATCAAAAATCTGGCGTTCTGCAATTCACTCAAAAATGGCGCCAAACTGTTGGAAACGATCCCCTGAAAGGTTTTTCGGTGGAAACAGATGGGTTTTTATCATCAGAAACAGAATTAGCCATCGTCGTCTGAACAACTTTTTTTGAAAAAATCCCTAAGCCGCGCAGTCACAATTTCATCAAAAATCTGGCGTTCTGCAATTCACTCAAAACTGGTGCTAAACTGTTGCAAACGATCCCCTGAAAGGTTTTTCGGTGGAAACAGATGGGTTTTTATCATCGGAAACAGAATTAACCATCGTCGTCTCAAGAACTTTTTTTTGAAAAATTCCCTAAACCGCGCGGTCACAATTTCATCAAAAATCTGGCGTTCTGCAATTCACTCAAAAATGGCGCCAAACTGTTGCAAACGATCCCCTGAAAGGTTTTTCACTGGAAACAGATGGGTTTTTATCATCGGAAACAGAAATAGCCCTTGACGTCTCAACAACTTTTTTTGAAAAATTCCCTAAGCCGCGCGGTCATAATTTCAGCAAAAATCTGGCGTTCTGCAATTCACTCAAAAATGGTGCCAAACTGTTGCAAACGATCTCCTGAAAGGTTTTTCGGTGGAAACAGATGGGTTTTTATCATCAGAAACAGAATTAGCCATCGTTGTCTGAACAACTTTTTTTGAAAAATTCCCTAAGCCGCGCGGTCACAATTTCATCAAAAATCTGGCGTTCTGCAATTCACTCAAAAATGGCGCCAAACTGTTGGAAACGATCCCCTGAAAGGTTTTTCGGTGGAAACAGATGGGTTTTTATCATCAGAAACAGAATTAGCCATCGTCGTCTGAACAACTTTTTTTGAAAAAATCCCTAAGCCGCGCAGTCACAATTTCATCAAAAATCTGGCGTTCTGCAATTCACTCAAAACTGGTGCTAAACTGTTGCAAACGATCCCCTGAAAGGTTTTTCGGTGGAAACAGATGGGTTTTTATCATCGGAAACAGAATTAACCATCATCGTCTCAAGAACTTTTTTTTGAAAAATTCCCTAAACCGCGCGGTCACAAGTTCATCAAAAATCTGGCGTTCTGCAATTCACTCAAAAATGGTGCCAAACTGTTGGAAACGATCCCCTGAAAGGTTTTTCGGTGGAAACAGATGGGTTTTTATCATCAGAAACAGAATTAGCCATCGTTGTCTGAACAACTTTTTTTGAAAAATTCCCTAAGCCGCGCGGTCACAATTTCATCAAAAATCTGGCGTTCTGCAATTCAGTAAAAAATGGAGCTAAACTGTTGCAAACGATCCCCTGAAAGGTTTTTCGGTGGAAACAGATGGGTTTTTATCATCGGAAACAGAATTAACCATCGTCGTCTCAAGAACTTTTTTTTGAAAAATTCCCTAAACCGCGCGGTCACAATTTCATCAAAAATCTGGCGTTCTGCAATTCACTCAAAAATGGTGCCAAACTGTTGGAAACGATCCCCTGAAAGGTTTTTCGGTGGAAACAGATGGGTTTTTATCATCAGAAACAGAATTAGCCATCGTTGTCTGAACAACTTTTTTTGAAAAATTCCCTAAGTCGCGCGGTCACAATTTCATCAAAAATCTGGCGTTCTGCAATTCACTCAAAAATGGCGCCAAACTGTTGCAAACGATCCCCTGAAAGGTTTTTCACTGGAAACAGATGGGTTTTTATCATCGGAAACAGAAATAGCCCTTGACGTCTCAACAACTTTTTTTGAAAAATTCCCTAAGCCGCGCGGTCATAATTTCAGCAAAAATCTGGCGTTCTGCAATTCACTCAAAAATGGTGCCAAACTGTTGCAAACGATCTCCTGAAAGGTTTTCGGTGGAAACAGATGGGTTTTTATCATCAGAAACAGAATTAGCCATCGTTGTCTGAACAACTTTTTTTGAAAAATTCCCTAAGCCGCGCGGTCACAATTTCATCAAAAATCTGGCGTTCTGCAATTCACTCAAAAATGGCGCCAAACTGTTGGAAACGATCCCCTGAAAGGTTTTTCGGTGGAAACAGATGGGTTTTTATCATCAGAAACAGAATTAGCCATCGTCGTCTGAACAACTTTTTTTGAAAAAATCCCTAAGCCGCGCAGTCACAATTTCATCAAAAATCTGGCGTTCTGCAATTCACTCAAAACTGGTGCTAAACTGTTGCAAACGATCCCCTGAAAGGTTTTTCGGTGGAAACAGATGGGTTTTTATCATCGGAAACAGAATTAACCATCATCGTCTCAAGAACTTTTTTTTGAAAAATTCCCTAAACCGCGCGGTCACAAGTTCATCAAAAATCTGGCGTTCTGCAATTCACTCAAAAATGGTGCCAAACTGTTGGAAACGATCCCCTGAAAGGTTTTTCGGTGGAAACAGATGGGTTTTTATCATCAGAAACAGAATTAGCCATCGTTGTCTGAACAACTTTTTTTGAAAAATTCCCTAAGCCGCGCGGTCACAATTTCATCAAAAATCTGGCGTTCTGCAATTCACTCAAAAATGGAGCTAAACTGTTGCAAACGATCCCCTGAAAGGTTTTTCGGTGGAAACAGATGGGTTTTTATCATCGGAAACAGAATTAGCCCTTGACGTATCAACAACTTTTTTCAAAAAATTCCCTAAGCCGCGCGGTCATAATTTCAGCAAAAATCTGGCGTTCTGCAATTCACTCAAAAATGGTACCAAACTGTTGCAAACGATCCCCTGAAAGGTTTTTCGGTGGAAACAGATGGGTTTTTATCATCAGAAACAGAATTAGCCATCGTTGTCTGAACAACTTTTTTTGAAAAATTCCCTAAGCCGCGCGGTCACAATTTAATCAAAAATCTGGCGTTCTGCAATTCACTCAAAAATGGAGCTAAACTGTTGCAAACGATCCCCTGAAAGGTTTTTCGGTGGAAACAGATGGGTTTTTATCATCAGAAACAGAATTAACCATCATCGTCTCAAGAACTTTTTTTTGAAAAATTCCCTAAACCGCGCGGTCACAATTTCATCAAAAATCTGGCGTTCTGCAATTCACTCAAAACTGGTGCAAAACTGTTGCAAACGATCCCCTGAAAGATTTTTCGGTGGAAACAGATGGGTTTTTATCATCAGAAACAGAATTAGCCATCGTCGTCTGAACAACTTTTTTTGAAAAAATCCCTAAGCCGCGCGGTCACAATTTCATCAAAAATCTAGCGTTCTGCAATTCACTCAAAACTGGTGCCAAACTGTTGCAAACGACCCCCTGAAAGGTTTTTCGGTGGAAACAGATGGGTTTTTATCATCGGAAAAAGAATTAACCATCGTCGACTCAAGAACTTTTTTTTGAAAAATTCCCTAAGCCGCGCGGTCACAATTTCATCAAAAATCTGGCGTTCTGCAATTCACTCAAAAATGGTGCCAAACTGTTGGAAACGATCACCTGAAAGGTTTTTCGGTGGAAACAGATGGGTTTTTATCATCAGAAACAGAGTTAGCCATCGTTGTCTGAACAACTTTTTTTGAAAAAATCCCTAAGCCGCGCGGTCACAATTTCATCAAAAATCTGGCGTTCTGCAATTCATTCAAAAATGGTGCCAAACTGTTGGAAACGATCACCTGAAAGGTTGTTCGGTGGAAACAGATGGTTTTTTATCATCAGAAACAGAATTAGCCATCGTTGTCTGAACAACTTTTTTTGAAAAATTCCCTAAGCCCAGGGGTCATAATTTCATCAAAAATCTGGCGTTCTGCAATTCACTCAAAACTGGTGCCAAACTGTTGCAAACGATCCCCTGAAAGATTTTTCGGTGGAAACAGATGGGTTTTTATCATCAGAAACAGAATTAGCCATCGTCGTCTGAACAACTTTTTTTGAAAAAATCCCTAAGCCGCGCGGTCACAATTTCATCAAAAATCTAGCGTTCTGCAATTCACTCAAAACTGGTGCCAAACTGTTGCAAACGACCCCCTGAAAGGTTTTTCGGTGGAAACAGATGGGTTTTTATCATCGGAAAAAGAATTAACCATCGTCGACTCAAGAACTTTTTTTTGAAAAATTCCCTAAGCCGCGCGGTCACAATTTCATCAAAAATCTGGCGTTCTGCAATTCACTCAAAAATGGTGCCAAACTGTTGCAAACGATCCCCTGAAAGGTTTTTCGGTGGAAACAGATGGGTTTTTATCATCGGAAACAGAATTAGCTATCGTAGTCTCAAGAACTTTTTTTTGAAAAATTCCCTAAGCCGCGCGGTCACAATTTCATCAAAAATCTGGCGTTCTGCAATTCACTCAAAAATGGTGCCAAACTGTTGGAAACGATCACCTGAAAGGTTTTTCGGTGGAAACAGATGGGTTTTTATCATCAGAAACAGAGTTAGCCATCGTTGTCTGAACAACTTTTTTTGAAAAAATCCCTAAGCCGCGCGGTCACAATTTCATCAAAAATCTGGCGTTCTGCAATTCATTCAAAAATGGTGCCAAACTGTTGGAAACGATCACCTGAAAGGTTGTTCGGTGGAAACAGATGGTTTTTTATCATCAGAAACAGAATTAGCCATCGTTGTCTGAACAACTTTTTTTGAAAAATTCCCTAAGCCCAGGGGTCATAATTTCATCAAAAATCTGGCGTTCTGCAATTCACTCAAAAATGGTGCCAAACTGTTGGAAACGATCACCTGAAAGGTTGTTCGGTGGAAACAGATGGGTTTTTATCATCAGAAACAGAATTAGCCATCGTTGTCTGAACAACTTTTTTTGAAAAATTCCCTAAGCCGCGGGGTCACAATTTCATCAAAAATCTGGCGTTCTGCAATTCACTCAAAAATGGCGCCAAACTGTTGCAAACGATCCCCTGAAAGGTTTTTCACTGGAAACAGATGGGTTTTTATCATCGGAAACAGAATTAGCCCTTGACGTCTCAACAACTTTTTTTGAAAAATTCCCTAAGCCGCGCGGTCATAATTTCAGCAAAAATCTGGCGTTCTGCAATTCACTCAAAAATGGTGCCAAACTGTTGCAAACGATCTCCTGAAAGGTTTTTCGGTGGAAACAGATGGGTTTTTATCATCAGAAACAGAATTAACCATCATCGTCTCAAGAACTTTTTTTTGAAAAATTCCCTAAACCGCGCGGTCACAATTTCATCAAAAATCTGGCGTTCTGCAATTCACTCAAAACTGGTGCCAAACTGTTGCAAACGATCCCCTGAAAGATTTTTCGGTGGAAACAGATGGGTTTTTATCATCAGAAACAGAATTAGCCATCGTCGTCTGAACAACTTTTTTTGAAAAAATCCCTAAGCCGCGCAGTCACAATTTCATCAAAAATCTGGCGTTCTGCAATTAACTCAAAACTGGTGCTAAACTGTTGCAAACGATCCCCTGAAAGGTTTTTCGGTGGAAACAGATGGGTTTTTATCATCGGAAACAGAATTAACCATCATCGTCTCAAGAACTTTTTTTTGAAAAATTCCCTAAACCGCGCGGTCACAATTTCATCAAAAATCTGGCGTTCTGCAATTCACTCAAAAATGGTGCCAAACTGTTGGAAACGATCCCCTGAAAGGTTTTTCGGTGGAAACAGATGGGTTTTTATCATCAGAAACAGAGTTAGCCATCGTTGTCTGAACAACTTTTTTTGAAAAAATCCCTAAGCCGCGCAGTCACAATTTCATCAAAAATCTGGCGTTCTGCAATTCACTCAAAAATGGAGCTAAACTGTTGCAAACGATCCCCTGAAAGGTTTTTCGGTGGAAACAGATGGGTTTTTATCATCGGAAACAGAATTAGCCCTTGACGTATCAACAACTTTTTTCGAAAAATTCCCTAAGCCGCGCGGTCATAATTTCAGCAAAAATCTGGCGTTCTGCAATTCACTCAAAAATGGTACCAAACTGTTGCAAACGATCCCCTGAAAGGTTTTTCGGTGGAAACAGATGGGTTTTTATCATCAGAAACAGAATTAGCCATCGTTGTCTGAACAACTTTTTTTGAAAAATTCCCTAAGCCGCGCGGTCACAATTTAATCAAAAATCTGGCGTTCTGCAATTCACTCAAAAATGGAGCTAAACTGTTGCAAACGATCCCCTGAAAGGTTTTTCGGTGGAAACAGATGGGTTTTTATCATCAGAAACAGAATTAACCATCATCGTCTCAAGAACTTTTTTTTGAAAAATTCCCTAAACCGCGCGGTCACAATTTCATCAAAAATCTGGCGTTCTGCAATTCACTCAAAACTGGTGCCAAACTGTTGCAAACGATCCCCTGAAAGATTTTTCGGTGGAAACAGATGGGTTTTTATCATCAGAAACAGAATTAGCCATCGTCGTCTGAACAACTTTTTTTGAAAAAATCCCTAAGCCGCGCGGTCACAATTTCATCAAAAATCTAGCGTTCTGCAATTCACTCAAAACTGGTGCCAAACTGTTGCAAACGACCCCCTGAAAGGTTTTTCGGTGGAAACAGATGGGTTTTTATCATCGGAAAAAGAATTAACCATCGTCGACTCAAGAACTTTTTTTTGAAAAATTCCCTAAGCCGCGCGGTCACAATTTCATCAAAAATCTGGCGTTCTGCAATTCACTCAAAAATGGTGCCAAACTGTTGCAAACGATCCCCTGAAAGGTTTTTCGGTGGAAACAGATGGGTTTTTATCATCGGAAACAGAATTAGCTATCGTAGTCTCAAGAACTTTTTTTTGAAAAATTCCCTAAGCCGCGCGGTCACAATTTCATCAAAAATCTGGCGTTCTGCAATTCACTCAAAAATGGTGCCAAACTGTTGGAAACGATCACCTGAAAGGTTTTTCGGTGGAAACAGATGGGTTTTTATCATCAGAAACAGAGTTAGCCATCGTTGTCTGAACAACTTTTTTTGAAAAAATCCCTAAGCCGCGCGGTCACAATTTCATCAAAAATCTGGCGTTCTGCAATTCATTCAAAAATGGTGCCAAACTGTTGGAAACGATCACCTGAAAGGTTGTTCGGTGGAAACAGATGGTTTTTTATCATCAGAAACAGAATTAGCCATCGTTGTCTGAACAACTTTTTTTGAAAAATTCCCTAAGCCCAGGGGTCATAATTTCATCAAAAATCTGGCGTTCTGCAATTCACTCAAAACTGGTGCCAAACTGTTGCAAACGATCCCCTGAAAGATTTTTCGGTGGAAACAGATGGGTTTTTATCATCAGAAACAGAATTAGCCATCGTCGTCTGAACAACTTTTTTTGAAAAAATCCCTAAGCCGCGCGGTCACAATTTCATCAAAAATCTAGCGTTCTGCAATTCACTCAAAACTGGTGCCAAACTGTTGCAAACGACCCCCTGAAAGGTTTTTCGGTGGAAACAGATGGGTTTTTATCATCGGAAAAAGAATTAACCATCGTCGACTCAAGAACTTTTTTTTGAAAAATTCCCTAAGCCGCGCGGTCACAATTTCATCAAAAATCTGGCGTTCTGCAATTCACTCAAAAATGGTGCCAAACTGTTGCAAACGATCCCCTGAAAGGTTTTTCGGTGGAAACAGATGGGTTTTTATCATCGGAAACAGAATTAGCTATCGTAGTCTCAAGAACTTTTTTTTGAAAAATTCCCTAAGCCGCGCGGTCACAATTTCATCAAAAATCTGGCGTTCTGCAATTCACTCAAAAATGGTGCCAAACTGTTGGAAACGATCACCTGAAAGGTTTTTCGGTGGAAACAGATGGGTTTTTATCATCAGAAACAGAGTTAGCCATCGTTGTCTGAACAACTTTTTTTGAAAAAATCCCTAAGCCGCGCGGTCACAATTTCATCAAAAATCTGGCGTTCTGCAATTCATTCAAAAATGGTGCCAAACTGTTGGAAACGATCACCTGAAAGGTTGTTCGGTGGAAACAGATGGTTTTTTATCATCAGAAACAGAATTAGCCATCGTTGTCTGAACAACTTTTTTTGAAAAATTCCCTAAACCGCGCGGTCACAATTTCATCAAAAATCTGGCGTTCTGCAATTCACTCAAAAATGGTGCCAAACTGTTGGAAACGATCACCTGAAAGGTTTTTCGGTGGAAACAGATGGGTTTTTATCATCAGAAACAGAGTTAGCCATCGTTGTCTGAACAACTTTTTTTGAAAAAATCCCTAAGCCGCGCGGTCACAATTTCATCAAAAATCTGGCGTTCTGCAATTCATTCAAAAATGGTGCCAAACTGTTGGAAACGATCACCTGAAAGGTTGTTCGGTGGAAACAGATGGTTTTTTATCATCAGAAACAGAATTAGCCATCGTTGTCTGAACAACTTTTTTTGAAAAATTCCCTAAGCCGCGGGGTCACAATTTCATCAAAAATCTGGCGTTCTGCAATTCACTCAAAAATGGCGCCAAACTGTTGCAAACGATCCCCTGAAAGGTTTTTCACTGGAAACAGATGGGTTTTTATCATCGGAAACAGAATTAGCCCTTGACGTCTCAACAACTTTTTTTGAAAAATTCCCTAAGCCGCGCGGTCATAATTTCAGCAAAAATCTGGCGTTCTGCAATTCACTCAAAAATGGTGCCAAACTGTTGCAAACGATCTCCTGAAAGGTTTTTCGGTGGAAACAGATGGGTTTTTATCATCAGAAACAGAATTAACCATCATCGTCTCAAGAACTTTTTTTTGAAAAATTCCCTAAACCGCGCGGTCACAATTTCATCAAAAATCTGGCGTTCTGCAATTCACTCAAAACTGGTGCCAAACTGTTGCAAACGATCCCCTGAAAGATTTTTCGGTGGAAACAGATGGGTTTTTATCATCAGAAACAGAATTAGCCATCGTCGTCTGAACAACTTTTTTTGAAAAAATCCCTAAGCCGCGCAGTCACAATTTCATCAAAAATCTGGCGTTCTGCAATTAACTCAAAACTGGTGCTAAACTGTTGCAAACGATCCCCTGAAAGGTTTTTCGGTGGAAACAGATGGGTTTTTATCATCGGAAACAGAATTAACCATCATCGTCTCAAGAACTTTTTTTTGAAAAATTCCCTAAACCGCGCGGTCACAATTTCATCAAAAATCTGGCGTTCTGCAATTCACTCAAAAATGGTGCCAAACTGTTGGAAACGATCCCCTGAAAGGTTTTTCGGTGGAAACAGATGGGTTTTTATCATCAGAAACAGAGTTAGCCATCGTTGTCTGAACAACTTTTTTTGAAAAAATCCCTAAGCCGCGCAGTCACAATTTCATCAAAAATCTGGCGTTCTGCAATTAACTCAAAACTGGTGCTAAACTGTTGCAAACGATCCCCTGAAAGGTTTTTCGGTGGAAACAGATGGGTTTTTATCATCGGAAACAGAATTAACCATCATCGTCTCAAGAACTTTTTTTTGAAAAATTCCCTAAACCGCGCGGTCACAATTTCATCAAAAATCTGGCGTTCTGCAATTCACTCAAAAATGGTGCCAAACTGTTGGAAACGATCCCCTGAAAGGTTTTTCGGTGGAAACAGATGGGTTTTTATCATCAGAAACAGAGTTAGCCATCGTTGTCTGAACAACTTTTTTTGAAAAAATCCCTAAGCCGCGCGGTCACAATTTCATCAAAAATCTGGCGTTCTGCAATTCATTCAAAAATGGTGCCAAACTGTTGGAAACGATCACCTGAAAGGTTGTTCGGTGGAAACAGATGGTTTTTTATCATCAGAAACAGAATTAGCCATCGTTGTCTGAACAACTTTTTTTGAAAAATTCCCTAAGCCGCGGGGTCACAATTTCATCAAAAATCTGGCGTTCTGCAATTCACTCAAAAATGGCGCCAAACTGTTGCAAACGATCCCCTGAAAGGTTTTTCACTGGAAACAGATGGGTTTTTATCATCGGAAACAGAATTAGCCCTTGACGTCTCAACAACTTTTTTTGAAAAATTCCCTAAGCCGCGCGGTCATAATTTCAGCAAAAATCTGGCGTTCTGCAATTCACTCAAAAATGGTGCCAAACTGTTGCAAACGATCTCCTGAAAGGTTTTTCGGTGGAAACAGATGGGTTTTTATCATCAGAAACAGAATTAACCATCATCGTCTCAAGAACTTTTTTTTGAAAAATTCCCTAAACCGCGCGGTCACAATTTCATCAAAAATCTGGCGTTCTGCAATTCACTCAAAACTGGTGCCAAACTGTTGCAAACGATCCCCTGAAGGATTTTTCGGTGGAAACAGATGGGTTTTTATCATCAGAAACAGAATTAGCCATCGTCGTCTGAACAACTTTTTTTGAAAAAATCCCTAAGCCGCGCAGTCACAATTTCATCAAAAATCTGGCGTTCTGCAATTAACTCAAAACTGGTGCTAAACTGTTGCAAACGATCCCCTGAAAGGTTTTTCGGTGGAAACAGATGGGTTTTTATCATCGGAAACAGAATTAACCATCATCGTCTCAAGAACTTTTTTTTGAAAAATTCCCTAAACCGCGCGGTCACAATTTCATCAAAAATCTGGCGTTCTGCAATTCACTCAAAAATGGTGCCAAACTGTTGGAAACGATCCCCTGAAAGGTTTTTCGGTGGAAACAGATGGGTTTTTATCATCAGAAACAGAATTAGCCATCGTTGTCTGAACAACTTTTTTTGAAAAATTCCCTAAGCCGCGCGGTCACAATTTCATCAAAAATCTGGCGTTCTGCAATTCAGTAAAAAATGGAGCTAAACTGTTGCAAACGATCCCCTGAAAGGTTTTTCGGTGGAAACAGATGGGTTTTTATCATCGGAAACAGAATTAGCCCTTGACGTCTCAACAACTTTTTTGGAAAAATTCCCTAAGCCGCGCGGTCATAATTTCAGCAAAAATCTGGCGTTCTGCAATTCACTCAAAAATGGTACCAAACTGTTGCAAACGATCCCCTGAAAGGTTTTTCGGTGGAAACAGATGGGTTTTTATCATCAGAAACAGAATTAGCCATCGTTGTCTGAACAACTTTTTTTGAAAAATTCCCTAAGCCGCGCGGTCACAATTTAATCAAAAATCTGGCGTTCTGCAATTCACTCAAAAATGGAGCTAAACTGTTGCAAACGATCCCCTGAAAGGTTTTTCGGTGGAAACAGATGGGTTTTTATCATCAGAAACAGAATTAACCATCATCGTCTCAAGAACTTTTTTTTGAAAAATTCCCTAAACCGCGGGGTCACAATTTCATCAAAAATCTGGCGTTCTGCAATTCACTCAAAACTGGTGCCAAACTGTTGCAAACGATCCCCTGAAAGATTTTTCGGTGGAAACAGATGGGTTTTTATCATCAGAAACAGAATTAGCCATCGTCGTCTGAACAACTTTTTTTGAAAAAATCCCTAAGCCGCGCGGTCACAATTTCATCAAAAATCTAGCGTTCTGCAATTCACTCAAAACTGGTGCCAAACTGTTGCAAACGACCCCCTGAAAGGTTTTTCGGTGGAAACAGATGGGTTTTTATCATCGGAAAAAGAATTAACCATCGTCGACTCAAGAACTTTTTTTTGAAAAATTCCCTAAGCCGCGCGGTCACAATTTCATCAAAAATCTGGCGTTCTGCAATTCACTCAAAAATGGTGCCAAACCGTTGGAAACGATCACCTGAAAGGTTTTTCGGTGGAAACAGATGGGTTTTTATCATCGGAAACAGAGTTAGCCATCGTTGTCTGAACAACTTTTTTTTGAAAAATTCCCTAAACCGCGCGGTCACAATTTCATCAAAAATCTGGCGTTCTGCAATTCACTCAAAAATGGTGCCAAACTGTTGGAAACGATCCCCTGAAAGGTTTTTCACTGGAAACAGATGGGTTTTTATCATCGGAAACAGAATTAGCCCTTGACGTCTCAACAACTTTTTTTGAAAAATTCCCTAAGCCGCGCGGTCATAATTTCAGCAACAATCTGGCATTCTGCAATTCACTCAAAAATGGTGCCAAACTGTTGCAAACGATCTCCTGAAAGGTTTTTCGGTGGAAACAGATGGGTTTTTATCATCAGAAACAGAATTAGCCATCGTTGTCTGAACAACTTTTTTTGAAAAATTCCCTAAGCCGCGCGGTCACAATTACATCAAAAATCTGGCGTTCTGCAATTCACTCAAAAATGGCGCCAAACTGTTGGAAACAACAGATGGGTTTTTATCATCAGAAACAGAATTAGCCATCGTTGTCTGAACAACTTTTTTTGAAAAATTCCCTAAGCCCAGGGGTCACAATTTTATCAAAAATCTGGCGTTCTGCAATTCACTCAAAAATGGTGCCAAACTGTTGCAAACGATCCCCTGAAAGGTTTTTCGGTGGAAACAGATGGGTTTTTATCATCGGAAACAGAATTAGCCCTCGTCGTCTCAACAACTTTTTTTGAAAAAACCCCTAAGCCGCGCGGTCACAATTTCATCAAAAATCTGGCGCTCTGCAATTCACTCAAAAATGGCGCCAAACTGTTGGAAACGATCCCCTGAAAGGTTTTTCGGTGGAAACAGATGGGTTTTTATCATCAGAAACAGAATTAGCCATCGTCGTCTGAATAACTTTTTTTGAAAAAATCCCTAAGCCGCGCGGTCACAATTTCATAAAAAATCTGGCGTTCTGCAATTCACTCAAAACTGGTGCCAAACTGTTGCAAACGATCCCCTGAAAGGTTTTTCGGTGGAAACAGATGGGTTTTTATCATCGGAAACAGAATTAACCATCGTCGTCTGAACAACTTTTTTTGAAAAATTCCCTAAGCCGCGCGGTCACAATTTAATCAAAAATCTGGCGTTCTGCAATTCACTCAAAAATGGAGCTAAACTGTTGCAAACGATCCCCTGAAAGGTTTTTCGGTGGAAACAGATGGGTTTTTATCATCAGAAACAGAATTAACCATCATCGTCTCAAGAACTTTTTTTTGAAAAATTCCCTAAACCGCGCGGTCACAATTTCATCAAAAATCTGGCGTTCTGCAATTCACTCAAAACTGGTGCCAAACTGTTGCAAACGATCCCCTGAAAGATTTTTCGGTGGAAACAGATGGGTTTTTATCATCAGAAACAGAATTAGCCATCGTCGTCTGAACAACTTTTTTTGAAAAAATCCCTAAGCCGCGCGGTCACAATTTCATCAAAAATCTAGCGTTCTGCAATTCACTCAAAACTGGTGCCAAACTGTTGCAAACGACCCCCTGAAAGGTTTTTCGGTGGAAACAGATGGGTTTTTATCATCGGAAAAAGAATTAACCATCGTCGTCTGAATAACTTTTTTTGAAAAAATCCCTAAGCCGCGCGGTCACAATTTCATCAAAAATCTGGCGTTCTGCAATTCACTCAAAACTGGTGCCAAACTGTTGCAAACGATCCCCTGAAAGGTTTTTCGGTGGAAACAGATGGGTTTTTATCATCAGAAACAGAATTAACCATCGTCGTCTCAAGAACTTTTTTTTGAAAAATTCCCTAAACCGCGCGGTCACAATTTCATCAAAAATCTGGCGTTCTGCAATTCACTCAAAAATGGTGCCAAACTGTTGGAAACGATCCCCTGAAAGGTTTTTCGGTGGAAACAGATGGGTTTTTATCATCAGAAACAGAATTAGCCATCGTTGTCTCAACAACTTTTTTTGAAAAATTCCCTAAGCCGCGGGGTCACAATTTCATCAAAAATCTGGCGTTCTGCAATTCACTCAAAAATGGTGCCAAACTGTTGGAAACGATCCCCTGAAAGGTTTTTCGGTGGAAACAGATGGGTTTTTATCATCGGAAACAGAGTTAGCCATCGTTGTCTGAACAACTTTTTTTTGAAAAATTCCCTAAACCGCGCGGTCACAATTTCATCAAAAATCTGGCGTTCTGCAATTCACTCAAAAATGGTGCCAAACTGTTGGAAACGATCCCCTGAAAGGTTTTTCGGTGGAAACAGATGGGTTTTTATCATCAGAAACAGAATTAGCCATCGTTGTCTCAACAACTTTTTTTGAAAAATTCCCTAAGCCGCGGGGTCACAATTTCATCAAAAATCTGGCGTTCTGCAATTCACTCAAAAATGGCGCCAAACTGTTGCAAACGATCCCCTGAAAGGTTTTTCACTGGAAACAGATGGGTTTTTATCATCGGAAACAGAATTAGCCCTTGACGTCTCAACAACTTTTTTTGAAAAATTCCCTAAGCCGCGCGGTCATAATTTCAGCAACAATCTGGCATTCTGCAATTCACTCAAAAATGGTGCCAAACTGTTGCAAACGATCTCCTGAAAGGTTTTTCGGTGGAAACAGATGGGTTTTTATCATCAGAAACAGAATTAGCCATCGTTGTCTGAACAACTTTTTTTGAAAAATTCCCTAAGCCGCGCGGTCACAATTACATCAAAAATCTGGCGTTCTGCAATTCACTCAAAAATGGCGCCAAACTGTTGGAAACAACAGATGGGTTTTTATCATCAGAAACAGAATTAGCCATCGTTGTCTGAACAACTTTTTTTGAAAAATTCCCTAAGCCCAGGGGTCACAATTTTATCAAAAATCTGGCGTTCTGCAATTCACTCAAAAATGGTGCCAAACTGTTGCAAACGATCCCCTGAAAGGTTTTTCGGTGGAAACAGATGGGTTTTTATCATCGGAAACAGAATTAGCACTCGTCGTCTCAACAACTTTTTTTGAAAAAACCCCTAAGCCGCGCGGTCACAATTTCATCAAAAATCTGGCGCTCTGCAATTCACTCAAAAATGGCGCCAAACTGTTGGAAACGATCCCCTGAAAGGTTTTTCGGTGGAAACAGATGGGTTTTTATCATCAGAAACAGAATTAGCCATCGTCGTCTGAATAACTTTTTTTGAAAAAATCCCTAAGCCGCGCGGTCACAATTTCATCAAAAATCTGGCGTTCTGCAATTCACTCAAAACTGGTGCCAAACTGTTGCAAACGATCCCCTGAAAGGTTTTTCGGTGGAAACAGATGGGTTTTTATCATCGGAAACAGAATTAACCATCGTCGTCTGAACAACTTTTTTTGAAAAATTCCCTAAGCCGCGCGGTCACAATTTAATCAAAAATCTGGCGTTCTGCAATTCACTCAAAACTGGTGCCAAACTGTTGCAAACGATCCCCTGAAAGATTTTTCGGTGGAAACAGATGGGTTTTTATCATCAGAAACAGAATTAGCCATCGTCGTCTGAACAACTTTTTTTGAAAAAATCCCTAAGCCGCGCGGTCACAATTTCATCAAAAATCTAGCGTTCTGCAATTCACTCAAAACTGGTGCCAAACTGTTGCAAACGACCCCCTGAAAGGTTTTTCGGTGGAAACAGATGGGTTTTTATCATCGGAAAAAGAATTAACCATCGTCGTCTGAATAACTTTTTTTGAAAAAATCCCTAAGCCGCGCGGTCACAATTTCATCAAAAATCTGGCGTTCTGCAATTCACTCAAAACTGGTGCCAAACTGTTGCAAACGATCCCCTGAAAGGTTTTTCGGTGGAAACAGATGGGTTTTTATCATCAGAAACAGAATTAACCATCGTCGTCTCAAGAACTTTTTTTTGAAAAATTCCCTAAACCGCGCGGTCACAATTTCATCAAAAATCTGGCGTTCTGCAATTCACTCAAAAATGGTGCCAAACTGTTGGAAACGATCCCCTGAAAGGTTTTTCGGTGGAAACAGATGGGTTTTTATCATCAGAAACAGAATTAGCCATCGTTGTCTCAACAACTTTTTTTGAAAAATTCCCTAAGCCGCGGGGTCACAATTTCATCAAAAATCTGGCGTTCTGCAATTCACTCAAAAATGGCGCCAAACTGTTGCAAACGATCCCCTGAAAGGTTTTTCACTGGAAACAGATGGGTTTTTATCATCGGAAACAGAATTAGCCCTTGACGTCTCAACAACTTTTTTTGAAAAATTCCCTAAGCCGCGCGGTCATAATTTCAGCAAAAATCTGGCGTTCTGCAATTCACTCAAAAATGGTGCCAAACTGTTGCAAAGGATCTCCTGAAAGGTTTTTCGGTGGAAACAGATGGGTTTTTATCATCAGAAACAGAATTAGCCATCGTTGTCTGAACAACTTTTTTTGAAAAATTCCCTAAGCCGCGCGGTCACAATTACATCAAAAATCTGGCGTTCTGCAATTCACTCAAAAATGGCGCCAAACTGTTGGAAACGATCCCCTGAAAGGTTTTTCGGTGGAAACAGATGGGTTTTTATCATCGGAAACAGAATTAGCCCTCGTCGTCTCAACAACTTTTTTTGAAAAAACCCCTAAGCCGCGCGGTCACAATTTCATCAAAAATCTGGCGCTCTGCAATTCACTCAAAAATGGCGCCAAACTGTTGGAAACGATCCCCTGAAAGGTTTTTCGGTGGAAACAGATGGGTTTTTATCATCAGAAACAGAATTAGCCATCGTCGTCTGAATAACTTTTTTTGAAAAAATTCCTAAGCCGCGCGGTCACAATTTCATCAAAAATCTGGCGTTCTGCAATTCACTCAAAACTGGTGCCAAACTGTTGCAAACGATCCCCTGAAAGGTTTTTCGGTGGAAACAGATGGGTTTTTATCATCGGAAACAGAATTAACCATCGTCGTCTCAAGAACTTTTTTTTGAAAAATTCCCTAAACCGCGCGGTCACAATTTCATCAAAAATCTGGCGTTCTGCAATTCACTCAAAAATGGTGCCAAACTGTTGGAAACGATCCCCTGAAAGGTTTTTCGGTGGAAACAGATGGGTTTTTATCATCAGAAACAGAATTAGCCATCGTTGTCTGAACAACTTTTTTTGAAAAATTCCCTAAGTCGCGCGGTCACAATTTCATCAAAAATCTGGCGTTCTGCAATTCACTCAAAAATGGCGCCAAACTGTTGCAAACGATCCCCTGAAAGGTTTTTCACTGGAAACAGATGGGTTTTTATCATCGGAAACAGAATTAGCCCTTGACGTCTCAACAACTTTTTTTGAAAAATTCCCTAAGCCGCGCGGTCATAATTTCAGCAAAAATCTGGCGTTCTGCAATTCACTCAAAAATGGTGCCAAACTGTTGCAAACGATCTCCTGAAAGGTTTTTCGGTGGAAACAGATGGGTTTTTATCATCAGAAACAGAATTAGCCATCGTTGTCTGAACAACTTTTTTTGAAAAATTCCCTAAGCCGCGCGGTCACAATTTCATCAAAAATCTTGCGTTCTGCAATTCACTCAAAAATGGCGCCAAACTGTTGGAAACGATCCCCTGAAAGGTTTTTCGGTGGAAACAGATGGGTTTTTATCATCAGAAACAGAATTAGCCATCGTCGTCTGAACAACTTTTTTTGAAAAAATCCCTAAGCCGCGCAGTCACAATTTCATCAAAAATCTGGCGTTCTGCAATTCACTCAAAACTGGTGCTAAACTGTAGCAAACGATCCCCTGAAAGGTTTTTCGGTGGAAACAGATGGGTTTTTATCATCGGAAACAGAATTAACCATCATCGTCTCAAGAACTTTTTTTTGAAAAATTCCCTAAACCGCGCGGTCACAATTTCATCAAAAATCTGGCGTTCTGCAATTCACTCAAAAATGGTGCCAAACTGTTGGAAACGATCCCCTGAAAGGTTTTTCGGTGGAAACAGATGGGTTTTTATCATCAGAAACAGAATTAGCCATCGTTGTCTGAACAACTGTTTTTGAAAAATTCCCTAAGCCGCGCGGTCACAATTTCATCAAAAATCTGGCGTTCTGCAATTCAGTAAAAAATGGAGCTAAACTGTTGCAAACGATCCCCTGAAAGGTTTTTCGGTGGAAACAGTTGGGTTTTTATCATCAGAAACAGAATTAGCCATCGTTGTCTGAACAACTTTTTTTGAAAAATTCCCTAAGCCGCGCGGTCACAATTTAATCAAAAATCTGGTGTTCTGCAATTCACTCAAAAATGGAGCTAAACTGTTGCAAACGATCCCCTGAAAGGTTTTTCGGTGGAAACAGATGGGTTTTTATCATCAGAAACAGAATTAACCATCATCGTCTCAAGAACTTTTTTTTGAAAAATTCCCTAAACCGCGCGGTCACAATTTCATCAAAAATCTGGCGTTCTGCAATTCACTCAAAACTGGTGCCAAACTGTTGCAAACGATCCCCTGAAAGATTTTTCGGTGGAAACAGATGGGTTTTTATCATCAGAAACAGAATTAGCCATCGTCGTCTGAACAACTTTTTTTGAAAAAATCCCTAAGCCGCGCGGTCACAATTTCATCAAAAATCTAGCGTTCTGCAATTCACTCAAAACTGGTGCCAAACTGTTGCAAACGACCCCCTGAAAGGTTTTTCGGTGGAAACAGATGGGTTTTTATCATCGGAAAAAGAATTAACCATCGTCGACTCAAGAACTTTTTTTTGAAAAATTCCCTAAGCCGCGCGGTCACAATTTCATCAAAAATCTGGCGTTCTGCAATTCACTCAAAAATGGTGCCAAACTGTTGCAAACGATCCCCTGAAAGGTTTTTCGGTGGAAACAGATGGGTTTTTATCATCGGAAACAGAATTAGCTATCGTAGTCTCAAGAACTTTTTTTTGAAAAATTCCCTAAGCCGCGCGGTCACAATTTCATCAAAAATCTGGCGTTCTGCAATTCACTCAAAAATGGTGCCAAACTGTTGGAAACGATCACCTGAAAGGTTTTTCGGTGGAAACAGATGTGTTTTTATCATCAGAAACAGAGTTAGCCATCGTTGTCTGAACAACTTTTTTTGAAAAAATCCCTAAGCCGCGCGGTCACAATTTCATCAAAAATCTGGCGTTCTGCAATTCATTCAAAAATGGTGCCAAACTGTTGGAAACGATCACCTGAAAGGTTGTTCGGTGGAAACAGATGGTTTTTTATCATCAGAAACAGAATTAGCCATCGTCGTCTGAACAACTTTTTTTGAAAAAATCCCTAAGCCGCGCAGTCACAATTTCATCAAAAATCTGGCGTTCTGCAATTCACTCAAAACTGGTGCTAAACTGTAGCAAACGATCCCCTGAAAGGTTTTTCGGTGGAAACAGATGGGTTTTTATCATCGGAAACAGAATTAACCATCATCGTCTCAAGAACTTTTTTTTGAAAAATTCCCTAAACCGCGCGGTCACAATTTCATCAAAAATCTGGCGTTCTGCAATTCACTCAAAAATGGTGCCAAACTGTTGGAAACGATCCCCTGAAAGGTTTTTCGGTGGAAACAGATGGGTTTTTATCATCAGAAACAGAATTAGCCATCGTTGTCTGAACAACTTTTTTTGAAAAATTCCCTAAGCCGCGCGGTCACAATTTCATCAAAAATCTGGCGTTCTGCAATTCAGTAAAAAATGGAGCTAAACTGTTGCAAACGATCCCCTGAAAGGTTTTTCGGTGGAAACAGATGGGTTTTTATCATCAGAAACAGAATTAGCCATCGTTGTCTGAACAACTTTTTTTGAAAAATTCCCTAAGCCGCGCGGTCACAATTTAATCAAAAATCTGGTGTTCTGCAATTCACTCAAAAATGGAGCTAAACTGTTGCAAACGATCCCCTGAAAGGTTTTTCGGTGGAAACAGATGGGTTTTTATCATCAGAAACAGAATTAACCATCATCGTCTCAAGAACTTTTTTTTGAAAAATTCCCTAAACCGCGCGGTCACAATTTCATCAAAAATCTGGCGTTCTGCAATTCACTCAAAACTGGTGCCAAACTGTTGCAAACGATCCCCTGAAAGATTTTTCGGTGGAAACAGA
This sequence comes from Podarcis pityusensis, assembly GCF_964106645.2. Lineage (NCBI taxonomy): Eukaryota > Metazoa > Chordata > Lepidosauria > Squamata > Lacertidae > Podarcis > Podarcis pityusensis. Next base: position 16,404,181 of record NC_138029.1, read on the forward strand.
TGGGTTTTTATCATCAGAAACAGAATTAGCCATCGTCGTCTGAACAACTTTTTTTGAAAAAATCCCTAAGCCGCGCGGTCACAATTTCATCAAAAATCTAGCGTTCTGCAATTCACTCAAAACTGGTGCCAAACTGTTGCAAACGATCCCCTGAAAGGTTTTTCGGTGGAAACAGATGGGTTTTTATCATCGGAAAAAGAATTAACCATCGTCGACTCAAGAACTTTTTTTTGAAAAATTCCCTAAGCCGCGCGGTCACAATTTCATCAAAAATCTGGCGTTCTGCAATTCACTCAAAAATGGTGCCAAACTGTTGCAAACGATCCCCTGAAAGGTTTTTCGGTGGAAACAGATGGGTTTTTATCATCGGAAACAGAATTAGCTATCGTAGTCTCAAGAACTTTTTTTTGAAAAATTCCCTAAGCCGCGCGGTCACAATTTCATCAAAAATCTGGCGTTCTGCAATTCACTCAAAAATGGTGCCAAACTGTTGGAAACGATCACCTGAAAGGTTTTTCGGTGGAAACAGATGTGTTTTTATCATCAGAAACAGAGTTAGCCATCGTTGTCTGAACAACTTTTTTTGAAAAAATCCCTAAGCCGCGCGGTCACAATTTCATCAAAAATCTGGCGTTCTGCAATTCATTCAAAAATGGTGCCAAACTGTTGGAAACGATCACCTGAAAGGTTGTTCGGTGGAAACAGATGGTTTTTTATCATCAGAAACAGAATTAGCCATCGTCGTCTGAACAACTTTTTTTGAAAAAATCCCTAAGCCGCGCAGTCACAATTTCATCAAAAATCTGGCGTTCTGCAATTCACTCAAAACTGGTGCTAAACTGTAGCAAACGATCCCCTGAAAGGTTTTTCGGTGGAAACAGATGGGTTTTTATCATCGGAAACAGAATTAACCATCATCGTCTCAAGAACTTTTTTTTGAAAAATTCCCTAAACCGCGCGGTCACAATTTCATCAAAAATCTGGCGTTCTGCAATTCACTCAAAAATGGTGCCAAACTGTTGGAAACGATCCCCTGAAAGGTTTTTCGGTGGAAACAGATGGGTTTTTATCATCAGAAACAGAATTAGCCATCGTTGTCTGAACAACTTTTTTTGAAAAATTCCCTAAGCCGCGCGGTCACAATTTCATCAAAAATCTGGCGTTCTGCAATTCAGTAAAAAATGGAGCTAAACTGTTGCAAACGATCCCCTGAAAGGTTTTTCGGTGGAAACAGATGGGTTTTTATCATCAGAAACAGAATTAGCCATCGTTGTCTGAACAACTTTTTTTGAAAAATTCCCTAAGCCGCGCGGTCACAATTTAATCAAAAATCTGGTGTTCTGCAATTCACTCAAAAATGGAGCTAAACTGTTGCAAACGATCCCCTGAAAGGTTTTTCGGTGGAAACAGATGGGTTTTTATCATCAGAAACAGAATTAACCATCATCGTCTCAAGAACTTTTTTTTGAAAAATTCCCTAAACCGCGCGGTCACAATTTCATCAAAAATCTGGCGTTCTGCAATTCACTCAAAACTGGTGCCAAACTGTTGCAAACGATCCCCTGAAAGATTTTTCGGTGGAAACAGATGGGTTTTTATCATCAGAAACAGAATTAGCCATCGTCGTCTGAACAACTTTTTTTGAAAAAATCCCTAAGCCGCGCGGTCACAATTTCATCAAAAATCTAGCGTTCTGCAATTCACTCAAAACTGGTGCCAAACTGTTGCAAACGATCCCCTGAAAGGTTTTTCGGTGGAAACAGATGGGTTTTTATCATCGGAAAAAGAATTAACCATCGTCGACTCAAGAACTTTTTTTTGAAAAATTCCCTAAGCCGCGCGGTCACAATTTCATCAAAAATCTGGCGTTCTGCAATTCACTCAAAAATGGTGCCAAACTGTTGCAAACGATCCCCTGAAAGGTTTTTCGGTGGAAACAGATGGGTTTTTATCATCGGAAACAGAATTAGCTATCGTAGTCTCAAGAACTTTTTTTTGAAAAATTCCCTAAGCCGCGCGGTCACAATTTCATCAAAAATCTGGCGTTCTGCAATTCACTCAAAAATGGTGCCAAACTGTTGGAAACGATCACCTGAAAGGTTTTTCGGTGGAAACAGATGTGTTTTTATCATCAGAAACAGAGTTAGCCATCGTTGTCTGAACAACTTTTTTTGAAAAAATCCCTAAGCCGCGCGGTCACAATTTCATCAAAAATCTGGCGATCTGCAATTCATTCAAAAATGGTGCCAAACTGTTGGAAACGATCACCTGAAAGGTTGTTCGGTGGAAACAGATGGTTTTTTATCATCAGAAACAGAATTAGCCATCGTTGTCTGAACAACTTTTTTTGAAAAATTCCCTAAGCCCAGGGGTCATAATTTCATCAAAAATCTGGCGTTCTGCAATTCACTCAAAAATGGCGCCAAACTGTTGGAAACGATCCCCTGAAAGGTTTTTTGGTGGAAACAGATGGGTTTTTATCATCAGAAACAGAATTAGCCATCGTCATCTGAACAACTTTTTTTGAAAAAATCCCTAAGCCGCGCGGTCACAATTTTATCAAAATTCTGGCGTTCTGCAATTCACTCAAAAATGGTGCCAAACTGTTGGAAACGATCCCCTGAAAGGTTTTTCGGTGGAAACAGATGGGTTTTTATCATCGGAAACAGAATTAGCCCTCGTCGTCTGAACAACTTTTTTTGAAAAAACCCCTAAGCCGCGCGGTCACAATTTCATCAAAAATCTGGCGCTCTGCAATTCACTCAAAAATGGCGCCAAACTGTTGGAAACGATCCCCTGAAAGGTTTTTCGGTGGAAACAGATGGGTTTTTATCATCGGAAACAGAAGTAGCCATCGTTGTCTGAACAACTTTTTTTGAAAAATTCCCTAAGCCCAGGGGTCATAATTTCATCAAAAATCTGGCGTTCTGCAATTCACTCAAAAATGGCGCCAAACTGTTGGAAACGATCCCCTGAAAGGTTTTTTGGTGGAAACAGATGGGTTTTTATCATCAGAAACAGAATTAGCCATCGTCGTCTGAACAACTTTTTTTGAAAAAATCCCTAAGCCGCGCGGTCACAATTTTATCAAAAATCTGGCGTTCTGCAATTCACTCAAAAATGGTGCCAAACTGTTGCAAACGATCCCCTGAAAGGTTTTTCGGTGGAAACAGATGGGTTTTTATCATCGGAAACAGAATTAACCATCGTCGTCTCAAGAACTTTTTTTTGAAAAATTCCCTAAACCGCGCGGTCACAATTTCATCAAAAATCTGGCGTTCTGCAATTCACTCAAAAATGGTGCCAAACTGTTGGAAACGATCCCCTGAAAGGTTTTTCGGTGGAAACAGATGGGTTTTTATCATCAGAAACAGAATTAGCCATCGTTGTCTGAACAACTTTTTTTGAAAAATTCCCTAAGTCGCGCGGTCACAATTTCATCAAAAATCTGGCGTTCTGCAATTCACTCAAAAATGGCGCCAAACTGTTGCAAACGATCCCCTGAAAGGTTTTTCACTGGAAACAGATGGGTTTTTATCATCGGAAACAGAATTAGCCCTTGACGTCTCAACAACTTTTTTTGAAAAATTCCCTAAGCCGCGCGGTCATAATTTCAGCAAAAATCTGGCGTTCTGCAATTCACTCAAAAATGGTGCCAAACTGTTGTAAACGATCTCCTGAAAGGTTTTTCGGTGGAAACAGATGGGTTTTTATCATCAGAAACAGAATTAGCCATCGTTGTCTGAACAACTTTTTTTGAAAAATTCCCTAAGCCGCGCGGTCACAATTTCATCAAAAATCTGGCGTTCTGCAATTCACTCAAAAATGGCGCCAAACTGTTGGAAACGATCCCCTGAAAGGTTTTTCGGTGGAAACAGATGGGTTTTTATCATCAGAAACAGAATTAGCCATCGTCGTCTGAACAACTTTTTTTGAAAAAATCCCTTAGCCGCGCAGTCACAATTTCATCAAAAATCTGGCGTTCTGCAATTCACTCAAACCTGGTGCTAAACTGTTGCAAACGATCCCCTGAAAGGTTTTTCGGTGGAAACAGATGGGTTTTTATCATCGGAAACAGAATTAACCATCGTCGTCTCAAGAACTTTTTTTTGAAAAATTCCCTAAACCGCGCGGTCACAATTTCATCAAAAATCTGGCGTTCTGCAATTCATTCAAAAATGGTGCCAAACTGTTGGAAACGATCACCTGAAAGGTTGTTCGGTGGAAACAGATGGTTTTTTATCATCAGAAACAGAATTAGCCATCGTTGTCTGAACAACTTTTTTTGAAAAATTCCCTAAGCCGCGCGTTCATAATTTCATCTAAAATCTGGCGTTCTGCAATTCACTCAAAAATGGTGCCAAACTGTTGCAAACGATCCCCTGAAAGGTTTTTCGGTGGAAACAGATGGGTTTTTATCATCGGAAACAGAATTAGCCCTTGACGTCTCAACAACTTTTTCTGAAAAATTCCCTAAGCCGCGCGATCACAATTTCATCAAAAATATGGCGTTCTGCAATTCACTCAAAAATGGTGCCAAACTGTTGCAAACTATCCCCTGAAAGGTTTTTCGGTGGAAACAGGTCGGTTTTTATCATCAGAAACAGAATTAGCCATCGTCGTCTGAACAACTTTTTTTGAAAAATTCCCTAAGCCGCGTGGTCACAATTTCAGCAAAAATCTGGCGTTCTGCGATTCACTCAAAAATTGTGCCAAACTGTTGCAAACGATCCCCTGAAAGGTTTTTCGGTGGAAACAGATGGGTTTTTATCATCAGAAACAGAATAAGCCATCGTCGTCTGAACAACTTTTTTTGAAAAAATCCCTAAGCCGCGCGGTCACAATTTTATCAAAAATCTGGCGTTCTGCAATTCACTCAAAAATGGTGCCAAACTTTTGGAAACGATCCCCTGAAAGGTTTTTCGGTGGAAACAGATGGGTTTTTATCATCGGAAACAGAATTAGCCCTTGGCGTCTCAGCAACTTTTTTTGAAAAATTCCCTAAGCCGCAATGTCACAGTTTCATCAAAAATCTGGCGTTCTGCAATTCACTCAAAAATGGTGCCAAACTGTTGCAAACTATCCCCTGAAAGGTTTTTCGGTGGAAACAGATCGGTTTTTATCATCAGAAACAGAATTAGCCATCGTCGTCTGAACAACTTTTTTTGAAAAATTCCCTAAGCCGCGCCGTCACAATTTCAGCAAAAATCTGGCGTTCTGCAATTCACTCAAAAATGGTGCCAAACTGTTGCAAACGATCCCCTGAAAGGTTTTTCGGTGGAAACAGATAGGCTTTTATCATCGGAAACAGAATTAGCCCTTGACGTCTCAACTACTTTTTTTGAAAAATTCCCTAAGCCGCGCGGTCACAGTTTCATAAAAAATATGGCGTTCTGCAATTCACTCAAAACTGGTGCCAAAGTGTTGCAAACGATCCCCTGAAAGGTTTTTCGGTGGAAACAGATGGGTTTTTATCATCGAAAACAGAATTAGCCGTTGACGTCTCAACAACTTTTTTTGAAAAATTCCCTAAGCCGCGCGGTCACAATTTCATCAAAAATCTGGCATTCTGCAATTCACTCAAAAATGGTGCCAAACTGTTGCAAACTATTCCCTGAAAGGTTTTTCGGTGGAAACAGATGGGTTTTTATCATCAGAAACAGAATTAGGCATCATTGTCTGAACAACTTTTTTTGAAAAATTCCCTAATCCGAGCGGTCACAATTTCATCAAAAATATGGCGTTCTGCAATTCACTCAAAAATGGTGCCAAACTGTTGCAAACGATCCCCTGAAAGGTTTTTCGGTGGAAACAGATGGGTTTTTATCATCGGAAACAGAATTAGCCCTTGACGTCTCAACAACTTTTTTTGAAAAATTCCCTAAGCCGCGCGATCACAATTTCATCAAAAATATGGCGTTCTGCAATTCACTCAAAAATGGTGCCAAACTGTTGCAAACTATCCCCTGAAAGGTTTTGCGGTGGAAACAGATCGGTTTTTATCATCAGAAACAGAATTAGCCATCGTCGTCTGAAAAACTTTTTTTGAAAAATTCCCTAAGCCGCGTGGTCACAATTTCAGCAAAAATCTGGCGTTCTGCGATTCACTCAAAAATTGTGCCAAACTGTTGCAAACGATCCCCTGAAAGGTTTTTCGGTGGAAACAGATAGGTTTTTATCATCGGAAACAGAATTAGCCCTTGACGTCTCAACAACTTTTTTTGAAAAATTCCCTAAGCCGCGCGGTCACAGTTTCATAAAAAATATGGCGTTCTGCAATTCACTCAAAAATGGTGCCAAACTGTTGAAAACTATCCCCTGAAAGGTTTTTCTGTGGAAACAGATGGGTTTTTATCATCAAAAACAGAATTAGCCGTTGACGTCTCAACAACTTTTTTCGAAAAATTCCCTAAGCCGCGCGGTCACAATGTCATCAAAAATCTGGCATTCTGCAATTCACTCAAAAATGGTGCCAAACTGTTGCAAACGATCCCCTGAAAGGATTTTCGGTGGAAATAGTTGGGTTTTTATCAGCGAAAACAGAATTAGCCCTCGACGTCTGAACAGCTTTTTTTGAAAAATTTCCTAAGCCGCGCTGTCACAATTTCATCAAAAATCTGGCCTTCTGCAATTCACTCAAAAATGGTGCCAAACTGTTGCAAACGATCCCCTGAAAGGATTTTCGGTGGAAACAGATAGGCTTTTATCAGCGAAAACAGAATTAGCCCTCGAAGTCTGAACAGCTTTTTTTGAAAAATTCCCTAAGCCGCGCGTTCACAATTTCATCAAAAATCTGGGTTCTGCAATTCACTCAAAAATGGTGCCAAACTGTTGGAAACGATCACCTGAAAGGTTTTTCGGTGAAAACACATGGGTTTTTATCATCAGAAACAGAATTAGGCATCATTGTCTGAACAACTTTTTTTGAAAAAATACCTAAGCCGAGCGGTCACAATTTCATCAAAAATCTGGCGTTCTGCAATTCACTCAAAAATGATACCAAACTGTTGCAAACGATCCCCTGAAAGGTTTTTCGGTGGAAACAGATGGGTTTTTATCATCGGAAACAGAATTAGCCCTTCACGTCTCAACAACTTTCTTTGAAAAATTCCCTAAGCCGCGCGGTCACAATTTCAGCCAAAATCTGGCGTTCTGCAATTCACTCAAAAATGGTGCCAAAATGTTGCAAACGATCCCCTGAAAGGTTTTTCGGTGGAAACAGATGGGTTTTTATCATCGGAAACAGAATTAGCCCTTGACGTATCAACAACTTTTTTTGAAAATTTCCCTAAGCCGCGCGGTCACAATTTCATCAAAAATATGGCGTTCTGCAATTCACTAAAAAATGGTGCCAAACTGTTGCAAACGATCCCCTGAAAGGATTTTCGGTGGAAAAAGATGGGTTCTTATCATCAGAAACAGAATTAGCCATCGTTGTCTGAACAACTTTTTTTGAAAAATTCCCTAAGCCGCGCGGTCACGATTTCATCTAAAATCTGGCGTTCAGCAATTCACTCAAAAATGGTGCCAAACTGTTGCAAACGATCCCCTGAAAGGTTTTTCGGTGGAAACAGATGGGTTTTTATCAGCGAAAACAGAATTAGCCCTCGACGTCTGAAAAGCTTTTTTTGAAAAATTCCTTAAGCCGCGCGGTCACAATTTCATCAAAAATCTGGCGTTCTGCAATTCACTCAAAAATGGTGCCAAACTGTTGCAAACGATCCCCTGAAAGGTTTTTCGGTGGAAACAGATGGGTTTTTATCATCGGAAACAGAATTAGCCATCGTAGTCTCAAGAACTTTTTTTTGAAAAAATCCCTGAGCCACGCGGTCACAATTTCATCAAAAATCTGGCGTTCTGCAATTCACTCAAAAATGGTGCCAAACTGTTGCAAACGATCCCCTGAAAGGTTTTTCGGTGGAAACAGATGGGTTTTTATCAGCGAAAACAGAATTAGCCCTCGACGTCTGAACAGCTTTTTTTGAAAAATTCCCTAAGCCGCGCGGTCACAATTTCATCAAAAATCTGGCGTTCTAGACTTCACTCAAAAATGGTGCCAAACTGTTGGAAACGATCACCTGAAAGGTTTTTCGGTGGAAACAGATGGGTTTTTATCATCAGAAACAGAATTAGCCCTTGACGTCTCAACAACTTTTTTTGAAAAATTCCCTAAGCCGCGCGGTCACAATTTCATCAAAAATCTGGCATTCTGCAATTCACTCAAAAATGGTGCCAAACTGTTGCAAACGATCCCCTGAAAAGATTTTCGGTGGAAACAGATGGGTTTTTATCAGCGAAAACAGAATTAGCCCTCGACGTCTGAACAGCTTTTTTTGAAAAATTCCCTAAGCCGCGCGGTCACAATTTCAGCAAAAATCTGGCGTTCTGCAATTCACTCAAAAATGGTGCCAAACTGTTGCAAACGATCCCCTGAAAGGTTTTTCGGTGGAAACAGATGGGTTTTTATCAGCGAAAACAGAATTAGCCCTCGACGTCTGAACAGCTTTTTTTGAAAAATTCCCTAAGCCGCGCGGTCACAATTTCAGCAAAAATCTGGCGTTCTGCAATTCACTCAAAAATGGTGCCAAACTGTTGCAAACGATCCCCTGAAAGGTTTTTCGGTGGAAACAGATGGGTTTTTATCAGCGAAAACAGAATTAGCCCTCGACGTCTGAACAGCTTTTTTTGAAAAATTCCCTAAGCCGCGCGGTCACAATTTCATCAAAAATCTGGCGTTCTAGACTTCACTCAAAAATGGTGCTAAACTGTTGGAAACGATCACCTGAAAGGTTTTTCGGTGGAAACAGATGGGTTTTTATCATCAGAAACAGAATTAGCCCTTGACGTCTCAACAACTTTTTTTGAAAAATTCCCTAAGCCGCGCGGTCACAATTTCATCAAAAATCTGGCATTCTGCAATTCACTCAAAAATGGTGCCAAACTGTTGCAAACGATCCCCTGAAAGGATTTTCGGTGGAAACAGATGGGTTTTTATCAGCGAAAACAGAATTAGCCCTCGACGTCTGAACAGCTTTTTTTGAAAAATTCCCTAAGCCGCGCGGTCACAATTTCAGCAAAAATCTGGCGTTCTGCAATTCACTCAAAAATGGTGCCAAACTGTTGCAAACGATCCCCTGAAAGGTTTTTCGGTGGAAACAGATGGGTTTTTATCATCGGAAACAGAATTAGCCCTTGACGTCTCAACAACTTTTTTTGAAAAATTCCCTAAGCCGCGCGGTCACAATTTCATCAAAAATCTGGCGTTCTGCAATTCACTCAAAAATGGTGCCAAACTGTTGGAAACGATCACCTGAAAGGTTTTTCGGTGGAAACAGATGGGTTTTTATCATCAGAAACAGAATTAGCCATCGTTGTCTGAACAACTATTTTTGAAAAAATCCCTAAGCCGCGCGGTCACAATTTCATCAAAAATCTGGCGTTCTGCAATTCACTCAAAAATGATGCCAAACTGTTGCAAACGATCCCCTGAAAGGTTTTTCGGTGGAAACAGATGGGTTTTTATCAGCGAAGACAGAATTAGCCCTCGACGTCTGAACAGCTTTTTTTAAAAAATTCCCTAAGCCGCGCGGTCACAATTTCAGCAAAAATCTGGCGTTCTGCAATTCACTCAAAAATGGTACCAAACTGTTGGAAACGATCACCTGAAAAGATTTTCGGTGGAAACAGATGGGTTTTTATCATCAGAAACAGAATTAGCCATCGTTGTCTGAACAACTATTTTTGAAAAATTCCGTAAGCCGCGCGGTCACAATTTCATCAAAAATCTGGCGTTCAGCAATTCACTTAAAAATGGTGCCAAACGGTTGCAAACGATCCCCTGAAAGGTTTTTCGGTGGAAACAGATGGGTTTTTATCATCAGAAACAGAATTAGCCCTTGACGTCTCAACAACTTTTTTTGAAAAATTCCCTAAGCCGCGCGGTCACAATTTCACCAAAAATCTGGCATTCTGCAATTCACTCAAAAATGATGCCAAACTGTTGGAAACGATCACCTGAAAAGTTTTTCGGTGGAAACAGATGGGTTTTTATCATCAGAAACAGAATTAGCCATCGTTGTCTGAACAACTTTTTTTGAAAAATTCCCTAAGCCGCGCGGTCACAATTTCATCAAAAATCTGGCGTCCAGCAATTCACTTAAAAATGGTGCCAAACGGTTGCAAACGATCCCCTGAAAGGTTTTTCGGTGGAAACAGATGGGTTTTTATCATCGGAAACAGAATTAGCCCTTGACGTATCAACAACTTTTTTTGAAAATTTCCCTAAGCCGCGCGGTCACAATTTCATCAAAAATATGGCGTTCTGCAATTCACTAAAAAATGGTGCCAAACTGTTGCAGACTATCCCCTGAAAGGTTTTTTGATGGAAACAGATAGGTTTTTATCATCGGAAACAGAATGAACCATCGTCGTCTCAAGAACATTTTTTTTGAAAAATTCCCTAAGCCGCGCGGTCACAATTTCATCAAAAATCTGGCGTTCTGCAATTCACTCAAAAATGGTACCAAACTGTTGGAAACGATCCCCTGAAAGGTTTTTCGGTGGAAACAGATGGGTTTTTATCAGCGAAAACAGAATTAGCCCTCGACGTCTGAAAAGCTTTTTTTGAAAAATTCCTTAAGCCGCGCGGTCACAATTTCATCAAAAATCTGGCGTTCTGCAATTCACTCAAAAATGGTGCCAAACTGTTGCAAACGATCCCCTGAAAGGTTTTTCGGTGGAAACAGATGGGTTTTTATCATCGGAAACAGAATTAGCCATCGTAGTCTCAAGAACTTTTTTTTGAAAAAATCCCTGAGCCACGCGGTCACAATTTCATCAAAAATCTGGCGTTCTGCAATTCACTCAAAAATGGTGCCAAACTGTTGCAAACGATCCCCTGAAAGGTTTTTCGGTGGAAACAGATGGGTTTTTATCAGCGAAAACAGAATTAGCCCTCGACGTCTGAACAGCTTTTTTTGAAAAATTCCCTAAGCCGCGCGGTCACAATTTCATCAAAAATCTGGCGTTCTAGACTTCACTCAAAAATGGTGCCAAACTGTTGGAAACGATCACCTGAAAGGTTTTTCGGTGGAAACAGATGGGTTTTTATCATCAGAAACAGAATTAGCCCTTGACGTCTCAACAACTTTTTTTGAAAAATTCCCTAAGCCGCGCGGTCACAATTTCATCAAAAATCTGGCATTCTGCAATTCACTCAAAAATGGTGCCAAACTGTTGCAAACGATCCCCTGAAAGGATTTTCGGTGGAAACAGATGGGTTTTTATCAGCGAAAACAGAATTAGCCCTCGACGTCTGAACAGCTTTTTTTGAAAAATTCCCTAAGCCGCGCGGTCACAATTTCAGCAAAAATCTGGCGTTCTGCAATTCACTCAAAAATGGTGCCAAACTGTTGCAAACGATCCCCTGAAAGGTTTTTCGGTGGAAACAGATGGGTTTTTATCAGCGAAAACAGAATTAGCCCTCGAAGTCTGAACAGCTTTTTTTGAAAAATTCCCTAAGCCGCGCGGTCACAATTTCAGCAAAAATCTGGCGTTCTGCAATTCACTCAAAAATGGTGCCAAACTGTTGCAAACGATCCCCTGAAAGGTTTTTCGGTGGAAACAGATGGGTTTTTATCAGCGAAAACAGAATTAGCCCTCGACGTCTGAACAGCTTTTTTTGAAAAATTCCCTAAGCCGCGCGGTCACAATTTCATAAAAAATCTGGCGTTCTAGACTTCACTCAAAAATGGTGCTAAACTGTTGGAAACGATCACCTGAAAGGTTTTTCGGTGGAAACAGATGGGTTTTTATCATCAGAAACAGAATTAGCCCTTGACGTCTCAACAAGTTTTTTTGAAAAATTCCCTAAGCCGCGCGGTCACAATTTCAGCAAAAATCTGGCGTTCTGCAATTCACTCAAAAATGGTGCCAAACTGTTGCAAACGATCCCCTGAAAGGTTTTTCGGTGGAAACAGATGGGTTTTTATCATCGGAAACAGAATTAGCCCTTGACGTCTCAACAACTTTTTTTGAAAAATTCCCTAAGCCGCGCGGTCACAATTTCATCAAAAATCTGGCGTTCTGCAATTCACTCAAAAATGGTGCCAAACTGTTGGAAACGATCACCTGAAAGGTTTTTCGGTGGAAACAGATGGGTTTTTATCATCAGAAACAGAATTAGCCATCGTTGTCTGAACAACTATTTTTGAAAAAATCCCTAAGCCGCGCGGTCACAATTTCATCAAAAATCTGGCGTTCTGCAATTCACTCAAAAATGATGCCAAACTGTTGCAAACGATCCCCTGAAAGGTTTTTCGGTGGAAACAGATGGGTTTTTATCAGCGAAGACAGAATTAGCCCTCGACGTCTGAACAGCTTTTTTTAAAAAATTCCCTAAGCCGCGCGGTCACAATTTCAGCAAAAATCTGGCGTTCTGCAATTCACTCAAAAATGGTACCAAACTGTTGGAAACGATCACCTGAAAAGATTTTCGGTGGAAACAGATGGGTTTTTATCATCAGAAACAGAATTAGCCATCGTTGTCTGAACAACTATTTTTGAAAAATTCCGTAAGCCGCGCGGTCACAATTTCATCAAAAATCTGGCGTTCAGCAATTCACTTAAAAATGGTGCCAAACGGTTGCAAACGATCCCCTGAAAGGTTTTTCGGTGGAAACAGATGGGTTTTTATCATCAGAAACAGAATTAGCCCTTGACGTCTCAACAACTTTTTTTGAAAAATTCCCTAAGCCGCGCGGTCACAATTTCACCAAAAATCTGGCGTTCTGCAATTCACTCAAAAATGATGCCAAACTGTTGGAAACGATCACCTGAAAAGTTTTTCGGTGGAAACAGATGGGTTTTTATCATCAGAAACAGAATTAGCCATCGTTGTCTGAACAACTTTTTTTGAAAAATTCCCTAAGCCGCGCGGTCACAATTTCATCAAAAATCTGGCGTCCAGCAATTCACTTAAAAATGGTGCCAAACGGTTGCAAACGATCCCCTGAAAGGTTTTTCGGTGGAAACAGATGGGTTTTTATCATCGGAAACAGAATTAGCCCTTGACGTATCAACAACTTTTTTTGAAAATTTCCCTAAGCCGCGCGGTCACAATTTCATCAAAAATATGGCGTTCTGCAATTCACTAAAAAATGGTGCCAAACTGTTGCAGACTATCCCCTGAAAGGTTTTTTGATGGAAACAGATAGGTTTTTATCATCGGAAACAGAATGAACCATCGTCTTCTCAAGAACATTTTTTTTGAAAAATTCCCTAAGCCGCGCGGTCACAATTTCATCAAAAATCTGGCGTTCTGCAATTCACTCAAAAATGGTACCAAACTGTTGGAAACGATCTCCTGAAAGGTTTTTCGGTGGAAACAGATGGGTTTTTATCAGCGAAAACAGAATTAGCCCTCGACGTCTGAAAAGCTTTTTTTGAAAAATTCCTTAAGCCGCGCGGTCACAATTTCATCAAAAATCTGGCGTTCTGCAATTCACTCAAAAATGGTGCCAAACTGTTGCAAACGATCCCCTGAAAGGTTTTTCGGTGGAAACAGATGGGTTTTTATCATCGGAAACAGAATTAGCCATCGTAGTCTCAAGAACTTTTTTTTGAAAAAATCCCTGAGCCACGCGGTCACAATTTCATCAAAAATCTGGCGTTCTGCAATTCACTCAAAAATGGTGCCAAACTGTTGCAAACGATCCCCTGAAAGGTTTTTCGGTGGAAACAGATGGGTTTTTATCAGCGAAAACAGAATTAGCCCTCGACGTCTGAACAGCTTTTTTTGAAAAATTCCCTAAGCCGCGCGGTCACAATTTCATCAAAAATCTGGCGTTCTAGACTTCACTCAAAAATGGTGCCAAACTGTTGGAAACGATCACCTGAAAGGTTTTTCGGTGGAAACAGATGGGTTTTTATCATCAGAAACAGAATTAGCCCTTGACGTCTCAACAACTTTTTTTGAAAAATTCCCTAAGCCGCGCGGTCACAATTTCATCAAAAATCTGGCATTCTGCAATTCACTCAAAAATGGTGCCAAACTGTTGCAAACGATCCCCTGAAAGGATTTTCGGTGGAAACAGATGGGTTTTTATCAGCGAAAACAGAATTAGCCCTCGACGTCTGAACAGCTTTTTTTGAAAAATTCCCTAAGCCGCGCGGTCACAATTTCAGCAAAAATCTGGCGTTCTGCAATTCACTCAAAAATGGTGCCAAACTGTTGCAAACGATCCCCTGAAAGGTTTTTCGGTGGAAACAGATGGGTTTTTATCAGCGAAAACAGAATTAGCCCTCGAAGTCTGAACAGCTTTTTTTGAAAAATTCCCTAAGCCGCGCGGTCACAATTTCAGCAAAAATCTGGCGTTCTGCAATTCACTCAAAAATGGTGCCAAACTGTTGCAAACGATCCCCTGAAAGGTTTTTCGGTGGAAACAGATGGGTTTTTATCATCAGAAACAGAATTAGCCCTTGACGTCTCAACAACTTTTTTTGAAAAATTCCCTAAGCCGCGCGGTCACAATTTCAGCAAAAATCTGGCGTTCTGCAATTCACTCAAAAATGGTGCCAAACTGTTGCAAACGATCCCCTGAAAGGATTTTCGGTGGAAACAGATGGGTTTTTATCATCGGAAACAGAATTAGCCCTTGACGTCTCAACAACTTTTTTTGAAAAATTCCCTAAGCCGCGCGGTCACAATTTCATCAAAAATCTGGCGTTCTGCAATTCACTCAAAAATGGTGCCAAACTGTTGGAAACGATCACCTGAAAGGTTTTTCGGTGGAAACAGATGGGTTTTTATCATCAGAAACAGAATTAGCCCTTGACGTCTCAACAACTTTTTTTGAAAAATTCCCTAAGCCGCGCGGTCACAATTTCATCAAAAATCTGGCGTTCTGCAATTCACTCAAAAATGGTGCCAAACTGTTGGAAACGATCCCCTGAAAGGTTTTTCGGTGGAAACAGATGGGTTTTTATCATCAGAAACAGAATTAGCCATCGTTGTCTGAACAACTATTTTTGAAAAAATCCCTAAGCCGCGCGGTCACAATTTCATCAAAAATCTGGCGTTCTGCAATTCACTCACAAATGATGCCAAACTGTTGCAAACGATCCCCTGAAAGGTTTTTCGGTGGAAACAGATGGGTTTTTATCAGCGAAGACAGAATTAGCCCTCGACGTCTGAACAGCTTTTTTTGAAAAATTCCCTAAGCCGCGCGGTCACAATTTCATCAAAAATCTGGCGTTCTGCAATTCACTCAAAAATGGTGCCAAACTGTTGCAAACGATCCCCTGAAAGGTTTTTCGGTGGAAACAGATGGGTTTTTATCAGCGAAAAGAGAATTAGCCATCGTTGTCTGAACAACTATTTTTGAAAAAATCCCTAAGCCGCGCGGTCACAATTTCATCAAAAATCTGGCGTTCTGCAATTCACTCAAAAATGATGCCAAACTGTTGCAAACGATCCCCTGAAAGGTTTTTTGGTGGAAACAGATGGGTTTTTATCAGTGAAGACAGAATTAGCCCTCGACGTCTGAACAGCTTTTTTTGAAAAATTCCCTAAGCCGCGCGGTCACAATTTCATCAAAAATCTGGCGTTCTGCAATTCACTCAAAAATGGTGCCAAACTGTTGCAAACGATCCCCTGAAAGGTTTTTCGGTGGAAACAGATGGGTTTTTATCGGCGAAAAGAGAATTAGCCCTCGACCTCTGAAAAGCTTTTTTTGAAAAATTCCTTAATTCGCGCGGTCACAATTTCATCAAAAATCTGGCGTTCTGCAATTCACTCAAAAATGGTGCCAAACTGTTGCAAACGATCCCCTGAAAGGTTTTTCGGTGGAAACAGATGTGTTTTTATCATCGGAAACAGAATTAGCCATCGTAGTCTCAAGAACTTTTTTTTGAAAAATTCTCTAAGCCGCGCGGTCACAATTTCATCAAAAATCTGGCGTTCTGCAATTCACTCAAAAATGGTGCCAAACTGTTGCAAACGATCCCCTGAAAGGTTTTTCGGTGGAAACAGATAGGCTTTTATCAGCGAAAACAGAATTAGCCGTTGACGTCTGAACAGCTTTTTTTCAAAAATTCCCTAAGCCGCGCGGTCACAATTTCATCAAAAATCTGGCATTCTGCAATTCACTCAAAAATGGTGCCAAACTGTTGCAAACTATCCCCTGAAAGGTTTTTCGGTGGAAACAGATGGGTTTTTATCATCAGAAACAGAATTAGCCCTTGACGTCTCAACAACTTTTTTTGAAAAATTCCCTAAGCCGCGCGGTCACAATTTCATCAAAAATCTGGCATTCTGCAATTCACTCAAAAATGGTGCCAAACTGTTGCAAACGATCCCCTGAAAGGATTTTCGGTGGAAACAGATGGGTTTTTATCAGCGAAAACAGAATTAGCCCTCGACGTCTGAACCGCTTTTTTTGAAAAATTCCCTAAGCCGCGCGGTCACAATTTCAGCAAAAATCTGGCGTTCTGCAATTCACTCAAAAATGGTGCCAAACTGTTGCAAACGATCCCCTGAAAGGATTTTCGGTGGAAACAGATGGGTTTTTATCATCGGAAACAGAATTAGCCCTTGACGTCTCAACAACTTTTTTTGAAAAATTCCCTAAGCCGCGCGGTCACAATTTCATCAAAAATCTGGCGTTCTGCAATTCACTCAAAAATGGTGCCAAACTGTTGGAAACGATCACCTGAAAGGTTTTTCGGTGGAAACAGATGGGTTTTTATCATCAGAAAAAGAATTAGCCCTTGACGTCTCAACAACTTTTTTTGAAAAATTCCCTAAGCCGCGCGGTCACAATTTCATCAAAAATCTGGCGTTCTGCAATTCACTCAAAAATGGTGCCAAACTGTTGGAAACGATCACCTGAAAGGTTTTTCGGTGGAAACAGATGGGTTTTTATCATCAGAAACAGAATTAGCCATCGTTGTCTGAACAACTATTTTTGAAAAAATCCCTAAGCCGCGCGGTCACAATTTCATCAAAAATCTGGCGTTCTGCAATTCACTCAAAAATGATGCCAAACTGTTGCAAACGATCCCCTGAAAGGTTTTTCGGTGGAAACAGATGGGTTTTTATCAGCGAAGACAGAATTAGCCCTCGACGTCTGAACAGCTTTTTTTGAAAAATTCCCTAAGCCGCGCGGTCACAATTTCATCAAAAATCTGGCGTTCTGCAATTCACTCAAAAATGGTGCCAAACTGTTGCAAACGATCCCCTGAAAGGTTTTTCGGTGGAAACAGATGGGTTTTTATCAGCGAAAAGAGAATTAGCCATCGTTGTCTGAACAACTATTTTTGAAAAAATCCCTAAGCCGCGCGGTCACAATTTCATCAAAAATCTGGCGTTCTGCAATTCACTCAAAAATGATGCCAAACTGTTGCAAACGATCCCCTGAAAGGTTTTTTGGTGGAAACAGATGGGTTTTTATCAGCGAAGACAGAATTAGCCCTCGACGTCTGAACAGCTTTTTTTGAAGAATTCCCTAAGCCGCGTGGTCACAATTTCATCAAAAATCTGGCGTTCTGCAATTCACTCAAAAATGGTGCCAAACTGTTGCAAACGATCCCCTGAAAGGTTTTTCGGTGGAAACAGGTGGGTTTTTATCGGCGAAAAGAGAATTAGCCCTCGACCTCTGAAAAGCTTTTTTTGAAAAATTCCTTAATTCGCGCGGTCACAATTTCATCAAAAATCTGGCGTTCTGCAATTCACTCAAAAATGGTGCCAAACTGTTGCAAACGATCCCCTGAAAGGTTTTTCGGTGGAAACAGATGTGTTTTTATCATCGGAAACAGAATTAGCCATCGTAGTCTCAAGAACTTTTTTTTGAAAAATTCTCTAAGCCGCGCGGTCACAATTTCATCAAAAATCTGGCGTTCTGCAATTCACTCAAAAATGGTGCCAAACTGTTGCAAACGATCCCCTGAAAGGTTTTTCGGTGGAAACAGATAGGCTTTTATCAGCGAAAACAGAATTAGCCGTTGACGTCTGAACAGCTTTTTTTCAAAAATTCCCTAAGCCGCGCGGTCACAATTTCATCAAAAATCTGGCATTCTGCAATTCACTCAAAAATGGTGCCAAACTGTTGCAAACGATCCCCTGAAAGGTTTTTCGGTGGAAACAGATGGGTTTTTATCATCAGAAACAGAATTAGCCATCGTTGTCTGAACAACTTTTTTTGAAAAATTCCCTAAGCCGCGCGGTCACAATTTCATCAAAAATCTGGCGTTCTGCAATTCACTCAAAAATGGTGCCAAACTGTTGCAAACTATCCCCTGAAAGGTTTTTCGGTGGAAACAGATGGGTTTTTATCATCAGAAACAGAATTCGCCATCGTCGTCTCAACAACTTTTTTTGAAAAATTCCCTAAGCCGCGTGGTCACAATTTCAGCAAAAATCTGGCGTTCTGCGATTCACTCAAAAATTGTGCCAAACTGTTGTAAACGATCCCCTGAAAGGTTTTTCGGTGGAAACAGATAGGTTTTTATCATCGGAAACAGAATTAGCCCTTGACGTCTCAACAACTTTTTTTGAAAAATTCCCTAAGCCGCGCGGTCACAGCTTCATAAAAAATATGGCGTTCTGCAATTCACTCAAAAATGGTGCCAAACTGTTGAAAACTATCCCCTGAAAGGTTTTTCGGTGGAAACAGATGGGTTTTTATCATCGAAAACAGAATTAGCCGTTGACGTCTCAATAACTTTTTTTGAAAAATTCCCTAAGCCGCGTAGTCACAATTTCATCACAAATCTGGCGTTCTGCAATTCACTCAAAAATGGTGCCAAACTGTTGCAAACGATCACCTGAAAGGTTTTTCGGTGGAAACAGATGGGTTTTTATCAGCGAAAACAGAATTAGCCATCGTTGTCTGAACAACTTTTTTTGAAAAATTCCCTAAGCCGCGCAGTCACAATTTCATCAAAAATCTGGCGTTCTGCAATTCACTCAAAAATGCTGCCAAACTGTTGCAAACGATCCCCTGAAAGGTTTTTAGGTGGAAACAGATGGGTTTTTATCATCGAAAACAGAATTAGCCGTTGACGTCTCAACAACTTTTTTTGAAAAATTCCCTAAGCCGCGCGGTCACAATTTCATCAAAAATCTGGCATTCTGCAATTCACTCAAAAATGGTGCCAAACTGTTGCAAACTATCCCCTGAAAGGTTTTTCGGTGGAAACAGATGGGTTTTTATCATCAGAAACAGAATTAGCCATCGTTGTCTGAACAACTTTTTTTGAAAAATTCCCTAAGCCGAGCGGTCACAATTTCATCAAAAATATGGCGTTCTGCAATTCACTCAAAAATGGTGCCAAACTGTTGGAAACGATCCCCTGAAAGGATTTTCGGTGGAAACAGATGGGTTTTTATCATCGGAAACAGAATTAGCCCTTGACGTCTCAACAACTTTTTTTGAAAAATTCCCTAAGCCGCGCGGTCACAATTTCATCAAAAATCTGGCGTTCTGCAATTCACTCAAAAATGGTGCCAAACTGTTGGAAACGATCACCTGAAAGGTTTTTCGGTGGAAACAGATGGGTTTTTATCATCAGAAACAGAATTAGCCCTTGACGTCTCAACAACTTTTTTTGAAAAATTCCCTAAGCCGCGCGGTCACAATTTCATCAAAAATCTGGCGTTCTGCAATTCACTCAAAAATGGTGCCAAACTGTTGGAAACGATCCCCTGAAAGGTTTTTCGGTGGAAACAGATGGGTTTTTATCATCAGAAACAGAATTAGCCATCGTTGTCTGAACAACTATTTTTGAAAAAATCCCTAAGCCGCGCGGTCACAATTTCATCAAAAATCTGGCGTTCTGCAATTCACTCACAAATGATGCCAAACTGTTGCAAACGATCCCCTGAAAGGTTTTTCGGTGGAAACAGATGGGTTTTTATCAGCGAAGACAGAATTAGCCCTCGACGTCTGAACAGCTTTTTTTGAAAAATTCCCTAAGCCGCGCGGTCACAATTTCATCAAAAATCTGGCGTTCTGCAATTCACTCAAAAATGGTGCCAAACTGTTGCAAACGATCCCCTGAAAGGTTTTTCGGTGGAAACAGATGGGTTTTTATCAGCGAAAAGAGAATTAGCCATCGTTGTCTGAACAACTATTTTTGAAAAAATCCCTAAGCCGCGCGGTCACAATTTCATCAAAAATCTGGCGTTCTGCAATTCACTCAAAAATGATGCCAAACTGTTGCAAACGATCCCCTGAAAGGTTTTTTGGTGGAAACAGATGGGTTTTTATCAGTGAAGACAGAATTAGCCCTCGACGTCTGAACAGCTTTTTTTGAAAAATTCCCTAAGCCGCGCGGTCACAATTTCATCAAAAATCTGGCGTTCTGCAATTCACTCAAAAATGGTGCCAAACTGTTGCAAACGATCCCCTGAAAGGTTTTTCGGTGGAAACAGATGGGTTTTTATCGGCGAAAAGAGAATTAGCCCTCGACCTCTGAAAAGCTTTTTTTGAAAAATTCCTTAATTCGCGCGGTCACAATTTCATCAAAAATCTGGCGTTCTGCAATTCACTCAAAAATGGTGCCAAACTGTTGCAAACGATCCCCTGAAAGGTTTTTCGGTGGAAACAGATGTGTTTTTATCATCGGAAACAGAATTAGCCATCGTAGTCTCAAGAACTTTTTTTTGAAAAATTCTCTAAGCCGCGCGGTCACAATTTCATCAAAAATCTGGCGTTCTGCAATTCACTCAAAAATGGTGCCAAACTGTTGCAAACGATCCCCTGAAAGGTTTTTCGGTGGAAACAGATAGGCTTTTATCAGCGAAAACAGAATTAGCCGTTGACGTCTGAACAGCTTTTTTTCAAAAATTCCCTAAGCCGCGCGGTCACAATTTCATCAAAAATCTGGCATTCTGCAATTCACTCAAAAATGGTGCCAAACTGTTGCAAACTATCCCCTGAAAGGTTTTTCGGTGGAAACAGATGGGTTTTTATCATCAGAAACAGAATTAGCCCTTGACGTCTCAACAACTTTTTTTGAAAAATTCCCTAAGCCGCGCGGTCACAATTTCATCAAAAATCTGGCATTCTGCAATTCACTCAAAAATGGTGCCAAACTGTTGCAAACGATCCCCTGAAAGGATTTTCGGTGGAAACAGATGGGTTTTTATCAGCGAAAACAGAATTAGCCCTCGACGTCTGAACCGCTTTTTTTGAAAAATTCCCTAAGCCGCGCGGTCACAATTTCAGCAAAAATCTGGCGTTCTGCAATTCACTCAAAAATGGTGCCAAACTGTTGCAAACGATCCCCTGAAAGGATTTTCGGTGGAAACAGATGGGTTTTTATCATCGGAAACAGAATTAGCCCTTGACGTCTCAACAACTTTTTTTGAAAAATTCCCTAAGCCGCGCGGTCACAATTTCATCAAAAATCTGGCGTTCTGCAATTCACTCAAAAATGGTGCCAAACTGTTGGAAACGATCACCTGAAAGGTTTTTCGGTGGAAACAGATGGGTTTTTATCATCAGAAACAGAATTAGCCCTTGACGTCTCAACAACTTTTTTTGAAAAATTCCCTAAGCCGCGCGGTCACAATTTCATCAAAAATCTGGCGTTCTGCAATTCACTCAAAAATGGT
This sequence comes from Podarcis pityusensis, assembly GCF_964106645.2. Classification (NCBI taxonomy): domain Eukaryota; kingdom Metazoa; phylum Chordata; class Lepidosauria; order Squamata; family Lacertidae; genus Podarcis; species Podarcis pityusensis. The sequence goes on from NC_138029.1 coordinate 16,425,797, forward strand.
GCCAAACTGTTGGAAACGATCCCCTGAAAGGTTTTTCGGTGGAAACAGATGGGTTTTTATCATCAGAAACAGAATTAGCCATCGTTGTCTGAACAACTATTTTTGAAAAAATCCCTAAGCCGCGCGGTCACAATTTCATCAAAAATCTGGCGTTCTGCAATTCACTCACAAATGATGCCAAACTGTTGCAAACGATCCCCTGAAAGGTTTTTCGGTGGAAACAGATGGGTTTTTATCAGCGAAGACAGAATTAGCCCTCGACGTCTGAACAGCTTTTTTTGAAAAATTCCCTAAGCCGCGCGGTCACAATTTCATCAAAAATCTGGCGTTCTGCAATTCACTCAAAAATGGTGCCAAACTGTTGCAAACGATCCCCTGAAAGGTTTTTCGGTGGAAACAGATGGGTTTTTATCAGCGAAAAGAGAATTAGCCATCGTTGTCTGAACAACTATTTTTGAAAAAATCCCTAAGCCGCGCGGTCACAATTTCATCAAAAATCTGGCGTTCTGCAATTCACTCAAAAATGATGCCAAACTGTTGCAAACGATCCCCTGAAAGGTTTTTTGGTGGAAACAGATGGGTTTTTATCAGCGAAGACAGAATTAGCCCTCGACGTCTGAACAGCTTTTTTTGAAGAATTCCCTAAGCCGCGTGGTCACAATTTCATCAAAAATCTGGCGTTCTGCAATTCACTCAAAAATGGTGCCAAACTGTTGCAAACGATCCCCTGAAAGGTTTTTCGGTGGAAACAGATGGGTTTTTATCGGCGAAAAGAGAATTAGCCCTCGACCTCTGAAAAGCTTTTTTTGAAAAATTCCCTAAGCCGCGCGGTCACAATTTCATCAAAAATCTGGCGTTCTGCAATTCACTCAAAAATGGTGCCAAACTGTTGCAAACGATCCCCTGAAAGGTTTTTCGGTGGAAACAGATGTGTTTTTATCATCGGAAACAGAATTAGCCATCGTAGTCTCAAGAACTTTTTTTTGAAAAATTCTCTAAGCCGCGCGGTCACAATTTCATCAAAAATCTGGCGTTCTGCAATTCACTCAAAAATGGTGCCAAACTGTTGCAAACGATCCCCTGAAAGGTTTTTCGGTGGAAACAGATAGGCTTTTATCAGCGAAAACAGAATTAGCCGTTGACGTCTGAACAGCTTTTTTTCAAAAATTCCCTAAGCCGCGCGGTCACAATTTCATCAAAAATCTGGCATTCTGCAATTCACTCAAAAATGGTGCCAAACTGTTGCAAACGATCCCCTGAAAGGTTTTTCGGTGGAAACAGATGGGTTTTTATCATCAGAAACAGAATTAGCCATCGTTGTCTGAACAACTTTTTTTGAAAAATTCCCTAAGCCGCGCGGTCACAATTTCATCAAAAATCTGGCGTTCTGCAATTCACTCAAAAATGGTGCCAAACTGTTGCAAACTATCCCCTGAAAGGTTTTTCGGTGGAAACAGATGGGTTTTTATCATCAGAAACAGAATTCGCCATCGTCGTCTCAACAACTTTTTTTGAAAAATTCCCTAAGCCGCGTGGTCACAATTTCAGCAAAAATCTGGCGTTCTGCGATTCACTCAAAAATTGTGCCAAACTGTTGTAAACGATCCCCTGAAAGGTTTTTCGGTGGAAACAGATAGGTTTTTATCATCGGAAACAGAATTAGCCCTTGACGTCTCAACAACTTTTTTTGAAAAATTCCCTAAGCCGCCCGGTCACAGCTTCATAAAAAATATGGCGTTCTGCAATTCACTCAAAAATGGTGCCAAACTGTTGAAAACTATCCCCTGAAAGGTTTTTCGGTGGAAACAGATGGGTTTTTATCATCGAAAACAGAATTAGCCGTTGACGTCTCAATAACTTTTTTTGAAAAATTCCCTAAGCCGCGTAGTCACAATTTCATCACAAATCTGGCGTTCTGCAATTCACTCAAAAATGGTGCCAAACTGTTGCAAACGATCACCTGAAAGGTTTTTCGGTGGAAACAGATGGGTTTTTATCAGCGAAAACAGAATTAGCCATCGTTGTCTGAACAACTTTTTTTGAAAAATTCCCTAAGCCGCGCAGTCACAATTTCATCAAAAATCTGGCGTTCTGCAATTCACTCAAAAATGCTGCCAAACTGTTGCAAACGATCCCCTGAAAGGTTTTTAGGTGGAAACAGATGGGTTTTTATCATCGAAAACAGAATTAGCCGTTGACGTCTCAACAACTTTTTTTGAAAAATTCCCTAAGCCGCGCGGTCACAATTTCATCAAAAATCTGGCATTCTGCAATTCACTCAAAAATGGTGCCAAACTGTTGCAAACTATCCCCTGAAAGGTTTTTCGGTGGAAACAGATGGGTTTTTATCATCAGAAACAGAATTAGCCATCGTTGTCTGAACAACTTTTTTTGAAAAATTCCCTAAGCCGAGCGGTCACAATTTCATCAAAAATATGGCGTTCTGCAATTCACTCAAAAATGGTGCCAAACTGTTGGAAACGATCCCCTGAAAGGTTTTTCGGTGGAAACAGATGGGTTTTTATCATCGGAAACAGAATTAGCCCTTCACGTCTCAACAACTTTCTTTGAAAAGTTCCCTAAGCCGCGCGGTCACAATTTCAGCCAAAATCTGGTGTTCTGCAATTCACTCAAAAATGGTGCCAAAATGTTGCAAACGATCCCCTGAAAGGTTTTTCGGTGGAAACAGATGGGTTTTTATCAGCGAAAACAGAATTAGCCCATGACGTCTGAGCAGCTTTTTTTGAAAAATTCCTTAAGCCGCGCGGTCACAATTTCAGCAAAAATCTGGCGTTCTGCAATTCACTCAAAAATGGTGCCAAACTGTTGCAAACGATCCCCTGAAAGGTTTTTAGGTGGAAACAGATGGGTTTTTATCATCGAAAACAGAATTAGCCGTTGACGTCTCAAAACCTTTTTTGGAAAAATTCCCTAAGCCGCGTGGTCACAATTTCATCAAAAATCTGGCATTCTGCAATTCACTCAAAAATGGTGCCAAACTGTTGCAAACTATCCCCTGAAAGGTTTTTCGGTGGAAACAGATGGGTTTTTATCATCAGAAACAGAATTAGCCATCGTTGTCTGAACAACTTTTTTTGAAAAATTCCCTAAGCCGAGCGGTCACAATTTCATCAAAAATCTGGCGTTCTGCAATTCACTCAAAAATGGTGCCAAACTGTTGCAAACGATCCCCTGAAAGGTTTTTCGGTGGAAACAGATGGGTTTTTATCATCGGAAACAGAATTAGCCCTTGACGTCTCAACAACTTTTTTTGAAAAATTCCCTAAGCCGCGCGATCACAATTTCATCAAAAATATGGCGTTCTGCAATTCACTCAAAAATGGTGCCAAACTGTTGCAAACGATCCCCTGAAAGGTTTTTCGGTGGAAACAGATGGGTTTTTATCATCGGAAACAGAATTAGCCCTTCACGTCTCAACAACTTTCTTTGAAAAATTCCCTAAGCCGCGCGGTCACAATTTCAGCAAAAATCTGGCGTTCTGCAATTCACTCAAAAATGGTGCCAAAATGTTGCAAACGATCCCCTGAAAGGTTTTTCGGTGGAAACAGATGGGTTTTTATCAGCGAAAACAGAATTAGCCCTTGACGTCTGAGCAGCTTTTTTTGAAAAATTCCTTAAGCCGCGCGGTCACAATTTCAGCAAAAATCTGGCGTTCTGCAATTCACTCAAAAATGGTGCCAAACTGTTGCAAACGATCCCCTGAAAGGTTTTTCGATGGAAACAGATAGGTTTTTATCATCGGAAACAGAATGAACCATCGTCGTCTCAAGAACATTTTTTTGAAAAATTCCCTAAGCCGCGCGGTCACAATTTCATCAAAAATCTGGCGTTCTGCAATTCACTCAAAAATGATACCAAACTGTTGGAAACGATCACCTGAAAGGTTTTTCGGTGGAAACAGATGGGTTTTTATCATCAGAAACAGAATTAGCCATCGTTGTCTGAACAACTTTTTTTGAAAAATTCCCTAAGCCGCGCGGTCACAATTTCATCTAAAATCTGGCGTTCAGCAATTCACTCAAAAATGGTGCCAAACTGTTGCAAACGATCCCCTGAAAGGTTTTTCGGTGGAAACAGATGGGTTTTTATCATCGGAAACAGAATTAGCCCTTGACGTATCAACAACTTTTTTTGAACATTTCCCTAAGCCGCGCGGTCACAATTTCATGAAAAATATGGCGTTCTGCAAGTCACTCAAAAATGGTGCCAAACTGTTGCAGACTATCCCCTGAAAGGTTTTTTGATGGAAACAGATAGGTTTTTATCATCGGAAACAGAATGAACCATCGTCGTCTCAAGAACATTTTTTTGAAAAATTCCCTAAGCCGCGCGGTCACAATTTCATCAAAAATCTGGCGTTCTGCAATTCACTCAAAAATGGTACCAAACTGTTGGAAACGATCACCTGAAAAGTTTTTCGGTGGAAACAGATGGGTTTTTATCATCAGAAACAGAATTAGCCATCGTTGTCTGAACAAGTTTTTTTGAAAAATTCCGTAAGTCGCGCGGTCACAATTTCATCAAAAATCTGGCGTTCAGCAATTCACTTAAAAATGGTGCCAAACGGTTGCAAACGATCCCCTGAAAGGTTTTTCGGTGGAAACAGATGGGTTTTTATCATCAGAAACAGAATTAGCCCTTGACGTCTCAACAACTTTTTTTGAAAAATTCCCTAAGCCGCGCGGTCACAATTTCATCAAAAATCTGGCGTTCTGCAATTCACTCAAAAATGATGCCAAACTGTTGGAAACGATCACCTGAAAAGTTTTTCGGTGGAAACAGATGGGTTTTTATCATCAGAAACAGAATTAGCCATCGTTGTCTGAACAACTTTTTTTGAAAAATTCCCTAAGCCGCGCGGTCACAATTTCATCAAAAATCTGGCGTTCAGCAATTCACTTAAAAATGGTGCCAAACGGTTGCAAACGATCCCCTGAAAGGTTTTTCGGTGGAAACAGATGGGTTTTTATCATTTGAAACAGAATTAGCCCTTGACGTATCAACAACTTTTTTTGAAAATTTCCCTAAGCCGCGCGGTCACAATTTCATCAAAAATATGGCGTTCTGCAATTCACTAAAAAATGGTGCCAAACTGTTGGAAACGATCACCTGAAAGGTTTTTCGGTGGAAACAGATGGGTTTTTATCATCAGAAACAGAATTAGCCATCGTTGTCTGAACAACTTTTTTTGAAAAATTCCCTAAGCCGCGAGGTCACGATTTCATCTAATATCTGGCGTTCAGCAATTCACTCAAAAATGGTACCAAACTGTTGGAAACGATCACCTGAAAGGTTTTTCGGTGGAAACAGATGGGTTTTTATCATCAGAAACAGAATTAGCCATCGTTGTCTGAACAACTTTTTTTGAAAAATTCCGTAAGTCGCGCGGTCACAATTTCATCAAAAATCTGGCGTTCAGCAATTCACTTAAAAATGGTGCCAAACGGTTGCAAACGATCCCCTGAAAGGTTTTTCGGTGGAAACAGATGGGTTTTTATCATCAGAAACAGAATTAGCCCTTGACGTCTCAACAACTTTTTTTGAAAAATTCCCTAAGCCGCGCGGTCACAATTTCATCAAAAATCTGGCGTTCTGCAATTCACTCAAAAATGATGCCAAACTGTTGGAAACGATCACCTGAAAAGTTTTTCGGTGGAAACAGATGGGTTTTTATCATCAGAAACAGAATTAGCCATCGTTGTCTGAACAACTTTTTTTGAAAAATTCCCTAAGCCGCGCGGTCACAATTTCATCAAAAATCTGGCGTTCAGCAATTCACTTAAAAATGGTGCCAAACGGTTGCAAACGATCCCCTGAAAGGTTTTTCGGTGGAAACAGATGGGTTTTTATCATCGGAAACAGAATTAGCCCTTGACGTATCAACAACTTTTTTTGAAAATTTCCCTAAGCCGCGCGGTCACAATTTCATCAAAAATATGGCGTTCTGCAATTCACTAAAAAATGGTGCCAAACTGTTGGAAACGATCACCTGAAAGGTTTTTCGGTGGAAACAGATGGGTTTTTATCATCAGAAACAGAATTAGCCATCGTTGTCTGAACAACTTTTTTTGAAAAATTCCCTAAGCCGCGAGGTCACGATTTCATCTAAAATCTGGCGTTCAGCAATTCACTCAAAAATGGTGCCAAACTGTTGCAAACGATCCCCTGAAAGGTTTTTCGGTGGATACAGATGGGTTTTTATCAGCGAAAACAGAATTAGCCCTCGACGTCTGAAAAGCTTTTTTTTGAAAAATTCCTGAAGCCGCGCGGTCACAATTTCATCAAAAATCTGGCGTTCTGCAATTCACTCAAAAATGGTGCCAAACTGTTGCAAACGATCCCCTGAAAGGTTTTTCGATGGAAACAGATAGGTTTTTATCATCGGAAACAGAATGAACCATCGTCGTCTCAAGAACATTTTTTTGAAAAATTCCCTAAGCCGCGCGGTCACAATTTCATCAAAAATCTGGCGTTCTGCAATTCACTCAAAAATGGTACCAAACTGTTGGAAACGATCACCTGAAAAGTTTTTCGGTGGAAACAGATGGGTTTTTATCATCAGAAACAGAATTAGCCATCTTTGTCTGAACAACTTTTTTTGAAAAATTCCGTAAGCCGCGCGGTCACATTTTCATCAAAAATCTGGCGTTCAGCAATTCACTTAAAAATGGTGCCAAACTGTTGGAAACGATCACCTGAAAAGTTTTTCGGTGGAAACAGATGGGTTTTTATCATCAGAAACAGAATTAGCCATCGTTGTCTGAACAACTTTTTTTGAAAAATTCCCTAAGCCGCGCGGTCACAATTTCATCTAAAATCTGGCGTTCAGCAATTCACTCAAAAATGGTGCCAAACTGTTGCAAACGATCCCCTGAAAGGTTTTTCGGTGGAAACAGATGGGTTTTTATCATCGGAAACAGAATTAGCCCTTGACGTATCAACAACTTTTTTTGAACATTTCCCTAAGCCGCGCGGTCACAATTTCATGAAAAATATGGCGTTCTGCAAGTCACTCAAAAATGGTGCCAAACTGTTGCAGACTATCCCCTGAAAGGTTTTTTGATGGAAACAGATAGGTTTTTATCATCGGAAACAGAATGAACCATCGTCGTCTCAAGAACATTTTTTTGAAAAATTCCCTAAGCCGCGCGGTCACAATTTCATCAAAAATCTGGCGTTCTGCAATTCACTCAAAAATGGTACCAAACTGTTGGAAACGATCACCTGAAAAGTTTTTCGGTGGAAACAGATGGGTTTTTATCATCAGAAACAGAATTAGCCATCGTTGTCTGAACAAGTTTTTTTGAAAAATTCCGTAAGTCGCGCGGTCACAATTTCATCAAAAATCTGGCGTTCAGCAATTCACTTAAAAATGGTGCCAAACGGTTGCAAACGATCCCCTGAAAGGTTTTTCGGTGGAAACAGATGGGTTTTTATCATCAGAAACAGAATTAGCCCTTGACGTCTCAACAACTTTTTTTGAAAAATTCCCTAAGCCGCGCGGTCACAATTTCATCAAAAATCTGGCGTTCTGCAATTCACTCAAAAATGATGCCAAACTGTTGGAAACGATCACCTGAAAAGTTTTTCGGTGGAAACAGATGGGTTTTTATCATCAGAAACAGAATTAGCCATCGTTGTCTGAACAACTTTTTTTGAAAAATTCCCTAAGCCGCGCGGTCACAATTTCATCAAAAATCTGGCGTTCAGCAATTCACTTAAAAATGGTGCCAAACGGTTGCAAACGATCCCCTGAAAGGTTTTTCGGTGGAAACAGATGGGTTTTTATCATTTGAAACAGAATTAGCCCTTGACGTATCAACAACTTTTTTTGAAAATTTCCCTAAGCCGCGCGGTCACAATTTCATCAAAAATATGGCGTTCTGCAATTCACTAAAAAATGGTGCCAAACTGTTGGAAACGATCACCTGAAAGGTTTTTCGGTGGAAACAGATGGGTTTTTATCATCAGAAACAGAATTAGCCATCGTTGTCTGAACAACTTTTTTTGAAAAATTCCCTAAGCCGCGAGGTCACGATTTCATCTAATATCTGGCGTTCAGCAATTCACTCAAAAATGGTACCAAACTGTTGGAAACGATCACCTGAAAGGTTTTTCGGTGGAAACAGATGGGTTTTTATCATCAGAAACAGAATTAGCCATCGTTGTCTGAACAACTTTTTTTGAAAAATTCCGTAAGTCGCGCGGTCACAATTTCATCAAAAATCTGGCGTTCAGCAATTCACTTAAAAATGGTGCCAAACGGTTGCAAACGATCCCCTGAAAGGTTTTTCGGTGGAAACAGATGGGTTTTTATCATCAGAAACAGAATTAGCCCTTGACGTCTCAACAACTTTTTTTGAAAAATTCCCTAAGCCGCGCGGTCACAATTTCATCAAAAATCTGGCGTTCTGCAATTCACTCAAAAATGATGCCAAACTGTTGGAAACGATCACCTGAAAAGTTTTTCGGTGGAAACAGATGGGTTTTTATCATCAGAAACAGAATTAGCCATCGTTGTCTGAACAACTTTTTTTGAAAAATTCCCTAAGCCGCGCGGTCACAATTTCATCAAAAATCTGGCGTTCAGCAATTCACTTAAAAATGGTGCCAAACGGTTGCAAACGATCCCCTGAAAGGTTTTTCGGTGGAAACAGATGGGTTTTTATCATCGGAAACAGAATTAGCCCTTGACGTATCAACAACTTTTTTTGAAAATTTCCCTAAGCCGCGCGGTCACAATTTCATCAAAAATATGGCGTTCTGCAATTCACTAAAAAATGGTGCCAAACTGTTGGAAACGATCACCTGAAAGGTTTTTCGGTGGAAACAGATGGGTTTTTATCATCAGAAACAGAATTAGCCATCGTTGTCTGAACAACTTTTTTTGAAAAATTCCCTAAGCCGCGAGGTCACGATTTCATCTAAAATCTGGCGTTCAGCAATTCACTCAAAAATGGTGCCAAACTGTTGCAAACGATCCCCTGAAAGGTTTTTCGGTGGATACAGATGGGTTTTTATCAGCGAAAACAGAATTAGCCCTCGACGTCTGAAAAGCTTTTTTTTGAAAAATTCCTGAAGCCGCGCGGTCACAATTTCATCAAAAATCTGGCGTTCTGCAATTCACTCAAAAATGGTGCCAAACTGTTGCAAACGATCCCCTGAAAGGTTTTTCGATGGAAACAGATAGGTTTTTATCATCGGAAACAGAATGAACCATCGTCGTCTCAAGAACATTTTTTTGAAAAATTCCCTAAGCCGCGCGGTCACAATTTCATCAAAAATCTGGCGTTCTGCAATTCACTCAAAAATGGTACCAAACTGTTGGAAACGATCACCTGAAAAGTTTTTCGGTGGAAACAGATGGGTTTTTATCATCAGAAACAGAATTAGCCATCTTTGTCTGAACAACTTTTTTTGAAAAATTCCGTAAGCCGCGCGGTCACATTTTCATCAAAAATCTGGCGTTCAGCAATTCACTTAAAAATGGTGCCAAACTGTTGGAAACGATCACCTGAAAAGTTTTTCGGTGGAAACAGATGGGTTCTTATCATCAGAAACAGAATTAGCCATCGTTGTCTGAACAACTTTTTTTGAAAAATTCCCTAAGCCGCGCGGTCACGATTTCATCTAAAATCTGGCGTTCAGCAATTCACTCAAAAATGGTGCCAAACTGTTGCAAACGATCCCCTGAAAGGTTTTTCGGTGGAAACAGATGGGTTTTTATCAGCGAAAACAGAATTAGCCCGCGACGTCTGAAAAGCTTTTTTTGAAAAATTCCTTAAGCCGCGCGGTCACAATTTCATCAAAAATCTGGCGTTCTGCAATTCACTCAAAAATGGTGCCAAACTGTTGCAAACGATCCCCTGAAAGGTTTTTCGATGGAAACAGATAGGTTTTTATCATCGGAAACAGAATGAACCATCGTCGTCTCAAGAACATTTTTTTGAAAAATTCCCTAAGCCGCGCGGTCACAATTTCATCAAAAATCTGGCGTTCTGCAATTCACTCAAAAATGGTACCAAACTGTTGGAAACGATCACCTGAAAAGTTTTTCGGTGGAAACAGATGGGTTTTTATCATCAGAAACAGAATTAGCCATCTTTGTCTGAACAACTTTTTTTGAAAAATTCCGTAAGCCGCGCGGTCACATTTTCATCAAAAATCTGGCGTTCAGCAATTCACTTAAAAATGGTGCCAAACTGTTGGAAACGATCACCTGAAAAGTTTTTCGGTGGAAACAGATGGGTTCTTATCATCAGAAACAGAATTAGCCATCGTTGTCTGAACAACTTTTTTTGAAAAATTCCCTAAGCCGCGCGGTCACGATTTCATCTAAAATCTGGCGTTCAGCAATTCACTCAAAAATGGTGCCAAACTGTTGCAAACGATCCCCTGAAAGGTTTTTCGGTGGAAACAGATGGGTTTTTATCAGCGAAAACAGAATTAGCCCGCGACGTCTGAAAAGCTTTTTTTGAAAAATTCCTTAAGCCGCGCGGTCACAATTTCATCAAAAATCTGGCGTTCTGCAATTCACTCAAAAATGGTGCCAAACTGTTGCAAACGATCCCCTGAAAGGTTTTTCGGTGGAAACAGATGGGTTTTTATCATCGGAAACAGAATTAGCCATCGTAGTCTCAAGAACTTTTTTTTGAAAAAATCCCTGAGCCACGCGGTCACAATTTCATCAAAAATCTGGCGTTCTGCAATTCACTCAAAAATGGTGCCAAACTGTTGCAAACGATCCCCTGAAAGGTTTTTCGGTGGAAACAGATGGGTTTTTATCAGCGAAAACAGAATTAGCCCTCGACGTCTGAACAGCTTTTTTTAAAAAATTCCCTAAGCCGCGCGGTCACAATTTCATCAAAAATCTGGCGTTCTAGACTTCACTCAAAAATGGTGCCAAACTGTTGGAAACGATCATCTGAAAGGTTTTTCGGTGGAAACAGATGGGTTTTTATCATCAGAAACAGAATTAGCCATCGTTGTCTGAACAACTTTTTTTGAAAAATTCCCTAAGCCGCGAGGTCACGATTTCATCTAAAATCTGGCGTTCAGCAATTCACTCAAAAATGGTGCCAAACTGTTGCAAACGATCCCCTGAAAGGTTTTTCGGTGGATACAGATGGGTTTTTATCAGCGAAAACAGAATTAGCCCTCGACGTCTGAAAAGCTTTTTTATGAAAAATTCCTGAAGCCGCGCGGTCACAATTTCATCAAAAATCTGGCGTTCTGCAATTCACTCAAAAATGGTGCCAAACTGTTGCAAACGATCCCCTGAAAGGTTTTTCGATGGAAACAGATAGGTTTTTATTATCGGAAACAGAATGAACCATCGTCGTCTCAAGAACATTTTTTTGAAAAATTCCCTAAGCCGCGCGGTCACAATTTCATCAAAAATCTGGCGTTCTGCAATTCACTCAAAAATGGTACCAAACTGTTGGAAACGATCACCTGAAAAGTTTTTCGGTGGAAACAGATGGGTTTTTATCATCAGAAACAGAATTAGCCATCTTTGTCTGAACAACTTTTTTTGAAAAATTCCGTAAGCCGCGCGGTCACATTTTCATCAAAAATCTGGCGTTCAGCAATTCACTTAAAAATGGTGCCAAACTGTTGGAAACGATCACCTGAAAAGTTTTTCGGTGGAAACAGATGGGTTCTTATCATCAGAAACAGAATTAGCCATCGTTGTCTGAACAACTTTTTTTGAAAAATTCCCTAAGCCGCGCGGTCACGATTTCATCTAAAATCTGGCGTTCAGCAATTCACTCAAAAATGGTGCCAAACTGTTGCAAACGATCCCCTGAAAGGTTTTTCGGTGGAAACAGATGGGTTTTTATCAGCGAAAACAGAATTAGCCCGCGACGTCTGAAAAGCTTTTTTTGAAAAATTCCTTAAGCCGCGCGGTCACAATTTCATCAAAAATCTGGCGTTCTGCAATTCACTCAAAAATGGTGCCAAACTGTTGCAAACGATCCCCTGAAAGGTTTTTCGATGGAAACAGATAGGTTTTTATCATCGGAAACAGAATGAACCATCGTCGTCTCAAGAACATTTTTTTGAAAAATTCCCTAAGCCGCGCGGTCACAATTTCATCAAAAATCTGGCGTTCTGCAATTCACTCAAAAATGGTACCAAACTGTTGGAAACGATCACCTGAAAAGTTTTTCGGTGGAAACAGATGGGTTTTTATCATCAGAAACAGAATTAGCCATCTTTGTCTGAACAACTTTTTTTGAAAAATTCCGTAAGCCGCGCCGTCACATTTTCATCAAAAATCTGGCGTTCAGCAATTCACTTAAAAATGGTGCCAAACTGTTGGAAACGATCACCTGAAAAGTTTTTCGGTGGAAACAGATGGGTTCTTATCATCAGAAACAGAATTAGCCATCGTTGTCTGAACAACTTTTTTTGAAAAATTCCCTAAGCCGCGCGGTCACGATTTCATCTAAAATCTGGCGTTCAGCAATTCACTCAAAAATGGTGCCAAACTGTTGCAAACGATCCCCTGAAAGGTTTTTCGGTGGAAACAGATGGGTTTTTATCAGCGAAAACAGAATTAGCCCGCGACGTCTGAAAAGCTTTTTTTGAAAAATTCCTTAAGCCGCGCGGTCACAATTTCATCAAAAATCTGGCGTTCTGCAATTCACTCAAAAATGGTGCCAAACTGTTGCAAACGATCCCCTGAAAGGTTTTTCGGTGGAAACAGATGGGTTTTTATCATCGGAAACAGAATTAGCCATCGTAGTCTCAAGAACTTTTTTTTGAAAAAATCCCTGAGCCACGCGGTCACAATTTCATCAAAAATCTGGCGTTCTGCAATTCACTCAAAAATGGTGCCAAACTGTTGCAAACGATCCCCTGAAAGGTTTTTCGGTGGAAACAGATGGGTTTTTATCAGCGAAAACAGAATTAGCCCTCGACGTCTGAACAGCTTTTTTTGAAAAATTCCCTAAGCCGCGCGGTCACAATTTCATCAAAAATCTGGCGTTCTAGACTTCACTCAAAAATGGTGCCAAAATGTTGCAAACGATCCCCTGAAAGGTTTTTCGGTGGAAACAGATGGGTTTTTATCAGCGAAAACAGAATTAGCCCTTGACGTCTGAGCAGCTTTTTTTGAAAAATTCCTTAAGCCGCGCGGTCACAATTTCAGCAAAAATCTGGCGTTCTGCAATTCACTCAAAAATGGTGCCAAACTGTTGCAAACAATCCCCTGAAAGGTTTTTCGATGGAAACAGATAGGTTTTTATCATCGGAAACAGAATGAACCATCGTCGTCTCAAGAACATTTTTTTGAAAAATTCCCTAAGCCGCGCGGTCACAATTTCATCAAAAATCTGGCGTTCTGCAATTCACTCAAAAATGATACCAAACTGTTGGAAACGATCACCTGAAAGGTTTTTCGGTGGAAACAGATGGGTTTTTATCATCAGAAACAGAATTAGCCATCGTTGTCTGAACAACTTTTTTTGAAAAATTCCCTAAGCCGCGCGGTTACGATTTCATCTAAAATCTGGCGTTCAGCAATTCACTCAAAAATGGTGCCAAACTGTTGCAAACGATCCCCTGAAAGGTTTTTCGGTGGAAACAGATGGGTTTTTATCAGCGAAAACAGAATTAGCCCTCGACGTCTGAAAAGCTTTTTTTGAAAAATTCCTTAAGCCGCGCGGTCACAATTTCATCAAAAATCTGGCGTTCTGCGAGGAGGAGGAGCCAACATGGCGCCGAGGTAAGACGCGCTTACCGGTGCTCTTCGGACTTCTTTTAATCTTCTTTTAATCTTTTATACTTTTATCTCAACTGACTCAGTCAGTTTTTGAAGTATTTTATAATTGGTGCAGCCGCATACTATGGAAACTCTTTGAGAGATTTGGCCCTGCTCCAGACTGCTGCAAGCTGCTCTTTGTTTCTCTCGTATCAGCGGGCTGGTTTTAGCTGCTAAAGGAGTTGAGAACGCCATTAACTTAATTGCGTGTCAAGTGTTATGTTATTTTAAGAATCGTATAATCTCTGGCCTGAGGAAAGCATGGGTCAGAAAAAACGCTTGAGAGACTTTGACGAGCCCCTATCATCCCCTAAACCAAAACTATCAAGGTTGGTGCCACACCGGAATGAAGGAGGGAGTGACCATGCCGAGCAATGCTTTGCAGTGGAAACCCAAAATCGCTTCCAACCTCTAATTGATTTAGAAACTACTCCGATTCCGATGACTCAAAATGTTTCAAATGTAAAGCCTGTAAAGGAGAATACGAAAGAAAAACTCTCATCGCAGGAAGATGGTTTGGCATCTGTTATGGGGGAGTTCCCCAGTTGTGAGCAGTTACACTTAGTAATTAAGACCCTTCACTGTATTTTTAAAAGGCTGGACGAGATATCTTCACAATTATCCCATATCCTGCTGAAAATCGGAAAACTTGAATCAACAACACAATCTTCAGTTTGTGAGGTCAAAAACTTATTGCCTCACCCCCATTCAGATAAAATACTGGAGACTAAAACTAAATATGTCTTAAATTCCCAATTGAACAATCAGATATTAACTTTGCAACCCAAGAAAAGTTGCCTTTCTGTCAGGTTGGAAATAGGAAGATGGTCAACGCTAGAAGGAGCTAAAGACTGCTTAAGCAAACTTTTAAAAATTAAGAAACATCAGATTGACCTATATGCTGTGATGCCCCTTCCCCGGCAGACAAACTTCTTGAAGGTGATACTTGCGTTCCACTCTGAAAAAATACCATCTATTATTGTTAGGAGGAAAACGCTTTTGTCCATGGCCGACATTGTAGCAACGAGGGTTTTTACAGACAGCAAGATCAAATCCCTTCTATATAGGTGCCCTGGCGGTGAGGACATTAGGACAAGAGACTCTGCCTTACTTCAAAATACTGTCTGGCCCAACCGCGATGACTCTGCAGCGTGCCATCTGCGACCAAACTCGATACCCTCTCAAACTGCTATATATGAGGATGATAATCTGCAGACTGCCCTCGACGAAAGGGAACTTATTGATTCATTCAGAGCCCTCCCTCCGAAAGAACAGTCGGTGATGATGCAAAGATTTGACACGCTTAAATCTCAGCTTTTGCAAGTCCAACATAGAGGGGAAGATACTAACGATGTCTCAAATAATCCCACTTGGGCTCACCGGACAGAAGTGGTTGACCTTCTTCAGCTCAGCCCCACTCTGAATTCAAAAACCATCCGACAAGACTCAAATCTTCAAGTTGCTTCTGCAGCGTGCGCTACATCACGAGACGACCAGGCTCTGCCATCCTCACTGAACCTGCATCTATATTCATCAACCAACATACCTAAGGACGAAATTCTGATTTCCCTGCTTGACTCAAATCCCTCTTTAACTCACTCATCTATGCCAGAGCTAGAATCTTCTCCAGTTTCGTCCAGATATAGAAGTAGTCCACAAGTGATGCCCCTGAGAGAGTCTTCCGCAATTTCCATCCCCGTGATGCCCCCTCAATTACCTCCTTCAAAGGAAACTGCGAATGTTACACCTCGGGACCCGCCGTCAGAAACGATTGAAGACCCGATGGGACGCATCAATAAAATAATCCGAATGTCGGATGATAAATCTGCGAGAGGGTTTACCCCGACGGACTCAATTTCCCCCTACCTGGGTATTTCTCTGTCAAGTTGTACCAAGAATTTCGAAATGAAGAGACTTCCTGTTCAGAGATCTACTTTCAGTGGATCATCCACGGTGTGCCAACAGTCGAACCAAATTGTTAAAAACTTTAATTTGCAGGGCGCCTCACAGTTACCATCTTCCCAAAGTAAAATAACTGACTTTTTTGTTACATCTTCTGTCTTTAACAGAGAGTCTGCCCCCCCTCCGTTTTGACTGTTAAAAGAACAACATAGAAGTCCCCAGCTAGCAGTCCTAAGTTGGAACATTGCTGGCTGGAAAAGGAAAAGATTAGATCCCGAATTTCTGTCCTATATAAACTCTTTCCAGATAATCCTTTTGCAAGAAACATGGGAAGAAGATAAAATAGATATAAATGGCTTTGAACTGATATCACTTCCAGCTATCCCCTCCCAGAAAGGTGGCCGGTCCAGAGGCGGTCTTGCAATCGCCATATCGCTTAAAATGAGAGCTAAACTCTCGCTAGTTCATACCTTTCCTCCTTTTGCTTTTACTGGTCTGATTTCAAGTGAAAAATTCTCACTATTAATCACCAATGTTTATCTTCCTCCAGGTGGTCTGATATCAGACCTTCATTATAGATGGGATTCTCTGGAAGATCATTTATTGGCATGTTATGTTAAGTACCCTAATATTCCATCGATAATGGGTGGTGACTTCAATGCACGTACAGCTGCCAACTGGAATGGGATAATTAAGGCCAAGTGGTGGGTATCTCCCCCCTACCCAAAATCTGATTTAATCTCTTTCACATCAAGAAGATCTAAGGACAACAGAGTGAATGAGGCGGGAGTCCTTCTTTATCAATTGGCCATTCGTATGAATTTGAACATTCTAAATGGCAACTGCCCTCCGGACGTGCCAGGTGAATTCACTCATTTGGGCACAACATCAAATAGTGTCCTAGATTATCTTCTAGTCTCAGAAGACCTATTTTCAAACTTCTTTTATCTCAAAGTAGATAATGTTCAATCCAGTGATCACCTACCTCTAGCGGCCAAGCTAACGCTTGACTGGCACCCGGTTAGCGGAACACACCCAATTCATGTAGGTTTAAATGCCACAGCTCAAGTAAGAGGCATTAAATGGTCCATGAAACAGGCCCAAAAATATGCAGAATTCTTCCAGAGGAATAGCTCCGAATCCCTTATTGTGTTATTGGCGGAGCTGTCTGAACCAAATAGGATACTGGAGTGGTTCTTCCACTTCTCTGCAGATTTAACTAGCTTCTTTACGATGCCGGCTCACCTGGCTAACCGAGATCAACCCAGGTTCGGTGCACCTTGGTTTGATGCCAAATGTAAGCAAGCTAGACTCTCTCTCAGTTGTATCTACAACAGATATAAAGCCTCTGGAGCTGAAACTCTCCCCCCAGAGTACTTGCAGGCCAAAATTGCTTACAAACAGGCACAGAAGTCAGCCAAGCACGAGTGGCAGCTAAGACGTTGGCAAGCGCTGATTGCTGCCTCTAAGCTTCGCAGCTCTCGCGGTTTTTGGAATTTAATCAACAAAAGATCGAGGAAATACCCATTGACGGTTATCCCAGCCCCGACATGGGAACAATTTCTAAGAAAATATTTCTCCCAGACAGACATCTCTAACATCCAATCTGATACTCTCTCAAGTCACTTGCCCATATGGCCAGATACTGACCCGGAGGAAATAGTAGATTTAATTGCTAAACTGAAAACTGATAAAGCCCCAGGGCCCGATCTGATCCCGGCGGAAGCTATTAAACAACACCCAATATGGTGGGCTAAAATTCTTGCAAAAATCTTTGATGCAATCAATGCCACGGGCCAGATACCTGCATCATGGAAGGAGTCCATCATAATTCCTATATATAAAAAAGGACCACCAGAGGACCCAGGAAACTATCGTAATATCAGTTTATTATCAATCATCGGAAAAATCTACACTCGCTTCTTGCTAACCAGACTAACCCAATGGGCCGAAGATTCCAATCTGATAGGCCATGAACAGGTCGGGTTTAGACCAAATCGCGCTTCTATTGACCATGCTATAATTCTATATCATTTGGCGCGGAAGTATTCTTCCCCTACTCATGGTCTTCTATGTGCCGCTTTTATAGACCTGAAGGCGGCTTTTGACAGTATCTCTAGAGAGCTGTTATGGGAAAAACTGGCAAAGTGGGGCATAGAAAAAAGGCTGTTGTGGCTATTGATTAAATTACATGAAGGGACGGCCGCTAGGGTGAGGTTAACACCTGAGGGCGATCTCACAAACTCAGTTCCAATAAACAAGGGGGTACGACAAGGGTGTATCCTTGCCCCCTATCTTTTTAACCTTTATATTAGTGACATGAGGACGCCCCTAGCTGAGGCCCAAACCTCCATTCATGCACCCAGGCTTGCAGACTATCGCTGCCCCTTATTATTGTACGCTGACGATGCGGTGATCCTCTCTTATTCTCGAATCGGTTTGAGGAGGGCCCTTAAGATTTTTGCATCATATTGCCAAACAAATTTACTTACTATTAACCATTCCAAATCTAAAGTCCTAATTTTTTCCAGGAGTCGTAAACTGTATAGATGGGAACTTGAGGGGAAGCCAATTGAACAAGTTTACAAATTTCAATATCTAGGAATTTACTTCCAGTATAATATGGGATGGAAAGCGCATATCACATATTTACAAAACAAGGTGAAAGCCCTTATCTACGCTCTACTACGCTTCTTCTTTACTGAGGGGGCTATGCATGTTCCATCCGCCTTAAAAGTTTATAGTGCAAAAGTGGTTGCAACTATGGCCTATGCGGTCCCTTTATGGGGCGCCTTTGTAAACCTCTTGCCTCTGGTGACATTGCAAAATCTTTTTCTAAGACGCCTTTTGAAACTACCCTCCTGTGTAAGCAACTCTGCCATTCGCTTAGAACTTAAGACCCCCTCCCTTGAGATTCTGATGTGGAGACATGCCTTTAATTATTGGCTGTCCCTTTGGCATAAATTGCCAAACTACCATCTTATTCAGTGTCTTTGGAGAGATGAATTCACCAGCCCATGGGCAACAAAAATCCATTCCAAACTGTTGTCTTATGGAATCTCTCCTTCCGATATACTTAATTTAGATCTAATTACAGCTAAAAAGGTCATCAAACAAAGACTGGAGGAGGTAGATTTACAACAAAATCTTACCACAGGTGGAGGTACATGTTCCCCGATATATCAGGGCATTACATCTATGTCCCAGATACCTCGATATCTGTCTACTTTATCGGCTGCGTCGCATAGATTCGCATTTGTTAGAGCCAGATTTAATGTGTTCCCCTCAAATGTGCTGAGCAATAGATTTTCTAACGGTAAAATCTCTGTTTTGTGCGCATGTGACAACAAATCGATAGAATCCCTTTATCATATCTTGTTTAATTGCCCCTTATACAATGTTCCCCGATCAAGGATCCTGAGTTCAATCATTCTGGAAACTGCTGCTAAACCACCTGAATTACATCTAGCTTATCTACTCCAGGACATTGACTCTTATAGAACTTTACAGGTTGCTAGATTCCTGATCTCAGTTCTGTCATATAAAAGACTTCATGGAATGCTGCATGACTATTAAAAATTCAGTAAACTCTATGCACCATCTTTATCTTCAAGGCCATAACACGGTACATTTAGAGATTATGCATTGAAATATTTTAGTTGATATTTTAGATTGTAAAATGCTATTGATTTTATCTATTGATTTTTATCTATTGATTTGTTTTACCTTGTGGGCTTATAGCCGAATAAAGTATTATCTATCTATCTATCTGGCGTTCTGCAATTCACTCAAAAATGGTGCCAAACTGTTGCAAACGATCCCCTGAAAGGTTTTTCGATGGAAACAGATAGGTTTTTATCATCGGAAACAGAATGAACCATCGTCGTCTCAAGAACATTTTTTTGAAAAATTCCCTAAGCCGCGCGGTCACAATTTCATCAAAAATATGGCGTTCTGCAATTCACTCAAAAATGGTGCCAATCTGTTGCAAACGATCCCCTGAAAGGTTTTTCGGTGGAAACAGATGGGTTTTTATCATCAGAAACAGAATTAGCCCTTGACGTCTCAACAACTTTTTTTGAAAAATTCCCTAAGCCGCGCGGTCACAATTTCATCAAAAATCTGGCGTTCTGCAATTCACTCAAAAATGATGCCAAACTGTTGGAAACGATCACCTGAAAAGTTTTTCGGTGGAAACAGATGGGTTTTTATCATCAGAAACAGAATTAGCCATCGTTGTCTGAACAACTTTTTTTGAAAAATTCCCTAAGCCGCGCGGTCACAATTTCATCAAAAATCTGGCGTTCAGCAATTCACTTAAAAATGGTGCCAAACGGTTGCAAACGATCCCCTGAAAGGTTTTTCGGTGGAAACAGATGGGTTTTTATCATCGGAAACAGAATTAGCCCTTGACGTATCAACAACTTTTTTTGAAAATTTCCCTAAGCCGCGCGGTCACAATTTCATCAAAAATCTGGCGTTCTGCAATTCACTCAAAAATGGTGCCAAACTGTTGCAAACGATCCCCTGAAAGGTTTTTCGGTGGAAAAAGATGGGTTTTTATCATCGGAAACAGAATTAGCCATCGTAGTCTCAAGAACTTTTTTTTGAAAAAATCCCTGAGCCACGCGGTCACAATTTCATCAAAAATCTGGCGTTCTGCAATTCACTCAAAAATGGTGCCAAACTGTTGCAAACGATCCCCTGAAAGGTTTTTCGGTGGAAACAGATGGGTTTTTATCAGCGAAAACAGAATTAGCCCTTGACGTCTGAGCAGCTTTTTTTGAAAAATTCCTTAAGCCGCGCGGTCACAATTTCATCAAAAATCTGGCGTTCTAGACTTCACTCAAAAATGGTGCCAAACTGTTGGAAACGATCACCTGAAAGGTTTTTCGGTGGAAACAGATGGGTTTTTATCATCAGAAACAGAATTAGCCCTTGACGTCTCAACAACTTTTTTTGAAAAATTCCCTAAGCCGCGCGGTCACAATTTCATCAAAAATCTGGCATTCTGCAATTCACTCAAAAATGGTGCCAAACTGTTGCAAACGATCCCCTGAAAGGATTTTCGGTGGAAACAGATGGGTTTTTATCAGCGAAAACAGAATTAGCCCTCGACGTCTGAACAGCTTTTTTTGAAAAATTCCCTAAGCCGCGCGTTCACAATTTCATCAAAAATCTGGCGTTCTGCAATTCACTCAAAAATGGTGCCAAACTGTTGGAAACGATCACCTGAAAGGTTTTTCGGTGAAAACACATGGGTTTTTATCATCAGAAACATTATTAGCCATCATTGTCTGAACAACTTTTTTTGAAAAAATACCTAAGCCGAGCGGTCAGAATTTCATCAAAAATCTGGCGTTCTGCAATTCACTCAAAAATGGTGCCAAACTGTTGCAAACGATCCCCTGAAAGGTTTTTCGGTGGAAACAGATGGGTTTTTATCATCGGAAACAGAATTAGCCCTTCACGTCTCAACAACTTTCTTTGAAAAATTCCCAAAGCCGCGCGGTCACAATTTCAGCCAAAATCTGGCGTTCTGCAATTCACTCAAAAATGGTGCCAAAATGTTGCAAACGATCCCCTGAAAGGTTTTTCGGTGGAAACAGATGGGTTTTTATCAGCGAAAACAGAATTAGCCCTTGACGTCTGAGCAGCTTTTTTTGAAAAATTCCTTAAGCCGCGCGGTCACAATTTCAGCAAAAATCTGGCGTTCTGCAATTCACTCAAAAATGGTGCCAAACTGTTGCAAACGATCCCCTGAAAGGTTTTTCGATGGAAACAGATAGGTTTTTATCATCGGAAACAGAATGAACCATCGTCGTCTCAAGAACATTTTTTTGAAAAATTCCCTAAGCCGCGCGGTCACAATTTCATCAAAAATCTGGCGTTCTGCAATTCACTCAAAAATGATACCAAACTGTTGGAAACGATCATCTGAAAGGTTTTTCGGTGGAAACAGATGGGTTTTTATCATCAGAAACAGAATTAGCCATCGTTGTCTGAACAACTTTTTTTGAAAAATTCCCTAAGCCGCGCGGTCACGATTTCATCTAAAATCTGGCGTTCAGCAATTCACTCAAAAATGGTGCCAAACTGTTGCAAACGATCCCCTGAAAGGTTTTTCGGTGGAAACAGATGGGTTTTTATCAGCGAAAACAGAATTAGCCCTCGACGTCTGAAAAGCTTTTTTTGAAAAATTCCTTAAGCCGCGCGGTCACAATTTCATCAAAAATCTGGCGTTCTGCAATTCACTCAAAAATGGTGCCAAATTGTTGCAAACGATCCCCTGAAAGGTTTTTCGATGGAAACATAGGTTTTTATCATCGGAAACAGAATGAACCATCGTCGTCTCAAGAACATTTTTTTGAAAAATTCCCTAAGCCGCGCGGTCACAATTTCATCAAAAATATGGCGTTCTGCAATTCACTCAAAAATGGTGCCAATCTGTTGCAAACGATCCCCTGAAAGGTTTTTCGATGGAAACAGATGGGTTTTTATCATCAGAAACAGAATTAGCCCTTGACGTCTCAACAACTTTTTTTGAAAAATTCCCTAAGCCGCGCGGTCACGATTTCATCTAAAATCTGGCGTTCAGCAATTCACTCAAAAATGGTGCCAAACTGTTGCAAACGATCCCCTGAAAGGTTTTTCGGTGGAAACAGATGGGTTTTTATCAGCGAAAACAGAATTAGCCCTCGACGTCTGAAAAGCTTTTTTTGAAAAATTCCTTAAGCCGCGCGGTCACAATTTCATCAAAAATCTGGCGTTCTGCAATTCACTCAAAAATGGTGCCAAATTGTTGCAAACGATCCCCTGAAAGGTTTTTCGATGGAAACATAGGTTTTTATCATCGGAAACAGAATGAACCATCGTCGTCTCAAGAACATTTTTTTGAAAAATTCCCTAAGCCGCGCGGTCACAATTTCATCAAAAATATGGCGTTCTGCAATTCACTCAAAAATGGTGCCAATCTGTTGCAAACGATCCCCTGAAAGGTTTTTCGATGGAAACAGATGGGTTTTTATCATCAGAAACAGAATTAGCCCTTGACGTCTCAACAACTTTTTTTGAAAAATTCCCTAAGCCGCGCGGTCACAATTTCATCAAAAATCTGGCGTTCTGCAATTCACTCAAAAATGATGCCAAACTGTTGGAAACGATCACCTGAAAAGTTTTTCGGTGGAAACAGATGGGTTTTTATCATCAGAAACAGAATTAGCCATCGTTGTCTGAACAACTTTTTTTGAAAAATTCCCTAAGCCGCGCGGTCACAATTTCATCAAAAATCTGGCGTTCAGCAATTCACTTAAAAATGGTGCCAAACGGTTGCAAACGATCCCCTGAAAGGTTTTTCGGTGGAAACAGATGGGTTTTTATCATCGGAAACAGAATTAGCCCTTGACGTATCAACAACTTTTTTTGAAAATTTCCCTAAGCCGCGCGGTCACAATTTCATCAAAAATCTGGCGTTCTGCAATTCACTCAAAAATGGTGCCAAACTGTTGCAAACGATCCCCTGAAAGGTTTTTCGGTGGAAACAGATGGGTTTTTATCATCGGAAACAGAATTAGCCATCGTAGTCTTAAGAACTTTTTTTTGAAAAAATCCCTGAGCCACGCGGTCACAATTTCATCAAAAATCTGGCGTTCTGCAATTCACTCAAAAATGGTGCCAAACTGTTGCAAACGATCCCCTGAAAAGTTTTTCGGTGGAAACAGATGGGTTTTTATCATCAGAAACAGAATTAGCCATCGTTGTCTGAACAACTTTTTTTGAAAAATTCCGTAAGCCGCGCGGTCACAATTTCATCAAAAATCTGGCGTTCAGCAATTCACTTAAAAATGGTGCCAAACGGTTGCAAACGATCCCCTGAAAGGTTTTTCGGTGGAAACAGATGGGTTTTTATCATCAGAAACAGAATTAGCCCTTGACGTCTCAACAACTTTTTTTGAAAAATTCCCTAAGCCGCGCGGTCACAATTTCATCAAAAATCTGGCGTTCTGCAACTCACTCAAAAATGATGCCAAACTGTTGGAAACGATCACCTGAAAAGTTTTTCGGTGGAAACAGATGGGTTTTTATCATCAGAAACAGAAATAGCCATCGTTGTCTGAACAACTTTTTTTGAAAAATTCCCTAAGCCGCGCGGTCACAATTTCATCAAAAATCTGGCGTTCAGCAATTCACTTAAAAATGGTGCCAAACGGTTGCAAACGATCCCCTGAAAGGTTTTTCGGTGGAAACAGATGGGTTTTTATCATCGGAAACAGAATTAGCCCTTGACGTATCAACAACTTTTTTTGAAAATTTCCCTAAGCCGCGCGGTCACAATTTCATCAAAAATATGGCGTTCTGCAATTCACTAAAAAATGGTGCCAAACTGTTGGAAACGATCACCTGAAAGGTTTTTCGGTGGAAACAGATGGGTTTTTATCATCAGAAACAGAATTAGCCATCGTTGTCTGAACAACTTTTTTTGAAAAATTCCCTAAGCCGCGCGGTCACGATTTCATCTAAAATCTGGCGTTCAGCAATTCACTCAAAAATGGTGCCAAACTGTTGCAAACGATCCCCTGAAAGGTTTTTCGGTGGAAACAGATGGGTTTTTATCAGCGAAAACAGAATTAGCCCTCGACGTCTGAAAACCTTTTTTTTGAAAAATTCCTCAAGCCGCGCGGTCACAATTTCATCAAAAATTTGGCGTTCTGCAATTCACTCAAAAATGGTGCCAAACTGTTGCAAACGATCCCCTGAAAGGTTTTTCGATGGAAACAGATAGGTTTTTATCATCGGAAACAGAATGAACCATCGTCGTCTCAAGAACATTTTTTTGAAAAATTCCCGAAGCCGCGCGGTCACAATTTCATCAAAAATCTGGCGTTCTGCAATTCACTCAAAAATGGTGCCAATCTGTTGCAAACGATCCCCTGAAAGGTTTTTCGGTGGAAACAGATGGGTTTTTATCATCAGAAACAGAATTAGCCCTTGACGTCTCAACAACTTTTTTTGAAAAATTCCCTAAGCCGCGCGGTCACAATTTCATCAAAAATCTGGCGTTCTGCAATTCACTCAAAAATGATGCCAAACTGTTGGAAACGATCACCTGAAAAGTTTTTCGGTGGAAACAGATGGGTTTTTATGATCAGAAACAGAATTAGCCATCCTTGTCTGAACAACTTTTTTTGAAAAATTCCCTAAGCCGCGCGGTCACAATTTCATCAAAAATCTGGCGTTCTGCAATTCACTCAAAAATGGTACCAAACTGTTGGAAACGATCACCTGAAAAGATTTTCGGTGGAAACAGATGGGTTTTTATCATCAGAAACAGAATTAGCCATCGTTGTCTGAACAACTTTTTTTGAAAAATTCCGTAAGCCGCGCGGTCACAATTTCATCAAAAATCTGGCGTTCAGCAATTCACTTAAAAATGGTGCCAAACGGTTGCAAACGATCCCCTGAAAGGTTTTTCGGTGGAAACAGATGGGTTTTTATCATCGGAAACAGAATTAGCCCTTGACGTATCAACAACTTTTTTTGAAAATTTCCCTAAGCCGCGCGGTCACAATTTCATCAAAAATCTGGCGTTCTGCAATTCACTCAAAAATGGTGCCAAACTGTTGCAAACGATCCCCTGAAAGGTTTTTCGGTGGAAACAGATGGGTTTTTATCATCGGAAACAGAATTAGCCATCGTAGTCTTAAGAACTTTTTTTTGAAAAAATCCCTGAGCCACGCGGTCACAATTTCATCAAAAATCTGGCGTTCTGCAATTCACTCAAAAATGGTGCCAAACTGTTGCAAACGATCCCCTGAAAGGTTTTTCGGTGGAAACAGATGGGTTTTTATCAGCGAAAACAGAATTAGCCCTCGACGTCTGAAAACCTTTTTTTTGAAAAATTCCTCAAGCCGCGCGGTCACAATTTCATCAAAAATTTGGCGTTCTGCAATTCACTCAAAAATGGTGCCAAACTGTTGCAAACGATCCCCTGAAAGGTTTTTCGATGGAAACAGATAGGTTTTTATCATCGGAAACAGAATGAACCATCGTCGTCTCAAGAACATTTTTTTGAAAAATTCCCTAAGCCGCGCGGTCACAATTTCATCAAAAATCTGGCGTTCTGCAATTCACTCAAAAATGGTGCCAATCTGTTGCAAACGATCCCCTGAAAGGTTTTTCGGTGGAAACAGATGGGTTTTTATCATCAGAAACAGAATTAGCCCTTGACGTCTCAACAACTTTTTTTGAAAAATTCCCTAAGCCGCGCGGTCACAATTTCATCAAAAATCTGGCGTTCTGCAATTCACTCAAAAATGATGCCAAACTGTTGGAAACGATCACCTGAAAAGTTTTTCGGTGGAAACAGATGGGTTTTTATGATCAGAAACAGAATTAGCCATCGTTGTCTGAACAACTTTTTTTGAAAAATTCCCTAAGCCGCGCGGTCACAATTTCATCAAAAATCTGGCGTTCTGCAATTCACTCAAAAATGGTACCAAACTGTTGGAAACGATCACCTGAAAAGATTTTCGGTGGAAACAGATGGGTTTTTATCATCAGAAACAGAATTAGCCATCGTTGTCTGAACAACTTTTTTTGAAAAATTCCGTAAGCCGCGCGGTCACAATTTCATCAAAAATCTGGCGTTCAGCAATTCACTTAAAAATGGTGCCAAACGGTTGCAAACGATCCCCTGAAAGGTTTTTCGGTGGAAACAGATGGGTTTTTATCATCGGAAACAGAATTAGCCCTTGACGTATCAACAACTTTTTTTGAAAATTTCCCTAAGCCGCGCGGTCACAATTTCATCAAAAATCTGGCGTTCTGCAATTCACTCAAAAATGGTGCCAAACTGTTGCAAACGATCCCCTGAAAGGTTTTTCGGTGGAAACAGATGGGTTTTTATCATCGGAAACAGAATTAGCCATCGTAGTCTTAAGAACTTTTTTTTGAAAAAATCCCTGAGCCACGCGGTCACAATTTCATCAAAAATCTGGCGTTCTGCAATTCACTCAAAAATGGTGCCAAACTGTTGCAAACGATCCCCTGAAAGGTTTTTCGGTGGAAACAGATGGGTTTTTATCAGCGAAAACAGAATTAGCCCTCGACGTCTGAACAGCTTTTTTTGAAAAATTCCCTAAGCCGCGCGGTCACAATTTCATCAAAAATCTGGCGTTCTAGACTTGACTCAAAAATGGTGCCAAACTGTTGGAAACGATCACCTGAAAGGTTTTTCGGTGGAAACAGATCGGTTTTTATCATCAGAAACAGAATTAGCCCTTGACGTCTCAACAACTTTTTTTGAAAAATTCCCTAAGCCGCGCGGTCACAATTTCATCAAAAATCTGGCATTCTGCAATTCACTCAAAAATGGTGCCAAACTGTTGCAAACGATCCCCTGAAAGGATTTTCGGTGGAAACAGATGGGTTTTTATCAGCGAAAACAGAATTAGCCCTCGACGTCTGAACAGCTTTTTTTGAAAAATTCCCTAAGCCGCGCGGTCACAATTTCATGAAAAATATGGCGTTCTGCAAGTCACTCAAAAATGGTGCCAAACTGTTGCAGACTATCCCCTGAAAGGTTTTTTGATGGAAACAGATAGGTTTTTATCATCGGAAACAGAATGAACCATCGTCGTCTCAAGAAGATTTTTTTGAAAAATTCCCTAAGCCGCGCGGTCACAATTTCATCAAAAATCTGGCGTTCTGCAATTCACTCAGAAATGGTACCAAACTGTTGGAAACGATCACCTGAAAAGTTTTTCGGTGGAAACAGATGGGTTTTTATCATCAGAAACAGAATTAGCCATCGTTGTCTGAACAACTTTTTTTGAAAAATTCCGTAAGCCGCGCGGTCACAATTTCATCAAAAATCTGGCGTTCAGCAATTCACTTAAAAATGGTGCCAAACGGTTGCAAACGATCCCCTAAAAGGTTTTTCGGTGGAAACAGATGGGTTTTTATCATCAGAAACAGAATTAGCCCTTGACGTCTCAACAACTTTTTTTGAAAAATTCCGTAAGCCGCGCGGTCACAATTTCATCAAAAATCTGGCGTTCTGCAACTCACTCAAAAATGATGCCAAACTGTTGGAAACGATCACCTGAAAAGTTTTTCGGTGGAAACAGATGGGTTTTTATCATCAGAAACAGAAATAGCCATCGTTGTCTGAACAACTTTTTTTGAAAAATTCCCTAAGCCGCGCGGTCACAATTTCATCAATACTGGCGTTCAGCAATTCACTTAAAAATGGTGCCAAACGGTTGCAAACGATCCCCTGAAAGGTTTTTCGGTGGAAACAGATGGGTTTTTATCATCGGAAACAAAATTAGCCCTTGACGTATCAACAACTTTTTTTGAAAATTTCCCTAAGCCGCGCGGTCACAATTTCATCAAAAATATGGCGTTCTGCAATTCACTAAAAAATGGTGCCAAACTGTTGGAAACGATCACCTGAAAGGTTTTTCGGTGGAAACAGATGGGTTTTTATCATCAGAAACAGAATTAGCCATCGTTGTCTGAACAACTTTTTTTGAAAAATTCCCTAAGCCGCGCGGTCACAATTTCATCAAAAATCTGGCGTTCTGCAATTCACTCAAAAATGGTACCAAACTGTTGGAAACGATCACCTGAAAAGATTTTCGGTGGAAACAGATGGGTTTTTATCATCAGAAACAGAATTAGCCATCGTTGTCTGAACAACTTTTTTTGAAAAATTCCCTAAGCCGCGCGGTCACGATTTCATCTAAAATCTGGCGTTCAGCAATTCACTCAAAAATGGTGCCAAACTGTTGCAAACGATCCCCTGAAAGGTTTTTCGGTGGAAACAGATGGGTTTTTATCAGCGAAAACAGAATTAGCCCTCGACGTCTGAAAACCTTTTTTTTGAAAAATTCCTCAAGCCGCGCGGTCACAATTTCATGAAAAATCTGGCGTTCTGCAATTCACTCAAAAATGGTGCCAAACTGTTGCAAACGATCCCCTGAAAGGTTTTTCGATGGAAACAGATAGGTTTTTATCATCGGAAACAGAATGAACCATTGTCATCTCAAGAACATTTTTTTGAAAAATTGCCTAAGCCGCGCGGTCACAATTTCATCAAAAATCTGGCGTTCTGCAATTCACTCAAAAATGGTGCCAATCTGTTGCAAACGATCCCCTGAAAGGTTTTTCGGTGGAAACAGATGGGTTTTTATCATCAGAAACAGAATTAGCCCTTGACGTCTCAACAACTTTTTTTGAAAAATTCCCTAAGCCGCGCGGTCACAATTTCATCAAAAATCTGGCGTTCTGCAATTCACTCAAAAATGATGCCAAACTGTTGGAAACGATCACCTGAAAAGTTTTTCGGTGGAAACAGATGGGTTTTTATGATCAGAAACAGAATTAGCCATCGTTGTCTGAACAACTTTTTTTGAAAAATTCCCTAAGCCGCGCGGTCACAATTTCATCAAAAATCTGGCGTTCTGCAATTCACTCAAAAATGGTACCAAACTGTTGGAAACGATCACCTGAAAAGATTTTCGGTGGAAACAGATGGGTTTTTATCATCAGAAACAGAATTAGCCATCGTTGTCTGAACAACTTTTTCTGAAAAATTCCGTAAGCCGCGCGGTCACAATTTCATCAAAAATCTGGCGTTCAGCAATTCACTTAAAAATGGTGCCAAACGGTTGCAAACGATCCCCTGAAAGGTTTTTCGGTGGAAACAGATGGGTTTTTATCAGCGAAAACAGAATTAGCCCTCGACGTCTGAACAGCTTTTTTTGAAAAATTTCCTAAGCCGCGCTGTCACAATTTCATCAAAAATCTGGCCTTCTGCAATTCACTCAAAAATGGTGCCAAACTGTTGCAAACGATCCCCTGAAAGGATTTTCGGTGGAAACAGATAGGCTTTTATCAGCGAAAACAGAATTAGCCCTCGACGTCTGAACAGCTTTTTTTGAAAAATTCCCTAAGCCGCGCGTTCACAATTTCATCAAAAATCTGGCGTTCTGCAATTCACTCAAAAATGGTGCCAAACTGTTGGAAACGATCACCTGAAAGGTTTTTCGGTGAAAACACATGGGTTTTTATCATCAGAAACAGAATTAGCCATCATTGTCTGAACAACTTTTTTTGAAAAAATACCTAATCCGAGCGGTCACAATTTCATCAAAAATCTGGCGTTCTGCAATTCACTCAAAAATGGTGCCAAACTGTTGCAAACGATCCCCTGAAAGGTTTTTCGGTGGAAACAGATGGGTTTTTATCATCGGAAACAGAATTAGCCCTTCATGTCTCAACAACTTTCTTTGAAAAATTCCCTAAGCCGCGCGGTCACAATTTCAGCCAAAATCTGGCGTTCTGCAATTCACTCAAAAATGGTGCCAAAATGTTGCAAACGATCCCCTGAAAGGTTTTTCGGTGGAAACAGATGGGTTTTTATCAGCGAAAACAGAATTAGCCCTCGACGTCTGAACAGCTTTTTTTGAAAAATTCCCTAAGCCGCGCGGTCACAATTTCAGCAAAAATCTGGCGTTCTGCAATTCACTCAAAAATGGTGCGAAACTGTTGCAAACGATCCCCTGAAAGGTTTTTTGGTGGAAACAGATGGGTTTTTATCAGCGAAAAGAGAATTAGCCCTCGACGTCTGAAAAGCTTTTTTTGAAACATCCCTAAGCCGCGCGGTCACAATTTCAGCAAAAATCTGGCGTTCTGCAATTCACTCAAAAATGGTGCGAAACTGTTGCAAACGATCCCCTGAAAGGTTTTTTGGTGGAAACAGATGGGTTTTTATCAGCGAAAAGAGAATTAGCCCTCGACGTCTGAAAAGCTTTTTTTGAAAAATTCCTTAAGCCGCGCGGTCACAATTTCATCAAAAATCTGGCGTTCTGCAATTCACTCAAAAATGGTGCCAAACTGTTGCAAACGATCCCCTGAAAGGTTTTTCGGTGGAAACAGATGGGTTTTTATCAGCGAAAACAGAATTAGCCCTCGACGTCTGAACAGCTTTTTTTGAAAAATTCCCTAAGCCGCGCGGTCACAATTTCATCAAAAATCTGGCGTTCTAGACTTGACTCAAAAATGGTGCCAAACTGTTGGAAACGATCACCTGAAAGGTTTTTCGGTGGAAACAGATCGGTTTTTATCATCAGAAACAGAATTAGCCATCGTTGTCTGAACAACTTTTTTTGAAAAATTCCCTAAGCCGCGCGGTCACAATTTCATCAAAAATCTGGCGTTCTGCAATTCACTCAAAAATGGTGCCAAACTGTTGCAAACGATCCCCTGAAAGGTTTTTCGGTGGAAACAGATGGGTTTTTATCATCGGAAACAGAATTAGCCCTTGACGTCTCAACAACTTTTTTTGAAAAATTCTCTAAGCCGCGCGGTCACAATTTCATCAAAAATCTGGCGTTCTGCAATTCACTCAAAAATGGTGCCAAACTGTTGCAAACGATCTCCTGAAAGGTTTTTCGGTGGAAACAGATGGGTTTTTATCAGCTAAAACAGAATTAGCCATCGTTGTCTGAACAACATTTTTTTTGAAAAATTCCCTAAGCCGCGCAGTCACAATTTCATCAAAAATCTGGCGTTCTGCAATTCACTCAAAAATGGTGCCAAACTGTTGCAAACGATCCCCTGAAAGGTTTTTAGGTGGAAACAGATGGGTTTTTATCATCGAAAACAGAATTAGCCCTTGACGTCTCAACAACTTTTTTTGAAAAATTCCCTAAGCCGCGCGGTCACAATTTCATCAAAAATCTGGCATTCTGCAATTCACTCAAAAATGGTGCCAAACTGTTGCAAACGATCCCCTGAAAGGATTTTCGGTGGAAACAGATGGGTTTTTATCAGCGGAAACAGAATTAGCCCTTGATGTCTGAACAGCTTTTTTTGAAAAATTCCCTAAGCCGCGCGGTCACAATTTCAGCAAAAATCTGGCGTTCTGCAATTCACTCAAAAATGGTGCCAAACTGTTGCAAACGATCCCCGGAAAGGTTTTTCGGTGGAAACAGATGGGTTTTTATTCACGAAAACAGAATTAGCCCTTGACGTCTGAAAAGCTTTTTTTGAAAAATTCCTTAAGCCGCGCGGTTACAATTTCATCAAAAATCTGGCGTTCTGCAATTCACTCAGAAATGGTGCCAAACTGTTGGAAACGATCACCTGAAAGGTTTTTCGGTGGAAACAGATGGGTTTTTATCAGCGAAAACAGAATTAGCCCTCGACGTCTCAAGAACTTTTTTTGAAAAATTCCCTAAGCCGCGCGGTCACAATTTGATCAAAAATCTGGCGTTCTGCAATTCACTCAAAAATGGTGCGAAACTGTTGCAAACGATCCCCTGAAAGGTTTTTTGGTGGAAACAGATGGGTTTTTATCAGCGAAAACAGAATTAGCCCTCGACGTCTCAAGAACTTTTTTTGAAAAATTCCCTAAGCCGCGCGGTCACAATTTCAGCAAAAATCTGGCGTTAAGCAATTCACTTAAAAATGGTGCCAAACGGTTGCAAACGATCCCCTGAAAGGTTTTTCGGTGGAAACAGATGTGTTTTTATCATCGGAAACAGAATTAGCCATCGTAGTCTCAAGAACTTTTTTTTGAAAAATTCCCTAAGCCGCGCGGTCACAATTTCATCAAAAATCTGGCGTTCTGCAATTCACTCAAAAATGGTGCCAAACTGTTGCAAACGATCCCCTGAAAGGTTTTTCGGTGGAAACAGATGGGTTTTTATCAGCGAAAACAGAATTAGCCCTCGACGTCTGAACAGCTTTTTTTGAAAAATTTCCTAAGCCGCGCTGTCAAAATTTCATCAAAAATCTGGCCTTCTGCAATTCACTCAAAAATGGTGCCAAACTGTTGCAAACGATCCCCTGAAAGGATTTTCGGTGGAAACAGATAGGCTTTTATCAGCGAAAACAGAATTAGCCCTCGACGTCTGAACAGCTTTTTTTGAAAAATTCCCTAAGCCGCGCGTTCACAATTTCATCAAAAATCTGGCGTTAAGCAATTCACTTAAAAATGGTGCCAAACGGTTGCAAACGATCCCCTGAAAGGTTTTTCGGTGGAAACAGATGTGTTTTTATCATCGGAAACAGAATTAGCCATCGTAGTCTCAAGAACTTTTTTTTGAAAAATTCCCTAAGCCGCGCGGTCACAATTTCATCAAAAATCTGGCGTTCTGCAATTCACTCAAAAATGGTGCCAAACTGTTGCAAACGATCCCCTGAAAGGTTTTTCGGTGGAAACAGATGGGTTTTTATCAGCGAAAACAGAATTAGCCCTCGACGTCTGAACAGCTTTTTTTGAAAAATTTCCTAAGCCGCGCTGTCAAAATTTCATCAAAAATCTGGCCTTCTGCAATTCACTCAAAAATGGTGCCAAACTGTTGCAAACGATCCCCTGAAAGGATTTTCGGTGGAAACAGATAGGCTTTTATCAGCGAAAACAGAATTAGCCCTCGACGTCTGAACAGCTTTTTTTGAAAAATTCCCTAAGCCGCGCGTTCACAATTTCATCAAAAATCTGGCGTTCTGCAATTCACTCAAAAATGGTGCCAAACTGTTGGAAACGATCACCTGAAAGGTTTTTCGGTGAAAACACATGGGTTTTAATCATCAGAAACAGAATTAGCCATCATTGTCTGAACAACTTTTTTTGAAAAAATACCTAATCCGAGCGGTCACAATTTCATCAAAAATCTGGCGTTCTGCAATTCACTCAAAAATGGTGCCAAACTGTTGCAAACGATCCCCTGAAAGGTTTTTCGGTGGAAACAGATGGGTTTTTATCATCGGAAACAGAATTAGCCCTTCACGTCTCAACAACTTTCTTTGAAAAATTCCCTAAGCCGCGCGGTCACAATTTCAGCCAAAATCTGGCGTTCTGCAATTCACTCAAAAATGGTGCCAAAATGTTGCAAACGATCCCCTGAAAGGTTTTTCGGTGGAAACAGATGGGTTTTTATGATCAGAAACAGAATTAGCCATCATTGTCTGAACAACTTTTTTTGAAAAATTCCCTAAGCCGCGCGGTCACAATTTCATTAAAAATCTGGCGTTCTGCAATTCACTCAAAAATGGTGCCAAACTGTTGCAAACGATCCCCTGAAAGGTTTTTCGGTGGAAACAGATGGGTTTTTATCATCGGAAACTACCACTATTAATGCCACTCTTAAGATCCCGCCTAATTGGAAACAGAGCATAGTCATCCCAATACATAAAAAGGGGGACCCACAAGATCCGCGTAACTATCGACCTATCAGCCTGCTAGACATATCATACAAGGTTTACTCTAGATT
The DNA here is from genome assembly GCF_964106645.2 of Podarcis pityusensis. Classification (NCBI taxonomy): domain Eukaryota; kingdom Metazoa; phylum Chordata; class Lepidosauria; order Squamata; family Lacertidae; genus Podarcis; species Podarcis pityusensis. The sequence continues at coordinate 16,459,772 of NC_138029.1, forward strand.
CTTGCTAGAGAAATTAATCGAGTGGGCAGAAGAAACAAAGCTATTCCACCCGGAACAGGCTGGCTTCCGTAAAGGTCACAGCACATCTGGCCAATGTCTTGTTCTATTTACCCTGATTGATAAATACCTAAACAGGTTCAACTGCAAACTACACGCGGCTTTTGTGGACCTGACCTCCGCTTTTGACTCCATTCCCAGAGATAGGCTATGGCAGAAGCTTAGTTACACCAACATAGATAAGAGACTCCTCCTCCTTCTTATGGAAATTCATAATGACATATCGGCCAGAGTAAAATTCGGCCCTCTGGGAGCTCTTTCTGATTCTTTCCCTCTGAATAAAGGGGTCAAACAGGGCTGCCTCTTGGCCCCTTTTCTATTCAATTTCTATATCAACGACATCGTTACAACTATGCAGGCCCTAAATCAATCTGCCCCCTCTTTACAACAGCTCAAGATCCCCATATTACTCTATGCGGACGACATGGTGATACTGTCTTTAACCAAGCAGGGCTTAAACAACATGCTCAGAGGGCTCATGACATATTGTGATACCAATTCCCTCAAAATCAATTTCGCCAAAACCAAAATTCTTACTTTTGGCACGAAAACTCGGAAGTCATTCTGGAATTTTGAGGGCCACTCTATTGAATATTGCTCAGCATTCAAGTATTTGGGAATCACTTTTCAGCATGGGCTTAGCTGGTCAGCTCACCTAAATATGACCATCCTGGCTGCCCGTAGAACCATCAAAGCCTTGGAGAAATTCTTCTATGCAAAAGGCGGCCAGTTGGTTCCACCAATCAGAAAAGCATTTATCAGCAAAGTCCTCCCGATGTTACTGTATGGGGTTGAAATCTGGGGGTGGAATTTAAAAACACTACAACGGCTGGAGATTCTACAAAACTCTTTTGCACGAAAGATACTGGGTCTCCCCAAGGGCTCGGTTGCTGCACAGTTAAGAACAGAACTGGGCCTCCCCTCCATTGTTGCGAGAGCCCACATTAGAATTATTAGTTTTTATTGCAAATTAATCAATGCCCCAGGTTCCCTACTAGCCAGGCAAGCCTTTTTAACTTGTTCTCATTCCAACAAATGGTCCAAGGCCATGGAGACTATTACTGCACGCTACTCCCTCCCAGATCTCGACACGCTGTCATCTTGGGACCAACATAAAATCCGGGCCTGGATTCTTATAAGAGATGAGGCCATGGACCGGGCACAGTCCACCTCAGCTCGCCTCTCCATGTGGCTCCCTAAAGTGAAAGTGGTAAGATCACTTGCCAACTACTTGATAGACCTGACGGAGCCCAATCTGAGAAGAGCGTTTACAATGGCCCGTTTCCATTCTATACCCACGGCCTTCCTGCAGGGGATCTACTCTAAGACCCCTATTACTCAGCGTCTATGTCCATGCACAATGAATGAAGTAGAGGACTTCATACATTTCTTTTTCTACTGCCCTATTTATGACCCAATAAGACCTAAGCTCCTCCTCTTGATCCCGTCCTCCATTTCATCTAAGGAAGACTGTTTCAAAGCACTTCTTGTGGACGCAAATCCCCAAATTTCACGTGGGGTGGCAATCTTCATAGTGCAGGCTCTGAAACTCAGGGCTACTCTGACAGGGTAGTGTGTCCTAGTCCTGGACCTGTTTTAATTCTTTTATTACCTTTTTTAACTCAATGTGCTGAGCCTATTTTGGGGCCATTTTATGCTTTATTTATATCCGCATACTAGTTTTTTTGGCGCTGGCAACTAAATCTCTGTATTATTGTCTTAGGGTATTTTAAATGTCATTACGCCAGCAATATCGCTTTGAATTTTGCTTGGTTGCTTGTCTCCAACATTTTTGTATTGTCTTATTTTGCTATGGCTGTATGCTAATGCAATTAAATTAAGTGAGAAAAATCATCGGAAACAGAATTAGCCCTTGACGTCTCAACAACTTTTTTTGAAAAATTCTCTAAGCCGCGCGGTCACAATTTCATCACAAATCTGGCGTTCTGCAATTCACTCAAAAATGGTGCCAAACTGTTGCAAACGATCCCCTGAAAGGTTTTTCGGTGGAAACAGATGGGTTTTTATCAGCGAAAACAGAATTAGCCCTCGACGTCTGAACAGCTTTTTTTGAAAAATTCCCTAAGCCGCGCGGTCACAATTTCAGCAAAAATCTGGCGTTCTGCAATTCACTCAAAAATGGTGCGAAACTGTTGCAAACGATGCCCTGAAAGGTTTTTTGGTGGAAACAGATGGGTTTTTATCAGCGAAAAGAGAATTAGCCCTCGACGTCTGAAAAGCTTTTTTTGAAACATCCCTAAGCCGCGCGGTCACAATTTCATCAAAAATCTGTCGTTCTGCAATTCACTCAAAAATGGTGCCAAACTGTTGCAAACGATCCCCTGAAAGGTTTTTCGGTGGAAACAGATGGGTTTTTATCATCGGAAACAGAATCAGCCCTTGACGTCTCAACAACTTTTTTTGAAAAATTCCCTAAGCCGCGCGGTCACAATTTCATCACAAATCTGGCGTTCTGCAATTCACTCAAAAATGGTGCCAAACTGTTGCAAACGATCCCCTGAAAGGTTTTTCGGTGGAAACAGATGGGTTTTTATCATCGGAAACAGAATTAGCCCTTGACGTCCCAACAACTTTTTTTGAAAAATTCTCTAAGCCGCGCGGTCACAATTTCTTCAAAAATCTGGCGTTCTGCAATTCACTCAAAAATGGTGCCAAACTGTTGCAAACGATCCCCTGAAAGGTTTTTCGGTGGAAACAGATGGGTTTTTATCAGCGAAAACAGAATTAGCCCTCGACGTCTGAACAGCTTTTTTTGAAAAATTCCCTAAGCCGCGCAGTCACAATTTCAGCAAAAATCTGGCGTTCTGCAATTCACTCAAAAATGGTGCGAAACTGTTGCAAACGATCCCCTGAAAGGTTTTTTGGTGGAAACAGATGGGTTTTTATCAGCGAAAAGAGAATTAGCCCTCGACGTCTGAAAAGCTTTTTTTGAAACATCCCTAAGCCGCGCGGTCACAATTTCATCAAAAATCTGTCGTTCTGCAATTCACTCAAAAATGGTGCCAAATTGTTGCAAACGATCCCCTGAAAGGTTTTTCGGTGGAAACAGATGGGTTTTTATCATCGGAAACAGAATCAGCCCTTGACGTCTCAACAACTTTTTTTGAAAAATTCCCTAAGCCGCGCGGTCAAAATTTCATCACAAATCTGGCGTTCTGCAATTCACTCAAAAATGGTACCAAACTGTTGCAAACGATCTCCTGAAAGGTTTTTCGGTGGAAACAGATGGGTTTTTATCAGCTAAAACAGAATTAGCCATCGTTGTCTGAACAACATTTTTTTTGAAAAATTCCCTAAGCCGCGCAGTCACAATTTCATCAAAAATCTGGCGTTCTGCAATTCACTCAAAAATGGTGCCAAACTGTTGCAAACGATCCCCTGAAAGGTTTTTAGGTGGAAACAGATGGGTTTTTATCATCGAAAACAGAATTAGCCCTTGACGTCTCAACAACTTTTTTTGAAAAATTCCCTAAGCCGCGCGGTCACAATTTCATCAAAAATCTGGCATTCTGCAATTCACTCAAAAATGGTGCCAAACTGTTGCAAACGATCCCCTGAAAGGATTTTCGGTGGAAACAGATGGGTTTTTATCAGCGGAAACAGAATTAGCCCTTGACGTCTGAACAGCTTTTTTTGAAAAATTCCCTAAGCCGCGCGGTCACAATTTCAGCAAAAATCTGGCGTTCTGCAATTCACTCAAAAATGGTGCCAAACTGTTGCAAACGATCCCCGGAAAGGTTTTTCGGTGGAAACAGATGGGTTTTTATTCACGAAAACAGAATTAGCCCTTGACGTCTGAAAAGCTTTTTTTGAAAAATTCCTTAAGCCGCGCGGTTACAATTTCATCAAAAATCTGGCGTTCTGCAATTCACTCAGAAATGGTGCCAAACTGTTGGAAACGATCACCTGAAAGGTTTTTCGGTGGAAACAGATGGGTTTTTATCAGCGAAAACAGAATTAGCCCTCGACGTCTCAAGAACTTTTTTTGAAAAATTCCCTAAGCCGCGCGGTCACAATTTGATCAAAAATCTGGCGTTCTGCAATTCACTCAAAAATGGTGCGAAACTGTTGCAAACGATCCCCTGAAAGGTTTTTTGGTGGAAACAGATGGGTTTTTATCAGCGAAAACAGAATTAGCCCTCGACGTCTCAAGAACTTTTTTTGAAAAATTCCCTAAGCCGCGCGGTCACAATTTCATCAAAAATCTGGCGTTAAGCAATTCACTTAAAAATGGTGCCAAACGGTTGCAAACGATCCCCTGAAAGGTTTTTCGGTGGAAACAGATGTGTTTTTATCATCGGAAACAGAATTAGCCATCGTAGTCTCAAGAACTTTTTTTTGAAAAATTCCCTAAGCCGCGCGGTCACAATTTCATCAAAAATCTGGCCTTCTGCAATTCACTCAAAAATGGTGCCAAACTGTTGCAAACGATCCCCTGAAAGGTTTTTCGGTGGAAACAGATGGGTTTTTATCAGCGAAAACAGAATTAGCCCTCGACGTCTGAACAGCTTTTTTTGAAAAATTTCCTAAGCCGCGCGGTCAAAATTTCATCAAAAATCTGGCCTTCTGCAATTCACTCAAAAATGGTGCCAAACTGTTGCAAACGATCCCCTGAAAGGATTTTCGGTGGAAACAGATAGGCTTTTATCAGCGAAAACAGAATTAGCCCTCGACGTCTGAACAGCTTTTTTTGATAAATTCCCTAAGCCGCGCGTTCACAATTTCATCAAAAATCTGGCGTTCTGCAATTCACTCAAAAATGGTGCCAAACTGTTGGAAACGATCACCTGAAAGGTTTTTCGGTGAAAACACATGGGTTTTAATCATCAGAAACAGAATTAGCCATCATTGTCTGAACAACTTTTTTTGAAAAAATACCTAATCCGAGCGGTCACAATTTCATCAAAAATCTGGCGTTCTGCAATTCACTCAAAAATGGTGCCAAACTGTTGCAAACGATCCCCTGAAAGGTTTTTCGGTGGAAACAGATGGGTTTTTATCATCGGAAACAGAATTAGCCCTACACGTCTCAACAACTTTCTTTGAAAAATTCCCTAAGCCGCGCGGTCACAATTTCATCAAAAATCTGGCGTTCTGCAATTCACTCAAAAATGGTGCCAAAATGTTGCAAACGATCCCCTGAAAGGTTTTTCGGTGGAAACAGATGGGTTTTTATGATCAGAAACAGAATTAGCCATCATTGTCTGAACAACTTTTTTTGAAAAATTCCCTAAGCCGCGCGGTCACAATTTCATTAAAAATCTGGCGTTCTGCAATTCACTCAAAAATGGTGCCAAACTGTTGCAAACGATCCCCTGAAAGGTTTTTCGGTGGAAACAGATGGGTTTTTATCATCGGAAACAGAATTAGCCCTTGACGTCTCAACAACTTTTTTTGAAAAATTCTCTAAGCCGCGCGGTCACAATTTCATCAAAAATCTGGCGTTCTGCAATTCACTCAAAAATGGTGCCAAACTGTTGCAAACGATCCCCTGAAAGGTTTTTCGGTGGAAACAGATGGGTTTTTATCAGCGAAAACAGAATTAGCCCTCGACGTCTGAACAGCTTTTTTTGAAAAATTCCCTAAGCCGCGCGGTCACAATTTCAGCAAAAATCTGGCGTTCTGCAATTCACTCAAAAATGGTGCGAAACTGTTGCAAACGATCCCCTGAAAGGTTTTTTGGTGGAAACAGATGGGTTTTTATCAGCGAAAAGAGAATTAGCCCTCGAAGTCTGAAAAGCTTTTTTTGAAACATCCCTAAGCCGCGCGGTCACAATTTCATCAAAAATCTGTCGTTCTGCAATTCACTCAAAAATGGTGCCAAACTGTTGCAAACGATCCCCTGAAAGGTTTTTCGGTGGAAACAGATGGGTTTTTATCATCGGAAACAGAATCAGCCCTTGACGTCTCAACAACTTTTTTTGAAAAATTCCCTAAGCCGCGCGGTCACAATTTCTTCAAAAATCTGGCGTTCTGCAATTCACTCAAAAATGGTGCCAAACTGTTGCAAACGATCCCCTGAAAGGTTTTTCGGTGGAAACAGATGGGTTTTTATCAGCGAAAACAGAATTAGCCCTCGACGTCCGAACAGCTTTTTTTGAAAAATTCCCTAAGCCGCGCGGTCACAATTTCAGCAAAAATCTGGCGTTCTGCAATTCACTCAAAAATGGTGCGAAACTGTTGCAAAAGATCCCCTGAAAGGTTTTTTGGTGGAAACAGATGGGTTTTTATCAGCGAAAAGAGAATTAGCCCTCGACGTCTGAAAAGCTTTTTTTGAAACATCCCTAAGCCGCGCGGTCACAATTTCATCAAAAATCTGTCGTTCTGCAATTCACTCAAAAATGGTGCCAAATTGTTGCAAACGATCCCCTGAAAGGTTTTTCGGTGGAAACAGATGGGTTTTTATCATCGGAAACAGAATCAGCCCTTGACGTCTCAACAACTTTTTTTGAAAAATTCCCTAAGCCGCGCGGTCAAAATTTCATCACAAATCTGGCGTTCTGCAATTCACTCAAAAATGGTGCCAAACTGTTGCAAACGATCCCCTGAAAGGTTTTTAGGTGGAAACAGATGGGTTTTTATCATCAGAAACAGAATTAGCCATCGTTGTCTGAACAACTTTTTTTGAAAAATTCCCTAAGCCGCGCGGTCACAATTTCATCAAAAATCTGGCGTTCTGCAATTCACTCAAAAATGGTGCCACACTGTTGCAAACGATCCCCTGAAAGGTTTTTCGGTGGAAACAGATGGGTTTTTATCATCGGAAACAGAATTAGCCCTTGACGTCTCAACAACTTTTTTTGAAAAATTCTCTAAGCCGCGCGGTCACAATTTCATCAAAAATCTGGCGTTCTGCAATTCACTCAAAAATGGTACCAAACTGTTGCAAACGATCTCCTGAAAGGTTTTTCGGTGGAAACAGATGGGTTTTTATCAGCTAAAACAGAATTAGCCATCGTTGTCTGAACAACATTTTTTTTGAAAAATTCCCTAAGCCGCGCAGTCACAATTTCATCAAAAATCTGGCGTTCTGCAATTCACTCAAAAATGGTGCCAAACTGTTGCAAACGATCCCCTGAAAGGTTTTTAGGTGGAAACAGATGGGTTTTTATCATCGAAAACAGAATTAGCCATCGTTGTCTGAACAACTTTTTTTGAAAAATTCCCTAAGCCGCGCGGTCACAATTTCATCAAAAATCTGGCATTCTGCAATTCACTCAAAAATGGTGCCAAACTGTTGCAAACGATCCCCTGAAAGGATTTTCGGTGGAAACAGATGGGTTTTTATCAGCGGAAACAGAATTAGCCCTTGACGTCTGAACAGCTTTTTTTGAAAAATTCCCTAAGCCGCGCGGTCACAATTTCAGCAAAAATCTGGCGTTCTGCAATTCACTCAAAAATGGTGCCAAACTGTTGCAAACGATCCCCGGAAAGGTTTTTCGGTGGAAACAGATGGGTTTTTATTCACGAAAACAGAATTAGCCCTTGACGTCTGAAAAGCTTTTTTTGAAAAATTCCTTAAGACGCGCGGTTACAATTTCATCAAAAATCTGGCGTTCTGCAATTCACTCAGAAATGGTGCCAAACTGTTGGAAACGATCACCTGAAAGGTTTTTCGGTGGAAACAGATGGGTTTTTATCAGCGAAAACAGAATTAGCCCTCGACGTCTCAAGAACTTTTTTTGAAAAATTCCCTAAGCCGCGCGGTCACAATTTGATCAAAAATCTGGCGTTCTGCAATTCACTCAAAAATGGTGCGAAACTGTTGCAAACGATCCCCTGAAAGGTTTTTTGGTGGAAACAGATGGGTTTTTATCAGCGAAAAGAGAATTAGCCCTCGACCTCTGAAAAGCTTTTTTTGAAAAATTCCTTAAGCCGCGCGGTCACAATTTCATCAAAAATCTGGCGTTCTGCAATTCACTCAAAAATGGTGCCAAACTGTTGGAAACGATCCCCTGAAAGGTTTTTCGGTGGAAACAGATGGGTTTTTATCAGCGAAAAGAGAATTAGCCCTCGACGTCTGAAAAGCTTTTTTTGAAACATCCCTAAGCCGCGCGGTCACAATTTCATCAAAAATCTGTCGTTCTGCAATTCACTCAAAAATGGTGCCAAACTGTTGCAAACGATCCCCTGAAAGGTTTTTCGGTGGAAACAGATGGGTTTTTATCATCGGAAACAGAATCAGCCCTTGACGTCTCAACAACTTTTTTTGAAAAATTCCCTAAGCCGCGCGGTCACAATTTCATCACAAATCTGGCGTTCTGCAATTCACTCAAAAATGGTGCCAAACTGTTGCAAACGATCACCTGAAAGGTTTTTCGGTGGAAACAGATGGGTTTTTATCAGCGAAAACAGAATTAGCCCTCGACGTCTGAACAGCTTTTTTTGAAAAATTCCCTAAGCCGCGCGGTCACAATTTCAGCAAAAATCTGGCGTTCTGCAATTCACTCAAAAATGGTGCGAAACTGTTGCAAACGATCCCCTGAAAGGTTTTTTGGTGGAAACAGATGGGTTTTTATCAGCGAAAAGAGAATTAGCCCTCGACGTCTGAAAAGCTTTTTTTGAAAAATTCCTTAAGCCGCGCGGTCACAATTTCATCAAAAATCTGGCGTTCTGCAATTCACTCAAAAATGGTGCCAAACTGTTGCAAACGATCCCCTGAAAGGTTTTTCGGTGGAAAAAGATGGGTTTTTTATCATCGGAAACAGAATTAGCCATCGTAGTCTCAAGAACTTTTTTTTGAAAAAATTCCTAAGCCGCGCGGTCAAAATTTCATAAAAAATCTGGCGTTCTGCAATTCACTCAAAAATGGTGCCAAACTGTTGGAAACGATCCCCTGAAAGGTTTTTCGGTGGAAACAGATGGGTTTTTATCATCAGAAACAGAATTAGCCATCGTTGTCTGAACAACTTTTTTTGAAAAATTCCCTAAGCCGCGCGGTCACAATTTCATCAAAAATCTGGCGTTCTGCAATTCACTCAAAAATGGTGCCAAACTGTTGCAAACGATCCCCTGAAAGGTTTTTCGGTGGAAACAGATGGGTTTTTATCATCGGAAACAGAATTAGCCCTTGACATCTCAACAACTTTTTTTGAAAAATTCTCTAAGCCGCGCGGTCACAATTTCATCAAAAATCTGGCGTTCTGCAATTCACTCAAAAATGGTACCAAACTGTTGCAAACGATCTCCTGAAAGGTTTTTCGGTGGAAACAGATGGGTTTTTATCAGCGAAAACAGAATTAGCCATCGTTGTCTGAACAACATTTTTTTTGAAAAATTCCCTAAGCCGCGCAGTCACAATTTCATCAAAAATCTGGCGTTCTGCAATTCACTCAAAAATGGTGCCAAACTGTTGCAAACGATCCCCTGAAAGGTTTTTAGGTGGAAACAGATGGGTTTTTATCATCGAAAACAGAATTAGCCCTTGACGTCTCAACAACTTTTTTTGAAAAATTCCCTAAGCCGCGCGGTCACAATTTCATCAAAAATCTGGCATTCTGCAATTCACTCAAAAATGGTGCCAAACTGTTGCAAACGATCCCCTGAAAGGATTTTCGGTGGAAACAGATGGGTTTTTATCAGCGGAAACAGAATTAGCCCTTGACGTCTGAACAGCTTTTTTTGAAAAATTCCCTAAGCCGCGCGGTCACAATTTCAGCAAAAATCTGGCGTTCTGCAATTCACTCAAAAATGGTGCCAAACTGTTGCAAACGATCCCCGGAAAGGTTTTTCGGTGGAAACAGATGGGTTTTTATTCACGAAAACAGAATTAGCCCTTGACGTCTGAAAAGCTTTTTTTGAAAAATTCCTTAAGCCGCGCGGTTACAATTTCATCAAAAATCTGGCGTTCTGCAATTCACTCAGAAATGGTGCCAAACTGTTGGAAACGATCACCTGAAAGGTTTTTCGGTGGAAACAGATGGGTTTTTATCAGCGAAAACAGAATTAGCCCTCGACGTCTCAAGAACTTTTTTTGAAAAATTCCCTAAGCCGCGCGGTCACAATTTGATCAAAAATCTGGCGTTCTGCAATTCACTCAAAAATGGTGCGAAACTGTTGCAAACGATCCCCTGAAAGGTTTTTTGGTGGAAACAGATGGGTTTTTATCAGCGAAAAGAGAATTAGCCCTCGACCTCTGAAAAGCTTTTTTTGAAAAATTCCGTAAGCCGCGCGGTCACAATTTCATCAAAAATCTGGCGTTCTGCAATTCACTCAAAAATGGTGCCAAACTGTTGGAAACGATCCCCTGAAAGGTTTTTCGGTGGAAACAGATGGGTTTTTATCAGCGAAAAGAGAATTAGCCCTCGACCTCTGAAAAGCTTTTTTTGAAACATCCCTAAGCCCCGCAGTCACAATTTCATCAAAAATCTGGCGTTCTGCAATTCACTCAAAAATGGTGCCAAACTGTTGCAAACGATCCCCTGAAAGGTTTTTCGGTGGAAACAGATGGGTTTTTATCAGCGAAAACAGAATTAGCCCTCGACGTCTGAACAGCTTTTTTTGAAAAATTTCCTAAGCCGCGCTGTCAAAATTTCATCAAAAATCTGGCCTTCTGCAATTCACTCAAAAATGGTGCCAAACTGTTGCAAACGATCCCCTGAAAGGATTTTCGGTGGAAACAGATAGGCTTTTATCAGCGAAAACAGAATTAGCCCTCGACGTCTGAACAGCTTTTTTTGAAAAATTCCCTAAGCCGCGCGTTCACAATTTCATCAAAAATCTGGCGTTCTGCAATTCACTCAAAAATGGTGCCAAACTGTTGGAAACGATCCCCTGAAAGGTTTTTCGGTGGAAACAGATGGGTTTTTATCATCAGAAACAGAATTAGCCATCGTTGTCTGAACAACTTTTTTTGAAAAATTCCCTAAGCCGCGCGGTCACAATTTCATCAAAAATCTGGCGTTCTGCAATTCACTCAAAAATGGTACCAAACTGTTGCAAACGATCTCCTGAAAGGTTTTTCGGTGGAAACAGATGGGTTTTTATCAGCTAAAACAGAATTAGCCATCGTTGTCTGAACAACATTTTTTTTGAAAAATTCCCTAAGCCGCGCAGTCACAATTTCATCAAAAATCTGGCGTTCTGCAATTCACTCAAAAATGGTGCCAAACTGTTGCAAACGATCCCCTGAAAGGTTTTTAGGTGGAAACAGATGGGTTTTTATCATCGAAAACAGAATTAGCCCTTGACGTCTCAACAACTTTTTTTGAAAAATTCCCTAAGCCGCGCGGTCACAATTTCATCAAAAATCTGGCATTCTGCAATTCACTCAAAAATGGTGCCAAACTGTTGCAAACGATCCCCTGAAAGGTTTTTCGGTGGAAACAGATGGGTTTTTATCAGCGGAAACAGAATTAGCCCTTGACGTCTGAACAGCTTTTTTTTAAAAATTCCCTAAGCCGCGCGGTCACAATTTCAGCAAAAATCTGGCGTTCTGCAATTCACTCAAAAATGGTGCCAAACTGTTGCAAACGATCCCCGGAAAGGTTTTTTGGTGGAAACAGATGGGTTTTTATCAGCGAAAAGAGAATTAGCCCTCGACCTCTGAAAAGCTTTTTTTGAAAAATTCCTTAAGCCGCGCGGTCACAATTTCATCAAAAATCTGGCGTTCTGCAATTCACTCAAAAATGGTGCCAAACTGTTGGAAACGATCCCCTGAAAGGTTTTTCGGTGGAAACAGATGGGTTTTTATCAGCGAAAAGAGAATTAGCCCTCGACCTCTGAAAAGCTTTTTTTGAAACATCCCTAAGCCGCGCAGTCACAATTTCATCAAAAATCTGGCGTTCTGCAATTCACTCAAAAATGGTGCCAAACTGTTGCAAACGATCCCCTGAAAGGTTTTTCGGTGGAAACAGATGGGTTTTTATCAGCGAAAACAGAATTAGCCCTCGACGTCTGAACACCTTTTTTTGAAAAATTTCCTAAGCCGCGCTGTCAAAATTTCATCAAAAATCTGGCCTTCTGCAATTCACTCAAAAATGGTGCCAAACTGTTGCAAACGATCCCCTGAAAGGATTTTCGGTGGAAACAGATAGGCTTTTATCAGCGAAAACAGAATTAGCCCTCGACGTCTGAACAGCTTTTTTTGAAAAATTCCCTAAGCCGCGCGTTCACAATTTCATCAAAAATCTGGCGTTCTGCAATTCACTCAAAAATGGTGCCAAACTGTTGGAAACGATCACCTGAAAGGTTTTTCGGTGAAAACACATGGGTTTTAATCATCAGAAACAGAATTAGCCATCATTGTCTGAACAACTTTTTTTGAAAAAATACCTAATCCGAGCGGTCACAATTTCATCAAAAATCTGGCGTTCTGCAATTCACTCAAAAATGGTGCCAAACTGTTGCAAACGATCCCCTGAAAGGTTTTTCGGTGGAAACAGATGGGTTTTTATCATCGGAAACAGAATTAGCCCTTCACGTCTCAACAACTTTCTTTGAAAAATTCCCTAAGCCGCGCGGTCACAATTTCAGCCAAAATCTGGCGTTCTGCAATTCACTCAAAAATGGTGCCAAAATGTTGCAAACGATCCCCTGAAAGGTTTTTCGGTGGAAACAGATGGGTTTTTATGATCAGAAACAGAATTAGCCATCATTGTCTGAACAACTTTTTTTGAAAAATTCCCTAAGCCGCGCGGTCACAATTTCATTAAAAATCTGGCGTTCTGCAATTCACTCAAAAATGGTGCCAAACTGTTGGAAACGATCCCCTGAAAGGTTTTTCGGTGGAAACAGATGGGTTTTTATCATCAGAAACAGAATTAGCCATCGTTGTCTGAACAACTTTTTTTGAAAAATTCCCTAAGCCGCGCGGTCACAATTTCATCAAAAATCTGGCGTTCTGCAATTCACTCAAAAATGGTGCCAAACTGTTGCAAACGATCCCCTGAAAGGTTTTTCGGTGGAAACAGATGGGTTTTTATCATCGGAAACAGAATTAGCCCTTGACGTCTCAACAACTTTTTTTGAAAAATTCTCTAAGCCGCGCGGTCACAATTTCATCAAAAATCTGGCGTTCTGCAATTCACTCAAAAATGGTACCAAACTGTTGCAAACGATCTCCTGAAAGGTTTTTCGGTGGAAACAGATGGGTTTTTATCAGCTAAAACAGAATTAGCCATCGTTGTCTGAACAACATTTTTTTTGAAAAATTCCCTAAGCCGCGCAGTCACAATTTCATCAAAAATCTGGCGTTCTGCAATTCACTCAAAAATGGTGCCAAACTGTTGCAAACGATCCCCTGAAAGGTTTTTAGGTGGAAACAGATGGGTTTTTATCATCGAAAACAGAATTAGCCCTTGACGTCTCAACAACTTTTTTTGAAAAATTCCCTAAGCCGCGCGGTCACAATTTCATCAAAAATCTGGCATTCTGCAATTCACTCAAAAATGGTGCCAAACTGTTGCAAACGATCCCCTGAAAGGATTTTCGGTGGAAACAGATGGGTTTTTATCAGCGGAAACAGAATTAGCCCTTGACGTCTGAACAGCTTTTTTTGAAAAATTCCCTAAGCCGCGCGGTCACAATTTCAGCAAAAATCTGGCGTTCTGCAATTCACTCAAAAATGGTGCCAAACTGTTGCAAACGATCCCCGGAAAGGTTTTTCGGTGGAAACAGATGGGTTTTTATTCACGAAAACAGAATTAGCCCTTGACGTCTGAAAAGCTTTTTTTGAAAAATTCCTTAAGCCGCGCGGTTACAATTTCATCAAAAATCTGGCGTTCTGCAATTCACTCAGAAATGGTGCCAAACTGTTGGAAACGATCACCTGAAAGGTTTTTCGGTGGAAACAGATGGGTTTTTATCAGCGAAAACAGAATTAGCCCTCGACGTCTCAAGAACTTTTTTTGAAAAATTCCCTAAGCCGCGCGGTCACAATTTGATCAAAAATCTGGCGTTCTGCAATTCACTCAAAAATGGTGCGAAACTGTTGCAAACGATCCCCTGAAAGGTTTTTTGGTGGAAACAGATGGGTTTTTATCAGCGAAAAGAGAATTAGCCCTCGACCTCTGAAAAGCTTTTTTTGAAAAATTCCTTAAGCCGCGCGGTCACAATTTCATCAAAAATCTGGCGTTCTGCAATTCACTCAAAAATGGTGCCAAACTGTTGGAAACGATCCCCTGAAAGGTTTTTCGGTGGAAACAGATGGGTTTTTATCAGCGAAAAGAGAATTAGCCCTCGACCTCTGAAAAGCTTTTTTTGAAAAATTCCTTAAGCCGCGCGGTCACAATTTCATCAAAAATCTGGCGTTCTGCAATTCACTCAGAAATGGTGCCAAACTGTTGGAAACGATCACCTGAAAGGTTTTTCGGTAGAAACAGATGGGTTTTTATCAGCGAAAACAGAATTAGCCCTCGACGTCTCAAGAACTTTTTTTGAAAAATTCCCTAAGCCGCGCGGTCACAATTTGATCAAAAATCTGGCGTTCTGCAATTCACTCAAAAATGGTGCGAAACTGTTGCAAACGATCCCCTGAAAGGTTTTTTGGTGGAAACAGATGGGTTTTTATCAGCGAAAAGAGAATTAGCCCTCGGCGTCTGAAAAGCTTTTTTTGAAAAATTCCTTAAGCCGTGCGGTCACAATTTTATCAAAAATCTGGCGTTCTGCAATTCACTCAAAAATGGTGCCAAACTGTTGCAAACGATCCCCTGAAAGGTTTTTCGGTGGAAACAGATGGGTTTTTATCACCGGAAACAGAATTAGCCCTTGACGTCTCAACAACTTTTTTTGAAAAATTCCCTAAGCCGCGCGGTCACAATTTCATCAAAAATCTGGCGTTCTGCAATTCACTCAAAAATGGTGCCAAACTGTTGCAAACGATCCCCTGAAAGGTTTTTCGGTGGAAACAGATGTGTTTTTATCATCGGAAACAGAATTAACCATTGTCGTCTCAAGAACTTTTTTTTGAAAAATTCCCTAAGCCGCGCGGTCACAATTTCATCAAAAATCTGGCGTTCTGTAATTCACTCAAAAATGGTGCCAAACTGTTGCAAACGATCCCCGGAAAGGTTTTTCGGTGGAAACAGATGGGTTTTTATCAGCAAAAACAGAATTAGCCCTTGACGTCTGAAAAGCTTTTTTTGAAAAATTCCTTAAGCCGCGCGGTCACAATTTCATCAAAAATCTGGCGTTCTGCAATTCACTCAGAAATGGTGCCAAACTGTTGGAAACGATCACCTGAAAGGTTTTTCGGTAGAAACAGATGGGTTTTTATCAGCGAAAACAGAATTAGCCCTCGACGTCTCAAGAACTTTTTTTGAAAAATTCCCTAAGCTGCGCGGTCACAATTTGATCAAAAATCTGGCGTTCTGCAATTCACTCAAAAATGGTGCCAAACTGTTGCAAACGATCCCCTGAAAGGTTTTTTGGTGGAAACAGATGGGTTTTTATCAGCGAAAAGAGAATTAGCCCTCGGCGTCTGAAAAGCTTTTTTTGAAAAATTCCTTAAGCCGCGCGGTCACAATTTTATCAAAAATCTGGCGTTCTGCAATTCACTCAAAAATGGTGCCAAACTGTTGCAAACGATCCCCTGAAAGGTTTTTCGGTGGAAACAGATGAGTTTTTATCATCGGAAACAGAATTAGCCCTTGACGTCTCAACAACTTTTTTTGAAAAATTCCCTAAGCCGCGCGGTCACAATTTCATCAAAAATCTGGCGTTCTGCAATTCACTCAAAAATGGTGCCAAACTGGTGCAAACGATCCCCTGAAAGGTTTTTTGGTGGAAACAGATGGGTTTTTATCAGCAGAAACAGAATTAGCCATCGTTGTCTGAACAGCTTTTTTTGAAAAATTCCCTAAGCCTCGCGGTCACAATTTCATCAAAAATCTGGCGTTCTGCAATTCACTCAAAAATGGTGCCAAACTGTTGGAAACCATCACCTGAAAGGTTTTTCGGTGGAAACAGATGGGTTTTTATCAGCGAAAACAGAATTAGCCATCGTTGTCTGAACAACTTTTTTTGAAAAATTCCCTAAGCCGCGCAGTCACAATTTCATCAAAAATCTGGCGTTCTGCAATTCACTCAAAAATGCTGCCAAACTGTTGCAAATGATCCCCTGAAAGGTTTTTAGGTGGAAACAGATGGGTTTTTATCATCGAAAACAGAATTAGCCCTCGACGTCTCAAGAACTTTTTTTGAAAAATTCCCTAAGCCGCGCGGTCACAATTTCATCAAAAATCTGGCGTTCTGCAATTCACTCAAAAATGGTGCCAAACTGGTGCAAACGATCCCCTGAAAGGTTTTTCGGTGGAAACAGATGGGTTTTTATCAGCAGAAACAGAATTAGCCATCGTTGTCTGAACAGCTTTTTTTGAAAAATTCCCTAAGCCGCGCGGTCAAAATTTCATCAAAAATCTGGCGTTCTGCAATTCACTCAAAAATGGTGCCAAACTGTTGCAAACGATCCCCTGAAAGGTTTTTCGGTGGAAACAGATGTGTTTTTATCATCGGAAACAGAATTAACCATTGTCGTCTCAAGAACTTTTTTTTGAAAAATTCCCTAAGCCGCGCGGTCACAATTTCATCAAAAATCTGGCGTTCTGTAATTCACTCAAAAATGGTGCCAAACTGTTGCAAACGATCCCCGGAAAGGTTTTTCGGTGGAAACAGATGGGTTTTTATCAGCAAAAACAGAATTAGCCCTTGACGTCTGAAAAGCTTTTTTTGAAAAATTCCTTAAGCCGCGCGGTCACAATTTCATCAAAAATCTGGCGTTCTGCAATTCACTCAGAAATGGTGCCAAACTGTTGGAAACGATCCCCTGAAAGGTTTTTTGGTGGAAACAGATGGGTTTTTATCAGCGAAAAGAGAATTAGCCCTCGACGTCTGAAAAGCTTTTTTTGAAAAATCCCTTAAGCCGCGCGGTCACAATTTCATCAAAAATCTGGCGTTCTGCAATTCACTCAAAAATGGTGCCAAACTGTTGCAAACGATCCCCTGAAAGGTTTTTCGGCGGAAACAGATGGGTTTTTATCATCAGAAACAGAATTAGCCCTTGACGTCTCAACAACTTTTTTTGAAAAATTCCCTAAGCCGCGTGGTCACAATTTCATCAAAAATCTGGCGTTCTGCAATTCACTCAAAAATGGTGCCAAACTGTTGGAAACCATCACCTGAAAGGTTTTTCGGTGGAAACAGATGGGTTTTTATCAGCGAAAACAGAATTAGCCATCGTTGTCTGAACAACTTTTTTTGAAAAATTCCCTAAGCCGCGCGGTCACAATTTCATCAAAAATCTGGCGTTCTGTAATTCACTCAAAAATGGTGCCAAACTGTTGCAAACGATCCCCGGAAAGGTTTTTCGGTGGAAACAGATGGGTTTTTATCAGCAAAAACAGAATTAGCCCTTGACGTCTGAAAAGCTTTTTTTGAAAAATCCCTTAAGCCGCGCGGTCACAATTTCATCAAAAATCTGGCGTTCTGCAATTCACTCAAAAATGGTGCCAAACTGTTGCAAACGATCCCCTGAAAGGTTTTTCGGCGGAAACAGATGGGTTTTTATCATCAGAAACAGAATTAGCCCTTGACGTCTCAACAACTTTTTTTGAAAAATTCCCTAAGCCGCGTGGTCACAATTTCATCAAAAATCTGGCGTTCTGCAATTCACTCAAAAATGGTGCCAAACTGTTGGAAACCATCACCTGAAAGGTTTTTCGGTGGAAACAGATGGGTTTTTATCAGCGAAAACAGAATTAGCCATCGTTGTCTGAACAACTTTTTTTGAAAAATTCCCTAAGCCGCGCGGTCACAATTTCATCAAAAATCTGGCGTTCTGTAATTCACTCAAAAATGGTGCCAAACTGTTGCAAACGATCCCCGGAAAGGTTTTTCGGTGGAAACAGATGGGTTTTTATCAGCAAAAACAGAATTAGCCCTTGACGTCTGAAAAGCTTTTTTTGAAAAATTCCTTAAGCCGCGCGGTCACAATTTCATCAAAAATCTGGCGTTCTGCAATTCACTCAGAAATGGTGCCAAACTGTTGGAAACGATCCCCTGAAAGGTTTTTTGGTGGAAACAGATGGGTTTTTATCAGCGAAAAGAGAATTAGCCCTCGACGTCTGAAAAGCTTTTTTTGAAAAATTCCTTAAGCCGCGCGGTCACAATTTCATCAAAAATCTGGCGTTCTGCAATTCACTCAAAAATGGTGCCAAACTGTTGCAAACGATCCCCTGAAAGGTTTTTCGGCGGAAACAGATGGGTTTTTATCATCAGAAACAGAATTAGCCCTTGACGTCTCAACAACTTTTTTTGAAAAATTCCCTAAGCCGCGCGGTCACAATTTCATCAAAAATCTGGCGTTCTGCAATTCACTCAAAAATGGTGCCAAACTGTTGGAAACCATCACCTGAAAGGTTTTTCGGTGGAAACAGATGGGTTTTTATCAGCGAAAACAGAATTAGCCATCGTTGTCTGAACAACTTTTTTTGAAAAATTCCCTAAGCCGCGCAGTCACAATTTCATCAAAAATCTGGCGTTCTGCAATTCACTCAAAAATGCTGCCAAACTGTTGCAAACAATCCCCTGAAAGGTTTTTAGGTGTAAACAGATGGGTTTTTATCATCGAAAACAGAATTAGCCCTCGACGTCTCAAGAACTTTTTTTGAAAAATTCCCTAAGCCGCGCGGTCACAATTTCATCAAAAATCTGGCGTTCTGCAATTCACTCAAAAATGGTGCGAAACTGTTGCAAACGATCCCCTGAAAGGTTTTTTGGTGGAAACAGATGGGTTTTTATCAGTGAAAAGAGAATTAGCCCTCGACGTCTGAAAAGCTTTTTTTGAAAAATTCCTTAAGCCGCGCGGTCACAATTTCATCAAAAATCTGGCGTTCTGCAATTCACTCAAAAATGGTGCCAAACTGTTGCAAACGATCCCCTGAAAGGTTTTTCGGTGGAAACTGATGGGTTTTTATCATCGGAAACAGAATTAGCCCTTGACGTCTCAACAACTTTTTTTGAAAAATTCCCTAAGCCGCGCGGTCACAATTTCATCAAAAATCTGGCGTTCTGCAATTCACTCAAAAATGGTGCCAAACTGGTGCAAACGATCCCCTGAAAGGTTTTTCGGTGGAAACAGATGGGTTTTTATCAGCAGAAACAGAATTAGCCATCGTTGTCTGAACACCTTTTTTTGAAAAATTCCCTAAGCCGCGCGGTCAAAATTTCATCAAAAATCTGGCGTTCTGCAATTCACTCAAAAATGGTGCCAAACTGTTGCAAACGATCCCCTGAAAGGTTTTTCGGTGGAAACAGATGTGTTTTTATCATCGGAAACAGAATTAACCATTGTCGTCTCAAGAACTTTTTTTTGAAAAATTCCCTAAGCCGCGCGGTCACAATTTCATCAAATTCTGGCGTTCTGTAATTCACTCAAAAATGGTGCCAAACTGTTGCAAACGATCCCCGGAAAGGTTTTTCGGTGGAAACAGATGGGTTTTTATCAGCAAAAACAGAATTAGCCCTTGACGTCTGAAAAGCTTTTTTTGAAAAATTCCTTAAGCCGCGCGGTCACAATTTCATCAAAAATCTGGCGTTCTGCAATTCACTCAGAAATGGTGCGAAACTGTTGCAAACGATCCCCTGAAAGGTTTTTTGGTGGAAACAGATGGGTTTTATCAGCGAAAAGAGAATTAGCCCTCGACGTCTGAAAAGCTTTTTTTGAAAAATTCCTTAAGCCGCGCGGTCACAATTTCATCAAAAATCTGGCGTTCTGCAATTCACTCAAAAATGGTGCCAAACTGTTGCAAACGATCCCCTGAAAGGTTTTTCGGCGGAAACAGATGGGTTTTTATCATCAGAAACAGAATTAGCCCTTGACGTCTCAACAACTTTTTTTGAAAAATTCCCTAAGCCGCGCGGTCACAATTTCATCAAAAATCTGGCGTTCTGCAACTCACTCAAAAATGGTGCCAAACTGGTGCAAACGATCCCCTGAAAGGTTTTTCGGTGGAAACAGATGGGTTTTTATCAGCAGAAACAGAATTAGCCATCGTTGTCTGAACAGCTTTTTTTGAAAAATTCCCTAAGCCGCGCAGTCACAATTTCATCAAAAATCTGGCGTTCTGCAATTCACTCAAAAATGGTGCCAAACTGTTGCAAACGATCCCCTGAAAGGTTTTTAGGTGGAAACAGATGGGTTTTTATCATCGAAAACAGAATTAGCCCTTGACGTCTCAACAGCTTTCGCGCGGTCACAATTTCATCAAAAATCTGGCGTTCTGCAATTCACTCAAAAATGGTGCCAAACTGTTGCAAACGATCCCCTGAAAGGTTTTTTGGTGGAAACAGATGGGTTTTTATCAGTGAAAAGAGAATTAGCCCTCGACGTCTGAAAAGCTTTTTTCGAAAAATTCCTTAAGCCGCGCGGTCACAATTTCATCAAAAATCTGGCGTTCTGCAATTCACTCAAAAATGGTGCCAAACTGTTGCAAACGATCCCCTGAAAGGTTTTTCGGTGGAAACTGATGGGTTTTTATCATCGGAAACAGAATTAGCCATCGTTGTCTGAACAGCTTTTTTTGAAAAATTCCCTAAGCCGCGCGGTCACAATTTCATCAAAAATCTGGCGTTCTGCAATTCACTCAAAAATGGTGCCAAACTGTTGCAAACGATCCCCTGAAAGGTTTTTCGGTGGAAACAGATGTGTTTTTATCATCGGAAACAGAATTAGCCCTTGACGTCTCAACAACTTTTTTTTGAAAAATTCCCTAAGCCGCGCGGTCACAATTTCATCAAATTCTGGCGTTCTGTAATTCACTCAAAAATGGTGCCAAACTGTTGCAAACGATCCCCGGAAAGGTTTTTCGGTGGAAACAGATGGGTTTTTATCAGCAAAAACAGAATTAGCCCTTGACGTCTGAAAAGCTTTTTTTGAAAAATTCCTTAAGCCGCGCGGTCACAATTTCATCAAAAATCTGGCGTTCTGCAATTCACTCAGAAATGGTGCCAAACTGTTGGAAACGATCACCTGAAAGGTTTTTCGGTGGAAACAGATGGGTTTTTATCAGCGAAAACAGAATTAGCCCTCGACGTCTCAAGAACTTTTTTTGAAAAATTCCCTAAGCCGCGCGGTCACAATTTGATCAAAAATCTGGCGTTCTGCAATTCACTCAAAAATGGTGCGAAACTGTTGCAAACGATCCCCTGAAAGGTTTTTTGGTGGAAACAGATGGGTTTTATCAGCGAAAAGAGAATTAGCCCTCGACGTCTGAAAAGCTTTTTTTGAAAAATTCCTTAAGCCGCGCGGTCACAATTTCATCAAAAATCTGGCGTTCTGCAATTCACTCAAAAATGGTGCCAAACTGTTGCAAACGATCCCCTGAAAGGTTTTTCGGCGGAAACATATGGGTTTTTATCATCAGAAACAGAATTAGCCCTTGACGTCTCAACAACTTTTTTTGAAAAATTCCCTAAGCCGCGCGGTCACAATTTCATCAAAAATCTGGCGTTCTGCAACTCACTCAAAAATGGTGCCAAACTGGTGCAAACGATCCCCTGAAAGGTTTTTCGGTGGAAACAGATGGGTTTTTATCAGCAGAAACAGAATTAGCCATCGTTGTCTGAACAGCTTTTTTTGAAAAATTCCCTAAGCCGCGCAGTCACAATTTCATCAAAAATCTGGCGTTCTGCAATTCACTCAAAAATGGTGCCAAACTGTTGCAAACGATCCCCTGAAAGGTTTTTAGGTGGAAACAGATGGGTTTTTATCATCGAAAACAGAATTAGCCCTCGACGTCTGAAAAGCTTTTTTTGAAAAATTCCTTAAGCCGCGCGGTCACAATTTCATCAAAAATCTGGCGTTCTGCAATTCACTCAAAAATGCTGCCAAACTGTTGCAAACGATCCCCTGAAAGGTTTTTCGGTGGAAACTGATGGGTTTTTATCATCGGAAACAGAATTAGCCCTTGACGTCTCAACAACTTTTTTTGAAAAATTCCCTAAGCCGCGCGGTCACAATTTCATCAAAAATCTGGCGTTCTGCAATTCACTCAAAAATGGTGCCAAACTGGTGCAAACGATCCCCTGAAAGGTTTTTCGGTGGAAACAGATGGGTTTTTATCAGCAGAAACAGAATTAGCCATCGTTGTCTGAACAGCTTTTTTTGAAAAATTCCCTAAGCCGCGCGGTCAAAATTTCATCAAAACTCTGGCGTTCTGCAATTCACTCAAAAATGGTGCCAAACTGTTGCAAACGATCCCCTGAAAGGTTTTTCGGTGGAAACAGATTTGTTTTTATCATCGGAAACAGAATTAACCATTGTCGTCTCAAGAACTTTTTTTTGAAAAATTCCCTAAGCCGCGCGGTCACAATTTCATCAAATTCTGGCGTTCTGTAATTCACTCAAAAATGGTGCCAAACTGTTGCAAACGATCCCCGGAAAGGTTTTTCGGTGGAAACAGATGGGTTTTTATCAGCAAAAACAGAATTAGCCCTTGACGTCTGAAAAGCTTTTTTTGAAAAATTCCTTAAGCCGCGCGGTCACAATTTCATCAAAAATCTGGCGTTCTGCAATTCACTCAGAAATGGTGCCAAACTGTTGGAAACGATCACCTGAAAGGTTTTTCGGTGGAAACAGATGGGTTTTTATCAGCGAAAACAGAATTAGCCCTCGACGTCTCAAGAACTTTTTTTGAAAAATTCCCTAAGCCGCGCGGTCACAATTTGATCAAAAATCTGGCGTTCTGCAATTCACTCAAAAATGGTGCGAAACTGTTGCAAACGATCCCCTGAAAGGTTTTTTGGTGGAAACAGATGGGTTTTATCAGCGAAAAGAGAATTAGCCCTCGACGTCTGAAAAGCTTTTTTTGAAAAATTCCTTAAGCCGCGCGGTCACAATTTCATCAAAAATCTGGCGTTCTGCAATTCACTCAAAAATGGTGCCAAACTGTTGCAAACGATCCCCTGAAAGGTTTTTCGGCGGAAACAGATGGGTTTTTATCATCAGAAACAGAATTAGCCCTTGACGTCTCAACAACTTTTTTTGAAAAATTCCCTAAGCCGCGCGGTCACAATTTCATCAAAAATCTGGCGTTCTGCAACTCACTCAAAAATGGTGCCAAACTGGTGCAAACGATCCCCTGAAAGGTTTTTCGGTGGAAACAGATGGGTTTTTATCAGCAGAAACAGAATTAGCCATCGTTGTCTGAACAGCTTTTTTTGAAAAATTCCCTAAGCCGCGCAGTCACAATTTCATCAAAAATCTGGCGTTCTGCAATTCACTCAAAAATGGTGCCAAACTGTTGCAAACGATCCCCTGAAAGGTTTTTAGGTGGAAACAGATGGGTTTTTATCATCGAAAACAGAATTAGCCCTTGACGTCTCAACAGCTTTTTTTGAAAAATTCCCTAAGCCGCGCGGTCACAATTTCATCAAAAATCTGGCGTTCTGCAATTCACTCAAAAATGGTGCCAAACTGTTGCAAACGATCCCCTGAAAGGTTTTTTGGTGGAAACAGATGGGTTTTTATCAGCGAAAAGAGAATTAGCCCTCGACGTCTGAAAAGCTTTTTTTGAAAAATTCCTTAAGCCGCGCGGTCACAATTTCATCAAAAATCTGGCGTTCTGCAATTCACTCAAAAATGGTGCCAAACTGTTGCAAACGATCCCCTGAAAGGTTTTTCGGTGGAAACTGATGGGTTTTTATCATCGGAAACAGAATTAGCCCTTGACGTCTCAACAACTTTTTTTGAAAAATTCCCTAAGCCGCGCGGTCAGAATTTCATCAAAAATCTGGCGTTCTGCAATTCACTCAAAAATGGTGCCAAACTGGTGCAAACGATCCCCTGAAAGGTTTTTCGGTGGAAACAGATGGGTTTTTATCAGCAGAAACAGAATTAGCCATCGTTGTCTGAACAGCTTTTTTTGAAAAATTCCCTAAGCCGCGCGGTCAAAATTTCATCAAAAATCTGGCGTTCTGCAATTCACTCAAAAATGGTGCCAAACTGTTGCAAACGATCCCCTGAAAGGTTTTTCGGTGGAAACAGATGTGTTTTTATCATCGGAAACAGAATTAGCCCTTGACGTCTCAACAACTTTTTTTGAAAAATTCCCTAAGCCGCGCGGTCACAATTTCATCAAAAATCTGGCGTTCTGCAATTCACTCAAAAATGGTGCCAAACTGGTGCAAACGATCCCCTGAAAGGTTTTTCGGTGGAAACAGATGGGTTTTTATCAGCAGAAACAGAATTAGCCATCGTTGTCTGAACAGCTTTTTTTGAAAAATTCCCTAAGCCGCGCGGTCAAAATTTCATCAAAACTCTGGCGTTCTGCAATTCACTCAAAAATGGTGCCAAACTGTTGCAAACGATCCCCTGAAAGGTTTTTCGGTGGAAACAGATTTGTTTTTATCATCGGAAACAGAATTAACCATTGTCGTCTCAAGAACTTTTTTTTGAAAAATTCCCTAAGCCGCGCGGTCACAATTTCATCAAATTCTGGCGTTCTGTAATTCACTCAAAAATGGTGCCAAACTGTTGCAAACGATCCCCGGAAAGGTTTTTCGGTGGAAACAGATGGGTTTTTATCAGCAAAAACAGAATTAGCCCTTGACGTCTGAAAAGCTTTTTTTGAAAAATTCCTTAAGCCGCGCGGTCACAATTTCATCAAAAATCTGGCGTTCTGCAATTCACTCAGAAATGGTGCCAAACTGTTGGAAACGATCACCTGAAAGGTTTTTCGGTGGAAACAGATGGGTTTTTATCAGCGAAAACAGAATTAGCCCTCGACGTCTCAAGAACTTTTTTTGAAAAATTCCCTAAGCCGCGCGGTCACAATTTGATCAAAAATCTGGCGTTCTGCAATTCACTCAAAAATGGTGCGAAACTGTTGCAAACGATCCCCTGAAAGGTTTTTTGGTGGAAACAGATGGGTTTTATCAGCGAAAAGAGAATTAGCCCTCGACGTCTGAAAAGCTTTTTTTGAAAAATTCCTTAAGCCGCGCGGTCACAATTTCATCAAAAATCTGGCGTTCTGCAATTCACTCAAAAATGGTGCCAAACTGTTGCAAACGATCCCCTGAAAGGTTTTTCGGCGGAAACAGATGGGTTTTTATCATCAGAAACAGAATTAGCCCTTGACGTCTCAACAACTTTTTTTGAAAAATTCCCTAAGCCGCGCGGTCACAATTTCATCAAAAATCTGGCGTTCTGCAACTCACTCAAAAATGGTGCCAAACTGGTGCAAACGATCCCCTGAAAGGTTTTTCGGTGGAAACAGATGGGTTTTTATCAGCAGAAACAGAATTAGCCATCGTTGTCTGAACAGCTTTTTTTGAAAAATTCCCTAAGCCGCGCAGTCACAATTTCATCAAAAATCTGGCGTTCTGCAATTCACTCAAAAATGGTGCCAAACTGTTGCAAACGATCCCCTGAAAGGTTTTTAGGTGGAAACAGATGGGTTTTTATCATCGAAAACAGAATTAGCCCTTGACGTCTCAACAGCTTTTTTTGAAAAATTCCCTAAGCCGCGCGGTCACAATTTCATCAAAAATCTGGCGTTCTGCAATTCACTCAAAAATGGTGCCAAACTGTTGCAAACGATCCCCTGAAAGGTTTTTTGGTGGAAACAGATGGGTTTTTATCAGCGAAAAGAGAATTAGCCCTCGACGTCTGAAAAGCTTTTTTTGAAAAATTCCTTAAGCCGCGCGGTCACAATTTCATCAAAAATCTGGCGTTCTGCAATTCACTCAAAAATGGTGCCAAACTGTTGCAAACGATCCCCTGAAAGGTTTTTCGGTGGAAACTGATGGGTTTTTATCATCGGAAACAGAATTAGCCCTTGACGTCTCAACAACTTTTTTTGAAAAATTCCCTAAGCCGCGCGGTCAGAATTTCATCAAAAATCTGGCGTTCTGCAATTCACTCAAAAATGGTGCCAAACTGGTGCAAACGATCCCCTGAAAGGTTTTTCGGTGGAAACAGATGGGTTTTTATCAGCAGAAACAGAATTAGCCATCGTTGTCTGAACAGCTTTTTTTGAAAAATTCCCTAAGCCGCGCGGTCAAAATTTCATCAAAAATCTGGCGTTCTGCAATTCACTCAAAAATGGTGCCAAACTGTTGCAAACGATCCCCTGAAAGGTTTTTCGGTGGAAACAGATGTGTTTTTATCATCGGAAACAGAATTAACCATTGTCGTCTCAAGAACTTTTTTTTGAAAAATTCCCTAAGCCGCGCGGTCACAATTTCATCAAAAATCTGGCGTTCTGCAATTCACTCAGAAATGGTGCCAAACTGTTGGAAACGATCACCTGAAAGGTTTTTCGGTGGAAACAGATGGGTTTTTATCAGCGAAAACAGAATTAGCCCTCGACGTCTCAAGAACTTTTTTTGAAAAATTCCCTAAGCCGCGCGGTCACAATTTGATCAAAAATCTGGCGTTCTGCAATTCACTCAAAAATGGTGCCAAACTGTTGCAAACGATCCCCTGAAAGGTTTTTTGGTGGAAACAGATTGGTTTTATCAGCGAAAAGAGAATTAGCCCTCGACGTCTGAAAAGCTTTTTTTGAAAAATTCCTTAAGCCGCGCGGTCACAATTTCATCAAAAATCTGGCGTTCTGCAATTCACTCAAAAATGGTGCCAAACTGTTGCAAACGATCCCCTGAAAGGTTTTTCGGCGGAAATAGATGGGTTTTTATCATCAGAAACAGAATTAGCCCTTGACGTCTCAACAACTTTTTTTGAAAAATTCCCTAAGCCGCGCGGTCACAATTTCATCAAAAATCTGGCGTTCTGCAACTCACTCAAAAATGGTGCCAAACTGGTGCAAACGATCCCCTGAAAGGTTTTTCGGTGGAAACAGATGTGTTTTTATCAGCAGAAACAGAATTAGCCATCGTTGTCTGAACAGCTTTTTTTGAAAAATTCCCTAAGCCGCGCAGTCACAATTTCATCAAAAATCTGGCGTTCTGCAATTCACTCAAAAATGGTGCCAAACTGTTGCAAACGATCCCCTGAAAGGTTTTTAGGTGGAAACAGATGGGTTTTTATCATCGAAAACAGAATTAGCCCTCGACGTCTGAAAAGCTTTTTTTGAAAAATTCCTTAAGCCGCGCGGTCACAATTTCATCAAAAATCTGGCGTTCTGCAATTCACTCAAAAATGGTGCCAAACTGTTGCAAACGATCCCCTGAAAGGTTTTTCGGTGGAAACTGATGGGTTTTTATCATCGGAAACAGAATTAGCCCTTGACGTCTCAACAACTTTTTTTGAAAAATTCCCTAAGCCGCGCGGTCACAATTTCATCAAAAATCTGGCGTTCTGCAATTCACTCAAAAATGGTGCCAAACTGGTGCAAACGATCCCCTGAAAGGTTTTTCGGTGGAAACAGATGGGTTTTTATCAGCAGAAACAGAATTAGCCATCGTTGTCTGAACAGCTTTTTTTGAAAAATTCCCTAAGCCGCGCGGTCAAAATTTCATCAAAAATCTGGCGTTCTGCAATTCACTCAAAAATGGTGCCAAACTGTTGCAAACGATCCCCTGAAAGGTTTTTCGGTGGAAACAGATGTGTTTTTATCATCGGAAACAGAATTAACCATTGTCGTCTCAAGAACTTTTTTTTGAAAAATTCCCTAAGCCACGCGGTCACAATTTCATCAAATTCTGGCGTTCTGTAATTCACTCAAAAATGGTGCCAAACTGTTGCAAACGATCCCCGGAAAGGTTTTTCGGTGGAAACAGATGGGTTTTTATCAGCAAAAACAGAATTAGCCCTTGACGTCTGAAAAGCTTTTTTTGAAAAATTCCTTAAGCCGCGCGGTCACAATTTCATCAAAAATCTGGCGTTCTGCAATTCACTCAGAAATGGTGCCAAACTGTTGGAAACGATCACCTGAAAGGTTTTTCGGTGGAAACAGATGGGTTTTTATCAGCGAAAACAGAATTAGCCCTCGACGTCTCAAGAACTTTTTTTGAAAAATTCCCTAAGCCGCGCGGTCACAATTTGATCAAAAATCTGGCGTTCTGCAATTCACTCAAAAATGGTGCGAAACTGTTGCAAACGATCCCCTGAAAGGTTTTTTGGTGGAAACAGATGGGTTTTATCAGCGAAAAGAGAATTAGCCCTCGACGTCTGAAAAGCTTTTTTTGAAAAATTCCTTAAGCCGCGCGGTCACAATTTCATCAAAAATCTGGCGTTCTGCAATTCACTCAAAAATGGTGCCAAACTGTTGCAAACGATCCCCTGAAAGGTTTTTCGGCGGAAACAGATGGGTTTTTATCATCAGAAACAGAATTAGCCCTTGACGTCTCAACAACTTTTTTTGAAAAATTCCCTAAGCCGCGCGGTCACAATTTCATCAAAAATCTGGCGTTCTGCAACTCACTCAAAAATGGTGCCAAACTGGTGCAAACGATCCCCTGAAAGGTTTTTCGGTGGAAACAGATGGGTTTTTATCAGCAGAAACAGAATTAGCCATCGTTGTCTGAACAGCTTTTTTTGAAAAATTCCCTAAGCCGCGCAGTCACAATTTCATCAAAAATCTGGCGTTCTGCAATTCACTCAAAAATGGTGCCAAACTGTTGCAAACGATCCCCTGAAAGGTTTTTCGGTGGAAACAGATGGGTTTTTATCATCGAAAACAGAATTAGCCCTTGACGTCTCAACAGCTTTTTTTGAAAAATTCCCTAAGCCGCGCGGTCACAATTTCATCAAAAATCTGGCGTTCTGCAATTCACTCAAAAATGGTGCCAAACTGTTGCAAACGATCCCCTGAAAGGTTTTTTGGTGGAAACAGATGGGTTTTTATCAGCGAAAAGAGAATTAGCCCTCGACGTCTGAAAAGCTTTTTTTGAAAAATTCCTTAAGCCGCGCGGTCACAATTTCATCAAAAATCTGGCGTTCTGCAATTCACTCAAAAATGGTGCCAAACTGTTGCAAACGATCCCCTGAAAGGTTTTTCGGTGGAAACTGATGGGTTTTTATCATCGGAAACAGAATTAGCCCTTGACGTCTCAACAACTTTTTTTGAAAAATTCCCTAAGCCGCGCGGTCAGAATTTCATCAAAAATCTGGCGTTCTGCAATTCACTCAAAAATGGTGCCAAACTGGTGCAAACGATCCCCTGAAAGGTTTTTCGGTGGAAACAGATGGGTTTTTATCAGCAGAAACAGAATTAGCCATCGTTGTCTGAACAGCTTTTTTTGAAAAATTCCCTAAGCCGCGCGGTCAAAATTTCATCAAAAATCTGGCGTTCTGCAATTCACTCAAAAATGGTGCCAAACTGTTGCAAACGATCCCCTGAAAGGTTTTTCGGTGGAAACAGATGTGTTTTTATCATCGGAAACAGAATTAACCATTGTCGTCTCAAGAACTTTTTTTTGAAAAATTCCCTAAGCCGCGCGGTCACAATTTCATCAAAAATCTGGCGTTCTGCAATTCACTCAGAAATGGTGCCAAACTGTTGGAAACGATCACCTGAAAGGTTTTTCGGTGGAAACAGATGGGTTTTTATCAGCGAAAACAGAATTAGCCCTCGACGTCTCAATAACTTTTTTTGAAAAATTCCCTAAGCCGCGCGGTCACAATTTGATCAAAAATCTGGCGTTCTGCAATTCACTCAAAAATGGTGCGAAACTGTTGCAAACGATCCCCTGAAAGGTTTTTTGGTGGAAACAGATTGGTTTTATCAGCGAAAAGAGAATTAGCCCTCGACGTCTGAAAAGCTTTTTTTGAAAAATTCCTTAAGCCGCGCGGTCACAATTTCATCAAAAATCTGGCGTTCTGCAATTCACTCAAAAATGGTGCCAAACTGTTGGAAACGATCCCCTGAAAGGTTTTTCGGCGGAAATAGATGGGTTTTTATCATCAGAAACAGAATTAGCCCTTGACGTCTCAACAACTTTTTTTGAAAAATTCCCTAAGCCGCGCGGTCACAATTTCATCAAAAATCTGGCGTTCTGCAACTCACTCAAAAATGGTGCCAAACTGGTGCAAACGATCCCCTGAAAGGTTTTTCGGTGGAAACAGATGGGTTTTTATCAGCAGAAACAGAATTAGCCATCGTTGTCTGAACAGCTTTTTTTGAAAAATTCCCTAAGCCGCGCAGTCACAATTTCATCAAAAATCTGGCGTTCTGCAATTCACTCAAAAATGGTGCCAAACTGTTGCAAACGATCCCCTGAAAGGTTTTTAGGTGGAAACAGATGGGTTTTTATCATCGAAAACAGAATTAGCCCTTGACGTCTCAACAGCTTTTTTTGAAAAATTCCCTAAGCCGCGCGGTCACAATTTCATCAAAAATCTGGCGTTCTGCAATTCACTCAAAAATGGTGCCAAACTGTTGCAAACGATCCCCTGAAAGGTTTTTCGGTGGAAACAGATGGGTTTTTATCAGCGAAAACAGAATTAGCCCTTGACGTCTGAAAAGCTTTTTTTGAAAAATTCCTTAAGCCGCGCGGTCACAATTTCATCAAAAATCTGGCGTTCTGCAATTCACTCAAAAATAGTGCCAAACTGTTGGAAACGATCACCTGAAAGGTTTTTCGGTGGAAACAGATGGGTTTTTATCAGCGAAAACAGAATTAGCCCTTGACGTCTGAACAGCTTTTTTTGAAAAATTCCCTAAGCCGTGCGGTCACAATTTCAGCAAAAATCTGGCGTTCTGCAATTCACTCAAAAATGGTGCGAAACTGTTGCAAACGATCCCCTGAAAGGTTTTTAGGTGGAAACAGATGGGTTTTTATCATCGGAAACAGAATTAGCCCTTGACGTCTCAACAACTTTTTTTGAAAAATTCTCTAAGTCGCGCAGTCACAATTTCATCAAAAATCTGGCGTTCTGCAATTCACTCAAAAATGCTGCCAAACTGTTGCAAACGATCCCCTGAAAGGTTTTTAGGTGGAAACAGATGGGTTTTTATCATCGAAAACAGAATTAGCCCTTGACGTCTCAACTACTTTTATTGAAAAATTCCCTAAGCCGCGCGGTCACAATTTCATCAAAAATCTGGCGTTCTGCAATTCACTCAAAAATGGTGCCAAACTGTTGCAAACGATCCCCTGAAAGGTTTTTCGGTGGAAACAGATGGGTTTTTATCAGCGAAAACAGAATTAGCCCTCGACGTCTGAACAGCTTTCTTTGAAAAATTCCCTAAGCCGCGCGGTCACAATTTCATCAAAAATCTGGCGTTCTAGATTTCACTCAAAAATGGTGCCAAACTGTTGGAAACGATCACCTGAAAGGTTTTTCGGTGGAAACAGATGGGTTTTTATCATCGAAAACAGAATTAGCCCTTGACGTCTCAACAACTTTTTTTGAAAAATTCCCTAAGCCGCGCGGTAACAATTTCATCAAAAATCTGGCGTTCTGCAATTCACTCAAAAATGGTGCGAAACTGTTGCAAACGATCCCCTGAAAGGTTTTTTGTTGGAAACAGATGGGTTTTTATCAGCGAAAAGAGAATTAGCCCTCGACGTCTGAACAGCTTTTTTTTGAGAAATTCCTTAAGCCGCGCGGTCAGAATTTCATCAAAAATCTGGCGTTCTGCAATTCACTCAAAAATGGTGCCAAACTGTTGGAAACGATCACCTGAAAGGTTTTTCGGTGGAAACAGATGGGTTTTTATCATCAGAAACAGAATTAGCCATCGTTGTCTGAACAACTATTTTTGAAAAAATCCCTAAGCCGCGCGGTCACAATTTCATCAAAAATCTGGCGTTCTGCAATTCACTCAAAAATGGTGCCAAACTGTTGCAAACGATCCCCTGAAAGGTTTTTTGGTGGAAACAGATGGGTTTTTATCAGCGAAAAGAGAATTAGCCCTCGACCTCTGAAAAGCTTTTTTTGAAAAATTCCTAAGCCGCGCGGTCACAATTTCATCAAAAATCTGGCGTTCTGCAATTCACTCAAAAATGGTGCCAAACTGTTGCAAACGATCCCCTGAAAGGTTTTTCGGTGGAAACAGATGGGTTTTTATCAGCGAAAACAGAATTAGCCCTCGACATCTGAACAGCTTTTTTTGAAAAATTCCCTAAGCCGCGCGGTGACAATTTCATCAAAATTCTGGCGTTCTAGACTTCACTCAAAAATGGTGCCAAACTGTTGCAAACGATCCCCTGAAAGGTTTTTCGGTTGAAAGAGATGGGTTTTTATCATCAGAAACAGAAATAGCCATCGTTGTCTGAACAACTTGTTTTGAAAAATTCCCTAAGCCGCGCGGTCACAATTTCATCAAAAATCTGGCGTTCTGCAATTCACTCAAAAATGGTGCCAAACTGTTGGAAACGATCACCTGAAAGGTTTTTCGGTGGAAACAGATGGGTTTTTATCATCAGAAACAGAATTAGCCATCGTTGTCTGAACAACTATTTTTGAAAAAATCCCTAAGCCGCGCGGTCACAATTTCATCAAAAAACTGGCGTTCTGCAATTCACTCAAAAATGATGCCAAACTGTTGGAAACGATCCCCTGAAAGGTATTTCGGTGGAAACAGATGGGTTTTTATCATCAGAAACAGAATTAGCTATCGTTGTCTGAACAACTTTTTTTGAAAAATTCCCTAAGCCGCGCGGTCACAATTTCATCTAAAATCTGGCGTACTGCAATTCACTCAAAAATGGTGCCAAACTGTTGCAAACGATCCCCTGAAAGGTTTTTCGGTGGAAACAGATGGGTTTTTATCATTGGAAACAGAATTAGCCCTTGACGTCTCAACAACTTTTTTTGAAAAATTCCCTAAGCCGCGCGGTCACAATTTCATCAAAAATCTGGCGTTCTGCAATTCACTCAAAAATGCTGCCAAACTGTTGCAAATGATCCCCTGAAAGGTTTTTCGGTGGAAACAGATGGGTTTTTATCATCGGAAACAGAATTAGCCATCGTAGTCTCAAGAACTTTTTTTGGAAAAAATCCCTAAGCCGCGCGGTCACAATTTCATCAAAAATCTGGCGTTCTGCAATTCACTCAAAAATGGTGCCAAACTGTTGCAAACGATCCCCTGAAAGGTTTTTCGGTGGAAACAGATGGGTTTTTATCATCGGAAACAGAATTAGCCATCGTTGTCTGAACAACTTTTTTTGAAAAATTCCCTAAGACGCGCGGTCACAATTTCATCAAAAATCTGGCGTTCTGCAATTCACTCAAAAATGGTGCCAAACTGTTGCAAACGATCACCTGAAAGGTTTTTCAGTGGAAACAGATGGGTTTTTATCAGCGAAAACAGAATTAGCCATCGTTGTCTGAACAACTTTTTTTGAAAAATTCCCTAAGCCGCGCAGTCACAATTTCATCAAAAATCTGGCGTTCTGCAATTCACTCAAAAATGCTGCCAAACTGTTGCAAACGATCCCCTGAAAGGTTTTTAGGTGGAAACAGATGGGTTTTTATCATCGAAAACAGAATTAGCCATCGTTGTCTGAACAGCTTTTTTTGAAAATTTCCCTAAGCCGCGCGGTCACAATTTCATCAATAATCTGGCATTCTGCAATTCACTCAAAAATGGTGCCAAACTGTTGCAAACGATCCCCTGAAAGGATTTTCGGTGGAAACAGATGGGTTTTTATCATCGAAAACAGAATTAGCCCTTGACGTCTGAAAAGCTTTTTTTGAAAAATTCCCTAAGCCGC
The DNA here is from genome assembly GCF_964106645.2 of Podarcis pityusensis. Taxonomy (NCBI): domain Eukaryota; kingdom Metazoa; phylum Chordata; class Lepidosauria; order Squamata; family Lacertidae; genus Podarcis; species Podarcis pityusensis. The sequence goes on from NC_138029.1 coordinate 16,493,408, forward strand.
GCGGTCACAATTTCATCAAAAATCTGGCGTTCTGCAATTCACTCAAAAATGGTGCCAAGCTGTTGCAAACGATCCCCTGAAAGGTTTTTCGGTGAAAACAGATGGGTTTTTATCATCGGAAACAGAATTAGCCCTTGATGTCTCAACAAGTTTTTTTGAAAAATTCCCTAAGCCGCGCGGTGAAAATTTCATCAAAAATCTGGCGTTCTGCAATTCACTCAAAAATGGTGCCAAACTGTTGCAAACGATCCCCTGAAAGGTTTTTCGGTGGAAACAGATGGGTTTTTATCATCGGAAACAGAATTAGCCATCGTAGTCTCAAGAACTTTTTTTGGAAAAAATCCCTAAGCCGCGCGGTCACAATTTCATCAAAAATCTGGCGTTCTGCAATTCACTCAAAAATGGTGCCAAACTGTTGCAAACGATCCCCTGAAAGGTTTTTCGGTGGAAACAGATGGGTTTTTATCATCGGAAACAGAATTAGCCATCGTTGTCTGAACAACTTTTTTTGAAAAATTCCCTAAGACGCGCGGTCACAATTTCATCAAAAATCTGGCGTTCTGCAATTCACTCAAAAATGGTGCCAAACTGTTGCAAACGATCACCTGAAAGGTTTTTCAGTGGAAACAGATGGGTTTTTATCAGCGAAAACAGAATTAGCCATCGTTGTCTGAACAACTTTTTTTGAAAAATTCCCTAAGCCGCGCAGTCACAATTTCATCAAAAATCTGGCGTTCTGCAATTCACTCAAAAATGCTGCCAAACTGTTGCAAACGATCCCCTGAAAGGTTTTTAGGTGGAAACAGATGGGTTTTTATCATCGAAAACAGAATTAGCCATCGTTGTCTGAACAGCTTTTTTTGAAAATTTCCCTAAGCCGCGCGGTCACAATTTCATCAATAATCTGGCATTCTGCAATTCACTCAAAAATGGTGCCAAACTGTTGCAAACGATCCCCTGAAAGGATTTTCGGTGGAAACAGATGGGTTTTTATCATCGAAAACAGAATTAGCCCTTGACGTCTGAAAAGCTTTTTTTGAAAAATTCCCTAAGCCGCGCGGTCACAATTTCATCAAAAATCTGGCGTTCTGCAATTCACTCAAAAATGGTGCCAAGCTGTTGCAAACGATCCCCTGAAAGGTTTTTCGGTGAAAACAGATGGGTTTTTATCATCGGAAACAGAATTAGCCCTTGATGTCTCAACAAGTTTTTTTGAAAAATTCCCTAAGCCGCGCGGTGAAAATTTCATCAAAAATCTGGCGTTCTGCAATTCACTCAAAAATGGTGCCAAACTGTTGCAAACGATCCCCTGAAAGGTTTTTCGGTTCAAACAGATGGGTTTTTATCATCAGAAACAGAAATAGCCATCGTTGTCTGAACAACTTGTTTTGAAAAATTCCCTAAGCCGCGCGGTCACAATTTCATCAAAAATCTGGCGTTCTGCAATTCACTCAAAAATGGTGCCAAACTGTTGGAAACGATCACCTGAAAGGTTTTTCGGTGGAAACAGATGGGTTTTTATCATCAGAAACAGAATTAGCCATCGTTGTCTGAACAACTATTTTTGAAAAAATCCCTAAGCCGCGCGGTCACAATTTCATCAAAAAACTGGCGTTCTGCAATTCACTCAAAAATGATGCCAAACTGTTGGAAACGATCCCCTGAAAGGTTTTTCGGTGGAAACAGATGGGTTTTTATCATCAGAAACAGAATTAGCTATCGTTGTCTGAACAACTTTTTTTGAAAAATTCCCTAAGCCGCGCGGTCACAATTTCATCTAAAATCTGGCGTACTGCAATTCACTCAAAAATGGTGCCAAACTGTTGCAAACGATCCCCTGAAAGGTTTTTCGGTGGAAACAGATGGGTTTTTATCATCGGAAACAGAATTAGCCCTTGACGTCTCAACAACTTTTTTTGAAAAATTCCCTAAGCCGCGCGGTCACAATTTCATCAAAAATCTGGCGTTCTGCAATTCACTCAAAAATGCTGCCAAACTGTTGCAAATGATCCCCTGAAAGGTTTTTCGGTGGAAACAGATGGGTTTTTATCATCGGAAACAGAATTAGCCATCGTAGTCTCAAGAACTTTTTTTGGAAAAAATCCCTAAGCCGCGCGGTCACAATTTCATCAAAAATCTGGCGTTCTGCAATTCACTCAAAAATGGTGCCAAACTGTTGCAAACGATCCCCTGAAAGGTTTTTCGGTGGAAACAGATGGGTTTTTATCATCGGAAACAGAATTAGCCATCGTTGTCTGAACAACTTTTTTTGAAAAATTCCCTAAGACGCGCGGTCACAATTTCATCAAAAATCTGGCGTTCTGCAATTCACTCAAAAATGGTGCCAAACTGTTGCAAACGATCACCTGAAAGGTTTTTCGGTGGAAACAGATGGGTTTTTATCAGCGAAAACAGAATTAGCCATCGTTGTCTGAACAACTTTTTTTGAAAAATTCCCTAAGCCGCGCAGTCACAATTTCATCAAAAATCTGGCGTTCTGCAATTCACTCAAAAATGGTGCCAAACTGTTGCAAACGATCCCCTGAAAGGTTTTTCGGTGGAAACAGATGGGTTTTTATCATCGAAAACAGAATTAGCCATCGTTGTCTGAACAGCTTTTTTTGAAAATTTCCCTAAGCCGCGCGGTCACAATTTCATCAATAATCTGGCATTCTGCAATTCACTCAAAAATGGTGCCAAACTGTTGCAAACGATCCCCTGAAAGGATTTTCGGTGGAAACAGATGGGTTTTTATCATCGAAAACAGAATTAGCCCTTGACGTCTGAAAAGTTTTTTTTAAAAAATTCCCTAAGCCGCGCGGTCACAATTTCATCAAAAATCTGGCATTCTGCAATTCACTCAAAAATGGTGCCAAACTGTTTCAAACAATCCCCTGAAAGGTTTTTCGGTGGAAACAGATGGGTTTTTATCAGCGAAAAGAGAATTAGCCCTCGACGTCTGAAAAGCTTTTTTTGAAAAATTCCCTAAGCCGCCCGGTCACAATTTCATCAAAAATCTGGCGTTCTGCAATTCACTCAAAAATGGTGCCAAGCTGTTGCAAACGATCCCCTGAAAGGTTTTTCGGTGGAAACAGATGGGTTTTTATCATCGGAAACAGAATTAGCCCTTGACGTCTCAACAACTTTTTTTGAAAAATTGCCTAAGCCGCGCGGTCACAATTTCATCAAAAATCTGGCGTTCTGCAATTCACTCAAAAATGGTGCCAAACTGTTGCAAACGATCCCCTGAAAGGTTTTTCGGTGGAAACAGATCGGTTTTTATCAGCAGAAACAGAATTAGCCATCGTTGTCTGAACAGCTTTTTTAGAAAAATTCCCTAAACCGCGCGGTCACAATTTCATCAAAAATCTGGCGTTCTGCAATTCACTCAAAAATGGTGCCAAACTGTTGGAAACGATCACCTGAAAGGTTTTTCGGTGGAAGCAGATGGGTTTTTATCATCGAAAACAGAATTAGCCCTTGACGTCTCAACAGCTTTTTTTGAAAAATTCCCTAAGCCGCGCGGTCACAATTTCATCAAAAATCTGGCGTTCTGCAATTCACTCAAAAATGGTGCCAAACTGTTTCAAACAATCCCCTGAAAGGTTTTTCGGTGGAAACAGATGGGTTTTTATCAGCGAAAAGAGAATTAGCCCTCGACGTCTGAAAAGCTTTTTTTGAAAAATTCCCTAAGCCGCCCGGTCACAATTTCATCAAAAATCTGGCGTTCTGCAATTCACTCAAAAATGGTGCCAAGCTGTTGCAAACGATCCCCTGAAAGGTTTTTCGGTGGAAACAGATGGGTTTTTATCATCGGAAACAGAATTAGCCCTTGACGTCTCAACAACTTTTTTTGAAAAATTGCCTAAGCCGCGCGGTCACAATTTCATCAAAAATCTGGCGTTCTGCAATTCACTCAAAAATGGTGCCAAACTGTTGCAAACGATCCCCTGAAAGGTTTTTCGGTGGAAACAGATCGGTTTTTATCAGCAGAAACAGAATTAGCCATCGTTGTCTGAACAGCTTTTTTAGAAAAATTCCCTAAACCGCGCGGTCACAATTTCATCAAAAATCTGGCGTTCTGCAATTCACTCAAAAATGGTGCCAAACTGTTGGAAACGATCCCCTGAAAGGTTTTTCGGTGGAAACAGATGGGTTTTTATCATCAGAAACAGAATTAGCTATCGTTGTCTGAACAACTTTTTTTGAAAAATTCCCTAAGCCGCGCGGTCACAATTTCATCTAAAATCTGGCGTACTGCAATTCACTCAAAAATGGTGCCAAACTGTTGCAAACGATCCCCTGAAAGGTTTTTCGGTGGAAACAGATGGGTTTTTATCATCGGAAACAGAATTAGCCATCGTTGTCTGAACAACTTTTTTTGAAAAATTCCCTAAGACGCGCGGTCACAATTTCATCAAAAATCTGGCGTTCTGCAATTCACTCAAAAATGGTGCCAAACTGTTGCAAACGATCACCTGAAAGGTTTTTCGGTGGAAACAGATGGGTTTTTATCAGCGAAAACAGAATTAGCCATCGTTGTCTGAACAACTTTTTTTGAAAAATTCCCTAAGCCGCGCAGTCACAATTTCATCAAAAATCTGGCGTTCTGCAATTCACTCAAAAATGCTGCCAAACTGTTGCAAACGATCCCCTGAAAGGTTTTTAGGTGGAAACAGATGGGTTTTTATCATCGAAAACAGAATTAGCCATCGTTGTCTGAACAGCTTTTTTTGAAAATTTCCCTAAGCCGCGCGGTCACAATTTCATCAATAATCTGGCATTCTGCAATTCACTCAAAAATGGTGCCAAACTGTTGCAAACGATCCCCTGAAAGGATTTTCGGTGGAAACAGATGGGTTTTTATCATCGAAAACAGAATTAGCCCTTGACGTCTGAAAAGCTTTTTTTGAAAAATTCCCTAAGCCGCGCGGTCACAATTTCATCAAAAATCTGGCGTTCTGCAATTCACTCAAAAATGGTGCCAAGCTGTTGCAAACGATCCCCTGAAAGGTTTTTCGGTGAAAACAGATGGGTTTTTATCATCGGAAACAGAATTAGCCCTTGATGTCTCAACAAGTTTTTTTGAAAAATTCCCTAAGCCGCGCGGTGAAAATTTCATCAAAAATCTGGCGTTCTGCAATTCACTCAAAAATGGTGCCAAACTGTTGCAAACGATCCCCTGAAAGGTTTTTCGGTTCAAACAGATGGGTTTTTATCATCAGAAACAGAAATAGCCATCGTTGTCTGAACAACTTGTTTTGAAAAATTCCCTAAGCCGCGCGGTCACAATTTCATCAAAAATCTGGCGTTCTGCAATTCACTCAAAAATGGTGCCAAACTGTTGGAAACGATCACCTGAAAGGTTTTTCGGTGGAAACAGATGGGTTTTTATCATCAGAAACAGAATTAGCCATCGTTGTCTGAACAACTATTTTTGAAAAAATCCCTAAGCCGCGCGGTCACAATTTCATCAAAAAACTGGCGTTCTGCAATTCACTCAAAAATGATGCCAAACTGTTGGAAACGATCCCCTGAAAGGTTTTTCGGTGGAAACAGATGGGTTTTTATCATCAGAAACAGAATTAGCTATCGTTGTCTGAACAACTTTTTTTGAAAAATTCCCTAAGCCGCGCGGTCACAATTTCATCTAAAATCTGGCGTACTGCAATTCACTCAAAAATGGTGCCAAACTGTTGCAAACGATCCCCTGAAAGGTTTTTCGGTGGAAACAGATGGGTTTTTATCATCGGAAACAGAATTAGCCCTTGACGTCTCAACAACTTTTTTTGAAAAATTCCCTAAGCCGCGCGGTCACAATTTCATCAAAAATCTGGCGTTCTGCAATTCACTCAAAAATGCTGCCAAACTGTTGCAAATGATCCCCTGAAAGGTTTTTCGGTGGAAACAGATGGGTTTTTATCATCGGAAACAGAATTAGCCATCGTAGTCTCAAGAACTTTTTTTGGAAAAAATCCCTAAGCCGCGCGGTCACAATTTCATCAAAAATCTGGCGTTCTGCAATTCACTCAAAAATGGTGCCAAACTGTTGCAAACGATCCCCTGAAAGGTTTTTCGGTGGAAACAGATGGGTTTTTATCATCGGAAACAGAATTAGCCATCGTTGTCTGAACAACTTTTTTTGAAAAATTCCCTAAGACGCGCGGTCAAAATTTCATCAAAAATCTGGCGTTCTGCAATTCACTCAAAAATGGTGCCAAACTGTTGCAAACGATCACCTGAAAGGTTTTTCGGTGGAAACAGATGGGTTTTTATCAGCGAAAACAGAATTAGCCATCGTTGTCTGAACAACTTTTTTTGAAAAATTCCCTAAGCCGCGCAGTCACAATTTCATCAAAAATCTGGCGTTCTGCAATTCACTCAAAAATGCTGCCAAACTGTTGCAAACGATCCCCTGAAAGGTTTTTAGGTGGAAACAGATGGGTTTTTATCATCGAAAACAGAATTAGCCATCGTTGTCTGAACAGCTTTTTTTGAAAATTTCCCTAAGCCGCGCGGTCACAATTTCATCAATAATCTGGCATTCTGCAATTCACTCAAAAATGGTGCCAAACTGTTGCAAACGATCCCCTGAAAGGATTTTCGGTGGAAACAGATGGGTTTTTATCATCGAAAACAGAATTAGCCCTTGACGTCGGAACAGTTTTTTTTAAAAAATTCCCTAAGCCGCGCGGTCACAATTTCATCAAAAATCTGGCATTCTGCAATTCACTCAAAAATGGTGCCAAACTGTTTCAAACAATCCCCTGAAAGGTTTTTCGGTGGAAACAGATGGGTTTTTATCAGCGAAAAGAGAATTAGCCCTCGACGTCTGAAAAGCTTTTTTTGAAAAATTCCCTAAGCCGCCCGGTCACAATTTCATCAAAAATCTGGCGTTCTGCAATTCACTCAAAAATGGTGCCAAGCTGTTGCAAACGATCCCCTGAAAGGTTTTTCGGTGAAAACAGATGGGTTTTTATCATCGGAAACAGAATTAGCCTTTGATGTCTCAACAAGTTTTTTTGAAAAATTCCCTAAGCCGCGCGGTCACAATTTCATCAAAAATCTGGCGTTCTGCAATTCACTCAAAAATGGTGCCAAACTGTTGCAAACGATCCCCTGAAAGGTTTTTCGGTGGAAACAGATCGGTTTTTATCAGCAGAAACAGAATTAGCCATCGTTGTCTGAACAGCTTTTTTAGAAAAATTCCCTAAACCGCGCGGTCACAATTTCATCAAAAATCTGGCGTTCTGCAATTCACTCAAAAATGGTGCCAAACTGTTGGAAACGATCACCTGAAAGGTTTTTCGGTGGAAGCAGATGGGTTTTTATCATCGGAAACAGAATTAGCCCTTGACGTCTCAATAACTTTTTTTGAAAAATTCCCTAAGCCGCGCGGTCACAATTTCATCAAAAATCTGGCGTTCTGCAATTCACTCAAAAATGGTGCCAAACTGTTGCAAACGATCCCCTGAAAGGTTTTTCGGTGGAAACAGATCGGTTTTTATCAGCAGAAACAGAATTAGCCATCGTTGTCTGAACAGCTTTTTTTGAAAAATTCCCTAAACCGCGCGGTCACAATTTCATCAAAAATCTGGCGTTCTGCAATTCACTCAAAAATGGTGCCAAACTGTTGCAAACGATCCCCTGAAAGGTTTTTCGGTGGAAACAGATGGGTTTTTATCATCAGAAACAGAATTAGCCATCGTTGTCTGAACAACTATTTTTCAAAACTTCCCTAAGCCGCGCGATCACAATTTCATCAAAAATCTGGCGTTCTGCAATTCACTAAAAAATGGTGCCAAACTGTTGTAAACGATCACCTGAAAGGTTCTTCGGTGGAAACAGATGGGTTTTTATCATCGGAAACAGAATTAGACCTTGACGTCTCAATAACTTTTTTTGAAAAATTCCCTAAGCCGCGCGTTCACAATTTCATCAAAAATCTGGCATTCTGCAATTCACTCAAAATTGGTGCCAAACTGTTACAAACGATCCCCTGAAAGGTTTTTCGGTGGAAACAGATGGGTTTTTATAATCGAAAACAGAATTAGCCCTTGACGTCTCAACAACTTTTTTTGAAAAATTCCCTAAGCCGCGCGGTCACAATTTCATCAAAAATCTGGCATTCTGCAATTCACTCAAAAATGGTGCCAAACTGTTGCAAACAATCCCCGGAAAGGTTTTTCGGTGGAAGCAGATGGGTTTTTATCAGCGAAAACAGAATTAGCCCTCGACGTCTGAACAGCTTTTTTTGAAAAATTCCCTAAGCCGCGAGGTCACAATTTCATCAAAAATCTGGCGTTCTGCAATTCACTCAAAAATGGTGCCAAACTGTTGGAAACGATCACCTGAAAGGTTCTTCGGTGGAAACAGATGGGTTTTTATCATCGGAAACAGAATTAGCCATCGTAGTCTCAAGAACTTTTTTTTGAAAAATTCCCTAAGCCGCGCGGTCACAATTTCATCAAAAATCTGGCGTTCTGCAATTCACTCAAAAATGGTTCCAAACTGTTGCAAACGATCCCCTGAAAGGATTTTCGGTGGAAACAGATGGTTTTTTATCATCGAAAACAGAATTAGCCCTTGACGTCTGAACAGCTTTTTTTGAAAAATTCCCTAAGCCGCGCGGTCACAATTTCAGCAAAAATCTGGCGTTCTGCAATTCACTCAAAAATGGTGCCAAACAGTTGGAAACGATCACCTGAAAGGTTCTTCGGTGGAAACAGATGGGTTTTTATCAGCGAAAACAGAATTAGCCCTCGACGTCTCAACAACTATTTTTCAAACCTTCCCTAAGCCGCGCGGTCACAATTTCATCAAAAATCTGGCGTTCTGCAATTCACTCAAAAATGGTGCCAAACTGTTGCAAACGATCCACTGAAAGGTTTTTCGGTGGAAACAGATGGGTTTTTATCAGCAGAAACAGAATTAGCCATCGTTGTCTGAAGAGCTTTTTTTGAAAAATTCCCTAAGCCGCGCGGTCACAATTTCATCAAAAATCTGGCGTTCTGCAATTCACTCAAAAATGGTGCCAAACTGTTGGAAACGATCCCCTGAAAGGTTTTTCTGTGGAAACAGATGGGTTTTTATCATCAGAAACAGAATTAGCCATCGTTGTCTGAACAACTATTTTTCAAAACTTCCCTAAGCCGCGCGATCACAATTTCATCAAAAATCTGGCGTTCTGCAATTCACTCAAAAATGGTGCCAAACTGTTGCAAACGATCCCCTGAAAGGATTTTCGGTGGAAACAGATGGTTTTTTATCATCGAAAACAGAATTAGCCCTTGACGTCTGAACAGCTTTTTTTGAAAAATTCCCTAAGCCGCGCGGTCACAATTTCAGCAAAAATCTGGCGTTCTGCAATTCACTCAAAAATGGTGCCAAACTGTTGGAAACGATCACCTGAAAGGTTCTTCGGTGGAAACAGATGGGTTTTTATCAGCGAAAACAGAATTAGCCCTCGACGTCTCAACAACTATTTTTCAAACCTTCCCTAAGCCGCGCGGTCACAATTTCATCAAAAATCTGGCGTTCTGAAATTCACTAAAAAATGGTGCCAAACTGTTGCAAACGATCCACTGAAAGGTTTTTCGGTGGAAACAGATGGGTTTTTATCAGCAGAAACAGAATTAGCCATCGTTGTCTGAAGAGCTTTTTTTGAAAAATTCCCTAAGCCGCGCGGTCACAATTTCATCAAAAATCTGGCGTTCTGCAATTCACTCAAAAATGGTGCCAAACTGTTGGAAACGATCCCCTGAAAGGTTTTTCGGTGGAAACAGATGGGTTTTTATCATCAGAAACAGAATTAGCCATCGTTGTCTGAACAACTATTTTTCAAAACTTCCCTAAGCCGCGCGATCACAATTTCATCAAAAATCTGGCGTTCTGCAATTCACTCAAAAATGGTGCCAAACTGTTGCAAACGATCCCCTGAAAGGATTTTCGGTGGAAACAGATGGTTTTTTATCATCGAAAACAGAATTAGCCCTTGACGTCTGAACAGCTTTTTTTGAAAAATTCCCTAAGCCGCGCGGTCACAATTTCAGCAAAAATCTGGCGTTCTGCAATTCACTCAAAAATGGTGCCAAACTGTTGGAAACGATCACCTGAAAGGTTCTTCGGTGGAAACAGATGGGTTTTTATCAGCGAAAACAGAATTAGCCCTCGACGTCTCAACAACTATTTTTCAAACCTTCCCTAAGCCGCGCGGTCACAATTTCATCAAAAATCTGGCGTTCTGAAATTCACTAAAAAATGGTGCCAAACTGTTGCAAACGATCCACTGAAAGGTTTTTCGGTGGAAACAGATGGGTTTTTATCAGCAGAAACAGAATTAGCCATCGTTGTCTGAAGAGCTTTTTTTGAAAAATTCCCTAAGCCGCGCGGTCACAATTTCATCAAAAATCTGGCGTTCTGCAATTCACTCAAAAATGGTGCCAAACTGTTGGAAACGATCCCCTGAAAGGTTTTTCTGTGGAAACAGATGGGTTTTTATCATCAGAAACAGAATTAGCCATCGTTGTCTGAACAACTATTTTTCAAAACTTCCCTAAGCCGCGCGATCACAATTTCATCAAAAATCTGGCGTTCTGCAATTCACTCAAAAATGGTGCCAAACTGTTGCAAACGATCCCCTGAAAGGATTTTCGGTGGAAACAGATGGTTTTTTATCATCGAAAACAGAATTAGCCCTTGACGTCTGAACAGCTTTTTTTGAAAAATTCCCTAAGCCGCGCGGTCACAATTTCAGCAAAAATCTGGCGTTCTGCAATTCACTCAAAAATGGTGCCAAACTGTTGGAAACGATCACCTGAAAGGTTCTTCGGTGGAAACAGATGGGTTTTTATCAGCGAAAACAGAATTAGCCCTCGACGTCTCAACAACTATTTTTCAAACCTTCCCTAAGCCGCGCGGTCACAATTTCATCAAAAATCTGGCGTTCTGAAATTCACTAAAAAATGGTGCCAAACTGTTGCAAACGATCCACTGAAAGGTTTTTCGGTGGAAACAGATGGGTTTTTATCAGCAGAAACAGAATTAGCCATCGTTGTCTGAAGAGCTTTTTTTGAAAAATTCCCTAAGCCGCGCGGTCACAATTTCATCAAAAATCTGGCGTTCTGCAATTCACTCAAAAATGGTGCCAAACTGTTGGAAACGATCCCCTGAAAGGTTTTTCGGTGGAAACAGATGGGTTTTTATCATCAGAAACAGAATTAGCCATCGTTGTCTGAACAACTATTTTTCAAAACTTCCCTAAGCCGCGCGATCACAATTTCATCAAAAATCTGGCGTTCTGCAATTCACTCAAAAATGGTGCCAAACTGTTGCAAACGATCCCCTGAAAGGATTTTCGGTGGAAACAGATGGTTTTTTATCATCGAAAACAGAATTAGCCCTTGACGTCTGAACAGCTTTTTTTGAAAAATTCCCTAAGCCGCGCGGTCACAATTTCAGCAAAAATCTGGCGTTCTGCAATTCACTCAAAAATGGTGCCAAACTGTTGGAAACGATCACCTGAAAGGTTCTTCGGTGGAAACAGATGGGTTTTTATCAGCGAAAACAGAATTAGCCCTCGACGTCTCAACAACTATTTTTCAAACCTTCCCTAAGCCGCGCGGTCACAATTTCATCAAAAATCTGGCGTTCTGAAATTCACTAAAAAATGGTGCCAAACTGTTGCAAACGATCCACTGAAAGGTTTTTCGGTGGAAACAGATGGGTTTTTATCAGCAGAAACAGAATTAGCCATCGTTGTCTGAAGAGCTTTTTTTGAAAAATTCCCTAAGCCGCGCGGTCACAATTTCATCAAAAATCTGGCGTTCTGCAATTCACTCAAAAATGGTGCCAAACTGTTGGAAACGATCACCTGAAAGGTTTTTCGTTGGAAACAGATGGGTTTTTATCATCAGAAACAGAATTAGCCATCGTTGTCTGAACAACTATTTTTCAAAACTTCCCTAAGCCGCGCAGTCACAATTTCATCAAAAATCTGGCGTTCTGCAATTCACTCAAAAATGGTGCCAAACTGTTGCAAACAATCCCCGGAAAGGTTTTTCGGTGGAAGCAGATGGGTTTTTATCAGCGAAAACAGAATTAGCCCTCGACGTCTGAACAGCTTCTTTTGAAAAATTCCCTAAGCCGCGAGGTCACAATTTCATCAAAAATCTGGCGTTCTGCAATTCACTCAAAAATGGTGCCAAACTGTTGGAAACGATCACCTGAAAGGTTCTTCGGTGGAAACAGATGGGTTTTTATCATCGGAAACAGAATTAGCCATCGTAGTCTCAAGAACTTTTTTTTGAAAAATTCCCTAAGCCGCGCGGTCACAATTTCATCAAAAATCTGGCGTTCTGCAATTCACTCAAAAATGGTGCCAAACTGTTGCAAACGATCCCCTGAAAGGTTTTTCGGTGAAAACAGATGTGTTTTTATCATCGGAAACAGAATTAGCCCTTGACGTCTCAACAACTTTTTTTGAAAAATTCCCTAAGCCGCGCGGTCACAATTTCATAAAAAATCTGGCGTTCTGCAATTCACTCAAAAATGGTGCCAAACTGTTGCAAACAATCCCCTGAAAGGTTTTTCGGTAGAAACAGATCGGTTTTTATCAGCAGAAACAGAATTAGCCATCGTTGTCTGAACAGCTTTTTTTGAAAAATTCCCTAAACCGCGCGGTCACAATTTCATCAAAAATCTGGCCTTCTGCAATTCACTAAAAAATGGTGCCAAACTGTTGGAAACGATCACCTGAAAGGTTTTTCGGTGGAAACAGATGGGTTTTTATCATCAGAAACAGAATTAGCCATCGTTGTCTGAACAACTATTTTTCAAAACTTCCCTAAGCCGCGCGGTCACAATTTCATCAAAAATCTGGCGTTCTGCAATTCACTCAAAAATGGTGCCAAACTGTTGCAAACGATCCCCTGAAAGGTTTTTCGGTGGAAACAGATGGGTTTTTATCAGCGAAAAGAGAATTAGCCCTCGACCTCTGAACAGCTTTTTTTGAAAAATTCCCTAAGCCGCACGGTCACAATTTCATCAAAAATCTGGCGTTCTGCAATTCACTCAAAAATGGTGCCAAACTGTTGGAAACGATCCCCTGAAAGGTTCTTCGGTGGAAACAGATGGGTTTTTATCATCGAAAACAGAATTAGCCCTTGACGTCTCAACAACTTTTTTTGAAAAATTCCCTAAGCCGCGCGGTCACAATTTCATCAAAAATCTGGCATTCTGCAATTCACTCAAAAATGGTGCCAAACTGTTGGAAACGATCCCCTGAAAGGTTTTTCGGTGGAAACAGATGGGTTTTTATCATCAGAAACAGAATTAGCCATCGTTGTCTGAACAACTATTTTTCAAAACTTCCCTAAGCCGCGCGATCACAATTTCATCAAAAATCTGGCGTTCTGCAATTCACTAAAAAATGGTGCCAAACTGTTGTAAACGATCACCTGAAAGGTTCTTCGGTGGAAACAGATGGGTTTTTATCATGGGAAACAGAATTAGACCTTGACGTCTCAATAACTTTTTTTGAAAAATTCCCTAAGCCGCGCGTTCACAATTTCATCAAAAATCTGGCATTCTGCAATTCACTCAAAATTGGTGCCAAACTGTTACAAACGATCCCCTGAAAGGTTTTTCGGTGGAAACAGATGGGTTTTTATAATCGAAAACAGAATTAGCCCTTGACGTCTCAACAACTTTTTTTGAAAAATTCCCTAAGCCGCGCGGTCACAATTTCATCAAAAATCTGGCATTCTGCAATTCACTCAAAAATGGTGCCAAACTGTTGCAAACGATCCCCTGAAAGGATTTTCGGTGGAAACAGATGGTTTTTTATCATCGAAAACAGAATTAGCCCTTGACGTCTGAACAGCTTTTTTTGAAAAATTCCCTAAGCCGCGCGGTCACAATTTCAGCAAAAATCTGGCGTTCTGCAATTCACTCAAAAATGGTGCCAAACTGTTGGAAACGATCACCTGAAAGGTTCTTCGGTGGAAACAGATGGGTTTTTATCAGCGAAAACAGAATTAGCCCTCGACGTCTCAACAACTATTTTTCAAACCTTCCCTAAGCCGCGCGGTCACAATTTCATCAAAAATCTTGCGTTCTGCAATTCACTCAAAAATGGTGCCAAACTGTTGCAAACGATCCACTGAAAGGTTTTTCGGTGGAAACAGATGGGTTTTTATCAGCAGAAACAGAATTAGCCATCGTTGTCTGAAGAGCTTTTTTTGAAAAATTCCCTAAGCCGCGCGGTCACAATTTCATCAAAAATCTGGCGTTCTGCAATTCACTCAAAAATGGTGCCAAACTGTTGGAAACGATCCCCTGAAAGGTTTTTCGGTGGAAACAGATGGGTTTTTATCAGCAGAAACAGAATTAGCCATCGTTGTCTGAAGAGCTTTTTTTGAAAAATTCCCTAAGCCGCGCGGTCACAATTTCATCAAAAATCTGGCGTTCTGCAATTCACTCAAAAATGGTGCCAAACTGTTGGAAACGATCCCCTGAAAGGTTTTTCGGTGGAAACAGATGGGTTTTTATCATCAGAAACAGAATTAGCCATCGTTGTCTGAACAACTATTTTTCAAAACTTCCCTAAGCCGCGCGATCACAATTTCATCAAAAATCTGGCGTTCTGCAATTCACTCAAAAATGGTGCCAAACTGTTGGAAACGATCACCTGAAAGGTTCTTCGGTGGAAACAGATGGGTTTTTATCATCGGAAACAGTATTAGACCTTGACGTCTCAATAACTTTTTTTGAAAAATTCCCTAAGCCGCGCGTTCACAATTTCATCAAAAATCTGGCATTCTGCAATTCACTCAAAATTGGTGCCAAACTGTTACAAACGATCCCCTGAAAGGTTTTTCGGTGGAAACAGATGGGTTTTTATAATCGAAAACAGAATTAGCCCTTGACGTCTCAACAACTTTTTTTGAAAAATTCCCTAAGCCGCGCGGTCACAATTTCATCAAAAATCTGGCATTCTGCAATTCACTCAAAAATGGTGCCAAACTGTTGCAAACGATCCCCTGAAAGGATTTTCGGTGGAAACAGATGGTTTTTTATCATCGAAAACAGAATTAGCCCTTGACGTCTGAACAGCTTTTTTTGAAAAATTCCCTAAGCCGCGCGGTCACAATTTCAGCAAAAATCTGGCGTTCTGCAATTCACTCAAAAATGGTGCCAAACTGTTGGAAACGATCACCTGAAAGGTTCTTCGGTGGAAACAGATGGGTTTTTATCAGCGAAAACAGAATTAGCCCTCGACGTCTCAACAACTATTTTTCAAACCTTCCCTAAGCCGCGCGGTCACAATTTCATCAAAAATCTGGCGTTCTGAAATTCACTAAAAAATGGTGCCAAACTGTTGCAAACGATCCACTGAAAGGTTTTTCGGTGGAAACAGATGGGTTTTTATCAGCAGAAACAGAATTAGCCATCGTTGTCTGAAGAGCTTTTTTTGAAAAATTCCCTAAGCCGCGCGGTCACAATTTCATCAAAAATCTGGCGTTCTGCAATTCACTCAGAAATGGTGCCAAACTGTTGGAAACGATCACCTGAAAGGTTTTTCGGTGGAAACAGATGGGTTTTTATCATCAGAAACAGAATTAGCCATCGTTGTCTGAACGACTATTTTTCAAAACTTCCCTAAGCCGCGCGGTCACAATTTCATCAAAAATCTGGCGTTCTGCAATTCACTCAAAAATGGTGCCAAACTGTTGCAAACAATCCCCGGAAAGGTTTTTCGGTGGAAGCAGATGGGTTTTTATCAGCGAAAACAGAATTAGCCCTCGACGTCTGAACAGCTTTTTTTGAAAAATTCCCTAAGCCGCGAGGTCACAATTTCATCAAAAATCTGGCGTTCTGCAATTCACTCAAAAATGGTGCCAAACTGTTGAAACGATCACCTGAAAGGTTCTTCGGTGGAAACAGATGGGTTTTTATCATCGGAAACAGAATTAGCCATCGTAGTCTCAAGAACTTTTTTTTGAAAAATTCCCTAAGCCGCGCGGTCACAATTTCATCAAAAATCTGGCGTTCTGCAATTCACTCAAAAATGGTGCCAAACTGTTGCAAACGATCCCCTGAAAGGTTTTTCGGTGAAAAAAGATGGGTTTTTATCATCGGAAACAGAATTAGCCCTTGACGTCTCAACAACTTTTTTTGAAAAATTCCCTAAGCCGCGCGGTCACAATTTCATAAAAAATCTGGCGTTCTGCAATTCACTCAAAAATGGTGCCAAACTTTTGCAAACGATCCCCTGAAACGTTTTTCGGTGGAAACAGATCGGTTTTTATCAGCAGAAACAGAATTAGCCATCGTTGTCTGAACAGCTTTTTTTGAAAAATTCCCTAAACCGCGCGGTCACAATTTCATCAAAAATCTGGCCTTCTGCAATTCACTAAAAAATGGTGCCAAACTGTTGGAAACGATCCCCTGAAAGGTTTTTCTGTGGAAACAGATGGGTTTTTATCATCAGAAACAGAATTAGCCCTTGACGTCTCAACAACTTTTTTTGAAAAATTCCCTAAGCCGCGCGGTCACAATTTCATCAAAAATCTGGCATTCTGCAATTCACTCAAAAATGGTGCCAAACTGTTGCAAACAATCCCCTGAAAGGATTTTCGGTGGAAACAGATGGTTTTTTATCATCGAAAACAGAATTAGCCCTTGACGTCTGAACAGCTTTTTTTGAAAAATTCCCTAAGCCGCGCGGTCACAATTTCAGCAAAAATCTGGCGTTCTGCAATTCACTCAAAAATGGTGCCAAACTGTTGGAAACGATCACCTGAAATGTTCTCCGGTGGAAACAGATGGGTTTTTATCAGCGAAAACAGAATTAGCCCTCGACGTCTCAACAACTATTTTTCAAACCTTCCCTAAGCCGCGCGGTCACAATTTCATCAAAAATCTGGCGTTCTGCAATTCACTCAAAAATGGTGCCAAACTGTTGCAAACGATCCACTGAAAGGTTTTTCGGTGGAAACAGATGGGTTTTTATCAGCAGAAACAGAATTAGCCATCGTTGTCTGAAGAGCTTTTTTTGAAAAATTCCCTAAGCCGCGCGGTCACAATTTCATCAAAAATCTGGCGTTCTGCAATTCACTCAGAAATGGTGCCAAACTGTTGGAAACGATCACCTGAAAGGTTTTTCGGTGGAAACAGATGGGTTTTTATCATCAGAAACAGAATTAGCCATCGTTGTCTGAACAACTATTTTTCAAAACTTCCCTAAGCCGCGCGGTCACAATTTCATCAAAAATCTGGCGTTCTGCAATTCACTCAAAAATGGTGCCAAATTGTTGCAAACAATCCCCGGAAAGGTTTTTCGGTGGAAGCAGATGGGTTTTTATCAGCGAAAACAGAATTAGCCCTCGACGTCTGAACAGCTTTTTTAAAAAATTCCCTAAGCCGCGAGGTCACAATTTCATCAAAAATCTGGCGTTCTGCAATTCACTCAAAAATGGTGCCAAACTGTTGCAAACAATCCCCTGAAAGGATTTTCGGTGGAAACAGATGGTTTTTTATCATCGAAAACAGAATTAGCCCTTGACGTCTGAACAGCTTTTTTTGAAAAATTCCCTAAGCCGCGCGGTCACAATTTCAGCAAAAATCTGGCGTTCTGCAATTCACTCAAAAATGGTGCCAAACTGTTGGAAACGATCACCTGAAATGTTCTCCGGTGGAAACAGATGGGTTTTTATCAGCGAAAACAGAATTAGCCCTCGACGTCTCAACAACTATTTTTCAAACCTTCCCTAAGCCGCGCGGTCACAATTTCATCAAAAATCTGGCGTTCTGCAATTCACTCAAAAATGGTGCCAAACTGTTGCAAACGATCCACTGAAAGGTTTTTCGGTGGAAACAGATGGGTTTTTATCAGCAGAAACAGAATTAGCCATCGTTGTCTGAAGAGCTTTTTTTGAAAAATTCCCTAAGCCGCGCGGTCACAATTTCATCAAAAATCTGGCGTTCTGCAATTCACTCAGAAATGGTGCCAAACTGTTGGAAACGATCACCTGAAAGGTTTTTCGGTGGAAACAGATGGGTTTTTATCATCAGAAACAGAATTAGCCATCGTTGTCTGAACAACTATTTTTCAAAACTTCCCTAAGCCGCGCGGTCACAATTTCATCAAAAATCTGGCGTTCTGCAATTCACTCAAAAATGGTGCCAAATTGTTGCAAACAATCCCCGGAAAGGTTTTTCGGTGGAAGCAGATGGGTTTTTATCAGCGAAAACAGAATTAGCCCTCGACGTCTGAACAGCTTTTTTAAAAAATTCCCTAAGCCGCGAGGTCACAATTTCATCAAAAATCTGGCGTTCTGCAATTCACTCAAAAATGGTGCCAAACTGTTGGAAACGATCACCTGAAAGGTTCTTCGGTGGAAACAGATGGGTTTTTATCATCGGAAACAGAATTAGCCATCGTAGTCTCAAGAACTTTTTTTTGAAAAATTCCCTAAGCCGCGCAGTCACAATTTCATCAAAAATCTGGCGTTCTGCAATTCACTCAAAAATGGTGCCAAACTGTTGCAAACGATCCCCTGAAAGGTTTTTCGGTGAAAACAGATGGGTTTTTATCATCGGAAACAGAATTAGCCCTTGACGTCTCAACAACTTTTTTTGAAAAATTCCCTAAGCCGCGCGGTCACAATTTCATAAAAAATCTGGCGTTCTGCAATTCACTCAAAAATGGTGCCAAACTTTTGCAAACGATCCCCTGAAAGGTTTTTCGGTGGAAACAGATTGGTTTTTATCAGCAGAAACAGAATTAGCCATCGTTGTCTGAACAGCTTTTTTTGAAAAATTCCCTAAACCGCGCGGTCACAATTTCATCAAAAATCTGGCCTTCTGCAATTCACTAAAAAATGGTGCCAAACTGTTGGAAACGATCACCTGAACGGTTTTTCGGTGGAAACAGATGGGTTTTTATCATCAGAAACAGAATTAGCCATCGTTGTCTGAACAACTATTTTTCAAAACTTCCCTAAGCCGCGCGGTCACAATTTCATCAAAAATCTGGCGTTCTGCAATTCACTCAAAAATGGTGCCAAACTGTTGCAAACAATCCCCTGAAAGGTTTTTCGGTGGAAACAGATGGGTTTTTATCAGCGAAAGCAGAATTAGCCCTCGACGTCTGAACAGCTTTTTTTGAAAAATTCCCTAAGCCGCACGGTCACAATTTCATCAAAAATCTGGCGTTCTGCAATTCACTCAAAAATGGTGCCAAACTGTTGCAAACGATCCCCTGAAAGGATTTTGGGTGGAAACAGATGGGTTTTTATCATCGAAAACAGAATTAGCCCTTGACGTCTGAACAGCTTTTTTTGAAAAATTCCCTAAGCCGCGCGGTCACAATTTCATCAAAAATCTGGCGTTCTGCAATTCACTCAAAAATGGTGCCAAACTGTTGCAAACGATCCCCTGAAAGGTTTTTCGGTGGAAACAGATGGGTTTTTATCAGCGAAAACAGAATTAGCCCTCGACGTCTGAAAAGCTTTTTTTGAAAAATTCCTTAAGCCGCGCGGTCACAATTTCATCAAAAATCTGGGGTTCTGCAATTAACTCAAAAATGGTGCCAAACTGTTGCAAACGATCCCCTGAAAGGTTCTTCGGTGGAAACAGATGGGTTTTTATCATCGGAAACAGAATTAGCCCTTGACGTCTGAACAGCTTTTTTTCAAAAATTCCCTAAGCCGCGCGGTCACATTTTCAGCAAAAATCTGGCGTTCTGCAATTCACTCAAAAATGGTGCCAAACTGTTGCAAACGATCCCCTGAAAGGATTTTCGGTGGAAACAGATGGGTTTTTATCATCGGAAACAGAATTAGCCATCGTAGTCTCAAGAACTTTTTTTTGAAAAATTCCCTAAGCCGCGCGGTCACAATTTCATCAAAAATCTGGCGTTCTGCAATTCACTCAAAAATGGTGCCAAACTGTTGCAAACGATCCCCTGAAAGGTTTTTCGGTGAAAACAGATGGGTTTTTATCATCGGAAACAGAATTAGCCCTTGACGTCTCAACAACTTTTTTTGAAAAATTCCCTAAGCCGCGCGGTCACAATTTCATAAAAAATCTGGCGTTCTGCAATTCACTCAAAAATGGTGCCAAACATTTGCAAACGATCCCCTGAAAGGTTTTTCGGTGGAAACAGATCGGTTTTTATCAGCAGAAACAGAATTAGCCATCGTAGTCTCAAGAACTTTTTTTTGAAAAATTCCCTAAGCCGCGCGGTCACAATTTGATCAAAAATCTGGCGTTCTGCAATTCACTCAAAAATGGTGCCAAACTGTTGCAAACGATCCCCTGAAAGGATTTTCGGTGCAAACAGATGGTTTTTTATCATCGAAAACAGAATTAGCCCTTGACGTCTGAACAGCTTTTTTTGAAAAATTCCCTAAGCCGCGCGGTCACAATTTCAGCAAAAATCTGGCGTTCTGCAATTCACTCAAAAATGGTGCCAAACTGTTGGAAACGATCACCTGAAAGGTTCTTCGGTGGAAACAGATGGGTTTTTATCAGCGAAAACAGAATTAGCCCTCGACGTCTCAACAACTATTTTTCAAACCTTCCCTAAGCCGCGCGGTCACAATTTCATCAAAAATCTGGCGTTCTGCAATTCACTCAAAAATGTTGCCAAACTGTTGCAAACGATCCACTGAAAGGTTTTTCGGTGGAAACAGATGGGTTTTTATCAGCAGAAACAGAATTAGCCATCGTTGTCTGAAGAGCTTTTTTTGAAAAATTCCCTAAGCCGCGCGGTCACAATTTCATCAAAAATCTGGCGTTCTGCAATTCACTCAGAAATGGTGCCAAACTGTTGGAAACGATCACCTGAAAGGTTTTTCGGTGGAAACAGATGGGTTTTTATCATCAGAAACAGAATTAGCCATCGTTGTCTGAACAACTATTTTTCAAAACTTCCCTAAGCCGCGCGGTCACAATTTCATCAAAAATCTGGCGTTCTGCAATTCACTCAAAAATGGTGCCAAATTGTTGCAAACAATCCCCGGAAATGTTTTTCGGTGGAAGCAGATGGGTTTTTATCAGCGAAAACAGAATTAGCCCTCGACGTCTGAACAGCTTTTTTTGAAAAATTCCCTAAGCCGCGAGGTCACAATTTCATCAAAAATCTGGCGTTCTGCAATTCACTCAAAAATGGTGCCAAACTGTTGGAAACGATCACCTGAAAGGTTTTTCGGTGGAAACAGATCGGTTTCTATCAACAGAAACAGAATTAGCCATCGTTGTCTGAACAGCTTTTTTTGAAAAATTTCCTAAACCGCGCGGTCACAATTTCATCAAAAATCTGGCCTTCTGCAATTCACTAAAAAATAGTGCCAAACTGTTGGAAACGATCACCTGAAAGGTTTTTCGGTGGAAACAGATGGGTTTTTATCATCAGAAACAGAATTAGCCATCGTTGTCTGAGCAACTATTTTTCAAAACTTCCCTAAGCCGCGCGGTCACAATTTCATCAAAAATCTGGCGTTCTGCAATTCACTCAAAAATGGTGCCAAACTGTTGCAAACAATCCCCTGAAAGGTTTTTCGTTGGAAACAGATGGGTTTTTATCAGCGAAAACAGAATTAGCCCTCGACGTCTGAACAGCTTTTTTTGAAAAATTCCCTAAGCCGCATGGTCACAATTTCATCAAAAATCTGGCGTTCTGCAATTCACTCAAAAATGGTGCCAAACTTTTGCAAACGATCCCCTGAAAGGTTTTTCGGTGGAAACAGATCGGTTTCTATCAGCATAAACAGAATTAGCCATCGTTGTCTGAACAGCTTTTTTTGAAAAATTCCCTAAACCGCGCGGTCACAATTTCATCAAAAATCTGGCCTTCTGCAATTCACTCAAAAATGGTGCCAAACTGTTGGAAACGATCCCCTGAAAGGTTTTTCGGTGGAAACAGATGGGTTTTTATCATCAGAAACAGAATTAGCCATCGTTGTCTGAACAACTATTTTTCAAAACTTCCCTAAGCCGCGAGATCACAATTTCATCAAAAATCTGGCGTTCTGCAATTCACTAAAAAATGGTGCCAAACTGTTGTAAACGATCACCTGAAAGTTTCTTCGGTGGAAACAGATGGGTTTTTATCATCGGAAACAGAATTAGACCTTGACGTCTCAATAACTTTTTTTGAAAAATTCCCTAAGCCGCGCGTTCACAATTTCATCAAAAATCTAGCATTCTGCAATTCACTCAAAATTGGTGCCAAACTGTTACAAACGATCCCCTGAAAGGTTTTTCGGTGGAAACAGATGGGTTTTTATAATCGAAAACAGAATTAGCCCTTGACGTCTCAACAACTTTTTTTGAAAAATTCCCTAAGCCGCGCGGTCACAATTTCATCAAAAATCTGGCATTCTGCAATTCACTCAAAAATGGTGCCAAACTGTTGCAAACGATCCCCTGAAAGGATTTTCGGTGGAAACAGATGGTTTTTTATCATCGAAAACAGAATTAGCCCTTGACGTCTGAACAGCTTTTTTTGAAAAAATCCGTAAGCCGCGCGGTCACAATTTCAGCAAAAATCTGGCGTTCTGCAATTCACTCAAAAATGGTGCCAAACTGTTGGAAACGATCACCTGAAAGGTTCTTCGGTGGAAACAGATGGGTTTTTATCAGCGAAAACAGAATTAGCCCTCGACGTCTCAACAACTATTTTTCAAACCTTCCCTAAGCCGCGCGGTCACAATTTCATCAAAAATCTGGCGTTCTGCAATTCACTCAAAAATGGTGCCAAACTGTTGCAAACGATCCCCTGAAAGGTTTTTCGGTGGAAACAGATGGGTTTTTATCATCAGAAACAGAATTAGCCATCGTTGTCTGAACAACTATTTTTCAAAACTTCCCTAAGCCGCGCGGTCACAATTTCATCAAAAATCTGGCGTTCTGCAATTCACTCAAAAATGGTGCCAAATTGTTGCAAACAATCCCCGGAAAGGTTTTTCGGTGGAAGCAGATGGGTTTTTATCAGCGAAAACAGAATTAGCCCTCGACGTCTGAACAGCTTTTTTTGAAAAATTCCCTAAGCCGCGAGGTCACAATTTCATCAAAAATCTGGCGTTCTGCAATTCACTCAAAAATGGTGCCAAACTGTTGGAAACGATCACCTGAAAGGTTCTTCGGTGGAAACAGATGGGTTTTTATCATCGGAAACAGAATTAGCCATCGTAGTCTCAAGAACTTTTTTTTGAAAAATTCCCTAAGCCGCGCGGTCACAATTTCATCAAAAATCTGGCGTTCTGCAATTCACTCAAAAATGGTGCCAAACTGTTGCAAACGATCCCCTGAAAGGTTTTTCGGTGAAAACAGATGGGTTTTTATCATCGGAAACAGAATTAGCCCTTGACGTCTCAACAACTTTTTTTGAAAAATTCCCTAAGCCGCGCGGTCACAATTTCATAAAAAATCTGGCGTTCTGCAATTCACTCAAAAATGGTGCCAAACTTTTGCAAACGATCCCCTGAAAGGTTTTTCGGTGGAAACAGATCGGTTTTTATCAGCAGAAACAGAATTAGCCATCGTTGTCTGAACAGCTTTTTTTGAAAAATTCTCTAAACCGCGCGGTCACAATTTCATCAAAAATCTGGCCTTCTGCAATTCATTAAAAAATGGTGCCAAACTGTTGGAAACGATCACCTGAAAGGTTTTTCGGTGGAAACAGATGGGTTTTTATCATCAGAAACAGAATTAGCCATCGTTGTCTGAACAACTATTTTTCAAAACTTCCCTAAGCCGCGCGGTCACAATTTCATCAAAAATCTGGCGTTCTGCAATTCACTCAAAAATGGTGCCAAACTGTTGCAAACAATCCCCTGAAAGGTTTTTCGTTGGAAACAGATGGGTTTTTATCAGCGAAAACAGAATTAGCCCTCGACGTCTGAACAGCTTTTTTTGAAAAATTCCCTAAGCCGCACGGTCACAATTTCATCAAAAATCTGGCGTTCTGCAATTCACTCAAAAATGGTGCCAAACTGTTGGAAACGATCCCCTGAAAGGTTCTTCGGTGGAAACAGATGGGTTTTTATCATCGAAAACAGAATTAGCCCTTGACGTCTCAACAACTTTTTTTGAAAAATTCCCTAAGCCGCGCGGTCACAATTTCATCAAAAATCTGGCGTTCTGCAATTCACTCAGAAATGGTGCCAAACTGTTGGAAACGATCACCTGAAAGGTTTTTCGGTGGAAACAGATGGGTTTTTATCATCAGAAACAGAATTAGCCATCGTTGTCTGAACAACTATTTTTCAAAACTTCCCTAAGCCGCGCGGTCACAATTTCATCAAAAATCTGGCGTTCTGCAATTCACTCAAAAATGGTGCCAAATTGTTGCAAACAATCCCCGGAAATGTTTTTCGGTGGAAGCAGATGGGTTTTTATCAGCGAAAACAGAATTAGCCCTCGACGTCTGAACAGCTTTTTTTGAAAAATTCCCTAAGCCGCGAGGTCACAATTTCATCAAAAATCTGGCGTTCTGCAATTCACTCAAAAATGGTGCCAAACTGTTGGAAACGATCACCTGAAAGGTTTTTCGGTGGAAACAGATCGGTTTCTATCAACAGAAACAGAATTAGCCATTGTTGTCTGAACAGCTTTTTTTGAAAAATTTCCTAAACCGCGCGGTCACAATTTCATCAAAAATCTGGCCTTCTGCAATTCACTAAAAAATAGTGCCAAACTGTTGGAAACGATCACCTGAAAGGTTTTTCGGTGGAAACAGATGGGTTTTTATCATCAGAAACAGAATTAGCCATCGTTGTCTGAGCAACTATTTTTCAAAACTTCCCTAAGCCGCGCGGTCACAATTTCATCAAAAATCTGGCGTTCTGCAATTCACTCAAAAATGGTGCCAAACTGTTGCAAACAATCCCCTGAAAGGTTTTTCGTTGGAAACAGATGGGTTTTTATCAGCGAAAACAGAATTAGCCCTCGACGTCTGAACAGCTTTTTTTGAAAAATTCCCTAAGCCGCACGGTCACAATTTCATCAAAAATCTGGCGTTCTGCAATTCACTCAAAAATGGTGCCAAACTTTTGCAAACGATCCCCTGAAAGGTTTTTCGGTGGAAACAGATCGGTTTCTATCAGCATAAACAGAATTAGCCATCGTTGTCTGAACAGCTTTTTTTGAAAAATTCCCTAAACCGCGCGGTCACAATTTCATCAAAAATCTGGCCTTCTGCAATTCACTCAAAAATGGTGCCAAACTGTTGGAAACGATCCCCTGAAAGGTTTTTCGGTGGAAACAGATGGGTTTTTATCATCAGAAACAGAATTAGCCATCGTTGTCTGAACAACTATTTTTCAAAACTTCCCTAAGCCGCGAGATCACAATTTCATCAAAAATCTGGCGTTCTGCAATTCACTAAAAAATGGTGCCAAACTGTTGTAAACGATCACCTGAAAGTTTCTTCGGTGGAAACAGATGGGTTTTTATCATCGGAAACAGAATTAGACCTTGACGTCTCAATAACTTTTTTTGAAAAATTCCCTAAGCCGCGCGTTCACAATTTCATCAAAAATCTAGCATTCTGCAATTCACTCAAAATTGGTGCCAAACTGTTACAAACGATCCCCTGAAAGGTTTTTCGGTGGAAACAGATGGGTTTTTATAATCGAAAACAGAATTAGCCCTTGACGTCTCAACAACTTTTTTTGAAAAATTCCCTAAGCCGCGCGGTCACAATTTCATCAAAAATCTGGCATTCTGCAATTCACTCAAAAATGGTGCCAAACTGTTGCAAACGATCCCCTGAAAGGATTTTCGGTGGAAACAGATGGTTTTTTATCATCGAAAACAGAATTAGCCCTTGACGTCTGAACAGCTTTTTTTGAAAAAATCCGTAAGCCGCGCGGTCACAATTTCAGCAAAAATCTGGCGTTCTGCAATTCACTCAAAAATGGTGCCAAACTGTTGGAAACGATCACCTGAAAGGTTCTTCGGTGGAAACAGATGGGTTTTTATCAGCGAAAACAGAATTAGCCCTCGACGTCTCAACAACTATTTTTCAAACCTTCCCTAAGCCGCGCGGTCACAATTTCATCAAAAATCTGGCGTTCTGCAATTCACTCAAAAATGGTGCCAAACTGTTGCAAACGATCCCCTGAAAGGTTTTTCGGTGGAAACAGATGGGTTTTTATCATCAGAAACAGAATTAGCCATCGTTGTCTGAACAACTATTTTTCAAAACTTCCCTAAGCCGCGCGGTCACAATTTCATCAAAAATCTGGCGTTCTGCAATTCACTCAAAAATGGTGCCAAATTGTTGCAAACAATCCCCGGAAAGGTTTTTCGGTGGAAGCAGATGGGTTTTTATCAGCGAAAACAGAATTAGCCCTCGACGTCTGAACAGCTTTTTTTGAAAAATTCCCTAAGCCGCGAGGTCACAATTTCATCAAAAATCTGGCGTTCTGCAATTCACTCAAAAATGGTGCCAAACTGTTGGAAACGATCACCTGAAAGGTTCTTCGGTGGAAACAGATGGGTTTTTATCATCGGAAACAGAATTAGCCATCGTAGTCTCAAGAACTTTTTTTTGAAAAATTCCCTAAGCCGCGCGGTCACAATTTCATCAAAAATCTGGCGTTCTGCAATTCACTCAAAAATGGTGCCAAACTGTTGCAAACGATCCCCTGAAAGGTTTTTCGGTGAAAACAGATGGGTTTTTATCATCGGAAACAGAATTAGCCCTTGACGTCTCAACAACTTTTTTTGAAAAATTCCCTAAGCCGCGCGGTCACAATTTCATAAAAAATCTGGCGTTCTGCAATTCACTCAAAAATGGTGCCAAACTTTTGCAAACGATCCCCTGAAAGGTTTTTCGGTGGAAACAGATCGGTTTTTATCAGCAGAAACAGAATTAGCCATCGTTGTCTGAACAGCTTTTTTTGAAAAATTCTCTAAACCGCGCGGTCACAATTTCATCAAAAATCTGGCCTTCTGCAATTCATTAAAAAATGGTGCCAAACTGTTGGAAACGATCACCTGAAAGGTTTTTCGGTGGAAACAGATGGGTTTTTATCATCAGAAACAGAATTAGCCATCGTTGTCTGAACAACTATTTTTCAAAACTTCCCTAAGCCGCGCGGTCACAATTTCATCAAAAATCTGGCGTTCTGCAATTCACTCAAAAATGGTGCCAAACTGTTGCAAACAATCCCCTGAAAGGTTTTTCGTTGGAAACAGATGGGTTTTTATCAGCGAAAACAGAATTAGCCCTCGACGTCTGAACAGCTTTTTTTGAAAAATTCCCTAAGCCGCACGGTCACAATTTCATCAAAAATCTGGCGTTCTGCAATTCACTCAAAAATGGTGCCAAACTGTTGGAAACGATCCCCTGAAAGGTTCTTCGGTGGAAACAGATGGGTTTTTATCATCGAAAACAGAATTAGCCCTTGACGTCTCAACAACTTTTTTTGAAAAATTCCCTAAGCCGCGCGGTCACAATTTCATAAAAAATCTGGCATTCTGCAATTCACTCAAAAATGGTGCCAAACTGTTGGAAACGATCCCCTGAAAGGTTTTTCGGTGGAAACAGATGGGTTTTTATCATCAGAAACAGAATTAGCCATCGTTGTCTGAACAACTATTTTTCAAAACTTCCCTAAGCCGCGCGATCACAATTTCATCAAAAATCTGGCGTTCTGCAATTCACTAAAAAATGGTGCCAAACTGTTGTAAACGATCACCTGAAAGGTTCTTCGGTGGAAACAGATGGGTTTTTATCATCGGAAACAGAATTAGACCTTGACGTCTCAATAACTTTTTTTGAAAAATTCCCTAAGCCGCGCGTTCACAATTTCATCAAAAATCTGGTATTCTGCAATTCACTCAAAATTGGTGCCAAACTGTTACAAACGATCCCCTGAAAGGTTTTTCGGTGGAAACAGATGGGTTTTTATAATCGAAAACAGAATTAGCCCTTGACGTCTCAACAACTTTTTTTGAAAAATTCCCTAAGCCGCACGGTCACAATTTCATCAAAAATCTGGCATTCTGCAATTCACTCAAAAATGGTGCCAAACTGTTGCAAACGATCCCCTGAAAGGATTTTCGGTGGAAACAGATGGTTTTTTATCATCGAAAACAGAATTAGCCCTTGACGTCTGAACAGCTTTTTTTGAAAAATTCCCTAAGCCGCGCGGTCACAATTTCAGCAAAAATCTGGCGTTCTGCAATTCACTCAAAAATGGTGCCAAACTGTTGGAAACGATCACCTGAAAGGTTCTTCGGTGGAAACAGATGGGTTTTTATCAGCGAAAACAGAATTAGCCCTCGACGTCTCAACAACTATTTTTCAAACCTTCCCTAAGCCGCGTGGTCACAATTTCATCAAAAATCTGGCGTTCTGCAATTCACTCAAAAATGGTGCCAAACTGTTGCAAACGATCCACTGAAAGGTTTTTCGTTGGAAACAGATGGGTTTTTATCAGCGAAAACAGAATTAGCCCTCGACGTCTGAACAGCTTTTTTTGAAAAATTCCCTAAGCCGCACGGTCACAATTTCATCAAAAATCTGGCGTTCTGCAATTCACTCAAAAATGGTGCCAAACTGTTGGAAACGATCCCCTGAAAGGTTTTTCGGTGGAAACAGATGCGTTTTTATCAGCAGAAACAGAATTAGCCATCGTTGTCTGAAGAGCTTTTTTTGAAAAATTCCCTAAGCCGCGCGGTCACAATTTCATCAAAAATCTGGCGTTCTGCAATTCACTCAAAAATGGTGCCAAACTGTTGGAAACGATCCCCTGAAAGGTTTTTCGGTGGAAACAGATGGGTTTTTATCATCAGAAACAGAATTAGCCATCGTTGTCTGAACAACTATTTTTCAAAACTTCCCTAAGCCGCGCGATCACAATTTCATCAAAAATCTGGCGTTCTGCAATTCACTAAAAAATGGTGCCAAACTGTTGTAAACGATCACCTGAAAGGTTCTTCGGTGGAAACAGATGGGTTTTTATCATCGGAAACAGAATTAGACCTTGACGTCTCAACAACTTTTGTTGAAAAATTCCCTAAGCCGCGCGGTCACAATTTCATCAAAAATCTGGCATTCTGCAATTCACTCAAAAATGGTGCCAAACTGTTGCAAACGATCCCCTGAAAGGTTTTTCGGTGGAAACAGATGGGTTTTTATCATCAGAAACAGAATTAGCCATCGTTGTCTGAACACCTATTTTTCAAAACTTCCCTAAGCCGCGCGATCACAATTTCATCAAAAATCTGGCGTTCTGCAATTCACTCAAAAATGGTGCCAAACTGTTGTAAACGATCACCTGAAAGGTTCTTCGGTGGAAACAGATGGGTTTTTATCATCGGAAACAGAATTAGACCTTGACGTCTCAATAACTTTTTTTGAAAAATTCCCTAAGCCGCGCGGTCACAATTTCATCAAAAATCTGGCGTTCTGCAATTCACTCAAAAATGGTGCCAAACTGTTGGAAACGATCCCCTGAAAGGTTTTCGGTGGAAACAGATGGGTTTTTATCATCAGAAACAGAATTAGCCATCGTTGTCTGAACAACTATTTTTCAAAACTTCCCTAAGCCGCGCGGTCACAATTTCATCAAAAATCTGGCATTCTGCAATTCACTCAAAAATGGTGCCAAACTGTTGCAAACGATCCCCTGAAAGGATTTTTGGTGGAAACAGATGGTTTTTTATCATCGAAAACAGAATTAGCCCTTGACGTCTGAACAGCTTTTTTTGAAAAATTCCCTAAGCCGCGCGGTCACAATTTCAGCAAAAATCTGGCGTTCTGCAATTCACTCAAAAATGGTGCCAAACTGTTGGAAACGATCACCTGAAAGGTTCTTCGGTGGAAACAGATGGGTTTTTATCAGCGAAAACAGAATTAGCCCTCGACGTCTCAACAACTATTTTTCAAACCTTCCCTAAGCCGCGCGGTCACAATTTCATCAAAAATCTGGCGTTCTGCAATTCACTCAAAAATGGTGCCAAACTGTTGCAAACGATCCACTGAAAGGTTTTTCGGTGGAAACAGATTGGTTTTTATCAGCAGAAACAGAATTAGCCATCGTTGTCTGAAGAGCTTTTTTTGAAAAATTCCCTAAGCCGCGCGGTCACAATTTCATCAAAAATCTGGCGTTCTGCAATTCACTCAAAAATGGTGCCAAACTGTTGGAAACGATCCCCTGAAAGGTTTTTCGGTGGAAACAGATGGGTTTTTATCAGCAGAAACAGAATTAGCCATCGTTGTCTGAAGAGCTTTTTTTGAAAAATTCCCTAAGCCGCGCGGTCACAATTTCATCAAAAATCTGGCGTTCTGCAATTCACTCAAAAATGGTGCCAAACTGTTGGAAACGATCCCCTGAAAGGTTTTTCGGTGGAAACAGATGGGTTTTTATCACCAGAAACAGAATTAGCCATCGTTGTCTGAACAACTATTTTTCAAAACTTCCCTAAGCCGCGCGATCACAATTTCATCAAAAATCTGGCGTTCTGCAATTCACTAAAAAATGGTGCCAAACTGTTGTAAACGATCACCTGAAAGGTTCTTCGGTGGAAACAGATGGGTTTTTATCATCGGAAACAGAATTAGACCTTGACGTCTCAATAACTTTTTTTGAAAAATTCCCTAAGCCGCGCGGTCACAATTTCATCAAAAATCTGGCATTCTGCAATTCACTCAAAAATGGTGCCAAACTGTTGCAAACGATCCCCTGAAAGGTTTTTCGGTGGAAACAGATGGGTTTTTATCATCAGAAACAGAATTAGCCATCGTTGTCTGAACAACTATTTTTCAAAACTTCCCTAAGCCGCGCGATCACAATTTCATCAAAAATCTGGCGTTCTGCAATTCACTCAAAAATGGTGCCAAACTGTTGTAAACGATCACCTGAAAGGTTCTTCGGTGGAAACAGATGGGTTTTTATCATCGGAAACAGAATTAGACCTTGACGTCTCAATAACTTTTTTTGAAAAATTCCCTAAGCCGCGCGGTCACAATTTCATCAAAAATCTGGCGTTCTGCAATTCACTCAAAAATGGTGCCAAACTGTTGGAAACGATCCCCTGAAAGGTTTTTCGGTGGAAACAGATGGGTTTTTATCATCAGAAACAGAATTAGCCATCGTTGTCTGAACAACTATTTTTCAAAACTTCCCTAAGCCGCGCGATCACAATTTCATCAAAAATCTGGCATTCTGCAATTCACTCAAAATTGGTGCCAAACTGTTACAAACGATCCCCTGAAAGGTTTTTCGGTGGAAACAGATGGGTTTTTATCAGCGAAAACAGAATTAGCCCTTGACGTCTCAACAACTTTTTTTGAAAAATTCCCTAAGCCGCGCGGTCACAATTTCATCAAAAATCTGGCATTCTGCAATTCACTCAAAAATGGTGCCAAACTGTTGCAAACGATCCCCTGAAAGGATTTTTGGTGGAAACAGATGGTTTTTTATCATCGAAAAGAGAATTAGCCCATGACGTCTGAACAGCTTTTTTTGAAAAATTCCCTAAGCCGCGCGGTCACAATTTCAGCAAAAATCTGGCGTTCTGCAATTCACTCAAAAATGGTGCCAAACTGTTGGAAACGATCACCTGAAAGGTTCTTCGGTGGAAACAGATGGGTTTTTATCAGCGAAAACAGAATTAGCCCTCGACGTCTCAACAACTATTTTTCAAACCTTCCCTAAGCCGCGCGGTCACAATTTCATCAAAAATCTGGCGTTCTGCAATTCACTCAAAAATGGTGCCAAACTGTTGGAAACGATCCCCTGAAAGGTTTTTCGGTGGAAACAGATGGGTTTTTATCAGCAGAAACAGAATTAGCCATCGTTGTCTGAAGAGCTTTTTTTGAAAAATTCCCTAAGCCGCGCGGTCACAATTTCATCAAAAATCTGGCGTTCTCCAATTCACTCAAAAATGGTGCCAAACTGTTGGAAACGATCCCCTGAAAGGTTTTTCGGTGGAAACAGATGGGTTTTTATCATCAGAAACAGAATTAGCCATCGTTGTCTGAACAACTATTTTTCAAAACTTCCCTAAGCCGCGCGATCACAATTTCATCAAAAATCTGGCGTTCTGCAATTCACTAAAAAATGGTGCCAAACTGTTGTAAACGATCACCTGAAAGGTTCTTCGGTGGAAACAGATGGGTTTTTATCATCGGAAACAGAATTAGACCTTGACGTCTCAATAACTTTTTTTGAAAAATTCCCTAAGCCGCGCGGTCACAATTTCATCAAAAATCTGGCATTCTGCAATTCACTCAAAAATGGTGCCAAACTGTTGCAAACGATCCCCTGAAAGGTTTTTCGGTGGAAACAGATGGGTTTTTATCATCAGAAACAGAATTAGCCATCGTTGTCTGAACAACTATTTTTCAAAACTTCCCTAAGCCGCGCGATCACAATTTCATCAAAAATCTGGCGTTCTGCAATTCACTCAAAAATGGTGCCAAACTGTTGTAAACGATCACCTGAAAGGTTCTTCGGTGGAAACAGATGGGTTTTTATCATCGGAAACAGAATTAGACCTTGACGTCTCAATAACTTTTTTTGAAAAATTCCCTAAGCCGCGCGGTCACAATTTCATCAAAAATCTGGCGTTCTGCAATTCACTCAAAAATGGTGCCAAACTGTTGGAAACGATCCCCTGAAAGGTTTTTCGGTGGAAACAGATGGGTTTTTATCATCAGAAACAGAATTAGCCATCGTTGTCTGAACAACTATTTTTCAAAACTTCCCTAAGCCGCGCGATCACAATTTCATCAAAAATCTGGCATTCTGCAATTCACTCAAAATTGGTGCCAAACTGTTACAAACGATCCCCTGAAAGGTTTTTCGGTGGAAACAGATGGGTTTTTATCAGCGAAAACAGAATTAGCCCTTGACGTCTCAACAACTTTTTTTGAAAAATTCCCTAAGCCGCGCGGTCACAATTTCATCAAAAATCTGGCATTCTGCAATTCACTCAAAAATGGTGCCAAACTGTTGCAAACGATCCCCTGAAAGGATTTTTGGTGGAAACAGATGGTTTTTTATCATCGAAAACAGAATTAGCCCTTGACGTCTGAACAGCTTTTTTTGAAAAATTCCCTAAGCCGCGCGGTCACAATTTCAGCAAAAATCTGGCGTTCTGCAATTCACTCAAAAATGGTGCCAAACTGTTGGAAACGATCACCTGAAAGTTTCTTCGGTGGAAACAGATGGGTTTTTATCAGCGAAAACAGAATTAGCCCTCGACGTCTCAACAACTATTTTTCAAACCTTCCCTAAGCCGCGCGGTCACAATTTCATCAAAAATCTGGCGTTCTGCAATTCACTCAAAAATGGTGCCAAACTGTTGCAAACGATCCCCTGAAAGGTTTTTCGGTGGAAACAGATGGGTTTTTATCAGCAGAAACAGAATTAGCCATCGTTGTCTGAAGAGCTTTTTTTGAAAAATTCCCTAAGCCGCGCGGTCACAATTTCATCAAAAATCTGGCGTTCTGCAATTCACTCAAAAATGGTGCCAAACTGTTGGAAACGATCACCTGAAAGGTTTTTCGGTGGAAACAGATGGGTTTTTATCATCAGAAACAGAATTAGCCATCGTTGTCTGAACAACTATTTTTCAAAACTTCCCTAAGCCGCGCGGTCACAATTTCATCAAAAATCTGGCGTTCTGCAATTCACTCAAAAATGGTGCCAAACTGTTGCAAACAATCCCCGGAAAGGTTTTTCGGTGGAAGCAGATGGGTTTTTATCAGCGAAAACAGAATTAGCCCTCGACGTCTGAACAGCTTCTTTTGAAAAATTCCCTAAGCCGCGAGGTCACAATTTCATCAAAAATCTGGCGTTCTGCAATTCACTAAAAAATGGTGCCAAACTGTTGGAAACGATCACCTGAAAGGTTCTTCGGTGGAAACAGATGGGTTTTTATCATCGGAAACATAATTAGCCATCGCAGTCTCAAGAACTTTTTTTTGAAAAATTCCCTAAGCCGTGCGGTCACAATTTCATCAAAAATCTGGCGTTCTGCAATTCACTCAAAAATGGTGCCAAACTGTTGCAAACGATCCCCTGAAAGGTTTTTCGGTGAAAACAGATGGGTTTTTATCATCGGAAACAGAATTAGCCCTTGACGTCTCAACAACTTTTTTTGAAAAATTCCCTAAGCCGCGCGGTCACAATTTCATAAAAAATCTGGCGTTCTGCAATTCACTCAAAAATGGTGCCAAACTTTTGCAAACGATCCCCTGAAAGGTTTTTCGGTGGAAACAGATCGGTTTTTATCAGCAGAAACAGAATTAGCCATCGTAGTCTCAAGAACTTTTTTTTGAAAAATTCCCTAAGCCGCGCGGTCACAATTTGATCAAAAATCTGGCGTTCTGCAATTCACTCAAAAATGGTGCCAAACTGTTGCAAACGATCCCCTGAAAGGATTTTCGGTGGAAACAGATGGTTTTTTATCATCGAAAACAGAATTAGCCCTTGACGTCTGAACAGCTTTTTTTGAAAAATTCCCTAAGCCGCGCGGTCACAATTTCAGCAAAAATCTGGCGTTCTGCAATTCACTCAAAAATGGTGCCAAACTGTTGGAAACGATCACCTGAAAGGTTCTTCGGTGGAAACAGATGGGTTTTTATCAGCGAAAACAGAATTAGCCCTCGACGTCTCAACAACTATTTTTCAAACCTTCCCTAAGCCGCGCGGTCACAATTTCATCAAAAATCTGGCGTTCTGCAATTCACTCAAAAATGGTGCCAAACTGTTGCAAACGATCCACTGAAAGGTTTTTCGGTGGAAACAGATGGGTTTTTATCAGCAGAAACAGAATTAGCCATCGTTGTCTGAACAACTATTTTTCAAAACTTCCCTAAGCCGCGCGGTCACAATTTCATCAAAATTCTGGCGTTCTGCAATTCACTCAGAAATGGTGCCAAACTGTTGGAAACGATCACCTGAAAGGTTTTTCGGTGGAAACAGATGGGTTTTTATCATCAGAAACAGAATTAGCCATCGTTGTCTGAACAACTATTTTTCAAAACTTCCCTAAGCCGCGCGGTCACAATTTCATCAAAAATCTGGCGTTCTGCAATTCACTCAAAAATGGTGCCAAATTGTTGCAAACAATCCCCGGAAAGGTTTTTCGGTGGAAGCAGATGGGTTTTTATCAGCGAAAACAGAATTAGCCCTCGACGTCTGAACAGCTTTTTTTGAAAAATTCCCTAAGCCGCGAGGTCACAATTTCATCAAAAATCTGGCGTTCTGCAATTCACTCAAAAATGGTGCCAAACTGTTGGAAACGATCACCTGAAAGGTTCTTCGGTGGAAACAGATGGGTTTTTATCATCGGAAACAGAATTAGCCATCGTAGTCTCAAGAACTTTTTTTTGAAAAATTCCCTAAGCCGCGCGGTCACAATTTCATCAAAAATCTGGCGTTCTGCAATTCACTCAAAAATGGTGCCAAACTGTTGCAAACGATCCCCTGAAAGGTTTTTCGGTGAAAACAGATGGGTTTTTATCATCGGAAACAGAATTAGCCCTTGACGTCTCAACAACTTTTTTTGAAAAATTCCCTAAGCCGCGCGGTCAGAATTTCATAAAAAATCTGGCGTTCTGCAATTCACTCAAAAATGGTGCCAAACTTTTGCAAACGATCCCCTGAAAGGTTTTTCGGTGGAAACAGATCGGTTTTTATCAGCAGAAACAGAATTAGCCATCGTTGTCTGAACAGCTTTTTTTGAAAAATTCCCTAAACCGCGCGATCACAATTTCATCAAAAATCTGCCGTTCTGCAATTCACTAAAAAATGGTGCCAAACTGTTGTAAACGATCACCTGAAAGGTTCTTCGGTGGAAACAGATGGGTTTTTATCATCGGAAACAGAATTAGACCTTGACGTCTCAATAACTTTTTTTGAAAAATTCCCTAAGCCGCGCGGTCACAATTTCATCAAAAATCTGGCGTTCTGCCATTCACTCAAAATTGGTGCCAAACTGTTACAAACGATCCCCTGAAAGGTTTTTCGGTGGAAACAGATGGGTTTTTATAACCGAAAACAGAATTAGCCCTTGACGTCTCAACAACTTTTTTTGAAAAATTCCCTAAGCCGCGCGGTCACAATTTCATCAAAAATCTGGCATTCTGCAATTCACTCAAAAATGGTGCCAAACTGTTGCAAACGATCCCCTGAAAGGATTTTCGGTGGAAACAGATGGTTTTTTATCATCGAAAACAGAATTAGCCCTTGACGTCTGAACAGCTTTTTTTGAAAAATTCCCTAAGCCGCGCGGTCACAATTTCAGCAAAAATCTGGCGTTCTGCAATTCACTCAAAAATGGTGCCAAACTGTTGGAAACGATCACCTGAAAGGTTCTTCGGTGGAAACAGATGGGTTTTTATCAGCGAAAACAGAATTAGCCCTCGACGTCTCAACAACTATTTTTCAAACCTTCCCTAAGCCGCGCGGTCACAATTTCATCAAAAATCTGGCGTTCTGCAATTCACTCAAAAATGGTGCCAAACTGTTGCAAACGATCCACTGAAAGGTTTTTCGGTGGAAACAGATGGGTTTTTATCATTAGAAACAGAATTAGCCATCGTTGTCTGAAGAGCTTTTTTTGAAAAATTCCCTAAGCCGCGCGGTCACAATTTCATCAAAAATCTGGCATTCTGCAATTCACTCAAAAATGGTGCCAAACTGTTGGAAACGATCCCCTGAAAGGTTTTTCGGTGGAAACAGATGGGTTTTTATCAGCAGAAACAGAATTAGCCATCGTTGTCTGAAGAGCTTTTTTTGAAAAATTCCCTAAGCCGCGCGGTCACAATTTCATCAAAAATCTGGCGTTCTGCAATTCACTCAAAAATGGTGCCAAACTGTTGGAAACGATCCCCTGAAAGGTTTTTCGGTGGAAACAGATGGGTTTTTATCATCAGAAACAGAATTAGCCATCGTTGTCTGAACAACTATTTTTCAAAACTTCCCTAAGCCGCGCGATCACAATTTCATCAAAAATCTGGCGTTCTGCAATTCACTAAAAAATGGTGCCAAACTGTTGTAAACGATCACCTGAAAGGTTCTTCGGTGGAAACAGATGGGTTTTTATCATCGGAAACAGAATTAGACCTTGACGTCTCAATAACTTTTTTTGAAAAATTCCCTAAGCCGCGCGGTCACAATTTCATCAAAAATCTGGCATTCTGCAATTCACTCAAAAATGGTGCCAAACTGTTGCAAACGATCCCCTGAAAGGTTTTTCGGTGGAAACAGATGGGTTTTTATCATCAGAAACAGAATTAGCCATCGTTGTCTGAACAACTATTTTTCAAAACTTCCCTAAGCCGCGCGATCACAATTTCATCAAAAATCTGGCGTTCTGCAATTCACTCAAAAATGGTGCCAAACTGTTGTAAACGATCACCTGAAAGGTTCTTCGGTGGAAACAGATGGGTTTTTATCATCGGAAACAGAATTAGACCTTGACGTCTCAATAACTTTTTTTGAAAAATTCCCTAAGCCGCGCGGTCACAATTTCATCAAAAATCTGGCGTTCTGCAATTCACTCAAAAATGGTGCCAAACTGTTGGAAACGATCCCCTGAAAGGTTTTTCGGTGGAAACAGATGGGTTTTTATCATCAGAAACAGAATTAGCCATCGTTGTCTGAACAACTATTTTTCAAAACTTCCCTAAGCCGCGCGATCACAATTTCATCAAAAATCTGGCATTCTGCAATTCACTCAAAATTGGTGCCAAACTGTTACAAACGATCCCCTGAAAGGTTTTTCGGTGGAAACAGATGGGTTTTTATCAGCGAAAACAGAATTAGCCCTTGACGTCTCAACAACTTTTTTTGAAAAATTCCCTAAGCCGCGCGGTCACAATTTCGTCAAAAATCTGGCATTCTGCAATTCACTCAAAAATGGTGCCAAACTGTTGCAAACGATCCCCTGAAATGATTTTTGGTGGAAACAGATGGTTTTTTATCATCGAAAACAGAATTAGCCCTTGACGTCTGAACAGCTTTTTTTGAAAAATTCCCTAAGCCGCGCGGTCACAATTTCAGCAAAAATGTGGCGTTCTGCAATTCACTCAAAAATGGTGCCAAACTGTTGGAAACGATCACCTGAAAGGTTCTTCGGTGGAAACAGATGGGTTTTTATCAGCGAAAACAGAATTAGCCCTCGACGTCTCAACAACTATTTTTCAAACCTTCCCTAAGCCGCGCAGTCACAATTTCATCAAAAATCTGGCGTTCTGCAATTCACTCAAAAATGGTGCCAAACTGTTGGAAACGATCACCTCAAAGGTTTTTCGGTGGAAACAGATGGGTTTTTATCATCAGAAACAGAATTAGCCATCGTTGTCTGAACAACTATTTTTCAAAACTTCCCTAAGCCGCGCGGTCACAATTTCATCAAAAATCTGGCGTTCTGCAATTCACTCAAAAATGGTGCCAAACTGTTGCAAACAATCCCCGGAAAGGTTTTTCGGTGGAAGCAGATGGGTTTTTATCAGCGAAAACAGAATTAGCCCTCGACGTCTGAACAGCTTTTTTTGAAAAATTCCCTAAGCCGCGAGGTCACAATTTCATCAAAAATCTGGCGTTCTGCAATTCACTAAAAAATGGTGCCAAACTGTTGGAAACGATCACCTGAAAGGTTCTTCGGTGGAAACAGATGGGTTTTTATCATCGGAAACAGAATTAGCCATCGTAGTCTCAAGAACTTTTTTTTGAAAAATTCCCTAAGCCGCGCGGTCACAATTTCATCAAAAATCTGGCGTTCTGCAATTCACTCAAAAATGGTGCCAAACTGTTGCAAACGATCCCCTGAAAGGTTTTTCGGTGAAAACAGATGGGTTTTTATCATCGGAAACAGAATTAGCCCTTGACGTCTCAACAACTTTTTTTGAAAAATTCCCTAAGCCGCGCGGTCACAATTTCATAAAAAATCTGGCGTTCTGCAATTCACTCAAAAATGGTGCCAAACTTTTGCAAATGATCCCCTGAAAGGTTTTTCGGTGGAAACAGATCGGTTTTTATCAGCAGAAACAGAATTAGCCATCGTTGTCTGAACAGCTTTTTTTGAAAAATTCCCTAAACCGCGCGGTCACAATTTCATCAAAAATCTGGCCTTCTGCAATTCACTAAAAAATGGTGCCAAACTGTTGCAAACGATCCCCTGAAAGGATTTTCGGTGGAAACAGATGGTTTTTTATCAGCGAAAACAGAATTAGCCCTTGACGTCTGAACAGCTTTTTTTGAAAAATTCCCTAAGCCGCGCGGTCACAATTTCAGCAAAAATCTGGCGTTCTGCAATTCACTCAAAAATGGTGCCAAACTGTTGGAAACGATCACCTGAAAGGTTCTTCGGTGGAAACAGATGGGTTTTTATCAGCGAAAACAGAATTAGCCCTCGACGTCTCAACAACTATTTTTCAAACCTTCCCTAAGCCGCGCGGTCACAATTTCATCAAAAATCTGGCGTTCTGCAATTCACTCAAAAATGGTGCCAAACTGTTGCAAACGATCCACTGAAAGGTTTTTCGGTGGAAACAGATGGGTTTTTATCATCAGAAACAGAATTAGCCATCGTTGTCTGAACAACTATTTTTCAAAACTTCCCTAAGCCGCGCGGTCACAATTTCATCAAAAATCTGGCGTTCTCCAATTCACTCAAAAATGGTGCCAAACTGTTGCAAACAATCCCCTGAAAGGTTTAACGTTGGAAACAGATGGGTTTTTATCAGCGAAAACAGAATTAGCCCTCGACGTCTGAACAGCTTTTTTTAGAAAAATTTCCTAAGCCGCACGGTCACAATTTCATCAAAAATCTGGCGTTCTGCAATTCACTCAAAAATGGTGCCAAACTGTTGGAAACGATCCCCTGAAAGGTTCTTCGGTGGAAACAGATGGGTTTTTATCATCGAAAACAGAATTAGCCCTTGACGTCTCAACAACTTTTTTTGAAAAATTCCCTAAGCCGCGCGGTCACAATTTCATCAAAAATCTGGCATTCTGCAATTCACTCAAAAATGGTGCCAAACTGTTGGAAACGATCCCCTGAAAGGTTTTTCGGTGGAAACAGATGGGTTTTTATCATCAGAAACAGAATTAGTCATCGTTGTCTCAACAACTATTTTTCAAAACTTCCCTAAGCCGCGCGATGACAATTTCATCAAAAATCTGCCGTTCTGCAATTCACTAAAAAATGGTGCCAAACTGTTGTAAACGATCACCTGAAAGGTTCTTCGGTGGAAACAGATGGGTTTTTATCATCGGAAACAGAATTAGACCTTGACGTCTCAATAACTTTTTTTGAAAAATTCCCTAAGCCGCGCGTTCACAATTTCATCAAAAATCTGGCATTCTGCCATTCACTCAAAATTGGTGCCAAACTGTTACAAACGATCCCCTGAAAGGTTTTTCGGTGGAAACAGATGGGTTTTTATAACCGAAAACAGAATTAGCCCTTGACGTCTCAACAACTTTTTTTGAAAAATTCCCTAAGCCGCGCGGTCACAATTTCATCAAAAATCTGGCATTCTGCAATTCACTCAAAAATGGTGCCAAACTGTTGCAAACGATCCCCTGAAAGGATTTTCGGTGGAAACAGATGGTTTTTTATCATCGAAAACAGAATTAGCCCTTGACGTCTGAACAGCTTTTTTTGAAAAATTCCCTAAGCCGCGCGGTCACAATTTCAGCAAAAATCTGGCGTTCTGCAATTCACTCAAAAATGGTGCCAAACTGTTGGAAACGATCACCTGAAAGGTTCTTCGGTGGAAACAGATGGGTTTTTATCAGCGAAAACAGAATTAGCCCTCGACGTCTCAACAACTATTTTTCAAACCTTCCCTAAGCCGCGCGGTCACAATTTCATCAAAAATCTGGCGTTCTGCAATTCACTCAAAAATGGTGCCAAACTGTTGCAAACGATCCACTGAAAGGTTTTTCGGTGGAAACAGATGGGTTTTTATCATTAGAAACAGAATTAGCCATCGTTGTCTGAAGAGCTTTTTTTGAAAAATTCCCTAAGCCGCGCGGTCACAATTTCATCAAAAATCTGGCATTCTGCAATTCACTCAAAAATGGTGCCAAACTGTTGGAAACGATCCCCTGAAAGGTTTTTCGGTGGAAACAGATGGGTTTTTATCAGCAGAAACAGAATTAGCCATCGTTGTCTGAAGAGCTTTTTTTGAAAAATTCCCTAAGCCGCGCGGTCACAATTTCATCAAAAATCTGGCGTTCTGCAATTCACTCAAAAATGGTGCCAAACTGTTGGAAACGATCCCCTGAAAGGTTTTTCGGTGGAAACAGATGGGTTTTTATCATCAGAAACAGAATTAGCCATCGTTGTATGAACAACTATTTTTCAAAACTTCCCTAAGCCGCGCGATCACAATTTCATCAAAAATCTGGCGTTCTGCAATTCACTCAAAAATGGTGCCAAACTGTTGTAAACGATCACCTGAAAGGTTCTTCGGTGGAAACAGATGGGTTTTTATCATCGGAAACAGAATTAGACCTTGACGTCTCAATAACTTTTTTTGAAAAATTCCCTAAGCCGCGCGGTCACAATTTCATCAAAAATCTGGCATTCTGCAATTCACTCAAAAATGGTGCCAAACTGTTGCAAACGATCCCCTGAAAGGTTTTTCGGTGGAAACAGATGGGTTTTTATCATCAGAAACAGAATTAGCCATCGTTGTCTGAACAACTATTTTTCAAAACTTCCC
Source organism: Podarcis pityusensis (assembly GCF_964106645.2). Lineage (NCBI taxonomy): Eukaryota > Metazoa > Chordata > Lepidosauria > Squamata > Lacertidae > Podarcis > Podarcis pityusensis. The sequence goes on from NC_138029.1 coordinate 16,535,124, forward strand.
TAAGCCGCGCGATCACAATTTCATCAAAAATCTGGCGTTCTGCAATTCACTCAAAAATGGTGCCAAACTGTTGTAAACGATCACCTGAAAGGTTCTTCGGTGGAAACAGATGGGTTTTTATCATCGGAAACAGAATTAGACCTTGACGTCTCAATAACTTTTTTTGAAAAATTCCCTAAGCCGCGCGGTCACAATTTCATCAAAAATCTGGCGTTCTGCAATTCACTCAAAAATGGTGCCAAACTGTTGGAAACGATCCCCTGAAAGGTTTTTCGGTGGAAACAGATGGGTTTTTATCATCAGAAACAGAATTAGCCATCGTTGTCTGAACAACTATTTTTCAAAACTTCCCTAAGCCGCGCGATCACAATTTCATCAAAAATCTGGCATTCTGCAATTCACTCAAAATTGGTGCCAAACTGTTACAAACGATCCCCTGAAAGGTTTTTCGGTGGAAACAGATGGGTTTTTATCAGCGAAAACAGAATTAGCCCTTGACGTCTCAACAACTTTTTTTGAAAAATTCCCTAAGCCGCGCGGTCACAATTTCGTCAAAAATCTGGCATTCTGCAATTCACTCAAAAATGGTGCCAAACTGTTGCAAATGATCCCCTGAAAGGATTTTTGGTGGAAACAGATGGTTTTTTATCATCGAAAACAGAATTAGCCCTTGACGTCTGAACAGCTTTTTTTGAAAAATTCCCTAAGCCACGCAGTCACAATTTCAGCAAAAATCTGGCGTTCTGCAATTCACTCAAAAATGGTGCCAAACTGTTGGAAACGATCACCTGAAAGGTTCTTCGGTGGAAACAGATGGGTTTTTATCAGCGAAAACAGAATTAGCCCTCGACGTCTCAACAACTATTTTTCAAACCTTCCCTAAGCCGCGCGGTCACAATTTCATCAAAAATCTGGCGTTCTGCAATTCACTCAAAAATGGTGCCAAACTGTTGGAAACGATCACCTGAAAGGTTTTTCGGTGGAAACAGATGGGTTTTTATCATCAGAAACAGAATTAGCCATCGTTGTCTGAACAACTATTTTTCAAAACTTCCCTAAGCCGCGCGGTCACAATTTCATCAAAAATCTGGCGTTCTGCAATTCACTCAAAAATGGTGCCAAATTGTTGCAAACAATCCCCGGAAAGGTTTTTCGGTGGAAGCAGATGGGTTTTTATCAGCGAAAACAGAATTAGCCCTCGACGTCTGAACAGCTTTTTTTGAAAAATTCCCTAAGCCGCGAGGTCACAATTTCATCAAAAATCTGGCGTTCTGCAATTCACTCAAAAATGGTGCCAAACTGTTGCAAACAATCCCCGGAAAGGTTTTTCGGTGGAAGCAGATGGGTTTTTATCAGCGAAAACAGAATTAGCCCTCGACGTCTGAACAGCTTTTTTTGAAAAATTCCCTAAGCCGCGAGGTCACAATTTCATCAAAAATCTGGCGTTCTGCAATTCACTAAAAAATGGTGCCAAACTGTTGGAAACGATCACCTGAAAGGTTCTTCGGTGGAAACAGATGGGTTTTTATCATCGGAAACAGAATTAGCCATCGTAGTCTCAAGAACTTTTTTTTGAAAAATTCCCTAAGCCGCGCGGTCACAATTTCATCAAAAAATCTGGCGTTCTGCAATTCACTCAAAAATGGTGCCAAACTGTTGCAAACGATCCCGTGAAAGGTTTTTCGGTGAAAACAGATGGGTTTTTATCATCGGAAACAGAATTAGCCCTTGACGTCTCAACAACTTTTTTTGAAAAATTCCCTAAGCCGCGCGGTCACAATTTCAGCAAAAATCTGGCGTTCTGCAATTCACTCAAAAATGGTGCCAAACTTTTGCAAATGATCCCCTGAAAGGTTTTTCGGTGGAAACAGATCGGTTTTTATCAGCAGAAACAGAATTAGCCATCGTTGTCTGAACAGCTTTTTTTGAAAAATTCCCTAAACCGCGCGGTCACAATTTCATCAAAAATCTGGCCTTCTGCAATTCACTAAAAAATGGTGCCAAACTGTTGCAAACGATCCCCTGAAAGGATTTTCGGTGGAAACAGATGGTTTTTTATCAGCGAAAACAGAATTAGCCCTTGACGTCTGAACAGCTTTTTTTGAAAAATTCCCTAAGCCGCGCGGTCACAATTTCAGCAAAAATCTGGCGTTCTGCAATTCACTCAAAAATGGTGCCAAACTGTTGGAAACGATCACCTGAAAGGTTCTTCGGTGGAAACAGATGGGTTTTTATCAGCGAAAACAGAATTAGCCCTCGACGTCTCAACAACTATTTTTCAAACCTTCCCTAAGCCGCGCGGTCACAATTTCATCAAAAATCTGGCGTTCTGCAATTCACTCAAAAATGGTGCCAAACTGTTGCAAACGATCCACTGAAAGGTTTTTCGGTGGAAACAGATGGGTTTTTATCAGCAGAAACAGAATTAGCCATCGTTGTCTGAAGAGCTTTTTTTGAAAAATTCCCTAAGCCGCGCGGTCACAATTTCATCAAAAATCTGGCGTTCTGCAATTCACTCAGAAATGGTGCCAAACTGTTGGAAACGATCACCTGAAAGGTTTTTCGGTGGAAACAGATGGGTTTTTATCATCAGAAACAGAATTAGCCATCGTTGTCTGAACAACTATTTTTCAAAACTTCCCTAAGCCGCGCGGTCACAATTTCATCAAAAATCTGGCGTTCTGCAATTCACTCAAAAATGGTGCCAAATTGTTGCAAACAATCCCCGGAAAGGTTTTTCGGTGGAAGCAGATGGGTTTTTATCAGCGAAAACAGAATTAGCCCTCGACGTCTGAACAGCTTTTTTTGAAAAATTCCCTAAGCCGCGAGGTCACAATTTCATCAAAAATCTGGCGTTCTGCAATTCACTCAAAAATGGTGCCAAACTGTTGGAAACGATCACCTGAAAGGTTCTTCGGTGGAAACAGATGGGTTTTTATCATCGGAAACAGAATTAGCCATCGTAGTCTCAAGAACTTTTTTTTGAAAAATTCCCTAAGCCGCGCGGTCACAATTTCATCAAAAATCTGGCGTTCTGCAATTCACTCAAAAATGGTGCCAAACTTTTGCAAACGATCCCCTGAAAGGTTTTTCGGTGGAAACAGATCGGTTTTTATCAGCAGAAACAGAATTAGCCATCGTTGTCTGAACCGCTTTTTTTGAAAAATTCCCTAAACCGCGCGGTCACAATTTCATCAAAAATCTGGCCTTCTGCAATTCACTAAAAAATGGTGCCAAACTGTTGGAAACGATCACCTGAACGGTTTTTCGGTGGAAACAGATGGGTTTTTATCATCAGAAACAGAATTAGCCATCGTTGTCTGAACAACTATTTTTCAAAACTTCCCTAAGCCGCGCGGTCACAATTTCATCAAAAATCTGGCGTTCTGCAATTCACTCAAAAATGGTGCCAAACTGTTGCAAACAATCCCCTGAAAGGTTTTTCGGTGGAAACAGATGGGTTTTTATCAGCGAAAGCAGAATTAGCCCTCGACGTCTGAACAGCTTTTTTTGAAAAATTCCCTAAGCCGCACGGTCACAATTTCATCAAAAATCTGGCGTTCTGCAATTCATTCAAAAATGGTGCCAAACTGTTGCAAACGATCCCCTGAAAGGATTTTGGGTGGAAACAGATGGGTTTTTATCATCGAAAACAGAATTAGCCCTTGACGTCTGAACAGCTTTTTTTGAAAAATTCCCTAAGCCGCGCGGTCACAATTTCATCAAAAATCTGGCGTTCTGCAATTCACTCAAAAATGGTGCCAAACTGTTGCAAACGATCCCCTGAAAGGTTTTTCGGTGGAAACAGATGGGTTTTTATCAGCGAAAACAGAATTAGCCCTCGACGTCTGAAAAGCTTTTTTTGAAAAATTCCTTAAGCCGCGCGGTCACAATTTCATCAAAAATCTGGGGTTCTGCAATTAACTCAAAAATGGTGCCAAACTGTTGCAAACGATCCCCTGAAAGGTTCTTCGGTGGAAACAGATGGGTTTTTATCATCGGAAACAGAATTAGCCCTTGACGTCTGAACAGCTTTTTTTCAAAAATTCCCTAAGCCGCGCGGTCACATTTTCAGCAAAAATCTGGCGTTCTGCAATTCACTCAAAAATGGTGCCAAACTGTTGCAAACGATCCCCTGAAAGGATTTTCGGTGGAAACAGATGGGTTTTTATCATCGGAAACAGAATTAGCCATCGTAGTCTCAAGAACTTTTTTTTGAAAAATTCCCTAAGCCGCGCGGTCACAATTTCATCAAAAATCTGGCGTTCTGCAATTCACTCAAAAATGGTGCCAAACTGTTGCAAACGATCCCCTGAAAGGATTTTCGGTGGAAACAGATGGTTTTTTATCATCGAAAACAGAATTAGCCCTTGACGTCTGAACAGCTTTTTTTGAAAAATTCCCTAAGCCGCGCGGTCACAATTTCAGCAAAAATCTGGCGTTCTGCAATTCACTCAAAAATGGTGCCAAACTGTTGGAAACGATCACCTGAAAGGTTCTTCGGTGGAAACAGATGGGTTTTTATCAGCGAAAACAGAATTAGCCCTCGACGTCTCAACAACTATTTTTCAAACCTTCCCTAAGCCGCGCGGTCACAATTTCATCAAAAATCTGGCGTTCTGCAATTCACTCAAAAATGTTGCCAAACTGTTGCAAACGATCCACTGAAAGGTTTTTCGGTGGAAACAGATGGGTTTTTATCAGCAGAAACAGAATTAGCCATCGTTGTCTGAACAACTATTTTTCAAAACTTCCCTAAGCCGCGCGGTCACAATTTCATCAAAAATCTGGCGTTCTGCAATTCACTCAGAAATGGTGCCAAACTGTTGGAAACGATCACCTGAAAGGTTTTTCGGTGGAAACAGATGGGTTTTTATCATCAGAAACAGAATTAGCCATCGTTGTCTGAACAACTATTTTTCAAAACTTCCCTAAGCCGCGCGGTCACAATTTCATCAAAAATCTGGCGTTCTGCAATTCACTCAAAAATGGTGCCAAATTGTTGCAAACAATCCCCGGAAAGGTTTTTCGGTGGAAGCAGATGGGTTTTTATCAGCGAAAACAGAATTAGCCCTCGACGTCTGAACAGCTTTTTTTGAAAAATTCCCTAAGCCGCGAGGTCACAATTTCATCAAAAATCTGGCGTTCTGCAATTCACTCAAAAATGGTGCCAAACTGTTGGAAACGATCACCTGAAAGGTTCTTCGGTGGAAACAGATGGGTTTTTATCATCGGAAACAGAATTAGCCATCGTAGTCTCAAGAACTTTTTTTTGAAAAATTCCCTAAGCCGCGCGGTCACAATTTCATCAAAAATCTGGCGTTCTGCAATTCACTCAAAAATGGTGCCAAACTTTTGCAAACGATCCCCTGAAAGGTTTTTCGGTGGAAACAGATCGGTTTCTATCAGCAGAAACAGAATTAGCCATCGTTGTCTGAACAGCTTTTTTTGAAAAATTCCCTAAACCGCGCGGTCACAATTTCATCAAAAATCTGGCCTTCTGCAATTCACTCAGAAATGGTGCCAAACTGTTGGAAACGATCACCTGAAAGGTTTTTCAGTGGAAACAGATGGGTTTTTATCATCAGAAACAGAATTAGCCATCGTTGTCTGAAGAACTATTTTTCAAAACTTCCCTAAGCCGCGCGGTCACAATTTCATCAAAAATCTGGCGTTCTGCAATTCACTCAAAAATGGTGCCAAATTGTTGCAAACAATCCCCGGAAAGGTTTTTCGGTGGAAGCAGATGGGTTTTTATCAGCGAAAACAGAATTAGCCCTCGACGTCTGAACAGCTTTTTTTGAAAAATTCCCTAAGCCGCGAGGTCACAATTTCATCAAAAATCTGGCGTTCTGCAATTCACTCAAAAATGGTGCCAAACTGTTGGAAACGATCACCTGAAAGGTTCTTCGGTGGAAACAGATGGGTTTTTATCATCGGAAACAGAATTAGCCATCGTAGTCTCAAGAACTTTTTTTTGAAAAATTCCCTAAACCGCGCGGTCACAATTTCATCAAAAATCTGGCGTTCTGCAATTCACTCAAAAATGGTGCCAAACTTTTGCAAACGATCCCCTGAAAGGTTTTTCGGTGGAAACAGATCGGTTTTTATCAGCAGAAACAGAATTAGCCATCGTTGTCTGAACAGCTTTTTTTGAAAAATTCCCTAAACCGCGCGGTCACAATTTCATCAAAAATCTGGCCTTCTGCAATTCACTAAAAAATGGTGCCAAACTGTTGGAAACGATCACCTGAACGGTTTTTCGGTGGAAACAGATGGGTTTTTATCATCAGAAACAGAATTAGCCATCGTTGTCTGAACAACTATTTTTCAAAACTTCCCTAAGCCGCGCGGTCACAATTTCATCAAAAATCTGGCGTTCTGCAATTCACTCAAAAATGGTGCCAAACTGTTGCAAACAATCCCCTGAAAGGTTTTTCGGTGGAAACAGATGGGTTTTTATCAGCGAAAGCAGAATTAGCCCTCGACGTCTGAACAGCTTTTTTTGAAAAATTCCCTAAGCCGCACGGTCACAATTTCATCAAAAATCTGGCGTTCTGCAATTCACTCAAAAATGGTGCCAAACTGTTGCAAACGATCCCCTGAAAGGATTTTGGGTGGAAACAGATGGGTTTTTATCATCGAAAACAGAATTAGCCCTTGACGTCTGAACAGCTTTTTTTGAAAAATTCCCTAAGCCGCGCGGTCACAATTTCATCAAAAATCTGGCGTTCTGCAATTCACTCAAAAATGGTGCCAAACTGTTGCAAACGATCCCCTGAAAGGTTTTTCGGTGGAAACAGATGGGTTTTTATCAGCGAAAACAGAATTAGCCCTCGACGTCTGAAAAGCTTTTTTTGAAAAATTCCTTAAGCCGCGCGGTCACAATTTCATCAAAAATCTGGGGTTCTGCAATTAACTCAAAAATGGTGCCAAACTGTTGCAAACGATCCCCTGAAAGGTTCTTCGGTGGAAACAGATGGGTTTTTATCATCGGAAACAGAATTAGCCCTTGACGTCTGAACAGCTTTTTTTCAAAAATTCCCTAAGCCGCGCGGTCACATTTTCAGCAAAAATCTGGCGTTCTGCAATTCACTCAAAAATGGTGCCAAACTGTTGCAAACGATCCCCTGAAAGGATTTTCGGTGGAAACAGATGGGTTTTTATCATCGGAAACAGAATTAGCCATCGTAGTCTCAAGAACTTTTTTTTGAAAAATTCCCTAAGCCGCGCGGTCACAATTTCATCAAAAATCTGGCGTTCTGCAATTCACTCAAAAATGGTGCCAAACTGTTGCAAACGATCCCCTGAAAGGTTTTTCGGTGAAAACAGATGGGTTTTTATCATCGGAAACAGAATTAGCCCTTGACGTCTCAACAACTTTTTTTGAAAAATTCCCTAAGCCGCGCGGTCACAATTTCATAAAAAATCTGGCGTTCTGCAATTCACTCAAAAATGGTGCCAAACATTTGCAAACGATCCCCTGAAAGGTTTTTCGGTGGAAACAGATCGGTTTTTATCAGCAGAAACAGAATTAGCCATCGTAGTCTCAAGAACTTTTTTTTGAAAAATTCCCTAAGCCGCGCGGTCACAATTTGATCAAAAATCTGGCGTTCTGCAATTCACTCAAAAATGGTGCCAAACTGTTGCAAACGATCCCCTGAAAGGATTTTCGGTGGAAACAGATGGTTTTTTATCATCGAAAACAGAATTAGCCCTTGACGTCTGAACAGCTTTTTTTGAAAAATTCCCTAAGCCGCGCGGTCACAATTTCAGCAAAAATCTGGCGTTCTGCAATTCACTCAAAAATGGTGCCAAACTGTTGGAAACGATCACCTGAAAGGTTCTTCGGTGGAAACAGATGGGTTTTTATCAGCGAAAACAGAATTAGCCCTCGACGTCTCAACAACTATTTTTCAAACCTTCCCTAAGCCGCGCGGTCACAATTTCATCAAAAATCTGGCGTTCTGCAATTCACTCAAAAATGTTGCCAAACTGTTGCAAACGATCCACTGAAAGGTTTTTCGGTGGAAACAGATGGGTTTTTATCAGCAGAAACAGAATTAGCCATCGTTGTCTGAACAACTATTTTTCAAAACTTCCCTAAGCCGCGCGGTCACAATTTCATCAAAAATCTGGCGTTCTGCAATTCACTCAGAAATGGTGCCAAACTGTTGGAAACGATCACCTGAAAGGTTTTTCGGTGGAAACAGATGGGTTTTTATCATCAGAAACAGAATTAGCCATCGTTGTCTGAACAACTATTTTTCAAAACTTCCCTAAGCCGCGCGGTCACAATTTCATCAAAAATCTGGCGTTCTGCAATTCACTCAAAAATGGTGCCAAATTGTTGCAAACAATCCCCGGAAAGGTTTTTCGGTGGAAGCAGATGGGTTTTTATCAGCGAAAACAGAATTAGCCCTCGACGTCTGAACAGCTTTTTTTGAAAAATTCCCTAAGCCGCGAGGTCACAATTTCATCAAAAATCTGGCGTTCTGCAATTCACTCAAAAATGGTGCCAAACTGTTGGAAACGATCACCTGAAAGGTTCTTCGGTGGAAACAGATGGGTTTTTATCATCGGAAACAGAATTAGCCATCGTAGTCTCAAGAACTTTTTTTTGAAAAATTCCCTAAGCCGCGCGGTCACAATTTCATCAAAAATCTGGCGTTCTGCAATTAACTCAAAAATGGTGCCAAACTGTTGCAAACGATCCCCTGAAAGGTTCTTCGGTGGAAACAGATGGGTTTTTATCATCGGAAACAGAATTAGCCCTTGACGTCTGAACAGCATTTTTTCAAAAATTCCCTAAGCCGCGCGGTCACATTTTCAGCAAAAATCTGGCGTTCTGCAATTCACTCAAAAATGGTGCCAAACTGTTGCAAACGATCCCCTGAAAGGTTTTTCGGTTGAAACAGATAGGTTTTTATCATCGGAAACAGAATTAGCCATCGTAGTCTCAAGGACTTTTTTTTGAAAAATTCCCTAAGCCGCGCGGTCACAATTTCATCAAAAATCTGGCCTTCTGCAATTCACTCAAAAATGGTGCCAAACTGTTGGAAACGATCACGTGAAAGGTTCTTCGGTGGAAACAGATGGGTTTTTATAATCGGAAACAGAATTAGCCATCGTAGTCTCAAGAACTTTTTTTTGAAAAATTCCCTAAGCCGCGCGGTCACAATTTGATCAAAAATCTGGCGTTCTGCAATTCACTCAAAAATGGTGCCAAACTGTTGCAAACGATCCCCTGAAAGGATTTTCGGTGGAAACAGATGGTTTTTTATCATCGAAAACAGAATTAGCCCTTGACGTCTGAACAGCTTTTTTTGAAAAATTCCCTAAGCCGCGCGGTCACAATTTCAGCAAAAATCTGGCGTTCTGCAATTCACTCAAAAATGGTGCCAAACTGTTGGAAACGATCCCCTGAAAGGTTCTTCGGTGGAAACAGATGGGTTTTTATCAGCGAAAACAGAATTAGCCCTCGAGGTCTCAACAACTATTTTTCAAACCTTCCCTAAGCCGCGCGGTCACAATTTCATCAAAAATCTGGCGTTCTGCAATTCACTCAAAAATGGTGCCAAACTGTTGCAAACGATCCCCTGAAAGGTTCTTCGGTGGAAACAGATGGGTTTTTATCATCGAAAACAGAATTAGCCCTTGACGTCTCAACAACTTTTTTTGAAAAATTCCCTAAGCCGCGCGGTCACAATTTCATCAAAAATCTGGCATTCTGCAATTCACTCAAAAATGGTGCCAAACTGTTGCAAACGATCCCCTGAAAGGTTTTTCGGTGGAAACAGATGGGTTTTTATCATCGGAAACAGAATTAGCCCTTGACGTCTGAACAGCTTTTTTTGAAAAATTCCCTAAGCCGCGCGGTCACAATTTCATCAAAAATCTGGCGTTCTGCAATTCACTCAAAAATGGTGCCAAACTGTTGCAAACGATCCCCTGAAAGGTTTTTCGATGGAAACAGATGGGTTTTTATCATCGGAAACAGAATTAGCCCTCGACGTCTCAAGAACTTTTTTTTGAAAAATTCCCTAAGCCGCGCGGTCACAATTTCATCAAAAATCTGGCGTTCTGCAATTCACTCAAAAATGGTACCAAACTGTTGCAAACGATCCCCTGAATGGTTTTTCGGTGGAAACAGATGGGTTTTTATCATCGGAATCAGAATTAGCCCTTGACGTCTCAACAACTTTTTTTGAAAAATTCCCGAAGCCGCGCGGTGACAATTTCATCAAAATTCTGGCGTTCTAGACTTTAGTCAAAAATGGTGCCAAACTGTTGGAAACGATCACCTGAAAGGTTTTTCGGTTGAAACAGATGGGTTTTTATTATCAGAAACAGAAATAGCCATCTTTCTCTGAACAACTTTTTTTGAAAAATTCCCTAAGCCGCGCGGTCACAATTTCATCAAAAATCTGGCGTTCTGCAATTCACTCAAAAATGGTGCCAAACTGTTGCAAACTATCCCCTGAAAGGTTTTTCGGTGGAAACAGATGGGTTTTTATCATCGGAAATAGAATTAGACCTTGACGTCTCTACAACTTTTTTTGAAAAATTCCCTAAGCCGCACGGTCACAATTTCATCAAAAATCTGGCGTTCTGCAATTCACTCAAAAATGGTGCCAAACTGTTGCAAACGATCCCCTGAAAGGATTTTGGGTGGAAACAGATGGGTTTTTATCATCGAAAACAGAATTAGCCCTTGACGTCTGAACAGCTTTTTTTGAAAAATTCCCTAAGCCGCGCGGTCACAATTTCATCAAAAATCTGGCGTTCTGCAATTCACTCAAAAATGGTGCCAAACTGTTGCAAACGATCCCCTGAAAGGTTTTTCGGTGGAAACAGATGGGTTTTTATCAGCGAAAACAGAATTAGCCCTCGACGTCTGAAAAGCTTTTTTTGAAAAATTCCTTAAGCCGCGCGGTCACAATTTCATCAAAAATCTGGGGTTCTGCAATTAACTCAAAAATGGTGCCAAACTGTTGCAAACGATCCCCTGAAAGGTTCTTCGGTGGAAACAGATGGGTTTTTATCATCGGAAACAGAATTAGCCCTTGACGTCTGAACAGCTTTTTTTCAAAAATTCCCTAAGCCGCGCGGTCACATTTTCAGCAAAAATCTGGCGTTCTGCAATTCACTCAAAAATGGTGCCAAACTGTTGCAAACGATCCCCTGAAAGGTTTTTCGGTTGAAACAGATAGGTTTTTATCATCGGAAACAGAATTAACCATTGTCGTCTCAAGAACTTTTTTTTGAAAAATTCCCTAAGCCGCGCGGTCACAATTTCATCAAAAATCTGGCCTTCTGCAATTCACTCAAAAATGGTGCCAAACTGTTGGAAACGATCACCTGAAAGGTTCTTCGGTGGAAACAGATGGGTTTTTATAATCGGAAACAGAATTAGCCATCGTAGTCTCAAGAACTTTTTTTTGAAAAATTCCCTAAGCCGCGCGGTCACAATTTGATCAAAAATCTGGCGTTCTGCAATTCACTCAAAAATGGTGCCAAACTGTTGCAAACGATCCCCTGAAAGGTTTTTCGGTGGAAACAGATGGGTTTTTATCATCGGAAACAGAATTAGCCCTTGACGTCTCAACAACTTTTTTTGAAAAATTCCCTAAGCCGCGCGGTCACAATTTCATCAAAAATCTGGCGTTCTGGAATTCACTCAAAAATGGTGCCAAACTGTTGCAAACGATCCCCTGAAAGGTTTTTCGGTGGAAACAGATGGGTTTTTATCAGCAGAAACAGAATTAGCCATCGTTGTCTGAACAGCTTTTTTTGAAAAATTCCCTAAGACGCGCGGTCACAATTTCATCAAAAATCTGGCGTTCTGCAATTCACTAAAAAATGGTGCCAAACTGTTGGAAACGATCACCTGAAAGGTTTTTCGGTGGAAACAGAAAGGTTTTTATCATCGGAAACAGAATTAGACCTTGACGTCTCAATAACTTTTTTTGAAAAATTCCCTAAGCCGCGCGGTCACAATTTCATCAAAAATCTGGCATTCTGCAATTCACTCAAAAATGGTGCCAAACTGTTACAAACGATCCCCTGAAAGGTTTTTCGGTGGAAACAGATGGGTTTTTATCATCGGAAACAGAATTAGCCATTGACGTCTCAACAACTTTTTTTGAAAAATTCCCTAAGCCGTGCGGTCACAATTTCATCAAAAATCTGGCGTTCTGCAATTCACTCAAAAATGGTGCCAAACTGTTGGAAACGATCCCCTGAAACGTTCTTCGGTGGAAACAGATGGGTTTTTATCATCGGAAACAGAATTAGCCATCGTAGTCTCAAGAACTTTTTTTTGAAAAATTCCCTAAGCCGCGCGGTCACAATTTCATCAAAAATCTGGCGTTCTGCAATTCACTCAAAAATGGTGCCAAACTGTTGCAAACGATCCCCTGAAAGGTTTTTCGGTGAAAACAGATGGGTTTTTATCATCGGAAACAGAATTAGCCCTTGACGTCTCAACAACTTTTTTTGAAAAATTCCCTAAGCCGCGCGGTCACAATTTCATCAAAAATCTGGCGTTCTGCAATTCACTCAAAAATGGTGCCAAACTGTTGCAAACGATCCCCTGAAAGGTTTTTCGGTGGAAACAGATCGGTTTTTATCAGCAGAAACAGAATTAGCCATCGTTGTCTGAACAGCTTTTTTTGAAAAATTCCCTAAACCGCGGGGTCACAATTTCATCAAAAATCTGGCCTTCTGCAATTCACTAAAAAATGGTGCCAAACTGTTGGAAACAATCACCTGAAAGGTTTTTCGGTGGAAACAGATGGGTTTTTACCATCAGAAACAGAATTAGCTATCGTTGTCTGAACAACTATTTTTCAAAACTTCCCTAAGCCGCGCGTTCACAATTTCATCAAAAATCTGGCGTTCTGCAATTCACTCAAAAATGGTGCCAAACTGTTGCAAACGATCCCCTGAAAGGATTTTCGGTGGAAACAGATGGTTTTTTATCATCGAAAACAGAATTAGCCCTTGACGTCTGAACAGCTTTTTTTGAAAAATTCCCAAAGCCGCGCGGTCACAATTTCAGCAAAAATCTGGCGTTCTGCAATTCACTCAAAAATGGTGCCAAACTGTTGGAAACGATCACCTGAAAGGTTCTTCGGTGGAAACAGATGGGTTTTTATCATCGGAAACAGAATTAGCCCTTGACGTCTCAACAACTTTTTTTGAAAAATTCCCTAAGCCGCGCGGTCACAATTTCATCAAAAATCTGGCATTCTGCAATTCTCTAAAAAATGGTGTCAAACTGTGGCAAACGATCCCCTGAAAGGATTTTCGGTGGAAACAGATGGGTTTTTATCATCAGAAACAGAATTAGCCATCGTTGTCTGAACAACTATTTTTCAAAACTTCCCTAAGCCGCGCGGTCACAATTTCATCAAAAATCTGGCGTTCTGCAATTCACTCAAAAATGGTGCCAAACTGTTGCAAACAATCCCCGGAAAGGTTTTTCGGTGGAAGCAGATGGGTTTTTATCAGCGAAAACAGAATTAGCCCTCGACGTCTGAACAGCTTTTTTTGAAAAATTCCCTAAGCCGCGCGGTCACAATTTCATCAAAAATCTGGCGTTCTGCAATTCACTCAAAAATGGTGCCAAACTGTTGCAAACGATCCCCTGAAAGGTTTTTCGGTGGAAACAGATGGGTTTTTATCAGCAGAAACAGAATTAGCCATCGTTGTCTGAACAGCTTTATTTGAAAAATTCCCTAAGCCGCGCGGTCACAATTTCATCAAAAATCTGGCGTTCTGCAATTCACTCAAAAATGGTGCCAAACTGTTGCAAACGATCCCCTGAAAGGTTTTTCGGTGGAAACAGATGGGTTTTTATCATCAGAAACAGAATTAGCCATCGTTGTCTGAATAACTTTTTTTGAAAAATTCCCTAAGCCGCGCGGTCACAATTTCATCAAAAATCTGGCGTTCTGCAATTCACTCAAAAATGGTGCCAAACTGTTACAAACGATCCCCTGAAAGGTTTTTCGGTGGAAACAGATGGGTTTTTATCATCGGAAACAGAATTAGCCATTGACGTCTCAACAACTTTTTTTGAAAAATTCCCTAAGCCGCGCGGTCACAATTTCATCAAAAATCTGGCGTTCTGCAATTCACTCAAAAATGGTGCCAAACTGTTGGAAACGATCACCTGAAACGTTCTTCGGTGGAAACAGATGGGTTTTTATCATCGGAAACAGAATTAGCCATCGTAGTCTCAAGAACTTTTTTTTGAAAAATTCCCTAAGCCGCGCGGTCACAATTTCATCAAAAATCTGGCGTTCTGCAATTCACTCAAAAATGGTGCCAAACTGTTGCAAACGATCCCCTGAAAGGTTTTTCGGTGAAAACAGATGGGTTTTTATCATCGGAAACAGAATTAGCCCTTGACGTCTCAACAACTTTTTTTGAAAAATTCCCTAAGCCGCGCGGTCACAATTTCATCAAAAATCTGGCGTTCTGCAATTCACTCAAAAATGGTGCCAAACTGTTGCAAACGATCCCCTGAAAGGTTTTTCGGTGGAAACAGATCGGTTTTTATCAGCAGAAACAGAATTAGCCATCGTTGTCTGAACAGCTTTTTTTGAAAAGTTCCCTAAACCGCGCGGTCACAATTTCATCAAAAATCTGGCCTTCTGCAATTCACTAAAAAATGGTGCCAAACTGTTGGAAACGATCACCTGAAAGGTTTTTCGGTGGAAACAGATGGGTTTTTATCATCAGAAACAGAATTAGCTATCGTTGTCTGAACAACTATTTTTCAAAACTTCCCTAAGCCGCGCGTTCACAATTTCGTCAAAAATCTGGCGTTCTGCAATTCACTCAAAAATGGTGCCAAACTGTTGCAAACGATCCCCTGAAAGGATTTTCGGTGGAAACAGATGGTTTTTTATCATCGAAAACAGAATTAGCCCTTGACGTCTGAACAGCTTTTTTTGAAAAATTCCCAAAGCCGCGCGGTCACAATTTCAGCAAAAATCTGGCGTTCTGCAATTCACTCAAAAATGGTGCCAAACTGTTGGAAACGATCACCTGAAAGGTTCTTCGGTGGAAACAGATGGGTTTTTATCATCGGAAACAGAATTAGCCCTTGACGTCTCAACAACTTTTTTTGAAAAATTCCCTAAGCCGCGCGGTCACAATTTCATCAAAAATCTGGCATTCTGCAATTCTCTAAAAAATGGTGTCAAACTGTGGCAAACGATCCCCTGAAAGGATTTTCGGTGGAAACAGATGGGTTTTTATCAGCGAAAACAGAATTAGCCCTCGACGTCTGAACAACTATTTTTCAAACCTTCCCTAAGCCGCGCGGTCACAATTTCATCAAAAATCTGGCGTTCTGCAATTCACTCAAAAATGGTGCCAAACTGTTGCAAACGATCCACTGAAAGGTTTTTCGGTGGAAACAGATGGGTTTTTATCAGCAGAAACAGAATTAGCCATCGTTGTCTGAAGAGCTTTTTTTGAAAAATTCCCTAAGCCGCGCGGTCACAATTTCATCAAAAATCTGGCGTTCTGCAATTCACTCAGAAATGGTGCCAAACTGTTGGAAACGATCACCTGAAAGGTTTTTCGGTGGAAACAGATGGGTTTTTATCATCAGAAACAGAATTAGCCATCGTTGTCTGAACAACTATTTTTCAAAACTTCCCTAAGCCGCGCGGTCACAATTTCATCAAAAATCTGGCGTTCTGCAATTCACTCAAAAATGGTGCCAAACTGTTGCAAACAATCCCCGGAAAGGTTTTTCGGTGGAAGCAGATGGGTTTTTATCAGCGAAAACAGAATTAGCCCTCGACGTCTGAACAGCTTTTTTTGAAAAATTCCCTAAGCCGCGCGGTCACAATTTCATCAAAAATCTGGCGTTCTGCAATTCAGTCAAAAATGGTGCCAAACTGTTGGAAACGATCACCTGAAACGTTCTTCGGTGGAAACAGATGGGTCTTTATCATCGGAAACAGAATTAGCCATCGTAGTCTCAAGAACTTTTTTTTGAAAAATTCCCTAAGCCGCGCGGTCACAATTTCATCAAAAATCTGGCGTTCTGCAATTCACTCAAAAATGGTGCCAAACTGTTGCAAACGATCCCCTGAAAGGATTTTCGGTGAAAACAGATGGTTTTTTATCATCGGAAACAGAATTAGCCCTTGACGTCTCAACAACTTTTTTTGAAAAATTCCCTAAGCCGCGCGGTCACAATTTCAGCAAAAATCTGGCGTTCTGCAATTCACTCAAAAATGGTGCCAAACTGTTGGAAACGATCCCCTGAAAGGTTTTTCGGTGGAAACAGATCGGTTTTTATCAGCAGAAACAGAATTAGCCATCGTTGTCTGAACAACTTTTTTTGAAAAATTCCCTAAGCCGCGCGGTCACAATTTCATCAAAAATCTGGCATTCTTCAATTCACTAAAAAATGGTGCCAAACTGTGGCAAACGATCCCCTGAAGGATTTTCGGTGGAAACAGATGGGTTTTTATCAGCGAAAACAGAATTAGCCCTCGAAGTCTGAACAACTATTTTTCAAACCTTCCCTAAGCCGCGCGGTCACAATTTCATCAAAAATCTGGCGTTCTGCAATTCACTCAAAAATCGTGCCAAACTGTTGCAAACGATCCCCTGAAAGGTTTTTCAGTGGAAAGAGATGGGTTTTTATCATCGGAAACAGAATTAGCCCTTGACGTCTCAACAACTTTTTTTTAAAAATTCCCTAAACCGCGCGGTCACAATTTCATCAAAAATCTGGCGTTCTGCAATTCACTCAAAAATGGTGCCAAACTGTTGGAAACGATCTCCTGAAAGGTTTTTCGGTGGAAACAGATGGGTTTTTATCATCAGAAACAGAATTAGCCATCGTTGTCTGAACAACTATTTTTCAAAACTTCCCTAAGCCGCGCGGTCACAATTTCATCAAAAATCTGGCGTTCTGCAATTCACTCAAAAATGGTGCCAAACTGTTGCAAACAATCCCCTGAAAGGTTTTTTGGTGGAAACAGATGGGTTTTTATCAGCGAAAACAGAATTAGCCCTCGACGTCTGAACAGCTTTTTTTGAAAAATTCCCTAAGCCGCGCGGTCACAATTTCATCAAAAATCTGGCGTTCTGCAATTCACTCAAAAATGGTGCCAAACTGTTGGAAACGATCCCCTGAAAGGTTCTTCGGTGGAAACAGATGGGTTTTTATCATCGAAAACAGAATTAGCCCTTGACGTCTCAACAACTTTTTTTGAATAATTCCCTAAGCCGCGCGTTCACACTTTCATCAAAAATCTGGCATTCTGTAATTCACTCAAAAATGGTGCCAAACTGTTGCAAACGATCCCCTGAAAGGTTTTTCGGTGGAAACAGATGGGTTTTTATCATCGGAAACAGAATTAGCCCTTGACGTCTGAACAGCTTTTCTTGAAAAATTCCCTAAGCCGCGCGTTCACAATTTCATCAAAAATCTGGCATTCTGCAATTCACTCAAAAATGGTGCCAAACTGTTGCAAACGATCCCCTGAAAGGTTTTTCGATGGAAACAGATGGGTTTTTATCATCGGAAACAGAATTAACCATTGTCGTCTCAAGAACTTTTTTTTGAAAAATTCCCTAAGCCGCGCGGTCACAATTTCATCAAAAATCTGGCGTTCTGCAATTCACTCAAGAATGGTACCAAACTGTTGCAAACGATCCCCTGAATGGTTTTTCGGTGGAAACAGATGGGATTTTATCAGCAAAAACAGAATTAGCCCTTGACGTCTCAACAACTGTTTTTGAAAAATTCCCTAAGCCGCGCGGTCACAATTTCATCAAAAATCTGGCATTCTGCAATTCACTCAAAAATGGTGCCAAACTGTTGCAAACGATCCCCTGAAAGGTTTTTCGGTGGAAACAGATGGGTTTTTATCATCGGAAACAGAATTAGCCCTTGACGTCTCAACAACTTTTTTTGAAAAATTCCCTAAGCCGCGCGGTGACAATTTCATCAAAATTCTGGCGTTCTAGACTTTACTCAAAAATGGTGCCAAACTGTTGGAAACAATCACCTGAAAGGTTTTTCGGTTGAAACAGATGGGTTTTTATTATCAGAAACAGAAATAGCCATCGTTGTCTGAACAACTTTTTTTGAAAAATTCCCTAAGCCGCGCGGTCACAATTTCATCAAAAATCTGGCGTTCTGCAATTCACTCAAAAATGGTGCCAAACTGTTGCATACGATCCCCTGAAAGGATTTTGGGTGGAAACAGATGGGTTTTTATCATCGAAAACAGAATTAGCCCTTGACGTCTGAACAGCTTTTTTTGAAAAATTCCCTAAGCCGCGCGGTCACAATTTCATCAAAAATCTGGCGTTCTGCAATTCACTCAAAAATGGTGCCAAACTGTTGGAAACGATCACCTGAAAGGTTTTTCGGTGGAAACAGATGGGTTTTTATCATCGAAAACAGAATTAGCACTTGACGTCTCAATAGCTTTTTTTGAAAAATTCCCTAAGCCGCGCGGTCACAATTTCATCAAAAATCTGGCGTTCTGCAATTCACTCAAAAATGGTGCCAAACTGTTGGAAACGATCACCTGAAAGGTTTTTCGGTGGAAACAGATGGGTTTTTATCATCGAAAACAGAATTAGCCCTTGACGTCTCAACAACTTTTTTTGAATAATTCCCTAAGCCGCGCGTTCACACTTTCATCAAAAATCTGGCATTCTGCAATTCACTCAAAAATGGTGCCAAACTGTTGCAAACGATCCCCTGAAAGGTTTTTCGGTGGAAACAGATGGGTTTTTATCATCGGAAACAGAATTAGCCCTTGACGTCTGAGCAGCTTTTCTTGAAAAATTCCCTAAGCCGCGCGTTCACAATTTCATCAAAAATCTGGCATTCTGCAATTCACTCAAAAATGGTGCCAAACTGTTGCAAACGATCCCCTGAAAGGTTTTTCGATGGAAACAGATGGGTTTTTATCATCGGAAACAGAATTAACCATTGTCGTCTCAAGAACTTTTTTTTGAAAAATTCCCTAAGCCGCGCGGTCACAATTTCATCAAAAATCTGGCGTTCTGCAATTCACTCAAGAATGGTACCAAACTGTTGCAAACGATCCCCTGAATGGTTTTTCGGTGGAAACAGATGGGATTTTATCAGCAAAAACAGAATTAGCCCTTGACGTCTCAACAACTGTTTTTGAAAAATTCCCTAAGCCGCGCGGTCACAATTTCATCAAAAATCTGGCATTCTGCAATTCACTCAAAAATGGTGCCAAACTGTTGCAAACGATCCCCTGAAAGGTTTTTCGGTGGAAACAGATGGGTTTTTATCATCGGAAACAGAATTAGCCCTTGACGTCTCAACAACTTTTTTTGAAAAATTCCCTAAGCCGCGCGGTGACAATTTCATCAAAATTCTGGCGTTCTAGACTTTACTCAAAAATGGTGCCAAACTGTTGGAAACAATCACCTGAAAGGTTTTTCGGTTGAAACAGATGGGTTTTTATTATCAGAAACAGAAATAGCCATCGTTGTCTGAACAACTTTTTTTGAAAAATTCCCTAAGCCGCGCGGTCACAATTTCATCAAAAATCTGGCGTTCTGCAATTCACTCAAAAATGGTGCCAAACTGTTGCATACGATCCCCTGAAAGGATTTTGGGTGGAAACAGATGGGTTTTTATCATCGAAAACAGAATTAGCCCTTGACGTCTGAACAGCTTTTTTTGAAAAATTCCCTAAGCCGCGCGGTCACAATTTCATCAAAAAGCTGGCGTTCTGCAATTCACTCAAAAATGGTGCCAAACTGTTGGAAACGATCACCTGAAAGGTTTTTCGGTGGAAACAGATGGGTTTTTATCATCGAAAACAGAATTAGCACTTGACGTCTCAATAGCTTTTTTTGAAAAATTCCCTAAGCCGCGCGGTCACAATTTCATCAAAAATCTGGCGTTCTGCAATTCACTCAAAAATGGTGCCAAACTGTTGCAAACGATCCCCTGAAAGGTTTTTCGGTGGAAACAGATGGGTTTTTATCATCAGAAACATAATTAGCCCTTGACGTCTCAACAACTTTTTTTGAAAAATTCCCTAAGCCGCGCGGTCACAATTTGATCAAAAATCTGGCGTTCTGCAATTCACTCAAAAATGGTGCCAAACTGTTGCAAACGATCCCCTGAAAGGATTTTCGGTGGAAACAGATGGTTTTTTATCATAGAAAACAGAATTAGCCCTTGACGTCTGAACAGCTTTTTTTGAAAAATTCCCTAAGCCGCGCGGTCACAATTTCAGCAAAAATCTGGCGTTCTGCAATTCACTCAAAAATGGTGCCAAACTGTTGGAAACGATCACCTGAAAGGTTCTTCGGTGGAAACAGATGGGTTTTTATCAGCGAAAACAGAATTAGCCCTTGACGTCTCAACAACTTTTTTTGAATAATTCCCTAAGCCGCGCGTTCACACTTTCATCAAAAATCTGGCATTCTGCAATTCACTCAAAAATGGTGCCAAACTGTTGCAAACGATCCCCTGAAAGGTTTTTCGGTGGAAACAGATGGGTTTTTATCATCGGAAACAGAATTAGCCCTTGACGTCTGAGCAGCTTTTCTTGAAAAATTCCCTAAGCCGCGCGTTCACAATTTCATCAAAAATCTGGCATTCTGCAATTCACTCAAAAATGGTGCCAAACTGTTGCAAACGATCCCCTGAAAGGTTTTTCGATGGAAACAGATGGGTTTTTATCATCGGAAACAGAATTAACCATTGTCGTCTCAAGAACTTTTTTTTGAAAAATTCCCTAAGCCGCGCGGTCACAATTTCATCAAAAATCTGGCGTTCTGCAATTCTTTCAAAAATGGTACCAAACTGTTGCAAACGATCCCCTGAATGGTTTTTCGGTGGAAACAGATGGGATTTTATCAGCAAAAACAGAATTAGCCCTTGACGTCTCAACAACTATTTTTCAAACCTTCCCTAAGCCGCGCGGTCACAATTTCATCAAAAATCTGGCGTTCTGCAATTCACTCAAAAATGGTGCCAAACTGTTGCAAACGATCCACTGAAAGGTTTTTCGGTGGAAACAGATGGGTTTTTATCAGCAGAAACAGAATTAGCCATCGTTGTCTGAAGAGCTTTTTTTGAAAAATTCCCTAAGCCGCGCGGTCACAATTTCATCAAAAATCTGGCGTTCTGCAATTCACTCAGAAATGGTGCCAAACTGTTGGAAACGATCACCTGAAAGGTTTTTCGGTGGAAACAGATGGGTTTTTATCATCAGAAACAGAATTAGCCATCGTTGTCTGAACAACTATTTTTCAAAACTTCCCTAAGCCGCGCGGTCACAATTTCATCAAAAATCTGGCGTTCTGCAATTCACTCAAAAATGGTGCCAAACTGTTGCAAACAATCCCCGGAAAGGTTTTTCGGTGGAAGCAGATGGGTTTTTATCAGCGAAAACAGAATTAGCCCTCGACGTCTGAACAGCTTTTTTTGAAAAATTCCCTAAGCCGCGCGGTCACAATTTCATCAAAAATCTGGCGTTCTGCAATTCAGTCAAAAATGGTGCCAAACTGTTGGAAACGATCACCTGAAACGTTCTTCGGTGGAAACAGATGGGTCTTTATCATCGGAAACAGAATTAGCCATCGTAGTCTCAAGAACTTTTTTTTGAAAAATTCCCTAAGCCGCGCGGTCACAATTTCATCAAAAATCTGGCGTTCTGCAATTCACTCAAAAATGGTGCCAAACTGTTGCAAACGATCCCCTGAAAGGATTTTCGGTGAAAACAGATGGTTTTTTATCATCGGAAACAGAATTAGCCCTTGACGTCTCAACAACTTTTTTTGAAAAATTCCCTAAGCCGCGCGGTCACAATTTCAGCAAAAATCTGGCATTCTGCAATTCACTCAAAAATGGTGCCAAACTGTTGGAAACGATCCCCTGAAAGGTTTTTCGGTGGAAACAGATCGGTTTTTATCAGCAGAAACAGAATTAGCCATCGTTGTCTGAACAACTTTTTTTGAAAAATTCCCTAAGCCGCGCGGTCACAATTTCATCAAAAATCTGGCATTCTGCAATTCACTAAAAAATGGTGCCAAACTGTGGCAAACGATCCCCTGAAAGGATTTTCGGTGGAAACAGATGGGTTTTTATCAGCGAAAACAGAATTAGCCCTCGAAGTCTGAACAACTATTTTTCAAACCTTCCCTAAGCCGCGCGGTCACAATTTCATCAAAAATCTGGCGTTCTGCAATTCACTCAAAAATCGTGCCAAACTGTTGCAAACGATCCCCTGAAAGGTTTTTCAGTGGAAAGAGATGGGTTTTTATCATCGGAAACAGAATTAGCCCTTGACGTCTCAACAACTTTTTTTTAAAAATTCCCTAAACCGCGCGGTCACAATTTCATCAAAAATCTGGCGTTCTGCAATTCACTCAAAAATGGTGCCAAACTGTTGGAAACGATCTCCTGAAAGGTTTTTCGGTGGAAACAGATGGGTTTTTATCATCAGAAACAGAATTAGCCATCGTTGTCTGAACAACTATTTTTCAAAACTTCCCTAAGCCGCGCGGTCACAATTTCATCAAAAATCTGGCGTTCTGCAATTCACTCAAAAATGGTGCCAAACTGTTGCAAACAATCCCCTGAAAGGTTTTTTGGTGGAAACAGATGGGTTTTTATCAGCGAAAACAGAATTAGCCCTCGACGTCTGAACAGCTTTTTTTGAAAAATTCCCTAAGCCGCGCGGTCACAATTTCATCAAAAATCTGGCGTTCTGCAATTCACTCAAAAATGGTGCCAAACTGTTGGAAACGATCCCCTGAAAGGTTCTTCGGTGGAAACAGATGGGTTTTTATCATCGAAAACAGAATTAGCCCTTGACGTCTCAACAACTTTTTTTGAATAATTCCCTAAGCCGCGCGTTCACACTTTCATCAAAAATCTGGCATTCTGTAATTCACTCAAAAATGGTGCCAAACTGTTGCAAACGATCCCCTGAAAGGTTTTTCGGTGGAAACAGATGGGTTTTTATCATCGGAAACAGAATTAGCCCTTGACGTCTGAACAGCTTTTCTTGAAAAATTCCCTAAGCCGCGCGTTCACAATTTCATCAAAAATCTGGCATTCTGCAATTCACTCAAAAATGGTGCCAAACTGTTGCAAACGATCCCCTGAAAGGTTTTTCGATGGAAACAGATGGGTTTTTATCATCGGAAACAGAATTAACCATTGTCGTCTCAAGAACTTTTTTTTGAAAAATTCCCTAAGCCGCGCGGTCACAATTTCATCAAAAATCTGGCGTTCTGCAATTCACTCAAGAATGGTACCAAACTGTTGCAAACGATCCCCTGAATGGTTTTTCGGTGGAAACAGATGGGATTTTATCAGCAAAAACAGAATTAGCCCTTGACGTCTCAACAACTGTTTTTGAAAAATTCCCTAAGCCGCGCGGTCACAATTTCATCAAAAATCTGGCATTCTGCAATTCACTCAAAAATGGTGCCAAACTGTTGCAAACGATCCCCTGAAAGGTTTTTCGGTGGAAACAGATGGGTTTTTATCATCGGAAACAGAATTAGCCCTTGACGTCTCAACAACTTTTTTTGAAAAATTCCCTAAGCCGCGCGGTGACAATTTCATCAAAATTCTGGCGTTCTAGACTTTACTCAAAAATGGTGCCAAACTGTTGGAAACAATCACCTGAAAGGTTTTTCGGTTGAAACAGATGGGTTTTTATTATCAGAAACAGAAATAGCCATCGTTGTCTGAACAACTTTTTTTGAAAAATTCCCTAAGCCGCGCGGTCACAATTTCATCAAAAATCTGGCGTTCTGCAATTCACTCAAAAATGGTGCCAAACTGTTGCATACGATCCCCTGAAAGGATTTTGGGTGGAAACAGATGGGTTTTTATCATCGAAAACAGAATTAGCCCTTGACGTCTGAACAGCTTTTTTTGAAAAATTCCCTAAGCCGCGCGGTCACAATTTCATCAAAAAGCTGGCGTTCTGCAATTCACTCAAAAATGGTGCCAAACTGTTGGAAACGATCACCTGAAAGGTTTTTCGGTGGAAACAGATGGGTTTTTATCATCGAAAACAGAATTAGCACTTGACGTCTCAATAGCTTTTTTTGAAAAATTCCCTAAGCCGCGCGGTCACAATTTCATCAAAAATCTGGCGTTCTGCAATTCACTCAAAAATGGTGCCAAACTGTTGGAAACGATCACCTGAAAGGTTTTTCGGT
The DNA here is from genome assembly GCF_964106645.2 of Podarcis pityusensis. Classification (NCBI taxonomy): domain Eukaryota; kingdom Metazoa; phylum Chordata; class Lepidosauria; order Squamata; family Lacertidae; genus Podarcis; species Podarcis pityusensis. The sequence continues at coordinate 16,559,358 of NC_138029.1, forward strand.
GGAAACAGATGGGTTTTTATCATCGAAAACAGAATTAGCCCTTGACGTCTCAACAACTTTTTTTGAATAATTCCCTAAGCCGCGCGTTCACACTTTCATCAAAAATCTGGCATTCTGCAATTCACTCAAAAATGGTGCCAAACTGTTGCAAACGATCCCCTGAAAGGTTTTTCGGTGGAAACAGATGGGTTTTTATCATCGGAAACAGAATTAGCCCTTGACGTCTGAGCAGCTTTTCTTGAAAAATTCCCTAAGCCGCGCGTTCACAATTTCATCAAAAATCTGGCATTCTGCAATTCACTCAAAAATGGTGCCAAACTGTTGCAAACGATCCCCTGAAAGGTTTTTCGATGGAAACAGATGGGTTTTTATCATCGGAAACAGAATTAACCATTGTCGTCTCAAGAACTTTTTTTTGAAAAATTCCCTAAGCCGCGCGGTCACAATTTCATCAAAAATCTGGCGTTCTGCAATTCTTTCAAAAATGGTACCAAACTGTTGCAAACGATCCCCTGAATGGTTTTTCGGTGGAAACAGATGGGATTTTATCAGCAAAAACAGAATTAGCCCTTGACGTCTCAACAACTGTTTTTGAAAAATTCCCTAAGCCGCGCGGTCACAATTTCATCAAAAATCTGGCATTCTGCAATTCACTCAAAAATGGTGCCAAACTGTTGCAAACGATCCCCTGAAAGGTTTTTCGGTGGAAACAGATGGGTTTTTATCATCGGAAACAGAATTAGCCCTTGACGTCTCAACAACTTTTTTTGAAAAATTCCCTAAGCCGCGCGGTGACAATTTCATCAAAATTCTGGCGTTCTAGACTTTACTCAAAAATGGTGCCAAACTGTTGGAAACGATCACCTGAAAGGTTTTTCGGTTGAAACAGATGGGTTTTTATTATCAGAAACAGAAATAGCCATCGTTGTCTGAACAACTTTTTTTGAAAAATTCCCTAAGCCGCGCGGTCACAATTTCATCAAAAATCTGGCGTTCTGCAATTCACTCAAAAATGGTGCCAAACTGTTGCATACGATCCCCTGAAAGGATTTTGGGTGGAAACAGATGGGTTTTTATCATCGAAAACAGAATTAGCCCTTGACGTCTGAACAGCTTTTTTTGAAAAATTCCCTAAGCCGCGCGGTCAAAATTTCATCAAAAATCTGGCGTTCTGCAATTCACTCAAAAATGGTGCCAAACTGTTGGAAACGATCACCTGAAAGGTTTTTCGGTGGAAACAGATGGGTTTTTATCATCGAAAACAGAATTAGCACTTGACGTCTCAACAACTTTTTTTGGAAAAATTCCCTAAGCCGCGCGGTCACAATTTCATCAAAAATCTGGCGTTCTGCAATTCACTCAAAAATGGTGCCAAAGCATTGGAAACGATCCCCTGAAAGGTTTTTCGGTGGAAACAGATGGGTTTTTATCATCAGAAACAGAATTAGCCATTGACGTCTCAACAAATTTTTTTGAAAAATTCCCTAAGCCGCGCGGTCACAATTTCATCAAAAATCTGGCGTTCTGCAATTCACTCAAAAATGGTGCCAAACTGTTGCAAACGATCCCCTGAAAGGTTTTTCGGTGGAAACAGATGGGTTTTTATCATCAGAAACATAATTAGCCCTTGACGTCTCAACAACTTTTTTTGAAAAATTCCCTAAGCCGCGCGGTCACAATTTGATCAAAAATCTGGCGTTCTGCAATTCACTCAAAAATGGTGCCAAACTGTTGCAAACGATCCCCTGAAAGGATTTTCGGTGGAAACAGATGGTTTTTTATCATAGAAAACAGAATTAGCCCTTGACGTCTGAACAGCTTTTTTTGAAAAATTCCCTAAGCCGCGCGGTCACAATTTCAGCAAAAATCTGGCGTTCTGCAATTCACTCAAAAATGGTGCCAAACTGTTGGAAACGATCACCTGAAAGGTTCTTCGGTGGAAACAGATGGGTTTTTATCAGCGAAAACAGAATTAGCCCTTGACGTCTCAACAACTTTTTTTGAATAATTCCCTAAGCCGCGCGTTCACACTTTCATCAAAAATCTGGCATTCTGCAATTCACTCAAAAATGGTGCCAAACTGTTGCAAACGATCCCCTGAAAGGTTTTTCGGTGGAAACAGATGGGTTTTTATCATCGGAAACAGAATTAGCCCTTGACGTCTGAGCAGCTTTTCTTGAAAAATTCCCTAAGCCGCGCGTTCACAATTTCATCAAAAATCTGGCATTCTGCAATTCACTCAAAAATGGTGCCAAACTGTTGCAAACGATCCCCTGAAAGGTTTTTCGATGGAAACAGATGGGTTTTTATCATCGGAAACAGAATTAACCATTGTCGTCTCAAGAACTTTTTTTTGAAAAATTCCCTAAGCCGCGCGGTCACAATTTCATCAAAAATCTGGCGTTCTGCAATTCTTTCAAAAATGGTACCAAACTGTTGCAAACGATCCCCTGAATGGTTTTTCGGTGGAAACAGATGGGATTTTATCAGCAAAAACAGAATTAGCCCTTGACGTCTCAACAACTGTTTTTGAAAAATTCCCTAAGCCGCGCGGTCACAATTTCATCAAAAATCTGGCATTCTGCAATTCACTCAAAAATGGTGCCAAACTGTTGCAAACGATCCCCTGAAAGGTTTTTCGGTGGAAACAGATGGGTTTTTATCATCGGAAACAGAATTAGCCCTTGACGTCTCAACAACTTTTTTTGAAAAATTCCCTAAGCCGCGCGGTGACAATTTCATCAAAATTCTGGCGTTCTAGACTTTACTCAAAAATGGTGCCAAACTGTTGGAAACGATCACCTGAAAGGTTTTTCGGTTGAAACAGATGGGTTTTTATTATCAGAAACAGAAATAGCCATCGTTGTCTGAACAACTTTTTTTGAAAAATTCCCTAAGCCGCGCGGTCACAATTTCATCAAAAATCTGGCGTTCTGCAATTCACTCAAAAATGGTGCCAAACTGTTGCATACGATCCCCTGAAAGGATTTTGGGTGGAAACAGATGGGTTTTTATCATCGAAAACAGAATTAGCCCTTGACGTCTGAACAGCTTTTTTTGAAAAATTCCCTAAGCCGCGCGGTCAAAATTTCATCAAAAATCTGGCGTTCTGCAATTCACTCAAAAATGGTGCCAAACTGTTGGAAACGATCACCTGAAAGGTTTTTCGGTGGAAACAGATGGGTTTTTATCATCGAAAACAGAATTAGCACTTGACGTCTCAACAACTTTTTTTGGAAAAATTCCCTAAGCCGCGCGGTCACAATTTCATCAAAAATCTGGCGTTCTGCAATTCACTCAAAAATGGTGCCAAAGCATTGGAAACGATCCCCTGAAAGGTTTTTCGGTGGAAACAGATGGGTTTTTATCATCAGAAACAGAATTAGCCATTGACGTCTCAACAAATTTTTTTGAAAAATTCCCTAAGCCGCGCGGTCACAATTTCATCAAAAATCTGGCGTTCTGCAATTCACTCAAAAATGGTGCCAAACTGTTGGAAACGATCCCCTGAAAGGTTTTTCGGTGGAAACAGATGGGTTTTTATCATCAGAAACATAATTAGCCCTTGACGTCTCAACAACTTTTTTTGAAAAATTCCCTAAGCCGCGCGGTCACAATTTGATCAAAAATCTGGCGTTCTGCAATTCACTCAAAAATGGTGCCAAACTGTTGCAAACGATCCCCTGAAAGGATTTTCGGTGGAAACAGATGGTTTTTTATCATAGAAAACAGAATTAGCCCTTGACGTCTGAACAGCTTTTTTTGAAAAATTCCCTAAGCCGCGCGGTCACAATTTCAGCAAAAATCTGGCGTTCTGCAATTCACTCAAAAATGGTGCCAAACTGTTGGAAACGATCACCTGAAAGGTTCTTCGGTGGAAACAGATGGGTTTTTATCAGCGAAAACAGAATTAGCCCTCGACGTCTCAACAACTATTTTTCAAACCTTCCCTAAGCCGCGCGGTCACAATTTCATCAAAAATCTGGCGTTCTGCAATTCACTCAAAAATGGTGCGAAACTGTTGCAAACGATCCCCTGAAAGGTTTTTTGGTGGAAACAGATGGGTTTTTATCAGCGAAAAGAGAATTAGTCCTCGACGTCTGAACAGCTTTTTTTTGAGAAATTCCTTAAGCTGCGCGGTCACAATTTCATCAAAAATCTGGCGTTCTGCAATTCACTCAAAAATGGTGCCAAACTGTTGGAAACGATCTCCTGAAAGGTTTTTCGGTGGAAACAGATGGGTTTTTATCATCAGAAACAGAATTAGCCATCGTTGTCTGAACAACTATTTTTCAAAACTTCCCTAAGCCGCGCGGTCACAATTTCATCAAAAATCTGGCGTTCTGCAATTCACTCAAAAATGGTGCCAAACTGTTGCAAACAATCCCCTAAAATGTTTTTTGGTGGAAACAGGTGGGTTTTTATCAGCGAAAACAGAATTAGCCCTCGACGTCTGAACAGCTTTTTTTGAAAAATTCCCTAAGCCGCGCGGTCACAATTTCATCAAAAATCTGGCCTTCTGCAATTCACTCAAAAATGGTGCCAAACTGTTGGAAACGATCCCCTGAAAGGTTCTTCGGTGGAAACAGATGGGTTTTTATCATCGAAAACAGAATTAGCACTTGACGTCTCAACAACTTTTTTTGAGTAATTCCCTAAGCCACGCGTTCACAATTTCATCAAAAATCTGGCGTTCTGCAATTCACTCAAAAATGCTGCCAAACTGTTGCAAATGATCCCCTGAAAGGTTTTTCGGTGGAAACAGATGGGTTTTTATCAGCGAAAACAGAATTAGCCCTCGACGTCTGAACAGCTTTTTTTGAAAAATTCCCTAAGCCGCGCAGTCACAATTTCATCAAAAATCTGGCGTTCTGCAATTCACTCAAAAATGCTGCCAAACTGTTGCAAACGATCCCCTGAAAGGTTTTTCGGTGGAAACAGATGGGTTTTTATCAGCGAAAAGAGAATTAGCCCTCGACGTCTGAAAAGCTTTTTTTGAAAAATTCCCTAAGCCGCGCGGTCACAATTTCATCAAAAATCTGGCGTTCTGCAATTCACTCAAAAATGGCGCCAAACTGTTGGAAACGATCCCCTGAAAGGTTTTTTGGTGAAAACAGATGGGTTTTTATCAGCGAAAAGAGAATTAGCCCTCGACCTCTGAAAAGCTTTTTTTGAAAAATCCCTAAGCCGCGCGGTCACAATTTCATCAAAAATCTGGCGTTCTGCAATTCACTCAAAAATGGTGCCAAACTGTTGCAAACGATCCCCTGAAAGGTTTTTCGGTGGAAACAGATGGGTTTTTATCAGCAAAAACAGAATAAGCCCTCGACCTCTGAACAGCTTTTTTTGAAAAATTCCCTAAGCCGCGCGGTGACAATTTCATCAAAATTCTGGCGTTCTAGACTTCACTCAAAAATGGTGCCAAACTGTTGCAAACGATCACCTGAAAGGTTTTTCGGTTGAAACAGATGGGTTTTTATCATCAGAAACAGAAATAGCCATCGTTGTCAGAACAACTTGTTTTGAAAAATTCCCTAAGCCGCGCGGTCACAATTTCATCAAAAATCTGGCGTTCCGCAATTCACTCAAAAATGGTGCCAAACTGTTGGAAACGATCCCCTGAAAGGTTTTTCGGTGGAAACAGATGGGTTTTTATCATCAGAAATAGAATTAGCCATCGTTGTCTGAACAACTTTTTTTGAAAAATTCCCTAAGCCGCGCGGTCACAATTTCATCTAAAATCTGGCATTCTGCAATTCACTCAAAAATGGTGCCAAACTGTTGCAAACGATCCCCTGAAAGGTTTTTCGGTGGAAACAGATGGGTTTTTATCATCGGAAACCGAATTAGCCCTTGACGTCTCAACAACTTTTTTTGAAAAATTCCCTAAGCCGCGCGGTCACAATTTCATCAAAAATCTGGCGTTCTGCAATTCACTCAAAAATGCTGCCAAACTGTTGCAAATGATCCCCTGAAAGGTTTTTCGGTGGAAACAGATGGATTTTTATCATCGGAAACAGAATTAGCCATCGTAGTCTCAAGAACTTTTTTTGGAAAAAATCCCTAAGCCGCGCGGTCACAATTTCATAAAAAATCTGGCGTTCTGCAATTCACTCAAAAATGGTGCCAAACTGTTGCAAACGATCCCCTGAAAGGTTTTTCGGTGGAAACAGATGGGTTTTTATCATCGGAAACAGAATTAGCCATCGTTGTCTGAACAACTTTTTTTGAAAAATTCCCTAAGCCGTGCGGTCACAATTTCATCAAAAATCTGGCGTTCTGCAATTCACTCAAAAATGGTGCCAAACTGTTGCAAACGATCACCTGAAAGGTTTTTCGGTGGAAACAGATGGGTTTTTATCAGCGAAAACAGAATTAGCCATCGTTGTCTGAACAACTTTTTTTGAAAAATTCCCTAAGCCGCGCAGTCACAATTTCATCAAAAATCTGGCGTTCTGCAATTCACTCAAAAATGCTGCCAAACTGTTGCAAACGATCCCCTGAAAGGTTTTTCGGTGGAAACAGATGGGTTTTTATCATCGGAAACAGAATTAGCCATCGTAGTCTCAAGAACTTTTTTTTGAAAAATTCCCTAAGCCGCGCGGTCACAATTTCATCAAAAATCTGGCGTTCTGCAATTCACTCAAAAATGGTGCCAAACTGTTGGAAACGATCACCTGAAAGGTTTTTCGGTGGAAACAGATGGGTTTTTATCATCGGAAACAGAATTAGCTCTTGACGTCTCAATAACTTTTTTTGAAAAATTCCCTAAGCCGCGCGGTCACAATTTCATCAAAAATCTGGCGTTCTGCAATTCACTCAAAAATGGTGCCAAACTGTTGGAAATGATCACCTGAAAGGTTCTTCGGCGGAAACAGATGGGTTTTTATCATCGGAAACAGAATTAGCCATCGTAGTCTCAAGAACTTTTTTTTGAAAAATTCCCTAAGCCGCGCGGTCACAATTTCATCAAAAATCTGGCGTTCTGCAATTCACTCAAAAATGGTGCCAAACTGTTGGAAACGATCACCTGAAAGGTTTTTCGGTGGAAACAGATGGGTTTTTATCATCGGAAACAGAATTAGCTCTTGACGTCTCAATAACTTTTTTTGAAAAATTCCCTAAGCCGCGCGGTCACAATTTCATCAAAAATCTGGCGTTCTGCAATTCACTCAAAAATGGTGCCAAACTGTTGGAAACGATCACCTGAAAGGTTTTTCGGTGGAAACAGATGGATTTTTATCATCGGAAACAGAATTAGCCCTTGACGTCTCAATAACTTTTTTTGAAAAATTCCCTAAGCCGCGCGGTCACAATTTCATCAAAAATCTGGCGTTCTGCAATTCACTCAAAAATGGTGCCAAACTGTTGCAAACGATCCCCTGAAAGGTTTTTCGGTGGAAACAGATCGGTTTTTATCAGCAGAAACAGAATTAGCCATCGTTGTCTGAACAGCTTTTTTTGAAAAATTCCCTAAACCGCGCGGTCACAATTTCATCAAAAATCTGGCGTTCTGCAATTCACTCAAAAATGGTGCCAAACTGTTGCAAACGATCCCCTGAAAGGATTTTCGGTGGAAACAGATGGGTTTTTATCAGCAGAAACAGAATTAGCCATCGTTGTCTGAACAACTATTTTTCAAAACTTCCCTAAGCCACGCGATCACAATTTCATCAAAAATCTGGCGTTCTGCAATTCAGTAAAAAATGGTGCCAAACTGTTGTAAACGATCACCTGAAAGGTTCTTCGGTGGAAAGAGATGGGTTTTTATCATCGGAAACAGAATTAGACCTTGACGTCTCAATAACTTTTTTTGAAAAATTCCCTAAGCCGCGCGGTCACAATTTCATCAAAAATCTGGCATTCTGCAATTCATTCAAAATTGGTGCCAAACTGTTGCAAACGATCCCCTGAAAGGTTTTTCGGTGGAAACAGATGGGTTTTTATCATCGAAAACAGAATTAGCCCTTGACGTCTCAACAACTTTTTTTGAAAAATTCCCTAAGCCGCGTGGTCACAATTTCATCAAAAATCTGGCATTCTGCAATTTACTGAAAAATGGTGCCAAACTGTTGCAAACGATCCCCTGAAAGGTTTTTCGGTGGAAACAGATGGGTTTTTATCATCAGAAACAGAATTAGCCATCGTTGTCTGAACAACTATTTTTCAAAACTTCCCGAAGCCGCGCGGTCACAATTTCATCAAAAATCTGGCGTTCTGCAATTCACTCAAAAATGGTGCCAAACTGTTGCAAACAATCCCCGGAAAGGTTTTTCGGTGGAAGCAGATGGGTTTTTATCAGCGAAAACAGAATTAGCCCTCGACGTCTGAACAGATTTTTTTGAAAAATTCCCTAAGCCGTGCGGTCACAATTTCAGCAAAAATCTGGCGTTCTGCAATTCACTCAAAAATGGTGCCAAACTGTTGCAAACGATCACCTGAAAGGTTCTTCGGTGGAAACAGATGGGTTTTTATCATCGGAAACCGAATTAGCCCTTGACGTCTCAACAACTTTTTTTGAAAAATTCCCTAAGCCGCGCGGTCACAATTTCATCAAAAATCTGGCATTCTGCAATTCACTAAAAAATGGTGCCAAACTGTGGCAAACGATCCCCTGAAAGGATTTTCGGTGGAAACAGATGGGTTTTTATCAGCGAAAACAGAATTAGCCCTCGACGTCTGAACAACTATTTTTCAAACCTTCCCTAAGCCGCGCGGTCACAATTTCATCAAAAATGTGGCGTTCTGCAATTCACTCAAAAATGGTGCCAAACTGTTGCAAACGATCCCCTGAAAGGTTTTTCAGTGGAAAGAGATGGGTTTTTATCAGCGAAAACAGAATTAGCCCTTGACGTCTCAACAACTTTTTTTGAAAAATTCCCTAAGCCGCGCGGTCACAATTTCATCAAAAATCTGGCGTTCTGCAATTCACTCAAAAATGGTGCCAAACTGTTGGAAACGATCACCTGAAAGGTTTTTCGGTGGAAACAGATGGGTTTTTATCATCGGAAACAGAATTAACCATTGTCGTCTCAAGAACTTTTTTTTGAAAAATTCCCTAAGCCGCGCGGTCACAATTTCATCAAAAATCTGGCGTTCTGCAATTCACTCAAAAATGGTACCAAACTGTTGCAAACGATCCCCTGAAAGGTTTTTCGGTGGAAACAGATGGGATTTTATCAGCAAAAACAGAATTAGCCCTTGACGTCTCAAGAACTGTTTTTGAAAAATTCCCTAAGCGGCGCGGTCACAATTTCATCAAAAATCTGGCATTCTGCAATTCACTCAAAAATGGTGCCAAACTGTTGCAAACGATCCCCTGAAAGGTTTTTCGGTGGAAACAGATGGGTTTTTATCATCGGAAACAGAATTAGCCCTTGACGTCTCAACAACTTTTTTTGAAAAATTCCCTAAGCCGCGCGGTGACAATTTCATCAAAATTCTGGCGTTCTAGACTTTACTCAAAAATGGTGCCAAACTGTTGGAAACGATCACCTGAAAGGTTTTTCGCTGGAAACAGATGGGTTTTTATTATCAGAAACAGAAATAGCCATCGTTGTCTGAACAACTTTTTTTGAAAAATTCCCTAAGCCGCGCGGTCACAATTTCATCAAAAATCTGTCTGTCAGAGCTGCTTCCAGATCCTAGCTCACAGAGGATCACGCTAGCCAGCGATCATTAAATAAAAGTCTTTATTGAGTTACAGTTTCCATTCTCAAGCTGCTGCGTGCAACTCTACGTCTCATGGTTAGATCGGCGAAGCTCCATCTGAGTCTCCGCCCCTTGTACACCAACTTAATATCCTAGCCTTGCTCCACCTTTTCCGCCTGACTGTTCTTCTCTGGGTCCCTCTGCCCCCCGGGGTCTCTTCCTTCCGGGATTCCTCTGACGCTGACGCTGACCCCCCTGACTCTTCTCCCTCCTTTCGGCGGGCTTTAGGACCTGGCTCCCTTTCCGGGCTGCCTACTGCGCCACCTTCCTGTGCATTTGAACTTGGCACGCGCGCCCAACCTTCCACCTTCCGTCTGACCGTTTCTTCGCTCCCCGATGGAGGTGTGGCCACTCCTGACTCGTGCCCTCCCCCCTGTTGTGAGCTGCCAGCGCTTGATCCCTGGCGCCCTTCCTCTTCCCTGCTCTCTGGCGGTGACGCTGGTCCTGATTTCCAACTGCTCCCCTCTGAGTCCCCTCTGGCTCTATCTTCCTGGGGTGTCCCCCTAGGCTCCCCCCTTGCCCTGGCCACTGGTGCTCCTTTCTGTGAATCTTCTGATTCACTGGAAAGACTCGGAGATCTCGGGTCGTCGTCATCACTCATCTTTTCTTCTGCCTCCTCTCCCTCGCTCTCTGTTTCCTCCCTTGCCCTTGCCTCTGCTCCTGAACCCCTGACATCCATCCCCCCCTCGAAGCCCCCTCTTCCCCCCTCCCCTCCTTCCGGTGCGGGATCTGGGTGCTGCCGTGTCAGGGGGACGAATGTCGGATACAGTTCGCTTCCCGTGGCGGGCCGCCATCCGAAGTCTTCCGGTTCTTCCTCCCTGCTCTCGTTGACGACGGTCACCTCCGCTTCCATCTCTGTGCCGCCGTGCTCGAAACCCGTGTCGTCCCCGAAAACGTCCATGTCCGTCTCTCCTTCGTTGCCTTCTGGAGACGTTGCTCGTCCTGGACCCTCCAGCCACCTTCTGCGGAACTGCTCCTCTGGTCGATCATCCCACCAATACGAGGGTTCTGAAGCAGATCCTGTTGGGTTTGGAACTTAACAGGTTAAGTTGTTCCCATGATGCCTCAGCATTCTGACGTCAGCTTTCGAAGCTGGGAGGAGTTTCGTTTCTCTGTTCCCCTCTGGTTCTCTGAGGGAAGAGGTGGCAGTTTGTCATGGCTGCTGTGAGCCCAGGAGATTTCCTGGGGAAAGTCGGAATAAAGGACTGATAAATAGACAAACCGGGCTCTGTGTGTTTGTCGGAAGCTAAGTGGAAGCTACGTGACAGTTTTCACCGCTGTGTTTAACTCTGCTGAGGCGTGACTGGAGAGCTACTGGAGACGGAGCTGAGTGGCGCAGCTCGGAGGAAGCGCGCCGGGCATAAAGAGCTAATTGTGGATCGTAAATCAATTAGCGGGGGTCACGCCAAACCAATAAATCAATTTCAACAGGTTATGGACCCTTAATCACCGATCGTAAAAACTGTCACAGGAACGCTTTGAAGTGCCGGAATGCGTTTGAAGTTGCGGCAGGAGGTGCTGAAGTTTTTGCCTGGTGTTAAGAGGCAAAGGAGAGCTGCGGAGCTCAGAGCAGCTGGCTGAAAGACACAGAGGTTTGCCTGTGCTGAGAGCTGAGTGCTGGGAGCTGAAGAGCAGCTGGAAAATCGTTTCCCCACGGATGGGTGCCGGAGGAGCTTGTAATCTGTGAGTACAGCTTGGGGCCCCTTGGGAGAACGGAAGACGATGGCAGGCAGCCAGGTCTTGGAGGACATTGCGTTTCAACAGCTCACTCTAAGAAGTTGGGCAAGGGCGTAAAGTCAGCAAGAGCTGCCTGGGATGTGCTGTGAAGCTTCAGCAGGAGGCCAGAGCCCTGGAGGAAGTATTGAGAAAAGCCTAAAGATGGCTGGTGCCCCTGTTCCTGATGATTTAGCCTCAAGGAGTGCTAGTGAGCAGATCGGGGGGGCGAAGGATTCCAAAGGCAAGTGTAAAGGCTTGTCCACTGTGCGTGCTGGAGTGGAATGTCAACAAAGCAGGTTCCCAGAAAGCCGCAGTGGGAGCCAGGCCAGAGGGGGCGGAGCTGGCAAGGAGTGCTTTTCCGGAAGAAGGAGGGCCAGGCCAGCTGGGAGGAGCCCCGGGCAGTGTTTTTCCACTGGAGTTCGTCGTTGCTGCCCATGGAGAGCGGAGACAGCTGGGCAGGAAGGTCCCAAGGTCAACCAGCTGAGTTCTCATGGGAATCAGTCTCGGAGAGGAGGCCAGCGTGGGAACGCAAGGGAAAGACGTGGCTCAGACGCTGGGGAGGGTTGTTTTCTTATCACTGCTTCTATGGCAACTGTGAAGAACAACTCCAGCCAGGACACGGTGACGCGCTGGGTTTTGAATACTGCTATTGGTCATCACCTAAGCGAGCCTGCTGGGGAAATGCGGAACTGCAGGGCTGTTTTCAACAGGACACAACTGTGATGTTAGCAGACGGAATGAGAAAGTCGGTTTCTGCTGTGGCTAACATGTTTTTTTCTCCTTTACAGGAGGAGCTAGAGGTCTACGTTGGGGGGAAACAAGTGGCCAACGTGAAAAGGGGGCAGAACAATCTCTTTGTTCTGGAGTCACCTCTGGAGGGTGGTGGGAATGCTGGAAAAGCACAGGCGCAGTGTGCTAAGGTTCCCAGTCATGTGCAAAAGCTGCACAGGTGCACAAAAGGGTACAAACTCCGGAAATGTGGGAGGTCCCTAGGGTGCAGGGCATGCAAGGGTGCACAGGTACATGGTTTCCCCGGGTTTGGGAGGGTAGCCAAAGAGCCCTTTGAGCTCTTTGAGGCAGGTGGTCCAAAGGTTCAGGAAATGATCTTCTGTGGATATGATCCTGCAACCAATGGATGGAGGTTTGCATACCCAGAGGGTGATCAAACCAAGCTGCTGGTCAGTAAGCAGGCTGAGTTCTGTGAACAGGATGGATGTTCAAGGCTCAGGGATGGTTCTGTTTTTCTCTCAGAATGTCTGTCTGATTCTGAGGAGGAAAGGGAGGCAGAGGCTGATCCCGGTGATGGGGACCAGGTCCAAGATCAGGGTTCAGAACCCGGTGATGGGGACCAGGTCCAAGATCAGGGTTCAGGGCAGGTCTGGGCATCTCCAAAGGTTGTGAAAGGAGTGTCCAGGTGTGAGGCTTCATCTCCGGTTAGCGTAATGGAGAAAGCTCACAAACAGGGTGTCAAGTCAGAGGGGGAAGAGTCTGACGGAGAAGACACAACTGCTGGCCCAAATGGGTCAGTAGGGTATCTGGTCACAAGTGCGTGAAAAAGTGTCGCACAGTGTGATTCTGGGAGTGTTGAAGGGGTTCAACAGGTGCCTGGGAAAGATGCCGGGAAGTGGCATAAGGCAAAGGGAAAGGTGTTGAACTCAAAAAGGTCTTGTCAGAATGGTTCGGCAAGAGGGGGTGTTGGGTTTGGAACTTAACAGGTTAAGTTGTTCCCATGATGCCTCAGCATTCTGACGTCAGCTTTCGAAGCTGGGAGGAGTTTCGTTTCTCTGTTCCCCTCTGGTTCTCTGAGGGAAGAGGTGGCAGTTTGTCATGGCTGCTGTGAGCCCAGGAGATTTCCTGGGGAAAGTCGGAATAAAGGACTGATAAATAGACAAACCGGGCTCTGTGTGTTTGTCGGAAGCTAAGTGGAAGCTACGTGACAGTTTTCACCGCTGTGTTTAACTCTGCTGAGGCGTGACTGGAGAGCTACTGGAGACGGAGCTGAGTGGCGCAGCTCGGAGGAAGCGCGCCGGGCATAAAGAGCTAATTGTGGATCGTAAATCAATTAGCGGGGGTCACGCCAAACCAATAAATCAATTTCAACAGATCCCGAGGGTGACCCCTCTGGGGAACGGGCGTCTCGTGTCGGTTCCTCGTCCGAGTCGAACCCCCGGAACGTGCTGGCTGAAAGCGTGGGCGTGAAAAGCCAGTCGTCGAAAAAGTCTGCTGGCATTGGCCTATGTGGGAAGAGGGCATGAAACTCTTCTTTGAGCAGAGGTTCGTCTAAAGCGTAGCCCGGCACCCAGCTGTTGGCACTGGCCGGGGTGCCCTCCTTGGCGAGAAGGTATTCTACCCCCTCTTCCCCCCATCTGGAGTCCAAAATCTCCGTGACTTCGTTGATGCGCTCCTCCTGTGCCACTCCCCCTTGCCCGGTTCTCTCTCGGAGCGGACCCGGTGCCGTTCCTGGTTCCTGAAACCTGTGAGGTGCCTTGTAGGGAGTGAGCACCGATCTGTGGAACACCGGATGCATTCTGGAACCCTCCGGAAGAGCCAGCCTGAAAGCCACCGGGTTGACCTGTTCGTCGACTTGGTAGGGCCCCAGTTGTTTATGCCCTAGTTTCTTCTTCGCCAACGACCTGGCCGGCACTGCGTGGGCTGCTAACCAGACCCAGTCTCCCACATGGATCTCTTCGCCAACTCTTCTGTGTTTGTCCGCTTGTACCTTGTATGCGTGTTTAGCCAGCTCCAGGTGCCGCCGCAGCTGATCGTGGACCTCCTGCAACTCCGACGCGAACGCATCTGCTGTCTGCGGCTCCCCCTCCCCCATTCTTTCCAGTCCCGGGAAGGTTCTAGGGTGCCTCCCGTTGTTGGCGAAGAACGGCGTGACCCCCGTGGACACGTGCTTCGTGTTGTTGTAGGCGAACTCGGCGAGAGGCAGGTAATCCACCCACGTCGCAGGCTGTTGATTCGCATAACATCTCAGGTACTGCTGCATGATGGCATTGACCCGCTCCGCTTGCCCGTTGGTCTGCGGGTGTCTAGCCGACGCCAGGTTGATCTTGACGTTCAGGAAGCCCATCAGCCTCTGCCAGAAGTTTGAGATGAACTGTCGCCCTCGGTCGGACAGAATAGACCGCGGCAGACCGTGAACCTTGAACACGTGGTCTATGAACAGTTTGGCGGTTTGTTCCGCCGTGGCCACCTTCGCACACGGAATGAAATGTGCCATCTTGGAGAACAAATCCACCACCACCAGCACAGCCGTCTTGCCCCTCGAGCTGGGCAGATCCGTGACAAAGTCCAGGGCCACTCTCTCCCATGGCTCGAACGGAGTTTGCAGCGGTTCCAGCAGTCCGGCCGGCGGTCTGTGCACTGGTTTGGACCTCTGGCAGGTGTCACACCTCGCCACGTAGTCCGCGACTTCCCCTCTCATTCCGGGCCACCAGAAGTCTCTGGCTACTAATTCCACCGTCTTCTCCTTGCCAAAGTGCCCGGCAGTGGGCGCGTCGTGCAGCTGCTGCAGTACCTTGGCGCGAAGTTCGTCTCCCGGCACGTAGATGGCCCCTTTACGGATGAGCAAACCATCTCGCAGCTGGAACTCGTCGGTCGCTGCCGTGCCCCTGTGCACCTCTGCCATCTTTGCTTGCGCGAAGGAGTCATCCTGCAACGCTCGTCGCACCGCATCCAGGTCAACTGTTGCCGCCGCGCACGCCCACACTGTCGGTGCGAAGATGTGCATGGCGGCCGCTGGCGTTGCCTCCTCCAGATACTGTGGCTTACGGGAGAGAGCATCCGCCATGATGTTGGTGTCCCCCGGGACATACTCTATTCGGAAGTCGAAATTCGCAAAGAACTCAGCCCAACGTATCTGCCTCTGGTTCAGGAACTGTGCCGTGCGCCAGTGCTCTAGATTCTTGTGGTCCGTGCAGACCTGCACCGTGTGCTTGGCGCCGATCAGGAAGTGCCTCCACGCTTTGAACGCTGCATGAATGGCCAGCAACTCCCTGTCCCAGATGGTGTAGTTCTGTTCGGACTTGCTGAGCTTCCTTGAGTAAAACGCTCCCGGCCTCCAAACCCCCTGCGGGTCTTTCTGCAGCAGGA
Source organism: Podarcis pityusensis (assembly GCF_964106645.2). Classification (NCBI taxonomy): domain Eukaryota; kingdom Metazoa; phylum Chordata; class Lepidosauria; order Squamata; family Lacertidae; genus Podarcis; species Podarcis pityusensis. The sequence goes on from NC_138029.1 coordinate 16,574,883, forward strand.
CTGCTCCCACGGCTCTGTCCGAAGTGTCTGTCTCCACCCTCATCGGCCTGCTGGGGTTGACATGAAGCAGCTGCTCTTCCGACGCGAAGAGACGCTTGAGTGCCTGAAAGGACTGCTCCGCCTGCTCTGTCCAGATGAACTTCTTTTTCTTGGAGCTGAGCGTGTCCGTGATGGCCGCTGTCTGCATGGCAAAGCCTTTGATAAACTTGCGATAGAAGTTCGCGAAGCCGACAAACCGTTGGACCTCCTTCCGGTTGCGTGGGCTTTTCCAATCCAACACTGCTCGGACCTTGGCGCTGTCCATGGCGAGCCCTTTATCAGACAACTTGTAGCCCAGGAAATCCACCTCGGTCACGTCGAATTGGCACTTCTCCAGCTTGGCGTAAAGCCTATGTTGCTGTAGCCTGCTCAGCACTTCCTTGACGTGTCTGTCATGCTCCTGCTGCGATTCCGAAAAGATCAGGATGTCATCCAAGAAACAGACGCACGTCTTGTAGAGGAGCCCCGCCAACACGTGATGCATGAAAGCTTGAAAAACGTGGGAGCCATTTTGCAATCCAAAAGGCATAACTCTATATTCGTAGGTGCCCAGGGGCGTGAACATGGCTGTCTTCCACTCATCTCCCTCCCGCATGCGAATGAGGTTGTATGCCCCTCGCAGGTCCAACTTGGTGAACACTCTGCCCTTCCGTACCTTTGCGAGGAGGTCGTCGATTCGGGGCATGGGGAAGTCCGATGGCTTGGTCACACTGTTCAAGATGCGAAAGTCCACTACAAGTCTTTTTTGGGGCGTGTCCCGCTTCTTAACAAAGAATACCGGACTGCCCCCCGCTGCCTTGGACTCTCGGATGAAACCGCGCTCCAAATTATGATCTATGAACTCTTTGAGTTCCTGCAGTTCGTCCTCAGACATGGAATACAGCTTCCCTTTGGGTAGCGCCGCCCCCGGCAGCAGGTCAATTTTGCAGTCATATGGTCTGTGGGGGGGTAGCCTGTCTGCCTCTTTCTCGCAGAAAACCTCCAAAAATTCTGCGTACTTGTGGGGGACCGCTTGCAGCGTGCCTAGCTGCAGCTGTGACTCCTCTTCCCCTCCTTCCTGCCTGGGCACGATGCAGTGTTCAGCGCAAAAGGAAGAGCCGAAGGTCAGCTGCCTCTGGTACCAAGCCAGCGTCGGGCTGTGCTTGTCCAGCCAACTCATGCCCAATACAATGGGCGTGTCCGATAGTTGAGTGACATTGAAGCTGATGATTTCCCTGTGATTCCCAAGTCGCATCACCATTGGTGGCGTCTGCTTCACCACTTGCCCCCCTAGCAGCTCCCTGCCATCCACCGTGACAACCTGCAGGGGCAGCGTGGCAGGCAGCAACTGTATAGCGTGCCGGTCGACAAAGTCCTGCCCTATAAAGTCCGCATTGCTTCCGGAGTCAATGGTGATTGGCACGTCCATGGTGATTCCATTGGGCAGCTGGAGCGACGCGGTGAGCTTCACTACCGGTTTGGGCGGGAGGGGGTCCATGGGCTGTAAAATCTCTGGGGACTGCTTCACTGACACGTCTGGTTGGGCCCCAGTGCCTCTTCCTCCAACCAGACTCCTTCGTTTCCCTGCTGTGGTTGTCCTTGCTGCGTTGCTGCAGTTACCATTGCTGAGGCTGCAGTGTGCTTGTGGAGCCTCTGGGGACACTCTTTCGCCATATGCTGTGGATCATCGCAGATGTAACACTTCCTGTTCCCTCTAGGAGGCTTCGCTTTCACTGCTGCCGGTGCTAGGGCTCTGGCTGCTGACTGAGCCCTTGCACCTCCAACCTCCATAGGTTCCGCTCCTCCTCCTGGCGGAGGCGTGGATTGCGCACGCGCTGCTTCTCTGGGAAGGAAGGAGGAGCCCCTGGCTGGTTCGCGCCCTCCACGCCCTTCGTCCCTGCTCCACGGACGTCCTTCCAGCCGCACCCCCACCGCCAGCGCCCTCTGAACGATCTCCTGCGTGGTCCGGGGTCTCTCCCCCCTCGCAATTTCATCTTTAACCGAGCCGTGCAATCCCTCCCAAAACAGGTCTCTTACAGGAGCCGAATCTCTGTCCCATTCCAGGGCACTGACCAAAGCGAAAAAGCGGGCATGGTACTGCCTTACGCTGGCCCTCCCTTGCTTCAGTCCATGTATCTGCTGCCGAGCAAGATCCACGTCAATGCTTGATAAAAAGCACCCATCCATCGCTTTAATAAAGGCATCCGCATTTTGGAGCGCCGGATCATTATCTCTCCACAAATTGCGCAGCCATGCTTTAGCATCTCCATGCAAATGGGACATGATGAATCCCACCTTCTCTTGCTCATCTCTAAAGTCTTTGTTCAGCAGTTGCAGTGCACACATTACATCTGCTCTAAAGTTGGGGTACTGTTGCAAATTCCCATCGAAGTGAGAGACCAGACCGCCTGTTCGTCTCCCCAACCCAATCCCCTCCGGTTTGGGTGTCAGTTGCCCTTGCTTCGTAAGCACTTCCAACCTGACCTGGAGATCCCTGTAGGCGGCAGCTGCGTCCTCCTCTCTCTTCCTGGATGCAAGAGCCTCGGCATTCAGTCGTGTCACTGCTTCTCTGAGTTCCACTATCTGCTGTTCGGCCGTCATGTTGTCTGCCGTTCGTGAGCTCGCTAGTAGGCACCCGCTTTCTCTCCTCTCCGCGAGGACGTAGATGCCCACAATCAAGGGATGGAGCTTACTGTCAGAGCTGCTTCCAGATCCTAGCTCACAGAGGATCACGCTAGCCAGCGATCATTAAATAAAAGTCTTTATTGAGTTACAGTTTCCATTCTCAAGCTGCTGCGTGCAACTCTACGTCTCATGGTTAGATCGGCGAAGCTCCATCTGAGTCTCCGCCCCTTGTACACCAACTTAATATCCTAGCCTTGCTCCACCTTTTCCGCCTGACTGTTCTTCTCTGGGTCCCTCTGCCCCCCGGGGTCTCTTCCTTCCGGGATTCCTCTGACGCTGACGCTGACCCCCCTGACTCTTCTCCCTCCTTTCGGCGGGCTTTAGGACCTGGCTCCCTTTCCGGGCTGCCTACTGCGCCACCTTCCTGTGCATTTGAACTTGGCACGCGCGCCCAACCTTCCACCTTCCGTCTGACCGTTTCTTCGCTCCCCGATGGAGGTGTGGCCACTCCTGACTCGTGCCCTCCCCCCTGTTGTGAGCTGCCAGCGCTTGATCCCTGGCGCCCTTCCTCTTCCCTGCTCTCTGGCGGTGACGCTGGTCCTGATTTCCAACTGCTCCCCTCTGAGTCCCCTCTGGCTCTATCTTCCTGGGGTGTCCCCCTAGGCTCCCCCCTTGCCCTGGCCACTGGTGCTCCTTTCTGTGAATCTTCTGATTCACTGGAAAGACTCGGAGATCTCGGGTCGTCGTCATCACTCATCTTTTCTTCTGCCTCCTCTCCCTCGCTCTCTGTTTCCTCCCTTGCCCTTGCCTCTGCTCCTGAACCCCTGACACTGTCGTTCTGCAATTCACTCAAAAATGGTGCCAAACTGTTGCAAACGATCCCCTGAAAGGTTTTTCGGTGGAAACAGATGGGTTTTTATCATCGGAAACAGAATTAACCATTGTCGTCTCAAGAACTTTTTTTTGAAAAATTCCCTAAGCCGCGCGGTCACAATTTCATCAAAAATCTGGCGTTCTGCAATTCACTCAAAAATGGTGCCAAACTGTTGCAAACGATCCCCTGAAAGGTTTTTCGATGGAAACAGATGGGTTTTTATCATCGGAAACAGAATTAACCATTGTCGTCTCAAGAACTTTTTTTTGAAAAATTCCCTAAGCCGCGCGGTCACAATTTCATCAAAAATCTGGCGTTCTGCAATTCACTCAAAAATGGTACCAAACTGTTGCAAACGATCCCCTGAAAGGTTTTTCGGTGGAAACAGATGGGATTTTATCAGCAAAAACAGAATTAGCCCTTGACGTCTCAAGAACTGTTTTTGAAAAATTCCCTAAGCGGCGCGGTCACAATTTCATCAAAAATCTGGCATTCTGCAATTCACTCAAAAATGGTGCCAAACTGTTGCAAACGATCCCCTGAAAGGTTTTTCGGTGGAAACAGATGGGTTTTTATCATCGGAAACAGAATTAGCCCTTGACGTCTCAACAACTGTTTTTGAAAAATTCCCTAAGCCGCGCGGCGACAATTTCATCAAAATTCTGGCGTTCTAGACTTTACTCAAAAATGGTGCCAAACTGTTGGAAACGATCACCTGAAAGGTTTTTCGGTTGAAACAGATGGGTTTTTATTATCAGAAACAGAAATAGCCATCGTTGTCTGAACAACTTTTTTTGAAAAATTCCCTAAGCCGCGCGGTCACAATTTCATCAAAAATCTGGCGTTCTGCAATTCACTCAAAAATGGTGCCAAACTGTTGCAAACGATCCCCTGAAAGGTTTTTCGGTGGAAACAGATGGGTTTTTATCATCGGAAACAGAATTAACCATTGTCGTCTCAAGAACTTTTTTTTGAAAAATTCCCTAAGCCGCGCGGTCACAATTTCATCAAAAATCTGGCGTTCTGCAATTCACTCAAAAATGGTGCCAAACTGTTGCAAACGATCCCCTGAAAGGTTTTTCGGTGGAAACAGATGGGTTTTTATCATCGGAAACAGAATTAGCCCTTGACGTCTCAACAACTGTTTTTGAAAAATTCCCTAAGCCGCGCGGTCACAATTTCATCAAAAATCTGGCGTTCTGCAATTCACTCAAAAATGGTACCAAACTGTTGCAAACGATCCCCTGAAAGGTTTTTCGGTGGAAACAGATGGGCTTTTATCATCAGAAACAGAAATAGCCATCGTTGTCTGAACAACTTGTTTTGAAAAATTCCCAAAGCCGCGCGGTCACAATTTCATCAAAAATCTGGCGTTCTGCAATTCACTCAAAAATGGTGCCAAACTGTTGGAAACGATCCCCTGAAAGGTTTTTCGGTGGAAACAGATGGGTTTTTATCATCAGAAACAGAATTAGCCATCGTTGTCTGAACAACTTTTTTTGAAAAATTCCCTAAGCCGCGCGGTCACAATTTCATCTAAAATCTGGCGTTCTGCAATTCACTCAAAAATGGTGCCAAACTGTTGCAAACGATCCCCTGAAAGTTTTTCGGTCGAAACAGATGGGTTTTTATCATCGGAAACAGAATTAGCCCTTGACGTCTCAACAACTTTTTTTGAAAAATTCCCTAAGCCGCGCGGTCACAATTTCATCAAAAATCTGGCGTTCTGCAATTCACTCAAAAATGCTGCCAAACTGTTGCAAATGATCCCCTGAAAGGTTTTTCGGTGGAAACAGATGGGTTTTTATCATCGGAAACAGAATTAGCCATCGTAGTCTCAAGAACTTTTTTTGGAAAAAATCCCTAAGCCGCGCGGTCACAATTTCATCAAAAATCTGGCGTTCTGCAATTCACTCAAAAATGGTGCCAAACTGTTGGAAACGATCACCTGAAAGGTTTTTCGGTGGAAACAGATGGGTTTTTAAAATCGGAAACAGAATCAGCCCTTGACGTCTCAATAACTTTTTTTGAAAAATTCCCTAAGCCGCGCGGTCACAATTTCATAAAAAATCTGGCGTTCTGCAATTCACTCAAAAATGGTGCCAAACTGTTGGAAACGATCCCCTGAAAGGTTTTTCGGTGGAAACAGATGGGTTTTTATCATCAGAAACAGAATTAGCCATCGTTGTCTGAACAACTTTTTTTGAAAAATTCCCTAAGCCGCGCGGTCACAATTTCATCTAAAATCTGGCGTTCTGCAATTCATTCAAAAATGGTGCCAAACTGTGGCAAACGATCCCCTGAAAGTTTTTCGGTCGAAACAGATGGGTTTTTATCATCGGAAACAGAATTAGCCCTTGACGTCTCAACAACTTTTTTTGAAAAATTCCCTAAGCCGCGCGGTCACAATTTCATCAAAAATCTGGCGTTCTGCAATTCACTCAAAAATGCTGCCAAACTGTTGCAAATGATCCCCTGAAAGGTTTTTCGGTGGAAACAGATGGGTTTTTATCATCGGAAACAGAATTAGCCATCGTAGTCTCAAGAACTTTTTTTGGAAAAAATCCCTAAGCCGCGCGGTCACAATTTCATCAAAAATCTGGCGTTCTGCAATTCACTCAAAAATGGTGCCAAACTGTTGGAAACGATCACCTGAAAGGTTTTTCGGTGGAAACAGATGGGTTTTTAAAATCGGAAACAGAATCAGCCCTTGACGTCTCAATAACTTTTTTTGAAAAATTCCCTAAGCCGCGCGGTCACAATTTCATAAAAAATCTGGCGTTCTGCAATTCACTCAAAAATGGTGCCAAACTGTTGGAAACGATCACCTGAAAGGTTTTTCGGTGGAAACAGATGGGTTTTCATCATCGGAAACAGAATTAGCCCTTGACGTCTCAATAACTTTTTTTGAAAAATTCCCTAAGCCGCGCTGTCACAATTTCATCAAAAATCTGGCGTTCTGCAATTCACTCAAAAATGGTGCCAAACTGTTGCAAACGATCCCCTAAAAGGTTTTTCGGTGGAAACAGATGGGTTTTTATCAGCGAAAAGAGAATTAGCCCTCGACGTCTGAACAGCTTTTTTTTGAGAAATTCCTTAAGCCGCGCGGTCACAATTTCATCAAAAATCTGGCGTTCTGCAATTCACTCAGAAATGGTGCCAAACTGTTGGAAACGATCACCTGAAAGGTTTTTCGGTGGAAACAGATGGGTTTTTATCATCAGAAACAGAATTAGCCATCGTTGTCTGAACAACTATTTTTGAAAAAATCCCTAAGCCGCGCGGTCACAATTTCATCAAAAATCTGGCGTTCTGCAATTCACTCAAAAATGGTGCCAAACTGTTGCAAACTATCCCTCGAAAGGTTATTCGGTGGAAACAGATGGGTTTTTATCATCGAAAACAGAATTAGCCCTTGACGTCTCAACAACTTTTTTTGAAAAATTCCCTAAGCCGCGCAGTCACAATTTCATCAAAAATCTGGCGTTCTGCAATTCACTCAAAAATGGTGCCAAACTGTTGGAAACGGTCACCTGAAAGGTTTTTCGGTGGAAACAGATGGGTTTTTATCATCGAAAACAGAATTAGCACTTGACGTCTCAACAACTTTTTTTGGAAAAATTCCCTAAGCCGCGCGGTCACAATTTCAGCAAAAATCTGGCGTTCTGCAATTCACTCAAAAATGGTGCCAAACTGTTGCAAACGATCCCCTGAAAGGTTTTTTGGTGAAAATAGATGGGTTTTTATCAGCGAAAAGAGAATTAGCCCTCGACCTCTGAAAAGCTTTTTTTGAAAAATCCCTAAGCCGCGCGGTCACAATTTCATCAACAATCTGGCGTTCTGCAATTCACTCAAAAATGGTGCCAAACTGTTGCAAACGATCCCCTGAAAGGTTTTTCTGTGGAAACAGATGGGTTTTTATCAGCAAAAACAGAAGTAGCCCTCGACCTCTGAACAGCTTTTTTTGAAAAATTCCCTAAGCCGCGCGGTGACAATTTCATCAAAATTCTGGCGTTCTAGACTTCACTCAAAAATGGTGCCAAACTGTTGCAAACGATCACCTGAAAGGTTTTTCGGTTGAAACAGATGGGTTTTTATCATCAGAAACAGAAATAGCCATCGTTGTCTGAACAACTTGTTTTGAAAAATTCCCAAAGCCGCGCGGTCACAATTTCATCAAAAATCTGGCGTTCTGCAATTCACTCAAAAATGGTGCCAAACTGTTGCAAACGATCCCCTGAAAGGTTTTTCGGTGGAAACAGATGGGTTTTTATCATCGGAAACAGAATTAGCCATTGACGTCTCAACAACTTTTTTTGAAAAATTCCCTAAGCCGCGCGGTCACAATTTCATCAAAAATCTGGCGTTCTGCAATTCACTCAAAAATGGTGCCAAAGCATTGGAAACGATCCCCTGAAAGGTTTTTCGGTGGAAACAGATGGGTTTTTATCATCAGAAACAGAATTAGCCATTGACGTCTCAACAACTTTTTTTGAAAAATTCCCTAAGCCGCGCGGTCACAATTTCATCAAAAATCTGGCATTCTGCAATTCACTCAAAAATGGTGCCAAACTGTTGGAAACGATCACCTGAAAGGTTTTTCGGTGGAAACAGATGGGTTTTTATCATCAGAAACAGAATTAGCCCTTGACGTCTCAACAACTTTTTTTGAAAAATTCCCTAAGCGGCGCGGTCACAATTTCATCAAAAATCTGGCATTCTGCAATTCACTCAAAAATGGTGCCAAACTGTTGCAAACGATCCCCTGAAAGGTTTTTCGGTGGAAACAGATGGGTTTTTATCATCGGAAACAGAATTAGCCCTTGACGTCTCAACAACTTTTTTTGAAAGATTCCCTAAGCCGCGCGGTGACAATTTCATCAAAATTCTGGCGTTCTAGACTTTACTCAAAAATGGTGCCAAACTGTTGGAAACGATCACCTGAAAGGTTTTTCGCTGGAAACAGATGGGTTTTTATTATCAGAAACAGAAATAGCCATCGTTGTCTGAACAACTTTTTTTGAAAAATTCCCTAAGCCGCGCGGTCACAATTTCATCAAAAATCTGTCGTTCTGCAATTCACTCAAAAATGGTGCCAAACTGTTGCAAACGATCCCCTGAAAGGTTTTTCGGTGGAAACAGATGGGTTTTTATCATCGGAAACAGAATTAACCATTGTCGTCTCAAGAACTTTTTTTTGAAAAATTCCCTAAGCCGCGCGGTCACAATTTCATCAAAAATCTGGCGTTCTGCAATTCACTCAAAAATGGTGCCAAACTGTTGGAAACGATCCCCTGAAAGGTTTTTCGATGGAAACAGATGGGTTTTTATCATCGGAAACAGAATTAACCATTGTCGTCTCAAGAACTTTTTTTTGAAAAATTCCCTAAGCCGCGCGGTCACAATTTCATCAAAAATCTGGCGTTCTGCAATTCACTCAAAAATGGTACCAAACTGTTGCAAACGATCCCCTGAAAGGTTTTTCGGTGGAAACAGATGGGATTTTATCAGCAAAAACAGAATTAGCCCTTGACGTCTCAAGAACTGTTTTTGAAAAATTCCCTAAGCGGCGCGGTCACAATTTCATCAAAAATCTGGCATTCTGCAATTCACTCAAAAATGGTGCCAAACTGTTGCAAACGATCCCCTGAAAGGTTTTTCGGTGGAAACAGATGGGTTTTTATCATCGGAAACAGAATTAGCCCTTGACGTCTCAACAACTGTTTTTGAAAAATTCCCTAAGCCGCGCGGCGACAATTTCATCAAAATTCTGGCGTTCTAGACTTTACTCAAAAATGGTGCCAAACTGTTGGAAACGATCACCTGAAAGGTTTTTCGGTTGAAACAGATGGGTTTTTATTATCAGAAACAGAAATAGCCATCGTTGTCTGAACAACTTTTTTTGAAAAATTCCCTAAGCCGCGCGGTCACAATTTCATCAAAAATCTGGCGTTCTGCAATTCACTCAAAAATGGTGCCAAACTGTTGCAAACGATCCCCTGAAAGGTTTTTCGGTGGAAACAGATGGGTTTTTATCATCGGAAATAGAATTAGACCTTGACGTCTCTACAACTTTTTTTGAAAAATTCCCTAAGCCGCGCGGTCACAATTTCATCAAAAATCTGGCGTTCTGCAATTCACTCAAAAATGGTGCCAAACTGTTGCAAACGATCCCCTGAAAGGATTTTGGGTGGAAACAGATGGGTTTTTATCATAGAAAACAGAATTAGCCCTTGACGTCTGAACAGCTTTTTTTGAAAAATTCCCTAAGCCGCGCGGTCACAATTTCATCAAAAATCTGGCATTCTGCAATTCACTCAAAAATGGTGCCAAACTGTTGCAACGATCCCCTGAAAGGTTTTTCGGTGGAAACAGATGGGTTTTTATCAGCGAAAACAGAATTAGCCCTCGACGTCTGAAAAGCTTTTTTTGAAAAATTCCTTAAGCCGCGCGGTCACAATTTCATCAAAAATCTGGGGTTCTGCAATTAACTCAAAATGGTGCCAAACTGTTGCAAACGATCCCCTGAAAGGTTTTTCGGTGGAAACAGATGGGCTTTTATCATCAGAAACAGAAATAGCCATCGTTGTCTGAACAACTTGTTTTGAAAAATTCCCAAAGCCGCGCGGTCACAATTTCATCAAAAATCTGGCGGTTCTGCAATTCACTCAAAAATGGTGCCAAACTGTTGGAAACGATCCCCCTGAAAGGTTTTTCGGTGGAAACAGATGGGTTTTATCATCAGAAACAGAATTAGCCATCGTTGTCTGAACAACTTGTTTTGAAAAATTCCCAAAGCCGCGCGGTCACAATTTCATCTAAAAATCTGGCGTTCTGCAATTCACTCAAAAATGGTGCCAAACTGTTGCAAACGATCCCCTGAAAGTTTTTCGGTCGAAACAGATGGGTTTTTATCATCGGAAACAGAATTGGCCCTTGACGTCTCAACAACTTTTTTTGAAAAATTCCCTAAGCCGCGCGGTCACAATTTCATCAAAATCTGGCGTTCTGCAATTCACTCAAAAATGCTGCCAAACTGTTGCAAATGATCCCCTGAAAGGTTTTTCGGTGGAAACAGATGGGTTTTTATCATCGGAAACAGAATTAGCCATCGTAGTCTCAAGAACTTTTTTTGGAAAAAATCCCTAAGCCGCGCGGTCACAATTTCATCAAAAATCTGGCGTTCTGCAATTCACTCAAAAATGGTGCCAAACTGTTGGAAACGATCACCTGAAAGGTTTTTCGGTGGAAACAGATGGGTTTTTATCATCGGAAACAGAATCAGCCCTTGACGTCTCAATAACTTTTTTTGAAAAATTCCCTAAGCCGCGCGGTCACAATTTCATCAAAAATCTGGCGTTCTGCAATTCACTCAAAAATGGTGCCAAACTGTTGGAAACGATCACCTGAAAGGTTTTTCGGTGGAAACAGATGGGTTTTTATCATCGGAAACAGAATTAGCCCTTGACGTCTCAATAACTTTTTTTGAAAAATTCCCTAAGCCGCGCGGTCACAATTTCATCAAAAATCTGGCGTTCTGCAATTCACTCAAAAATGGTGCCAAACTGTTGCAAACGATCCCCTGAAAGGTTTTTCGGTGGAAACAGATGGGTTTTTATCAGCGAAAAGAGAATTAGCCCTCGACGTCTGAACAGCTTTTTTTTGAGAAATTCCTTAAGCCGCGCGGTCACAATTTCATCAAAAATCTGGCGTTCTGCAATTCACTCAAAAATGGTGCCAAACTGTTGGAAACGATCACCTGAAAGGTTTTTCGGTGGAAACAGATGGGTTTTTATCATCAGAAACAGAATTAGCCATCGTTGTCTGAACAACTATTTTTGAAAAAATCCCTAAGCCGCGCGGTCACAATTTCATCAAAAATCTGGCGTTCTGCAATTCACTCAAAAATGGTGCCAAACTGTTGCAAACTATCCCCCGAAAGGTTATTCGGTGGAAACAGATGGGTTTTTATCATCGAAAACAGAATTAGCCCTTGACGTCTCAACAACTTTTTTTGAAAAATTCCCTAAGCCGCGCGGTCACAATTTCATCAAAAATCTGGCGTTCTGCAATTCACTCAAAAATGGTGCCAAACTGTTGGAAACGATCCCCTGAAAGGTTTTTCGGTGGAAACAGATGGGTTTTTTATCATCAGAAACAGAATTAGCCATCGTTGTCTGAACAACTTTTTTTGAAAAATTCCCTAAGCCGCGCGGTCACAATTTCATCTAAAATCTGGCGTTCTGCAATTCACTCAAAAATGGTGCCAAACTGTTGCAAACGATCCCCTGAAAGGTTTTTCGGTCGAAACAGATGGGTTTTTATCATCGGAAACAGAATTAGCCCTTGACGTCTCAACAACTTTTTTTGAAAAATTCCCTAAGCCGCGCGGTCACAATTTCATCAAAAATCTGGCGTTCTGCAATTCACTCAAAAATGCTGCCAAACTGTTGCAAATGATCCCCTGAGAGGTTTTTCGGTGGAAACAGATGGGTTTTTATCATCGGAAACAGAATTAGCCATCGTAGTCTCAAGAACTTTTTTTGGAAAAAATCCCTAAGCCGCGCGGTCACAATTTCATCAAAAATCTGGCGTTCTGCAATTCACTCAAAAATGGTGCCAAACTGTTGGAAACGATCACCTGAAAGGTTTTTCGGTGGAAACAGATGGGTTTTTATCATCGGAAACAGAATCAGCCCTTGACGTCTCAATAACTTTTTTTGAAAAATTCCCTAAGCCGCGCGGTCACAATTTCATCAAAAATCTGGCGTTCTGCAATTCACTCAAAAATGGTGCCAAACTGTTGGAAACGATCACCTGAAAGGTTTTTCGGTGGAAACAGATGGGTTTTTATCATCGGAAACAGAATTAGCCCTTGACGTCTCAATAACTTTTTTTGAAAAATTCCCTAAGCCGCGCGGTCACAATTTCATCAAAAATCTGGCGTTCTGCAATTCACTCAAAAATGGTGCCAAACTGTTGCAAACGATCCCCTGAAAGGTTTTTCGGTGGAAACAGATGGGTTTTTATCAGCGAAAAGAGAATTAGCCCTCGACGTCTGAACAGCTTTTTTTGAGAAATTCCTTAAGCCGCGCGGTCACAATTTCATCAAAAATCTGGCGTTCTGCAATTCACTCAAAAATGGTGCCAAACTGTTGGAAACGATCACCTGAAAGGTTTTTCGGTGGAAACAGATGGGTTTTTATCATCAGGAAACAGAATTAGCCATCGTTGTCTGAACAACTATTTTTGAAAAAATCCCTAAGCCGCGCGGTCACAATTTCATCAAAAATCTGGCGTTCTGCAATTCACTCAAAAATGGTGCCAAACTGTTGCAAACTATCCCCCGAAAGGTTATTCGGTGGAAACAGATGGGTTTTTATCATCGAAAACAGAATTAGCCCTTGACGTCTCAACAACTTTTTTTGAAAAATTCCCTAAGCCGCGCGGTCACAATTTCATCAAAAATCTGGCGTTCTGCAATTCACTCAAAAATGGTGCCAAACTGTTGGAAACGGTCACCTGAAAGGTTTTTCGGTGGAAACAGATGGGTTTTTATCATCGAAAACAGAATTAGCACTTGACGTCTCAACAACTTTTTTTGGAAAAATTCCCTAAGCCGCGCGGTCACAATTTCAGCAAAAATCTGGCGTTCTGCAATTCACTCAAAAATGGTGCCAAACGGTTGCAAACGATCCCCTGAAAGGTTTTTTGGTGAAAACAGATGGGTTTTTATCAGCGAAAAGAGAATTAGCCCTCGACCTCTGAAAAGCTTTTTTTGAAAAATCCCTAAGCCGCGCGGTCACAATTTCATCAACAATCTGGCGTTCTGCAATTCACTCAAAAATGGTGCCAAACTGTTGCAAACGATCCCCTGAAAGGTTTTTCTGTGGAAACAGATGGGTTTTTATCAGCAAAAACAGAAGTAGCCCTCGACCTCTGAACAGCTTTTTTTGAAAAATTCCCTAAGCCGCGCGGTGACAATTTCATCAAAATTCTGGCGTTCTAGACTTCACTCAAAAATGGTGCCAAACTGTTGCAAACGATCACCTGAAAGGTTTTTCGGTTGAAACAGATGGGTTTTTATCATCAGAAACAGAAATAGCCATCGTTGTCTGAACAACTTGTTTTGAAAAATTCCCTAAGCCGCGCGGTCACAATTTCATCAAAAATCTGGCGTTCTGCAATTCAGTAAAAAATGGTGCCAAACTGTTGTAAACGATCACCTGAAAGGTTCTTCGGTGGAAACAGATGGGTTTTTATCATCGGAAACAGAATTAGCCATTGACGTCTCAACAACTTTTTTTGAAAAATTCCCTAAGCCGCGCGGTCACAATTTCATCAAAAATCTGGCGTTCTGCAATTCACTCAAAAATGGTGCCAAAGCATTGGAAACGATCCCCTGAAAGGTTTTTCGGTGGAAACAGATGGGTTTTTATCATCAGAAACAGAATTAGCCATTGACGTCTCAACAACTTTTTTTGAAAAATTCCCTAAGCTGCGCTGTCACAATTTCATCAAAAATCTGGTATTCTGCAATTCACTCTAAAATGGTGCCAAACTGTTGGAAACGATCACCTGAAAGGTTTTTCGGTGGAAACAGATGGGTTTTTATCATCAGAAACAGAATTAGCCCTTGACGTCTCAACAACTTTTTTTGAAAAATTCCCTAAGCCGCGCGGTCACAATTTCATCAAAAATCTGGCGTTCTGCAATTCACTCAAAAATGGTGCGAAACTGTTGCAAACGATCCCCTGAAAGGTTTTTTGGTGGAAACAGATGGGTTTTTATCAGCGAAAAGAGAATTAGCCCTCGACGTCTGAACAGCTTTTTTTTGAGAAATTCCTTAAGCCGCGCGGTCGCAATTTCATCAAAAATCTGGCGTTCTGCAATTCACTCAAAAATGGTGCCAAACTGTTGGACACGATCACCTGAAAGGTTTTTCAGTGGAAACAGATGGGTTTTTATCATCAGAAACAGAATTAGCCATCGTTGTCTGAACAACTATTTTTGAAAAAATCCCTAAGCCGCGCGGTCACAATTTCATCAAAAATCTGGCGTTCTGCAATTCACTCAAAAATGATGCCAAACTGTTGCAAACGATCCCCTGAAAGGTTTTTCGGTGGAAACAGATGGGTTTTTATCAGCGAAGACAGAATTAGCCCTCGACGTCTGAACAGCTTTTTCTGAAAAATTCCCTAAGCCGCGCGGTCACAATTTCAGCAAAAATCTGGCGTTCTGCAATTCACTCAAAAATGGTGCCAAACTGTTGCAAACGATCCCCTGAAAGGTTTTTTGGTGAAAACAGATGGGTTTTTATCAGCGAAAAGAGAATTAGCCCTCGAGCTCTGAAAAGCTTTTTTTGAAAAATCCCTAAGCCGCGCGGTCACAGTTTCATCAAAAATCTGGCGTTCTGCAATTCACTCAAAAATGGTGCCAAACTGTTGCAAACGATCCCCTGAAAGGTTTTTCGGTGGAAACAGATGGGTTTTTATCAGCAAAAACAGAATTAGCCCTCGACCTCTGAACAGCTTTTTTTGAAAAATTCCCTAAGCCGCGCGGTGACAATTTCATCAAAATTCTGGCGTTCTAGACTTCACTCAAAAATGGTGCCAAACTGTTGCAAACGATCACCTGAAAGGTTTTTCGGTTGAAACAGATAGGTTTTTATCATCAGAAACAGAAATAGCCATCGTTGTCTGAACAACTTGTTTTGAAAAATTCCCTAAGCCGCGCGGTCACAATTTCATCAAAAATCTGGCGTTCTGCAATTCACTCAAAAATGGTGCCAAACTGTTGGAAACGATCCCCTGAAAGGTTTTTCGGTGGAAACAGATGGGTTTTTATCATCAGAAACAGAATTAGCCATCGTTGTCTGAACAACTTTTTTTGAAAAATTCCCTAAGCCGCGCGGTCACAATTTCATCAAAAATCTGGCGTTCTGCAATTCACTCAAAAATGGTGCGAAACTGTTGCAAACGATCCCCTGAAAGGTTTTTTGGTGGAAACAGATGGGTTTTTATCAGCGAAAAGAGAATTAGCCCTCGACGTCTGAACAGCTTTTTTTTGAGAAATTCCTTAAGCCGCGCGGTCACAATTTCATCAAAAATCTGGCGTTCTGCAATTCACTCAAAAATGGTGCCAAACTGTTGGAAACGAGCACCTGAAAGGTTTTTCGGTGGAACAAGATGGGTTTTTATCATCAGAAACAGAATTAGCCATCGTTGTCTGAACAACTATTTTGAAAAAATCCCTAAGCCGCGCGGTCACAATTTCATCAAAAATCTGGCGTTCTGCAATTCACTCAAAAATGATGCCAAACTGTTGCAAACGATCCCCTGAAAGGTTTTTCGGTGGAAACAGATGGGTTTTTATCAGCGAAGACAGAATTAGCCCTCGACGTCTGAACAGCTTTTTCTGAAAAATTCCCTAAGCCGCGCGGTCACAATTTCACCAAAAATCTGGCGTTCTGCAATTCACTCAAAAATGGTGCCAAACTGTTGCAAACGATCCCCTGAAAGGTTTTTCGGTGGAAACAGATGGGTTTTTATCAGCAAAAACAGAATTAGCCCTCGACCTCTGAACAGCTTTTTTTGAAAAATTCCCTAACCCGCGCGGTGACAATTTCATCAAAATTCTGGCGTTCTAGACTTCACTCAAAAATGGTGCCAAACTGTTGCAAACGATCACCTGAAAGGTTTTTCGGTTGAAACAGATGGGTTTTTATCATCAGAAACAGAAATAGCCATCGTTGTCTGAACAACTTGTTTTGAAAAATTCCCTAAGCCGCGCGGTCACAATTTCATCAAAAATCTGGCGTTCTGCAATTCACTCAAAAATGGTGCCAAACTGTTGGAAACGATCCCCTGAAAGGTTTTTCGGTGGAAACAGATGGGTTTTTATCATCAGAAACAGAATTAGCCATCGTTGTCTGAACAACTTTTTTTGAAAAATTCCCTAAGCCGCGCGGTCACAATTTCATCTAAAATCTGGCGTTCTGCAATTCACTCAAAAATGGTGCCAAACTGTTGCAAACGATCCCCTGAAAGGTTTTTCGGTGGAAACAGATGGGTTTTTATCATCGGAAACAGAATTAGCCCTTGACGTCTCAACAACTTTTTTTGAAAAATTCCCTAAGCCGCGCGGTCACAATTTCATCAAAAATCTGGCGTTCTGCAATTCACTCAAAAATGCTGCCAAACTGTTGCAAATGATCCCCTGAAAGGTTTTTCGGTGGAAACAGATGGGTTTTTATCATCGGAAACAGAATTAGCCATCGTAGTCTCAAGAACTTTTTTTGGAAAAAATCCCTAAGCCGCGCGGTCACAATTTCATCAAAAATCTGGCGTTCTGCAATTCACTCAAAAATGGTGCCAAACTGTTGCAAACGATCCCCTGAAAGGTTTTTCGGTGGAAACAGATGGGTTTTTATCATCGGAAACAGAATTAGCCATCGTTGTCTGAACAACTTTTTTAAAAAAAATTCCCTAAGCCGCGCGTTCACAATTTCATCAAAAATCTGGCGTTCTGCAATTCACTCAAAAATGGTGCCAAACTGTTGCAAACGATCACCTGAAAGGTTTTTCGGTGGAAACAGATGGGTTTTTATCAGCGAAAACAGAATTAGCCATCGTTGTCTGAACAACTTTTTTTGAAAGATTCCCTAAGCCGCGCAGTCACAATTTCATCAAAAATCTGGCGTTCTGCAATTCACTCAAAAATGCTGCCAAACTGTTGCAAACGATCCCCTGAAAGGTTTTTCGGTGGAAACAGATGGGTTTTTATCAGCGAAAAGAGAATTAGCCCTTGACATCTGAAAAGCTTTTTTTGAAAAATTCCCTAAGCCGCGCGGTCACAATTTCATCAAAAATCTGGCGTTCTGCAATTCACTCAAAAATGGTGCCAAACTGTTGGAAATGATCACCTGAAAGGTTCTTCGGCGGAAACAGATGGGTTTTTATCATCGGAAACAGACTTAGCCATCGTAGTCTCAAGAACTTTTTTTTGAAAAATTCCCTAAGCCGCGCGGTCACAATTTCATCAAAAATCTGGCGTTCTGCAATTCACTCAAAAATGGTGCCAAACTGTTGGAAACGATCACCTGAAAGGTTTTTCGGTGGAAACAGATGGGTTTTTATCATCGGAAACAGAATTAGCCATCGTTGTCTGAACAACTTTTTAAAAAAAAATTCCCTAAGCCGCGCGGTCACAATTTCATCAAAAATCTGGCGTTCTGCAATTCACTCAAAAATGGTGCCAAACTGTTGCAAACGATCACCTGAAAGGTTTTTCGGTGGAAACAGATGGGTTTTTATCAGCGAAAACAGAATTAGCCATCGTTGTCTGAACAACTTTTTTTGAAAGATTCCCTAAGCCGCGCAGTCACAATTTCATCAAAAATCTGGCGTTCTGCAATTCACTCAAAAATGCTGCCAAACTGTTGCAAACGATCCCCTGAAAGGTTTTTCGGTGGAAACAGATGGGTTTTTATCAGCGAAAAGAGAATTAGCCCTCGACGTCTGAAAAGCTTTTTTTGAAAAATTCCCTAAGCCGCGCGGTCACAATTTCATCAAAAATCTGGCGTTCTGCAATTCACTCAAAAATGGTGCCAAACTGTTGGAAATGATCACCTGAAAGGTTCTTCGGCGGAAACAGATGGGTTTTTATCATCGGAAACAGAATTAGCCATCGTAGTCTCAAGAACTTTTTTTTGAAAAATTCCCTAAGCCGCGCGGTCACAATTTCATCAAAAATCTGGCGTTCTGCAATTCACTCAAAAATGGTGCCAAACTGTTGGAAACGATCACCTGAAAGGTTTTTCGGTGGAAACAGATGGGTTTTTATCATCGGAAACAGAATTAGCCCTTGACGTCTCAATAACTTTTTTTGAAAAATTCCCTAAGCCGCGCGGTCACAATTTCATCAAAAATCTGGCGTTCTGCAATTCACTCAAAAATGGTGCCAAACTGTTGGAAACGATCCCCTGAAAGGTTTTTCGGTGGAAACAGATCGGTTTTTATCAGCAGAAACAGAATTAGCCATCGTTGTCTGAACAGCTTTTTTTGAAAAATTCCCTAAGCCGCGCGGTCACAATTTCATCAAAAATCTGGCGTTCTGCAATTCACTCAGAAATGGTGCCAAACTGTTGGAAACGATCCCCTGAAAGGTTTTTCGGTGGAAACAGATGGGTTTTTATCATCAGAAACAGAATTAGCCATCGTTGTCTGAACAACTATTTTTCAAAACTTCCCGAAGCCGCGCGGTCACAATTTCATCAAAAATCTGGCGTTCTGCAATTCACTCAAAAATGGTGCCAAACTGTTGCAAACAATCCCCGGAAAGGTTTTTCGGTGGAAGCAGATGGGTTTTTATCAGCGAAAACAGAATTAGCCCTCGACGTCTGAACAGCTTTTTTTGAAAAATTCCCTAAGCCGCGCGGTCACAATTTCATCAAAAATCTGGCGTTAAGCAATTCACTCAAAAATGGTGCCAAACTGTTGAAAACGATCACCTGAAAGGTTCTTCGGTGGAAACAGATGGGTTTTTATCATCGGAAACAGAATTAGCCATCGTAGTCTCAAGAACTTTTTTTTGAAAAATTCCCTAAGCTGCGCGGTCACAATTTCATCAAAAATCTGGCGTTCTGCAATTCACTCAAAAATGGTGCCAAACTGTTGCAAACGATCCCCTGAAAGGTTTTTCGGTGGAAACAGATGGGTTTTTATCATCGAAAACAGAATTAGCCCTTGACGTCTGAACAGCTTTTTTTGAAAAATTCCCTAAGCCGTCACAATTTCATCAAAAATCTGGCATTCTGCAATTCACTCAAAAATGGTGCCAAACTGTTGCAAACGATCCCCTGAAAGGATTTTCGGTGGAAACAGATGGTTTTTTATCATCGAAAACAGAATTAGCCCTTGACGTCTGAACAGCTTTTTTTGAAAAATTCCCTAAGCCGCGCGGTCACAATTTCAGCAAAAATCTGGCGTTCTGCAATTCACTCAAAAATGGTGCCAAACTGTTGGAAACGATCACCTGAAAGGTTCTTCGGTGGAAACAGATGGGTTTTTATCAGCGAAAACAGAATTAGCCCTCGACGTCTGAACAACTATTTTTCAAACCTCCCCTAAGCCGCGCGGTCACAATTTCATCAAAAATCTGGCGTTCTGGAATTCACTCAAAAATGGTGCCAAACTGTTGCAAACAATCCCCGGAAAGGTTTTTCGGTGGAAGCAGATGGGTTTTTATCAGCGAAAACAGAATTAGCCCTCGACGTCTGAACAGATTTTTTTGAAAAATTCCCTAAGCCGCGAGGTCACAATTTCATCAAAAATCTGGCGTTAAGCAATTCACTCAAAAATGGTGCCAAACTGTTGAAAACGATCACCTGAAAGGTTCTTCGGTGGAAACAGATGGGTTTTTATCATCGGAAACAGAATTAGCCATCGTAGTCTCAAGAACTTTTTTTTGAAAAATTCCCTAAGCCGCGCGGTCACAATTTCATCAAAAATCTGGCGTTCTGCAATTCACTCAAAAATGGTGCCAAACTGTTGCAAACGATCCCCTGAAAGGTTTTTCGATGGAAACAGATAGGTTTTTATAATCGGAAACAGAATTAACCATCGTCGTCTCAAGAACTTTTTTTTGAAAAATTCCCTAAGCCGGGCGGTCACAATTTCATAAAAAATCTAGCGTTCTGCAATACACTCAAAAATGGTGCCAAACTGTTGGAAACGATCACCTGAACGGTTTTTCGGTGGAAACAGATGGGTTTTTATCATAAGAAACAGAATTAGCCATCGTTGTCTGAACAACTTTTTTTGAAAAATTCCCGAAGCCGCGCGGTCACAATTTCATCAAAAATCTGGCGTTCTGCAATTCACTCAAAAATGGTGCCAAACTGTTGCAAACGATCCACTGAAAGGTTTTTCGGTGGAAACAAATGGGTTTTTATCATGGGAAACAGAATTAGCCCTTGACGTCTCAACACCTTTTTTTGAAAAATTCCCTAAGCCGCGCGGTCACAATTTCATCAAAAATCTGGCGTTCTGCAATTCACTCAAAAATGGTGCCAAACTGTTGGAAACCATCACCTGAAAGGTTTTTCGGTGGAAGCAGATGGGTTTTTATCATAAGAAACAGAATTAGCCCTTGACGTCTCAACAACTTTTTTGAAAAATTCCCTAAGCCGCGCGGTCACAATTTCATCAAAAATCTGGCGTTCTGCAATTCAATCAAAAATGGTGCCAAACTGTTGCAAACGATCCCCTGAAAGGTTTTTCGGTGGAAACAGATGGGTTTTTATCATCGAAACCAGAATTAGCCATCGTCGTCTCAAGAACTTTTGTTTGAAAAAATCCCTAAGCCGCGCGGTCACAATTTCATCAAAAACCTGGCGTTCTGCAATTGACTCAAAAATGGTGCCGAACTGTTGCACACGATCCCCTGAAAGGTTTTTCGATGGAAACAGATACGTTTTTATCATCGGAAACAGAATTAACCATTGTCGTCTCAAGAACTTTTTTTTGAAAAATTCCCTAAGCCGCGCGGTCACAATTTCATCAAAAATCTGGCGTTCTGCAATTCACTCAAAAATGGTGCCAAATGTTGGAAACGATCACCTGAAAGGTTTTTCGGCGGAAACAGATGGGTTTTTATCATCAGAAACAGAATTAGCCCTTGATGTCTAAACAACTTTTTTTGAAAAATTCCCTAAGCCGCGCGGCCACAATTTCATCAAAAATCTGGCGTTCTGCAATTCACTCAAAAATGGTGCCAAACTGTTGCAAACGATCCCCTGAAAGGTTTTTCGGTGGAAACAGATGGGTTTTTATCATCAGAAACAGAATTAGCCATCGTTGTCTGAACAACTTTTTTTGAAAAATTCCCTAAGCCGCGCGGTCACAATTTCATCAAAAATATGGCGTTCTGCAATTCAATCAAAAATGGTGCCAAACTGTTGCAAACGATCCCCTGAAAGGTTTTTCGGTGGAAACAGATGTGTTTTTATCAGCGAAAACAGAATTAGCCCTCGACGTCTGAACAGCTTTTTTTGAAAAATTCCCTAAGCCGCGCGGTCACAATTTCATCAAAAATCTGGCGTTCTGCAATTCACTCAAAAATGCTGCCAAACTGTTGCAAACGATCCCCTGAAAGGTTTTTCGGTGGAAACAGATGGGTTTTTATCAGTGAAAACAGAATTAGCCCTCGACGTCTGAACAGCTTTTTTTGAAAAATTCCCTAAGCCGCGCGGTCACAATTTCATCAAAAATCTGGCGTTCTGCAATTCACTCAAAAATGGTGCCAAACTGTTGCAAACGATCCCCTGAAAGGTTTTTCGGTGGAAACAGATGGGTTTTTATCATCGGAAAAAGAATTAGCCATCGTAGTCTCAAGAACTTTTTTTTTGAAAAATTCCCTAAGCCGCGCGGTCACAATTTCATCAAAAATCTGGGGTTCTGCAATTCACTCAAAAATGGTGCCAAACTGTTGGAAACCATCACCTGAAAGGTTTTTCGGTGGAAACAGATGGGTTTTTATCCTAAGAAACAGAATTAGCCATCGTTGTCTGAACAACTTTTTTTGAAAAATTCCCTAAGCCGCGCGGTCACAATTTCATCAAAAATCTGGCGTTCTGCAATTCACTCAAAAATGGTGCCAAACTGTTGGAAACGATCCCCTGAAAGGTTTTTCGGTGAAAACAGATGGGTTTTTATCATCAGAAACAGAATTAGCCATCGTTGTCTGAACAACTTTTTCTGAAAAATTCCCGAAGCCGCGCGGTCACAATTTCATCCAAAATCTGGCGTTCTGCAATTCACTCAAAAATGGTGCCAAACTGTTGCAAACGATCCCCTGAAAGGTTTTTCGGTGGAAACAGATGGGTTTTTATCATCGGAAACAGAATTAGCCCTTGATGTCTCAACAACATTTTTAAAAATTCCCTAAGCCGCGCGGTCACAATTTCATCAAAAATCTGGCGTTCTGCAATTCACTCAAAAATGGTGCCAAACTGTTGCAAACGATCCCCTGAAAGGTTTTTCGGTGGAAACAGATGGGTTTTTATCATCAGAAACAGAATTAGCCATCGTTGTCTGAACAACTTTTTTTGAAAAATTCCCTAAGCCGCGCGGTCACAATTTCATCAAAAATATGGCGTTCTGCAATTCACTCAAAAATGGTGCCAAACTGTTGCAAACGATCCCCTGAAAGGTTTTTCGGTGGAAACAGATGTGTTTTTATCAGCGAAAACAGAATTAGCCCTCGACGTCTGAACAGCTTTTTTTGAAAAATTCCCTAAGCCGCGCGGTCACAATTTCATCAAAAATCTGGCGTTCTGCAATTCACTCAAAAATGCTGCCAAACTGTTGCAAACGATCCCCTGAAAGGTTTTTCGGTGGAAACAGATGGGTTTTTATCAGTGAAAACAGAATTAGCCCTCGACGTCTGAACAGCTTTTTTTGAAAAATTCCCTAAGCCGCGAGGTCACAATTTCATCAAAAATCTGGCGTTCTGCAATTCACTCAAAAATGGTGCCAAACTGTTGCAAACGATCCCCTGAAAGGTTTTTCGGTGGAAACAGATGGGTTTTTATCATCGGAAAAAGAATTAGCCATCGTAGTCTCAAGAACTTTTTTTTTGAAAAATTCCCTAAGCCGCGCGGTCACAATTTCATCAAAAATCTGGGGTTCTGCAATTCACTCAAAAATGGTGCCAAACTGTTGGAAACCATCACCTGAAAGGTTTTTCGGTGGAAACAGATGGGTTTTTATCCTAAGAAACAGAATTAGCCATCGTTGTCTGAACAACTTTTTTTGAAAAATTCCCTAAGCCGCGCGGTCACAATTTCATCAAAAATCTGGCGTTCTGCAATTCACTCAAAAATGGTGCCAAACTGTTGGAAACGATCCCCTGAAAGGTTTTTCGGTGAAAACAGATGGGTTTTTATCATCAGAAACAGAATTAGCCATCGTTGTCTGAACAACTTTTTCTGAAAAATTCCCGAAGCCGCGCGGTCACAATTTCATCAAAAATCTGGCGTTCTGCAATTCACTCAAAAATGGTGCCAAACTGTTGCAAACGATCCCCTGAAAGGTTTTTCGGTGGAAACAGATGGGTTTTTATCATCGGAAACAGAATTAGCCCTTGATGTCTCAACAACATTTTGAAAAATTCCCTAAGCCGCGCGGTCACAATTTCATCAAAAATCTGGCGTTCTGCAATTCACTCAAAAATGGTGCCAAACAGTTGCAAACGATCCCCTGAAAGGTTTTTCGGTGGAAACAGATGGGTTTTTATCAGTGAAAACAGAATTAGCCCTCGACGTCTGAACAGCTTTATTTGAAAAATTCCCTAAGCCGCGCGGTCACAATTTCATCAAAAACCTGGCGTTCCGCCATTCACTCAAAAATGGTGCCAAACTGTTGCAAACGATCCCCTGAAAGGTTTTTCGATGGAAACAGATAGGTTTTTATAATCGGAAACAGAATTAACCATCGTCGTCTCAAGAACTTTTTTTTGAAAAATTCCCTAAGCCGGGCGGTCACAATTTCATCAAAAATCTAGCGTTCTGCAATACACTCAAAAATGGTGCCAAACTGTTGGAAACGATCACCTGAAAGGTTTTTCGGTGGAAACAGATGGGTTTTTATCATAAGAAACAGAATTAGCCATCGTTGTCTGAACAACTTTTTTTGAAAAATTCCCGAAGCCGCGCGGTCACAATTTCATCAAAAATCTGGCGTTCTGCAATTCACTCAAAAATGGTGCCAAACTGTTGCAAACGATCCCCTGAAAGGTTTTTCGGTGGAAACAAATGGGTTTTTATCATCGGAAACAGAATTAGCCCTTGACGTCTCAACAACTTTTTTTGAAAAATGCCCTAAGCCGCGCGGTCACAATTTCATCAAAAATCTGGCGTTCTGCAATTCACTCAAAAATGGTGCCAAACTGTTGGAAACGATCCCCTGAAAGGTTTTTCGGTGAAAACAGATGGGTTTTTATCATCAGAAACAGAATTAGCCATCGTTGTCTGAACAACTATTTTTGAAAAAATCCCTAAGCCGCGCGGTCACAATTTCATCAAAAATCTGGCGTTCTGCAATTCACTCAAAAATGATGCCAAACTGTTGCAAACGATCCCCTGAAAGGTTTTTCGGTGGAAACAGATGGGTTTTTATCAGCGAAGACAGAATTAGCCCTCGACGTCTGAACAGCTTTTTCTGAAAAATTCCCTAAGCCGCGCGGTCACAATTTCAGCAAAAATTTGGCGTTCTGCAATTCAATCAAAAATGGTGCCAAACTGTTGCAAACGATCCCCTGAAAGGTTTTTTGGTGAAAACAGATGGGTTTTTATCAGCGAAAAGAGAATTAGCCCTCGACCTCTGAAAAGCTTTTTTTGAAAAATCCCTAAGCCGCGCGGTCACAATTTCATCAAAAATCTGGCGTTCTGCAATTCACTCAAAAATGGTGCCAAACTGTTGCAAACGATCCCCTGAAAGGTTTTTCGGTGGAAACAGATGGGTTTTTATCAGCAAAAACAGAATTAGCCCTCGACCTCTGAACAGCTTTTTTTGAAAAATTCCCTAACCCGCGCGGTGACAATTTCATCAAAATTCTGGCGTTCTAGACTTCACTCAAAAATGGTGCCAAACTGTTGCAAACGATCACCTGAAAGGTTTTTCGGTTGAAACAGATGGGTTTTTATCATCAGAAACAGAAATAGCCATCGTTGTCTGAACAACTTGTTTTGAAAAATTCCCTAAGCCGCGCGGTCACAATTTCATCAAAAATCTGGCGTT